>NC_088385.1:7313333-7985000 GCF_037993035.2 Macaca fascicularis | reverse complement strand
TGTGCACATGATACTTTCAAACATTTTTAGAAAACTGACAAATATAATGAATGTCCCATGGTGAGCAAGTCTATGCAAACCTACCATCAAAGACCAAGCAGAAAGCTGAGAAGCCAAAAAAAAAAAAAAAAAAAAAAAAAGAGAGAGAGAGAGATTGACAAATCCAGTTTCTCAGAGAGAAACATTTAAAAGGGAAATCCGAACAGAAGCATAGTCTCAGGTGGCTTCTGTGGATTTCTGTGCCATTGCTTCCAAGCCCCAAGGCTTATAAACCATAGGGAAGGAATGTGTAGGCCAATTGAAGTTCACCCCTCAGGGAAAGGCAAGAATGCTATATGAGTCTGCTTAAGGGCAAGACTTATGGTCAGGGTTGTTTTGATCTGAAAATAGACTTTAGAGTAACAGTATAGATAAAGTAGTCTGGGCAAGGTGGCTCATGCCTGTAATCCTAGCACTTTGGGAAGCTGAGGCGGGCAGATCACCCGAGATCAGGAGTTCAAGACCAGCCTGGCCAACATGGTTAAACCCCGTCTCTACTTAAAAAAAAAAAAAATACAAAAAATTAGCTGGGCATGGTGGTGCATGCCTGCAATCCCAGTTGCTTCAGAGGCTGAGGCAGGAGAATCACTTGAACCTGGAAGGCAGAGGTTGCAGTGAGCCAAGATCATGCCACTGCACTCCAGCCTGGGTGACAAAGCAAGATTCCATCAAAAAAAAAAAAAAAAGGAAAATAAAGTATAGATAAAATCAAAATCATAGCGGCATTCCTGGAACCGGGGTTAATCAGAAGTCGACGTGGCAGATTAGCATCCATGATAGAGTTACTTTAGCCTCCACAAAGAGGTTAGCTGGTTGCTCCTATTGTCACCAAAGTGGTTAAATGATGAGCTCAGGGAATGGCTGAATTACAAAACAATTTTAAGTCTTATCCTCACAGGGTCTGCTGTTAAAGTGAGGGCATTGATTGGGAAAGAATGGGATTCTGTTCTTTGGAATGGGGACATATGGGAAGATCCTGATGAAGCTGGGAACATTGAACCCCTACATTCTGGTGGATCTTCTTTGCCAGTGAAAGAGGCCTCCCCATCCCCAGTGGAGGCATCCTACCTGAGGCTTCTCACTCACTTACTTCATAATTAAACAATTCCCCTTCACTGTATCATCATGACTCCCTCACTGCCTCTCCATTTTCCTAAAATGTGTTGAAGTGATTCATCTGCTGGCATCTCTTCTTCCATTCTGTTGGGATGATCAGACCCAACACCAGGTCATGGGGGTGACGAAGTCTAGCGGAGTCAAAGGAATGAGAAAAGACAGTTTGAGAGAGAAAGTGGGTCCAGGGGGCCATCGCTAAGAATGAAGGCCCCGAACTCTGGAAGCCCAGACTATTTATTGGTGATCAAACAAAGAAACAGGTGGTGAGAATGTGGGGGTTGAAAGGAAGTGTTGCATTAAGCATATGATTTACAGCTGTGATGGTTTAGCATCTGCTCTGCTACTTGAGATAGTGGAGAGCAGGTTCTTTTAACTCAAGACACAACCAACCCTGGGAGAGCAAGAAGCAAGGAGCCAGAAAGTCTGGACACATTCCAGAGCCACTAGCCCTGGATTCTATCCAAGCCACAAGGGGTTTTATGCCCTAGGCTTAGATTATGGTGCATCAGGGTAGCCTTCCACCCTTTAGCACAGAGCTTGGTGTTCCAAAGGCCACAAGGGGTTTTAGACCCTGGACCTGGTTTTGACTTGGTTTGAATTGCTTGACAGGACTGGTCTTGGGAACGTGCCTACTCCATTTGAGTGGAAGCATGGACATGTTCCAAGACTCTTTTACATTTTGTCAGACGTGCAAGCCCTGCCTCAGCTTCTCTCCCAACACTCAGCTTTTCTCCCAACACATTCCCTTTCCCCCAGTAGAGTCATACCTTCCATACCCACCCTTTAGTATTTTAGTGGGATCTTTAGCACAAGAGGTAAGTCAATCTGCCATTTTTATTAGAAGCTTCCTTCTTTATTTAAAAAATATTTGTATAAGTGGTCTGCTTTAAAGAGTATTTTATGTGGAGCCGGGCACGGTGGCTCATACCTGTAATTCCAGCACTTTGGGAGGTCAAGGTGGGCAGATCACAAGGTCAGGAGATTGAGACCATCCTGGCTAACACGATGAAACCCCATCTCTACTAAAAATACAAAAAATTAGCCGGGTGTGGTGGCAGGCACCTGTAGTCCCAGCTACTTGCAAGGCTAAGGTTAAGGGAGGAGACCACCCCCTCGTATTGTCTTATGCCCAATTTCTGCCTCCAAAGAAAGAATAAGTAAAAACTAAAAGGCAGAAATGAAATCCACAGTCAGACAGCCCGGCGCCACACCCTGGGCCTGGTAGTTAAAGAATGACCCCTGACCTAATAGCTTATTTGCATAAAAAAGGCACTGTGAAGATCCCTGTCCTGTTCAGTTCCTTTCTAATTACCAGTGTATGCCGCCCCCAGTCACGTACCGCTGCTTGCTCAATCGATCACAACCCTCTCACGTAGACCCCCTTAGAGTTGTGAGCCCTTAAAAGGGATAGGAATTGCTCACTCAGGGAGCTCAGCTCTTGAGACAGGAGTCTTGCCGATGCTGCCGGCCAAATAAACCCCTTCCTTCTTTAACTTGGTGTCTGAGGGGTTTTGTCTGTGGCTCTTCCTGCTACAAGGCAGGAAAATGGTGTGAACCTGGGAGGCAGAGATTGCAGTGAGCTGAGATGGTGCCACTGCACTCCAGCCTGGGCAACAGAGCAAAACTCCGTCTCAAAAAAAAAGAGTATTTTATGTGATTAATTATTCTAATAGTACTCAGTGCTTCTGCCATGAAAAGAAATAAGAGCTGGGCACGGTGGCTCACACCTGTAATCCCAGCACTTTGGGAGGCTAAGGCAGGTGGATCACCTTATATCAGGAGTTTGAGACCAGCCTGGCCAACATGGTGAAACCCTGTCTCTATTAAAAATACAAAATTTTGCTGGGTGTGGTGGCGAGCGCCTGTAGTCACAGCTACTCGGGAGGCTGAGACAGGAGAATCACTTGAATCTGGGAGGCAAAGACTGCAGTGAGCCGAGATTGCACCACTGCACTCCAGCCTGGGTGACAGACTGAGAACTACCATCTCAAAAAAAGAAAAAGAAAAGAAAAAATAATTATTGTAGTAGTTAGCTTTATGTCTTTAAAGAACATGCTAAAGTTTCTGGGTTCTCCAGAGAAACAGAACCAATAAGAGATACTATACAAGGGAACTTCAACAAGTTTGTTTTTAAAAATGGAATTAAAAGACAAAAATAAAAAACATAAACCATATTTCTCAATATAAGTTTCATGAAGGTCAAGACACTTTTGTAAGTAATTATACCAGCCATTTAGTTCATTTCTAAAGTACAAAGCGTCCTGGAAATCTAACCATGTCAATGCAGTCTTTTTTACATTATTAACTGAAGAAAAATAGGTGCCCATTACAGATGTTTTAAGATTAGGAAGCAAAAAGAAGTCAGAAGCAGTCAAATCAGGACTGTAAGGTGGATGCCCAATGATTCTCATCAAAACTCTCCCAAAATTGCCCTTGATTGATGGGAAGAAGGAGCAGGAGCATTGTGGTGGAGAAAGACTCCCTGGTGAAGCTTTCCCAGGCATTTTTCTGCTAAAGTTTTGGCTAATTTTCTCAAAACACTCTCATAAGCAGATGTTATCATTCTTTCACCCTCCAGAAGGTCAACAAGCAAAATGCCTTGAGCATCCCAAAAACTGTTGCCATGACCTCTGCTCTTAACTAGTTCACTTTTGCATTGACTGAACTACTTCCACTACTTGGTAGACATTGCTCTTTTTTCTTTGGATCAGGTATTATAAGTAAAGACATTGCTTTTATTGTGCTTTGTCTTTAGGATTTTACTGGTAAAGCCATGTTTCATCTCTTGTTGCAATTCTTCAAAGAAATGCTTCAGGATATTGATTGCCCTGGTTTAAAATTTCCATTGACAGTTCTGCTGTTGTCTGCAGCTGATCTGGGTGCAACAATTTGGCAGCTACTGAGTGGAAAGTTTGCTCACCTTCCATTTGTCAGTCAGAATTGTGAAAGCTGAATCAATTGAGATGTCTGTGGTATTGGCTATTGTGCATATTGGTTCTCTTCAATTAGGGCATGAATTTTGTCCTCAAAAATTGATGTGGATGGTTTGCTGCCAGAGGCTTCATCTTCAGCATCATCTTGTCCCATCTTAAAATGAGTTTTCCATTTGCAAACTTCTGATTTATTTGGGGTATTGTTCCCATAAACTTTTTATAAAGCATCAGTGATTTCACCATTCTTCTACCCAAGCTTCACCATGAATTTGATGCTTGTTTTTTCTTCACTTTTAGCAGAATTCATGTTGCTCTGAAAGAGACTCTTATTTTTTGTCTTTCTTTTTTCTTTTTTTTTTAATTTAAAGCAGTTTTATTTGTAACTGCCACAGGTGGGAAGCAACCAAAATGCCCTTCAGTAGGTGAGTGGATAACCATAGTCTATCCAGACAGTCCATCCACTCAGCACTAAACAGAAATGCGCTGTCATGCTATGAAAAGACATGAGAAAGTAACAACATGCTGCTAAGTGAAAGAAGCCAGCTGAAAAGGCTGTATACTGTAGGATTCCCACTGCACCACATTCTGGAACAGGCAGCACCAAGGAGATGGGAAAAGAATCAGTGGTGATTAGAAGGAAGGGATGAATGAATGGAGCACAGGGCCCTCTTGGGGCAGTGAAACTGCTGTGTGTGATGCTATAACAGTGGATGCACAGCGGATATTCATTTATCAAAACCTGCAGGCGGGCGCGGTGACTCACGCCTGTAATCGCAGCACTTTGGGAGGCCAAGGTGTGCGGATCACCTGAGGTCAGGAGTTCAAGACCAGCCTGGTCAATATGGCAAAACCCTGTCTCTACTAAAAATAGAAAAATTAGCCAGGTGTGGTGGCAGGCACCTTCAATCCCAGCTACTCCGGAGGCTGAGGCGGGAGAATCGCTTGAACCCGGGAGGCAGAGGTTGCAGTGAGCCGATATTGCACCACTGCACTCCAGCCTGGGTGACAGAGTGAGACCCCACCTCAAAAAATTAAAAAAAAAAACCCACAGAGCGTGCCACACCAAGAGGGACCCCCATGTAAACTGCGGACTTTGGGTGATCATGATGTGGCCATGTAGGGTCATTATTATAACAAATGCACTACTTGGGATGAAGGGTGTTAATAATGGGGGAGGCTGTGCATGTGTATTGTGGGGTGTCGGGGGTGTGTGGGAACTCTATCATCTGCTCAATTTTGCTATGAACCTAATACTGCTCTAAAAAATAAAGTCTATTAAAAAAAAAAAAACACAGGCTGGGTATGGTGGCACACACCTGTATTCTCAGCTGCTTGAGAGGCTGAGGTGGGAGGATTGCCTGAGGCCAGGAGTTTGAGACCAGCCTGGGCAATATAGTGAGACCTCCATCTCTGCAAAAAAACTTTAAAAATTAGCCGAGCATGGTGCCACACATCTGTACTCCCAGCTACTCAGGAGGCTGAGGAGTGAGGATCGCTTGAGCCTGGGAGTTTGAGGCTACAGTGAGCTACGATCATAAGAAAATGTAGAAGAAGGCCAGGCATGGTGGCTCACGCCTGTAATCCCAGCACTTTGGGAGGCCGAGGTGGGCAGATCACCTGAGGTTGGGAGTTTGAGACTAGCCTGACCAAGATGGAGAAACCCTGTCTCTACTAAAAAATACAAAATTAGCCAGGTGTGGTGGCACACACCTGTAATCCCAGTTACTTGGGAGGCTGAGGCAGGAGAATTGCTTGAACCCAGGAGGGAGAGGTTGCAGGGAGCTGAGGTCGCGCCATTGCACTCCAGCCTGGGCAACAAGAGCGAAACTCCATCTAAACAAAAAAAAAAAGAAAGAAAGAAAGAAAAGAGAGAAAAGAAAGAAGGAAGGAAGAAAAAGAAAGAAAAGAGAGAAAAGAAGGAAGGAAGGAAGGGAGGGAGGGAAGGAGGGAGGGAGGAAGAAAAGAAAAGAAAAGAGAAAAGAAAAGGAAAAGGAGAAAATCTTTGGGACTGGGAGTCATTGAGGAATTCTTAACCATGACAACAAAAGCAGATCCTTAAAAAGAAAAAAAATTGATAAATCAGACTTCACCAAAATTAAAAAGAAAAAAACCTTTTCTCTGCAAAACACTCCTTAAGAGGATGTAAAAGATAAGCTATGGACTGGGACAAAATATTTACAAACCACACACATACAAAAGCCGTACATCTAAAACATGTAACGACAAGGCGCAGCTGGGAGCAAGACTGAGAGGATGAGCAGTGGCAGACTTGCCGGCTGCAGCAGTGCTCCATGAGTGAGTGGCCGCTGCACGCCTGCCCCGCACGTCCAAGGCAGCTCTCGTGGCCTCCAGTTGACAGTGCCACCCGGAGTCAACCCGAGGCCAGAAGGCTCGGCCTTATGCTGGAGACCCATCCTGGGCACCTCCCGTGTTCCTTGTGGGAACATCTGCTTCTGCAGAAGGCGGAAAAGGTTGAGGTTGGAAGCTGTGCGGATGGAATTTGGAAAGAAGGAACCGTGAGAGTGCAGGGAAGGGAGGCAGGGAGCCCCCTGCACAGCAAGGTGGTGGCCAAGCACTCCAGGGAAGAGGACTTGGGCTCTGCCCAGTCCCAGAGCGTCAGATGGTGACACTCTATCTCACTGATGCTAAGGCGCACTCTCTCATCTTATCATTTCTAATGTCAGGGTGTGCCTTATAATCAACAGGCCACAAAGGTCATAAGCCACACTCGCAAGAACCAGGAAGTTAATTGGAAAATATTCCTTGTCCTTGATCATTGTGGCACAGAGGATCAGACTCACCCTGCAAACACAATCACTAGGGAAGGTGCATCTCCAAGGGGAACGCCAGCCTTTTCCACCACCCCCCACTCAGAGGAAGCCCAAATGCAAACAGACCCAGGTCAACTGGGCCCCTCTCCAGCTCCTGACCAGCAGCTCTGGATCCCTGGGTAGGGTGCAGCTGCCCTTCCCCACCGCCCCTCAGAATAACCAAAAAAGCCTGCCCACCTGCCTGAACGTGGCAGGGGAAGGACAGTTCCCTCCGTGTAAGACACGCTGCTGCATCACAGAAGCCTCCGCAGAGCGCTGGGCTGCAGAGCACAGTGCACAACTAGGGCACCTCCCTCCCTCCCCTGCCAACGCGCGCGCACACACACACACACACACACACACACACACACACACACACGGCGCACACGGCCACAAAGGCACAGCCCCAGGCCAGGAGCACACAACTGCCCTCAAATGCCCTCACCAGCCTCAAAGGGGAGGCCACGTCCACGTGACTTCAAACATCCATACTAGACTAGGATGCAACCAGGAAGCTGAGTCAGGGCCACACACCTCCTACGCCCCCATCTGTGTCCTCCCCCAACCCCTCCAAAGGAGTTTGCACAGGGGCTGGCCGGGACCCTTGGGTAGACAGCTGCAACCTCTGGAGGGCATTTCCACCATGAGCTACAAGTACTTATTGGGGTTCAGCTGGAAGGTGACTCCCTCTGACCATCTCCCCAGGACACACACGAGCTTTCTGCCATTCTCTCTGATGGGGCTGGCCTGCTTGGCATGGGAAGTCTCCACAGACAAGGCTGTCTGCAGTGACCTGATAGCTCAGTGGCTTAGAGGAAGCTAACCTCCAGCACTCCCCAGCCACAGAGCAAGGGGCTCTTTTCTTTTTTTTTTTTTTTTTTTTTTTTGAGACGGAGTCTACCTCAGTGGCCCAGGCTGGAGTGCAGTGGCTGGATCTCAGCTCACTGCAAGCTCCGCCTCCTGGGTTCACGCCATTCTCCTCCTGGGATTACAGGCTTGAGCCACCGCGCCCGGCCAAGGGGCTCTTTTCAAACGGATTTCTTACCCTTCTTAGTGTCTCAAACTAGATCCTGTCCAGACATGTTATAATAAAGTTAGTAAGAATTTATTTTGGGGCCAAAATTTTTTTAATCCATGCATAGTTTTTTTCATAGTATGCATTTTTTCATAAACTTTTTAAGACCCTCTTGTATATACTGGACTGTAGCCTGAGTCTGAAAGCCTTAGAACCAGGAGATCCAATGGTGTAAGTTTTATTCTGATTCTGAGTCCAAAACCAGAAGAATGACGTCTTAGCTCAAAGACAGAGTGTAAATTTCCATTTACTTGGCCTTTTACTCTGGTCAGCCCTTCATAGGATTGGATGAGCCCCACTCACCCTAGGGAGGACAATCTGCATTACTTAGTTTACCAATTCAAAGGCTAATCTCATCTAGAAACACCTTCACAGGTATATCCAGAATAATATTTAACCAAATATTTTGGCATTCCATGGCCCAGTCAAGCTGGCACATAAAATTAATTGTCACAAGTCCACCCCTTGTCAACTTGGCACCCACATGTATCTTCTGAAACCATTCTTATTCTCCAAATAAAAACAATGACAAGGTCATAATTCCACCCGACATGATACAATCATTCCACATACAACTGAAAATGCACTACCTCTTCCCCAGAAGAGAAGGCAAAGTCCTTAAATGATGTTTGTTCTTCTCAATATCTCATAACTTAAACACTATGACGTAAAATGTAAAATAGTTAAATACTATGATGTAGAGTCAATACATTTTATGTTACAAGACAGGAAATAAGAGAGGAAAGAAAACAAAGATATTTTATACATATTCATTACAAAACAAGGAGAGAATATCTGAGACCAGCCTGGGCAAAATGGTGATACCCCATTTCTATTAATAATAATTAATTTAAAAATAAAAAATAAATTTAAAAAAGGAGAAGTACTTATGATAATTATAGTCTTCATTTCTGTAAGTGATCATGTGATCATAGCTGATATTTATAATTACCTTTTTCCACTACCCATTCTGTATGTCCTTTGCCTTCAGCAAGCACCTCACTCAGCTGGTTGTGGTTCTTTATCTGGTAGAGTGAACCAAACCTTCATTCCTGCAGGGACTGGGCCATTAGTAGTCCTGCCTGGATTGGGCTGTTGTAGTTTTCCATCGACATTAATCACAGGCATGACAATACTAAGAGATGCACTCAGGGGGACTCCTGTATTCCAGGCATATTCCTCCTTACCTTCATCGTGAAGGAGCAGTCCAATTTCCCCTTGGTAGACAGGATCAATCACCAACCAGCACAGTAATTCCCTTCTTTGCCTGTTGTTTCAGAGGTATAAGGAGTCTGAAGTGACTGGGTGGCAGTCTTAAGATCCAGTTCAATTGAATCATTGCTCTCTCTTGGTGGGAGAATTGTTCCTGTTGGAACTAAGACCAGTAGACCAGTGTAGCATAAGGTTTCAGAAACTGGAAGCAAAAATTTTGCTAGTGGGTCACTAGGGATAATAGTGAGTGGTGCCACTCCCTTTTCTACCCCTTGATTCCCGGACCAGTGAATCTTGGCTATGGGAGAAACAGCACCATATGATGGACGCTGATTCAGAGCACATTTAGACCCCGGAGAACATATTGCTGCAGCTCTGCAATACATTGCCATCTAGCTGGTGCTGTAACTGCATCTTCAAATAATCCTATCATCTTATCACACCCATTGGTTCATGAGACATGGTAAGACCAGTGAATTCCATGAGGATGGTCTCACTGCTACACTTGTTTTGCTGAGAAGTGAGTTCCTAAATCAGAAGCAATGCTGAGTGGAATATCGTGACAATGGATAAAGCATTCTATAAGTCCACAAATGGTAATTTTGGCAGAAGCAGTGTGTAAGGATGGAAAATTGTTATCCAGAGTAAATTTCTGTTCCAATGAGAACAAAATACTGCTTCTTCCAAGATGAAAATAGTCTAATGTAATCAATCTGCCATCAGGTAGCTGACCATGCTGGTGAATGACGCCATATCAGGGACTCTGTGTTGGTCTCTGCTGCTGACAGATTGGGCGTTCAGCAGTGGCTGTAGCCAGATCAGCCTTGGTGAGTGGAAGTCCATGTTACTAAGCCCATGCATAATGTCCATCCTTGCCACCATGGCCACTTTATTCATGAGCCCACTGGGCAATGGCAGGAGTTCCTAGAGAATGAGGCTAACTGGTATCTACAGAATGGGTTAGCCAATCAATTTGTTATTTTAATAAATAACTTCTGAGATCACTCTCTGGTAAGCATTCACATGCGACACAAATATCTTCATTATTTTCCCATTCAAGAGGTCTATCCACATACCTCTTCCCCAAATTTCCTTGTCACCAATTATCCAATCATGTTCCTTCCAAGTCCCTGATCATCCATCCAAACCATTGACCACAGAACATGAATCAGAATATACTTGCACATCTGGCATCTATCTTTTCAAGAAAAGTGAACTGGCTTAAACTGCTTAAACTTCTGCACATTGGGCCACACGTATGGTGCATGCCTGTAATCCCAGCAATTCAGAATGGTGAGGTAGAGGATGACTTAAGCCCAGGAGCTCAAGACCACCCTAGGAACATAGCTGACACTGCCCCTATAAATTTTATAAAAGTAACCAAGGAAGAAAACGGGGGATAAATGAAAATTAACCCAGCTTGCAGCACACTCAGCATTAATCAGTAGGTCAGCCTGCTCCCTGACCTGCTTCTTCACAGTTGTTTGGTGCCTATTGTTCTAAAATCATGTAGACCTTAAATTATTCCCCTAAACTATCCTATAGATAACACCTAAACATTATGAAACATTAAGATTTCCCTTTGAGCTGGGTGAGGCGGCTTGTGCCTGTCATCCTAGCACTTTGGGAGGCTGAGGTGGAAGGACTGCTTGAGCCCAGGACTTTGAGACCAGCCTAAGCAATACAATGAGACCTTGTCTCTAAAAAAAAAAAAAAAAAAAAAAAAAAAAAAAAAAATTCCCTTTGAGGTAGTCCTTCAGGTCCTGCATTCTGAAGAAACTGCTCAGCTGAGAACCGCATGGACACCAGCTGATCTGAAAGATTCCACTGACTAACCTGGTCTGAAGGGCCCCACTAACTCAGCTGGTCTAAAGGACCCCACTGACTCAACTGGTCTGAAAAATGCCATTCATTCAGCTGGTGTAAAGGACCCACTGACTCCAGTGGATCTGAAGGACCCCACTGACACCAACTGATCTGAAAGATCCCACTGACACCAGCTGATCTGGAGGACCCCATCGACTCAACCGATCTGAAGAACCCCACTGACTTAGCTGATCTGAAGGACCCCATTGACTCAACTGATCTGAAGAACCCCACTGACTTAGCTGATCTGAAGGACCCCATTGACTCAACTGATCTGAAGAACCCCACTGACTTAGCTGATCTGAAGGACCCAGTTGATACCAGCTGATCTGAAGAACCCCACTGACTTCAGCTGATCTGAAGAACCCCACTGACACCAGCTGATTGGAAAGATACCACTGACTCAGCTAGTCTGAAAGATCCCACTGACTCAGCTGATCTGAAGGACTCCACTGACCCAGCTGATCTGAAGGACCCCAGTTTATCTGACTCAGCTGGTCTGAAAGACCCAACTGATACCAGCTGATCTGAAGGACCCCACTGACTCAACTGATCTGAAGAACCCCATGATGCCAGCTGATCTGAAGGACCCCACTGACACCAGCTGGTCTGAAGGACCCCATGAGGAGCTGGCCCACCAAAGAATGCAGTTTCCATATCCTGATTATTTTCTCTCTCTTGTGCTGCCCAATCAACAATCCCAATTCTCCAGCCTCTCATCCTCCACAATCCCCTTAAAAACCCCAGCTCAGAACTCCTACGGGAGATGAATTTGAGGATCTCCTCCCAGCTCCACATCTGGTTGCCCATGATAATTACATGTTTTCTCTTCTGCATCCCTGCTGTCTCAGTGTAATTGGTCTATTACTGTGCAGGAGGCATATGAACCTGTTGGTCATGTAACAAAGTGAAATCCTATCTGTTTTTATTTCTTTTTTAGATTTTGTTAAACCATAGCATTTACTGACAAATAATAATAGTGACAATAATAGTGAAAAATCATTGAAATTCCTAAGATAAACTGGTTGCTGCCATAGCTGCTCTGTCAGGTTTAGATGATGTTCCTCCACAGAATCCATGCTTGAATCTGTGGTGTACAGTTTTTAGGTGTTTCATTCAATCAGTCCCGGTGGTATTTTGTCTTCCAGCCTTTGCACTCCAGTTATACTTTCTCTTGCACTTGGCAGGGTAGTCATATTTGTCACAGGTAGACTTCTGAAGGTGATAGGCCTCAGAGCCACACCAGTGGCACAACATGTGTGTCTTATCGCAATGCTTTCAAAACAATGGCATTCCCTTCATCATCTCACTTCTGCAGACTAGACCAAAGAGACTGAAGACCTTGTCTCTTAAAAAATTTAAAAATATAAGTTATGTCCACTGAGAGTACTTTCCTTCATCACTGTCCTTCAGGGATGTCACAGAAAGGGGTTGTAGAGCTGCAGCACTCTTGGGTGGTGCATACATTTGTGCAGAACCAGGCCTAAGTCTTCTCTTCTGTCAATTGATCACAGGCAACTCCCCACGAAGTCACAGGGGCAATCTGGGAGACAAACGTAGTGTAGCAGTGATGGTGGCATTGGCCTGTCTGGAGCAGCCACTGTGCTAATGCTAGCTGCAGTGGGAAAGGTGAGTCCAGGGCTGCGCACTCTGTGGAGTCAGTGGGGGCTAGGAACAGGCAGGAGCCCCATCCCCTACTGAGTTGGCAGGGCAGGAGCCCTGGACTCTTGGGCGCAGCTACAGCCACCCAGCCATGGCTCTGGACCAGGGCATCCCTATGCTCTCAGGGGGCCAGGAGGCCACCCTGCTCCTGCAGGCTCAGAAGTGTCTGCTCTTGCTCTCTGGCCTCTCCCCTCTCCCAGCACACACCCCGATTTTGGAGCAAAGTTGAAGCTGAGCCCGGTGCTGTCACAACCCAGCGGGTGTGCACATGCTCAGGGCACCACCGACATGCCAGCCCCCTGCTGCCTCAGTTCTCTCCAGACTTTGGGCACCAGTGAGCACAGGAGGGAGACCAAGGGTGGGGGGCGCCAAGGGAAGCTTGGCACAGGCCTCCAGGCACCCTTTGGTACAAACAGCCTGGGTGCCATGTGTGGCATGCTTATGGTGGCAGGAGGCAGACAGGCTCCTGGGTGAAAAGGGGTGGGTCTCTGTTGAAACCCCACCTTCAGGCCAGGGATGTCCTGAAGCCTAGGGGCCAGGCTGCCAGGTCTGGGTGGAGTCCATAGCCTGGAGTGAAAACTTATGGTGCTTTTTCCAGGCCCACCCATAACCACCCATGGACAAATCAGCACATATTTCCTCCCTTCTGAGCCCATAAAAACCCTGGACTCAGCCAGATGTGAACAGGTGTTGGAACTACCAGCTGCAGAAAGGGGCTACCCACTACAGGCCTCCTCTCTGCTGAGAGCTGGACAGCCGTTGGGTCAACCTACCTGCAGAAAGGAGCTACCCACTATAGGTCTCCTCTCCACTGCGAACTGGACACTCTCATCAGGATGACCCACCTTGGAAAGGAGCTACCCACTACAGGTCTCCTGAGAGCTGTTCTATCACTCAGTGAAGCTCCTCTCCACCTTGCTCACCCTCCAGTTGTCTGCATACCTCATTTTTTGTGGACCAAGAACTTAGGATCTGCTGAATGGTGGGACTGAAAGGGCTGTAACACAAATAGGCCTGAAACATGGTCCCCTGCTTGCCACATTGTGGGTGACAAGAAGGAGAGAAGAGCTGTGGGGCCCTCCAAGGAGCCCAGACCTAGGGGCTCCGTGAACCAGGGCTGTGACACCCTCTTTGGGGCTGTACGGTTCCTGGTGTCTCCAAACTAGGCCCCACCATGTTCCCCTTGTCCAGACACATGTGGTATAGCTGGTCCAGCTGCAGCCTTGCATGGAGCCGGCACCTGTGCCAGCACCTGAAGCTGCCACCTGCCCCGCCACAGCAACCTGCATGCCTGACTGTGTGCAGTGGCTAGACCCCACACTCACTCACTCACACACCCCTTGCCACTCTGCACCTGGCTCACCCTTGGCAGGTGTGGGATCTGGGCCAGTAGTGTGAGCTGACCACAGCCTGCCAGGCCAAGTGGGCAGAACAAGCCCAGTAGGCATAAGCAATACTCGGGCAGAAGGCACCACCGGCCACAGAGGTTTCCAGTGGGCAAAGTGACACCCCAAGGATCCCGTGACAACAGGAGTCGGGACAGTGGACATTTGGGCCACTTCTTTTTTTTTTTTTTTTTTTTGAGACAGAGTTTCGCTCTTGTTCCCCAGGCTGGAGTGCAATGGTGCGATCTCCACTCACCACAACCTCCGCCTCCCGGGTTCAAGCGATTCTCCTGCCTCAGTCTCCCGAATAGCTGGGATTACAGGCATGCGCCACCATGCCCAGCTAATTTTGTATTTTTAGTAGAGATGGGGTTTCTCCATGTTGGTCAGGCTGGTCTCAAACTGCCAACGTCAGGTGATCCACCCACCTCAGCCTCCCAAAATGCTGAGATTACAGGCATGAGCCACCGCGCCCAACCTGCCACTTCTTCGTGTAACTTACTTGTGCCTTCATAGCCTGCTCAGCCCAACTGAAGTATATACCACTTCCATTTGATGATGGAGTTCTGCTGCATATGCCCAACTTTATGGCTTGGTGGGTCAGATAACACTCAGCTCATGCTGGGCAGCTCAGGTTGCATAGTAACTTGGCGGCCCATGGTTAAGTGTTCAGTCTCTATGGAGACTCAGTATCAGGCTAAGAGCTGTTTCTTTTTCTTTTTCTTTTTTTTCCTGCAGTTTAAATTCAATAAGAGGCCGGGTACAGTGGCTCACGCCTGTAATTCCAGCACTTTGGGAGGCTGAGGTGGGCAGATCATGAGGTCAGGAGATCAAGACCATCCTGGCTAACATGGTGAAACCCCATCTCTACTAAAAATACAAAAAAAAAAAATTAGCCGGGCTTGGTGGTGGGCACCTGCAGTCCCAGCTACTTGGGAGGCTGAGGCAGGAGAATGGCATGAACCCGGGAGGCGGAGCTTGCAGTGAGCCAAGATCACGCCACTGCGCTCCAGCCTGAGCGACAGAGCGAGACTCTGTCTCAAAAAAAATAAAAATAAAAAAATATTAACCGAGCATGATGGTGCATGCCTGCAGTCCCAGCTCCTCGGTTGGGGGCTTAGGCAGGAGGATCACCTATACCTTGGGAGGTCGAGGTTGCAGTGAACCATGATCGTGCCACTGCACTGTAGCCTGGATGACAGAGTGAGACTCTGTATATTAAAAAAAAAAAAAAAAGCATAGTAATTATCCACCAAGGCTGGCAGGGCTTTGCTCCAAATCCTAAGGAACAAAGCTCCAAACAATATCCCTTTCTCCACTGGGACTTCAAGCATCACTGGGTCTGCTAGATCATATGGCCCAAGTGATAGAGCAGCTTGCACAGCAGCCTGGACCTGTTGCAAAGCCTTCTCTTGTTCTGGCCCCTCTAAAAGCTAGCAGCTTTTTGGGTCAGTAAATGGGCTGGAGTAACACACTCAAATGAGGAATACGTTACCTCCAAGATCCAAAGAAGATCACTAGGTGTTGTGCCTCTTTTGGTTGTAGAAGGGGCCAGATGCAACAACTTATCCCTCACTATAGAAGGGATATCTCAACATGACCCACACCATTGGACCCCTGCAAATTTCACTAAAGTGGAGATCCTTAAATTTTTGTCAGATTTATTTCCCACTCTCTGATACACAAATTTCTTATGAATAAGTCTAGAATAGGTTGGGCACGGTGGCTCAGGCCTGTAATCCCAGCACTTTGGGAGGCCGAGGCAGGTGGATCACAAGGTCAGGAGTTCAAGATCAGTCTGGCCAATATGGTGAAACCCCGTATCTACTAAAAATACAAAAATTAGCCGGGTGTGGTGGTGCATGCCTGTCCCAGTTACTCAGCAGGTTGAGGCAGAAGAATCGCTTAAACCAGGGAGGCAGAGGTTGCAGTGAGCCAAGATCATACCATTGCACTCCAGCCTGGGTGACAAAGCGAGACCCTATCTCAAAAAAAAAAAAGTCTAGAATAGTTGCCACTTCTTGTTCACTAGGTCTGATCAGCATAATGTCATCAGTGTAATTGATTGCAATTGCCAATCAATGTGATATCTTGTGGAAGGGAAAGGCAATCAAGATCCCAGAAAACTAAATTATGACATAGAGCTGGGGCGTTGGACAGGCATGGTGGCTTATGCCTATAACCCTAGCACTTTGGGAGTCTGAGCCAGGAGGATCACTTGAGCCCAGGAGTTCAAGACCAGACTGGGCAATATAATGAGACCCCAACTCTACAAAAATAAAAATTAGCCAGGCATGGTGGTGCATGTGTGTGCCTATAGTCCCAGTTACTCAAGAGGCTGAGGTGGGAGGATCACTTAAGCCCAGTAGGTCAAGACTACAGTGAACCATGATTGTATCACTCCAATCACGGAGAACCATGATTGTACTCCAGCCTGGGTGACAGAGCAAGACCCTGTCTCAAAAACAAAAACAAAACAAAACAAAACAAAAGTGAGCTGGAGAGTTGATATACCTCTAAGGTAGGACAGTGAAGGTTTATTTCTGGCTTTGCTGGCTGAAATCAAACTGCTTCCAGTAATTTTTGCTAACAGATATCAAGAAAAAAAGCGGCCAGGCATGGTGGTTCACACCTGTAATCCCAGCACTTTGGGAGGCCGAGGTGAGCGGATCACCTGAGGTTGGGAGTTCGAGACCAACCTGACCAACATGAAGGAACCACGTCTCTACTAAAAATACAAAATTAGCCGGGCGTGGTGGCGCATGCCTGTAATCCCAGCTACTCAGGAGGCTGAGGCCAGAAAATCACTTGAACCTGTGAGGCAGAGGTTACAGTGAACTGAGATCGCGCCATTGCACTCCATTCTGGGCAACAAGAGCGAAACTCCATCTAAAAAAAAAAAAAAAAAAAGACGCCAAGTCCAGGAATGAAAGCTATTCAACTCCTCAAGGCCCAGAGGCTACTGCAGAAGAGGTGGACACATGAGATGGTAAGGGCTGATTTTGAAAGATAAAATAAGTTCAGTTTCTCTATAAATTAATCATTAATGTCAAAGGCACACTGATGCAAGACCAGCATATGGGCCCCTGTGTCAGATGACCAAGATTTTCTTGAAGCAGTCACTGACTCCTCAATAAAAGTTATGAAGGTTATAAAAGGCTTATGGAAGTTATATTTTATGGTCAAGATTAAAATTTTATAGATTATAAAATTTTGAAAAACAAATGAAATTGACTTCATGCTGTTTTTATTAAGGCTTGTTGTTTGGAAAATTGTCTCCCCTCTCAAAGAATGAAGATCTTTACCTTTTTTTCTGAAATCTTTCAGTTATCACTTCGGTTAAATGAATGACTTATTTTACAATGACCTGTGATCCTATTTTGTGATATCAAGTGTTGAAACCTTTGATACTTGACAAACTTTCCAAAATCAGATTATAAATTATGTCTTTTTCTGACCTAATTATTCCTTTAAGATATTAGGTTCCCTAAATTCTAAAAATGACATAATTTGGCTTATTTGTTACAAAAATTATACAAGAAGCATTGTCAAATATAAAATGGTGCTGGTTTTCTCTGGACTGTATTTGTATAAATATGATGTCGGTATGTGTTCCAAAGTTATGGGAAACTCCTGTAATTCTGATATGACTTAGTGTACATTATCAGTAATAATCAAAATTGTTATGTTAAAATTGTTGTGTACCACAGAAGTAACAAATTTCCTTGCCAATGTGTCTTTGACGATGGCTGCCCTAAAACTTTTTGTCATCCATGGACAATGGTTGTAATGTTTTGATCCTCTTTAGAAGGTGGATTTATAATCAGCTATAAAAGTCTAACAGGTGCTCTTGAATGCAGGTTTTTTATAACTTTGGAGATTGCGACACTGGAATAGAGGAAAAACTTTCCCCTATAGGACTAATGGGCTAAAATGTTCATGAATATCAAGCAGAACAGGAATTAACTGCATGGACTGAACTCATCTTTCTGACTTTTTGTTTAAAACATTGCTGATCCTGGCCAGGCATGGTGGCTCTTACCCATAATCCCAGCACTTCAGGAGGCTGAGTCAGGTGGATCACCTGAGGTCAGGAGTTTAAGACCAGCCTGGCCAACATGGTGAAACCCCATCTCTACTGAAAATGCAAAAATTAGCCAGGCGTGGTGGCAGGTGCCTATAATCCCAGCTACTTGGGAGGCTGAGGCAGAAGAATTGCTTGAACCCAGGAGGCGGAGATTGCAGTGAGCTGAGATTGCGCCACTGCACTCCAGCCTGTGTGACAGAGTGAGACTGTATCCAAAAAAAAAAAAAAAGAAAGAAAGAAAGAAAGAAAAAGAAAAAGAAATGAAAAGGGGGTAAATGTGAAAGGAAAATCTTATGGTCCCAATACTAAACTAATGAGAAAAGTCAAGCTGGGAACTGTTCAGGGCAAACCTGCCTCCCATTCTATTCAAAGTCATTCCTCTGCTCATGGAGATAGATGCATATCTGATTGCCTCTTTTGGAAAGGCCTATCATAGACTCAAAAGAATGCAACTGTTTGTCTCTTACCTACCTGTGACCTGGAAGCCCTCTCTCTGCTTTGAGCTATCCCCACCTTTCTGGAGAGAACCAATGTACTTCTTATATATACTGGTTCTCATGTCTCCCTAAGATGTATAAAACCAAGCTGTGCCCTGACCACGTTGGGCACATGTCATCAGGACTTCCTGAGGCTGTGTCATGGGTTCGCATCCTCAACCTTAGCAAAATAAATTTTCTAAATTAACTGAGGCCACTTCAGATATTTGGGGTTCACACAGCCATGCCCAGCTGTTTTGCGTTATTTATTTATTTTGATACGGAGTCTCGCTCTGTCACTTAGGCTGGAGTGCAATGGTGCGATCTCGGCTCACTGCAACCACTGCCTCCCGGGTTCAAACAATTCTTCTGCCTCAGCCTCCCAAGTAGCTGGGACTACAGGCGCCTGCCATCATGCCTGGCTAGGTTTTTTGGGGGTTTTTTTTTTTTTGTATTTTTGTAGAGAAGGGATTTCACCATGTTGGTCAGGCTGGTCTTGAACTCTTGACCTCAGGTGATCCACCCAACTCGGCCCCCCAAAGTGCCGATCACAGGCATGAGTCACTACACCCGGCCCTGTTTTGTTCTTTTAATTTTTGTAGAGAGAGAGTCTCACTATGCTCCCCAGGCTACTCTTGAACTCCTGGCCTCAAGCTCTTCTCCACCTGGACTTCACAAAGTGCTGGGATAACAGGCATCACCCTCCATGCCCAGCCACAAATTTATTTCTTACAATAATGGTGAAAGACATGTCTTCTGGATCCTTCCAGTGTGGGTGAATAGTTCTTAAATGACAATCACTCTAAATTTTCAATCTTCCTAAGCCTTCGAGTATCTTCCTCTACATTAAACCAAGGCAGGTTTGGAATTTCTGATTTACTCATTATGACCCACCTTTGATCCATGTCTCAGCCAAACAGCTAGACAAATTGTTAGAGCTCTTCCTAACTCTCTGAGTTGCAATATTAAATGTAGAACCTCTATTTAGTAAGACCATATAAATAAATTTGGCCAGATCCAGTTTTATGTTCCTTCCATTATCCCATGCCTTCGATATCCATTCCCATACATGTTCCCAAAATTTTTGTCTGTATAAATTAGACATCTTAAGCTATTCTTTTGGAGTGTCGCACACTTCCTCATGGGTCACACTTTGTCCCTCACCTTAGGGGCCTGCTGGGATTTGAGTCTAGTTACAGGTCTAGAAGCAAAGAGGGTAGGTGGGGAAGGGTCCTGGGGAGCATCAGCTTTGTCCTGCATGGCAACTGCATGGAAACCATTACAGTTTCTTAGGCAATGCAGGGTTAGTCCTCTCAGATGGGATGCTTCCACCAGGGATGGGGAAACCTCTTTCACTGGCAAAGAAGATCCATCAGAATTTAGGGGCTCAATGTCCCCAGCTTCATCAGGGTGATGAGGTTCATAAATATAAAAAAGAGGGCTTTATTTATCATAAAGGGTTGTAAGCCTACAGGGTGGCCATTCTGATAGGCCAAGAAGCATAGCCTCCAGCCAGAAGCCAGAAACAGACACTTCAAGGGAGGGCCAAAGGGAAGAGAAATTTATGCTGAGTGGGGTGGCCAAATGTACGTATTTAGTACGTTATAGGAGTGATGAGTTTTACGAAAGGATAAACATACTCATGTGCAATTGAGCTTCATGCTTCTCCACGGACCCCATGTTGAAAAATGTGGCATTAGGATGCTCTAAGGGCAGAGTTTTTGGCCCTCTGGCATCAAAAGGTGAAGCAGAGAACAGGAAAACCCTCACTGCACTCTCTGTAGACTGGTCAGAACCACTTCGTATTCAAAGCTCTCTTATCAGACATAAAAGGAGGGGACAATATGAGACAGTTGGTTGATATCACTGGTAGAGTCTTTTGAAAGAGCTAGTTTCTGTTTAGCCCTTAGGTTAGAAAACCTAAACGGGTTAAGGAGGGAGGGGTGAGCATAAGGAGGCATGCCTGGCCTCATCCCATCACGACCAATAACTCAGTTTTCAAGGTTACTCTGGGGTCCGCTTTGCCAGGAGAGGGTCCATTCGGTCAGTTAGTGGGGGCTTCGAATTTTACTTTAGTTTACAAGGGTATAGCCTATTGCTCCTCGGCTAAAAACTTGCACAGCATGTTATTATAATGAATATTGTGTATTACAATTATAATACAATTATAATGATAACTATTTGTGTGTATCTAAACACATCTAAACATAGAAAAGGTACAGTAAAAATATGGTATAAAAGATTAAAAAGGCCGGGCGCGGTGGCTCACGCCTGTAATCCCAGCACTTCAGAAGGCGGGCGGATCACCTGAGGTCGGGAGTTCGAGACAAGCCTGAACAACATGGAGAAACCATCTCTACTAAAAATACAAAATTAGCCAGGCGTGGTGGTGCGTGCCTGTAATCCCAGCTACTCGGGAGGCTTAGGCAGGAGAATCACTTGAACCCAGGAGGCGGAGGTTGCAGTGAGCCAAGATCATGCCATTGCCCTCCAGCCTGGGCAACAAGAGCGAAACTCCGTCTGAATAAAAATAAAAAATAAAATAAAATAAATTTAAAAATGGTACACTTGTATAGGCCATTTACCTGAATGGAGCTTGCAGGACTCACAATTGTTCTGGGTGAGTTGTGAGTGTGAAGAGTGTGAGAATGAATGTGAGGGCCTAGGACACTGCCATACACTATCCTGTGTGATTGCCCAGTGGGCCTCTTCCTGCCCGCTGCACACACAAAATCAATTCACTGAGACCATGGCATTGCATTAGAGGAAGAGTTTAATTGATGCAAGGCTGACCATGCCACACGGTACATGAAGCTATTACTCAAATCAATCTCCCTGAAAATCTAGAGGCTAGGATTTTTCAAAGACAGTTTGGTGGGCAGGGGCCTACGGTATAAGTGCTGCTGGTTTGTTGGGGATGCAATCAGAGCGGTATGGCAAATGATCCTCATGCCCTGATTCCACCTCTGGATGGGGTCCATAGGACTGGTTGAGTCATGAGTCCAGCTGGCGTTTGCAGAAATGCCAAAATCTGAAAAGACATCCTAAAAGGTCAACCTTAAATTCTACAACATGATGTTATCTAGATGCATAATTGGGGAAGTTACAAATCTGGTGACCTCCTGAACAATGGTTGGGAATCACTTAATTATGCCTACGTTTTAGCAGAATTCAGGCCCCTTCCATAAGCTTAACCTGGTGGCCTTTCACTAGTTTTACAAAGGTGGCTTAGTTTAGGGACGGGCTATTATCCCTGCTTTAAGGTTAACTATAAACTACATTTCTCCCAAAGTCAGTTTGGTTTATGCCCAGGAATGACCAAAGATAGCTTGGAGGTTAAAAGCATGAGGGAGGTTGGGCATAGTGCTCACACGTGTTAATCGCAGCACTTGGGGAGGCTGAGGCAGGCAGATCACTTGAGGCCAGGAGTTCAAGACTAGCCTGACCAACATGGCGAAACCCCATCTCTACTAAAAATACAAAAATTAGTTGGGCATGGTGGTGCATGCCTGTAATCCCAGCTTCTTGGGAGGCTGAGGCACAAGAATTGCTTGAACCTGGGAGGCAGAGGTTGCAGTGAGCTAAGACCATGCTCCTGCACTCCAGCCTGGGTGACATAGCAAGACTGTCTCAAAAAAAGCAAGATGAAGTCAACTATATCAGATTTCTCTTACTGTCATAATTTTGTAAAGGCAGTTTAGTTGGACTCTATAAACACTATATGTTTAGGCTTTACTGAAGTTATAAATACATATATAATTTTCTTTCTTTTTTTTTTTTCTTTTTTTTTGAGACGGAGTCTTGCTCTGTCGCACAGGCTGGAGTACAATGGCACGGTCTCAGCTCACTGCAACCTCCACCTCCCAGGTTTAAGCAGTTCTCCTGCCTCAGCCACCCAAGTAGCTAGGATTACAGGCACCCACCACTGCGTTTGGCTAATTTTTGTATTTTTAGTAGAGTCGGGATTTCATCATGTTGGCTGGGCTGGTTTCGAACTCCTGATCTCAGGTGATCTGCCTGCCTCAGCCTCCCAAAATGCTGAGATTACAGGGGTGAGCCACCGTGCCCAGCTTTTTTTCTGAGACACAGTTTTGTTCTTGTTGCCCAGGCTGGAGTGCAATGGCACGGTTTCGGCTCACTACAACCTCCACCTCCCGGGTTCAAGTGATTCTCGTGCCTCAGCCTCCCAAGTAGCTGGGATTGCAGGCGCCCAACACCACGCCTGGCTAATTTTTTTGTATTTTTAGTAGAGACAGGGTTTCACCATGTTGGCCAAGCTGGCCTCTAACTCCTGACCTCAGGTGATCCACCCACCTCGGTCTCCCAAAGTGCTGGGATTACAGGCGTGAACCACTGCGCCTGGCCTATATATATAATTTTTGGTTTCTTTGCAAGACAGAGTCTCACTCTGTCTCGCAGGTTGGAGTGTAGTGTCATGATCACGGCTCACTACAGCCTCAACCTCCCAGGCTCAAAGTGATCCTCCCACCTTAGCTTCCTGAGTAGCTGGGACTACAGGCACGTGCCACCATGCCCGTCTAACATTTTTTTTTTGTAGAGACAGGGTCTGTCTGTGTTGCCCAGGCTGGTCGCCAACTCCTGGGCTCAAGCAATCTTCCTGCCTCAACCTCCCTAAGTGCTAGGATTACAGGCATGAACCACTGTGCCTGGCCAATATAAGGCATGCAAAACTATACTAATTTTCCTTTCTGGATATATGCTGTATGTAAAGTATTAAAATAGGCATGGGATTGATAAATACCAAAGTCAGCAAAGTGGTGACCTCTGAGAAAAGAAAGAGGGAAATGCCCTCAGGAAGGGATATACCAGCTTTTCAAATGTATAGGTGATTTTTTTCTTAACCTGGGGAAGTTATATTATCCTCTACTTTTCTGTGTGAATGAAATATTTCGTTTTTTAAAATTTTGCCCAAAAAGGGAGTAGGAGTAGAGAATTTGACAGACCTTTGTTTAAATTCTGTCTGCCGCTTACTTGTAAAGGAACTTACCCGGGTTCTTAATTTTTCCAAGCCTCTGTAAGAGGACATCATCATAATAAATATTCTATTGCACAGTCAAAGCAAGTGAAATAATACGGATAAAAGTGCTTTATAAAGTGCAAATGCTGTAAAAGTATAAGCTGTAATTTTACAAGAATGCGCCACAAATTATTGTAACTAAGAGTTATTGCAAGAAACTCGTAGTATTCCTTTGTTACATACTCTCACAGAACCTTGCTTGACCTTTTCCTTCAGAGCACTTACCCTCACTTGCAACAACACGTTCATTGATGCTATTATTTGTGCACCCTCCCACCGTGGTTCTGGGCTCCTGATTCTATTCCCAA
Source organism: Macaca fascicularis (assembly GCF_037993035.2). NCBI lineage: Eukaryota > Metazoa > Chordata > Mammalia > Primates > Cercopithecidae > Macaca > Macaca fascicularis. Next base: position 7,960,993 of record NC_088385.1, on the reverse strand, counting down.
GCCCAGCACAGTCCCTGGCACATGGTAAGTGCTGGACAGAAATTTTTTCTTTTTCTTTTTTTTTTTTTTTTTTGAGACAGAGTCTCGCTCTGTCGCCCAGGCTGGAGTGCACTGGCGCGATCTCGGCTCACTACAAGCTCTGCCTCCCGGGTTCACGCCATTCTCCTGCCTCAGCCTCCCGCGTAGCTGGGACTACAGGCGCCCGCCACCACGCCTGGCTAATGTTTTGCATTTTTAGTAGAGACAGGGTTTCACCGTGTTAACCAGGATGGTCTCGATCTCCTAACCTCGTGATCCGCCCGCCTCCGCCTCCCAAAGTGCTGGGATTACAGGCTTGAGCCACTGCGCCCGCCCTGGGGCGTAATCTTAACAGGATTACCTGTAGGAAGTGAGAATGGAAAGCAGGACCTGGAGATAGGACTCTGCTGTTTTACATTACTATACTGTTAGAACTTTTATCATAAACATGTATTAGTGCAAAACTATTTGAATTTTTAATTAAAATAATAAGTGTTAAATATGCATTTCTTAATTTCATCGCCTCTCGGGGGAAGATCACGTTTTACTACACGAAATTGCATGGAAAAGGGATACATGAAATAAAAGGAGCAATGACTGCTCCTGGGGCACTGGGCTTTCCACTGAACCTCGGGGAGTGAAGGCGACTTTAACAGCCTAAGAATTTAAGAATGGGCCGGGAGGGGCCGTTAGGGGGCGCGCGCGAGGCGGCGCGGGCGTTCCCGCCTCCCCGTTACATGCCCCAGTAACCTCAGCGCCGGCGACCGGGAGTAACCTCGCGCGCGGGCTGTCCCCCCGCGCCCAGACTCTCGCCTGCTCCCGCCTCAGCCAATGGGAAGGCAGCGAACGGGCCGGCCGGTTGCTCGCCCGGGAGGACTCCTCCCGGGAGCACTTCGAACGGAGTTGAACGGTCGCCGGGCCACGGGCTCAGACCTTTCCAATGGCAGCTCTGGGTCCCGACGCCAAGCCCCGCCCAGCCCTAGGCCTCCACCGTGTGCATTCTCGGCAGGAGTCACCTTTGCCTTACAAACCTTCAGACCCGCCCTCTTCCTACCTTGCCGCTCTAGGCCCCGCCCTCTGCGCGGGTCGGCCAATAACGGGGTGAGCTGGCGCCGCGGGGCGGGCCTCTAGCCAATGCGCACGCCGTGGGCGGGCCCCGAGCCGGAATTGGGGGTGAAGCGATAGCGTTTTGCCTGCATTCGGGGCGCGCGGAGCTGGGGGGTCCCTGTGGGGCGCCCGGAGTTAAGATGGCGTCCTCAGCGGAGGGGGACGAGGGGACTGTGGTGGCGCTGGCGGGGGTTCTGCAGTCGGGTTTCCAGGAGCTGAGCCTTAACAAGTTGGCGACGTCCCTGGGCGCGTCAGAACAGGCGCTGCGGCTGATCATCTCCATCTTCCTGGGTAAGGACCCTCCTGCCTCCCTCCGCCCCTCGCGGAGTCCCCGGGGAGTAGGGGAGGAATGGGGACAGGACCGCCCTCTCTTCCCGGAGCCACCCGGGAGGGCTGTGCCGGGTGCGGGTGTGAATCCTGAAGCACACCAACAGCTATTGAGGGAAGACAGAAGTCCTGTCTCGAGTCTGGGGAGCTGTGCCCTCTGAACCTCTTCACCTTTCTCTTCAACCCCTGCCATGCCCTCTGGCCCCTCAGTCGGGCCCCCGCCCTCTTGTGCCAGGCTCTACCCGTGCTCCCACGACCTGTCTTTATTTGTCGCTCTGTTGAGTTCCACTGTCTGGCCATGTGTCCTGCTCTGTCATTAATAACCACCCCGCACACGCGCGCATCTTATCGGTAGGCATAGGGCCCCTAACTTAGGAATTTTAGCCCTTTCGTCCTTTTCAGCCCCATATTCCATATTTCATATTCTTAGTGTCTGTTTTGTTTATTGCCAGCTTGTATTATACTTTCGTCTCTTTTCTGTCCCGTTCCTACTATTTTCTTCTTATGCCATGTTGCTTTTTTTTATTTTCCAAGCCACCTACCTGTCATTTACCCTGGAATATCATTTTAATGCTGGACTTGGGAAACAGGACTAACAACCTCCTTAAAATCGATCCATACTATTCCAAGCGTTTATTACACGTGTGGTTCAAAGGATGTGGTGTATCTGAATTTATGCCACAACAAGCTGCATTACAACTGGTTTATAGGCTTTTTTACCGCATCCTCACTCCATGGTTTAATACATGGAGGCAGCATAGTACAATGGAAAAAAGTATGGGCTTTGAAGGCAAACAAATCACACCCAGCCTTGTTGCTGCTCAGAAACTGAAGGACCCTAGGCAGGCCACAAAACCTTCTGGGGCCTAATTTCCTTATCTATGAAATGAGGACAACAGTGCTTACCACATAGGATTGCTATAAAGTCCTGTAGAAAGGCCAAGATTGGGAAGTACCTGTACATATATATATACATAAAATTTAAGCAGTTGGAACGTTCTATGAAGGTTATGGAACTTTAGGAGAGGGTGGGTGGGAAGGATTAAGCAAAAGCTGTAAGTGGTGATTAGGAAACAGGACTGGGGCTAGAGCAGAGGGTTAGAGGTCTGAACCATGAGAAGTTTGAGATAAAGTTGGGCAGAAAAAGCCTTAAATGCCAGAGAGAAGTTTGGCGTTTATCCAGTAGAAGCACTGACATATAATATCACCAGAGGGTGTTAACCCAATCTAGATAATGGGATAGGCATTAATTCATATTTAAACAACCTAGCCTAATAGCATTGTTATTTGCCTATTACATATCAAACCAAGATCTTCCTTTCTTCCAAATAAAGATCACCTTTTTCTTCCTCTGTAGAATTGTAAGATTTTAAAGATGGAATGGAACTGGGGTTTTGCAATCTGCTCAGTGTCACCTAGACATCACCCAGATTTATCAGCACCCCAGTCTAGGGTTATTTGCACTACATCAGCTTTGAACTTCCTACTCTTTCATCCTTGTTTCTGACCCAGTTATTTGTTGACGTTGTAATTGGCGACTAGTGTTTACATTTGACAGGACGCAGTGGCTTATGCTTATAATCTCAACACTTTGGGAGGCCGAGGTGGGAGAGTCACTTGAGGCCAGCCTGGGCAACATTTTATTTGTCTCTGCAAAAAAATAAAAAAAAATTAGGCCAGGTGCAGGTGCAGGGGCTCATGCCTATAATCCCGGCATTTTGGGAGGCCAAGGCGGGCAGATCGCTTGAGGTCAGGAGTTCGAGACCAGCCCGGCCAACATGGTGAAACCCTGTCTCTACTAAAAATACAAAAATTAGCTGGGCGTGATGGTGGGCACCTGTAATCCCAGTTACTTGGGAGGCTGAGGCAGGAGAATCACTTGAACTCAGGAGGTGGAGGTTGCAGTGAGCCAAGTTAGCACCACTGCACCGCAGCCTGGGTGACACAGCGAGACTCTGTCTCCAAAAAAAAAAAAATTAATAAAAAAATGAGGTAGGCAGCGGGGTGCAATGGCTCACGCCTGTAATCCCAGCACTTTGGGAGGCTGAGGCGGACAGATCAGGAGGTCAGGAGATTGAGACCATCCTGGCTAACACGGTGAAACCCCGTCTCTACTAAAAATACAAAAAATTAGCCGGGCGTGGTGGCAGGCACCTGTAGTCCCAGCTGCTGGGGAGGCTGAGGCAGGAGAATGGCGTGAACCCGGGAGGAGGAGCTTGCAGTGAGCTGAGATCGTGCCACTGCACTCCAGCCAGGGCAACAGAGCCAGACTACGTCTCAAAAAAAAAAAAAAATGAGGTAGGCATGGTGGCTCATGCCATGCCTGTGGTCCCAGCTACTCCCGAGGTTGAGGTGGGAGGATCACTTGGGCCTGGGAGTTTGAGGCTACAGTGAGCCATGGCACCACTGCACTCCAGCCTGAAGGATAGAGCAAGACCCTGTCTCAAAAAAAAAAAATAGTCTTACTATTAGTAATTAGTTAGGAAACTGTTGGTTCTCAACAATAAATTGAGAATGTAACACAAGTAGCAACCAGTTATAAGGGGCAATCTGTTAAATGGAGTTAGGGCTGGAATTAGGACTTGGAATTCAACTTTTGTGTGTTGACATAACCTGCCTGTGCACTCCTGCTGGGCTATTGCTGTGTACTGTCATGGGGCATACAGCTGACTAGGAAATTGTTTTCTCCATATCCCACTCCTTCTCTCATCTTCTCTCATTACCACCAATCCTCAAAGTAATAAGCACTTGGTGTAATGCATCTACCACACTCTGGAGCCCCCTTGCTCATTCTACCATTTCCCACACCCTCCCTTCCTGTCTCACATACACTGTTGCCTTCAGTAACTCATAGTATTTCTCATTTTTAGCTCAACTTGGGGCTTCAGCTTGCCTCCTATCAGGTATAGCTCATTCATGTGGACAGGTAGGATTGTATTCCTAGTAGGCATAGGTTAAATACATATATGTAAATATAAATTGATTAAGCTTGCTGTGTGCGTGGTAGGAGTGCATTTTCGTTGTAAATATGTTTCCCTTACAAAAGGTTATTACCACTTCTGTGTATTGTAACCTAGAAACCAGTAGACTTTCAGCAGTGGAGTTCCTGGTTCTTGAACCCAGCTCTCCCAGGGAACTGGGCTACTGGAGGAAATCCTTGCTGGAGGCACCAAGAAGCCTGTAGTTCAAAATGATTTCCCGTTCACTTTCCTAATTAGATGAATTCAGGTTAAAAACACCTCCCTAAATGCAAATACCCCAAGGGAAGAGTTAGCTATATCATTCATATTTTAAAATACACGTTTTAATCAGCTAGTCTAATTACTATTTTCCTAACATCTTTCTTTTGTTACGTCAGTTCTGTGTGCTGATCTTGGGGTGAAATGCAGAGCATTAAAGCACTAGCTTTCAAACCTTTTTGACTAAGACCCATCGTAAGAAATATGTTTTGCATTGTGACCCAGAACACACAGACATGTATATGTATACAAGTATTTGAAACAAGTTTCAGGAAAGAATACTTTCCCTTAATCATAACTCACTAAGTTGATTTCATGGCTTATTAATGAGTTATAACAGTTTGAAAAATATTGAGTTAGAGGCCTGCAGTTTTTTTTTTTTTTGAGACGGAGTCTCGCTCTGTCACCCACACTGGAGTGCAGTGGCGTGATCTCGGCTCACTGCAGTCTCTGCCTCCCAGGTTCAAGTGATTCTCCTGCCTCAGCCTCACAAGTAGCTGGGACTACATGCACACGCCACCACACCCGGCTAATTTTTGTATTTTTAGAAGAGGCGGAGTTTCACCATGTTGGCTAGGATGGTCTCAATCTCCTGACCTCGTGATCCACCTGCCTCCCAAAGTGCTGGAATTATCAGTGTGAGCCACCACACCCAGCCGAGGCTCCAATTTTTAATATTCAATACTTCAAAGAAAAAGTAAGTTTACGTGGACTGCTGCACTGGAGTATTTTGAGCAGTCAGAAGACTATAAATGGAGTGTGTTTATGTTTGTGTTGTGTGTATGATTGCAAGGAGTTTGATGGAAGGATCCTGAAGAGGAATTTTGCCATGAGCCCTGGTGCTGGCAAATACTACCAGAAAACATCTCCCCTTCAACAACTTGGATCTCATCACTCCTTAATGTAACTGATACCATGAATTATTCAAATACATTTAGTAACATGCACCTACTACGGTAAAGCAGTATTCTTAACCTTGCAAGGGCAAGAGCTGTGGGTGTAGTATGAGTCATGGAGCCCTGCACTGAAAGGTATTATGGTCTGTTAGGGTACAAGAAATGGGCATAAGTACACTAATGACCCCAATAAATTTTAAGTGCCATAAGAGAGGTACAGAGCTTTATGAGATTTAAAGATGGAACATTTCATTGAAAGAAGAGTAAGGTTTCAGCATAATGAGACAGTAAGACTTAAGGAATAGCATGAGCAGAAGCACTGAGGTATGAATGTGGCAACACAGCCAAGGAAAAAGTAGCCTAGTTAGATTAAAACAGGACTTTAGAGAAGTGATGGAAAATCAGGTTGGAACTGTAGGTTAAAGAGCCTTTAAAGCCAAGGTAAAGAGTTTGTACTCACATAAGTGATAGGGAACGCTGGAGATTTTTGAATGGGGAATAATATGACTGGAGCTGTATTTAAAAAGATAATACAGCCTGGGGTGTTTTGAAGTCAGCATAGACAAGTAGTAGGCAAACTAAGGAGAAGGAAGTGATCTAGAGAGGAAGTTATAATGGCTTGGAGGCAGGCTGACTGCGCTGAGAGGAGAAAGTAGGGATCTCCTGTGACATATTCTAGGAATACCAGAACCTTTTGAAAGGCAGATTCTGTAGACACTGTCATCCCCACAGCTGCTCATGCCTGAAACCCAAGAATCAGCTTTGTTGCCTTTCTTCACTCCCCGCATCCCAGTCACCCAGTCCTATCAATACAACCTTTAGATTGTGTCTCAGATTCATCTATTCTCCATCACCACAGCCACCAGCCATCTGTCACCAGCACCACCCGAGTAGCCTCCTGACTGGTCTCTAACTCTGTTCTTGCCCCCTCAGTCCACTCTCCAAAAGCAGCCAGAGAGATCCGATCCTGTGCCTCTCCTGCTCAGAACCCTTCAGGGGCTTCCATACCTGGCTGGTAAGCCCCTGCCTCGTCCCAAGCAAGCTGACCACCTTTTAGCCACATGACCTTTGTTCAGTTCCTCAGGAAAGGCATGAAGCCTTCCCTACCTCAGAGCCTTTGCACACGCTCACCTGCTGCCTGGAGTGCCCTTCAGTCACCTGACAAACTCCTTTTCATCTTCCTCTGAGAGTTCTTCCCTGACTCTCATGTTAAATTATGTCCCCTGTTACACTTTCTCATACTGACTGGAATTTCCTTCCAAGTATATATCACACTTTGTAATTATGTATTTGTAGATGAGGGCAGAAACCATGGAAGTTTTGTTTACCACAGTGTACCCAGAGTTTAACACAGTACTTGGCTTGTAGAAAAGGCTCGATAAATGCTTGTCGAATAGGTGAATGTGTGAATGAATGACTTGGCAACTTATTAGTTGGAGGATAAAGTTGTAATTTTAAAAAGACTCCATCCTCCTGCCTGAGTAGCTGGATGGGCTAAAGACAGAGTTTTAGGAGACAGTATTGGTATCATAACTGACTCAGGGAGGGAATGAAATGCCACGGAAAAGCTTATACAGAGAAGAGGATCTTATTCATGTTGATTGGGTATGTTAATATTGCTACCCCTTGATAATAGTAATAGCTGGCATTTATTAAGGATTTTCTGCGTGCCAGACATTGTCCTCAGTGGTCAACAGGCAGTTCCCCACCTAAACCTACCAGTTACCCGTGAAGTAATTATAGTACTGTTAAGATCTCCTGGTACAGACAGGAAAGTCAGCCGTATAAAGATTGAGTAACTTGCTTAAAGTCACACTCAGTTCTGCCTGACTCAAGTTCCTGCTCTTTACCACTGAGATTGGGAGGAGCATGCGGGGGTAGAAAAGATAAATGCCCTTGGTGTCCTTTTCTCTTTTCACTCTCAGTGGTTAAACCGAGATGCAGTCAGCATATGAGCCACCTCTCAGCGTCCCAAGCTAGAGCTGGCCAAATGGAGCAGATGGCCACCCTGCTTAGTGTGAGTGTTCCCTAGTCTTCGCCATGATGGTGGCTTGGCTGTTAGACTGATCAAAAATTGCAACTGGGGGTAAGAATTCATTCCTCAGAGGTTCAGAATTAGCATCACTAAAGTTAGCGACCTTTAAAATCAAAGGAAGTCCTGCAGTTTAGTTCCCTTTGGACCAAAGTCAGGTCTGGCCCTTCAGAAAAAAATCCATTATTCAGTGCAAAAAGCTTTCTTCAGGTAGCACTGGAATCACAATATAAAGAGACCAAAGGTAAGCTAGATGAAAATTAAGCAGCATTAATGAAACAAAGAGACTTCTGACCATAACACAAAGCAGGGTCCAAAAATTCTACTACTGTAAAATAGGGAGATTGTCCTAAATGACTTTCAAGGACCCTTCCAGTTTTAAAAGTCTAGGTATATTACTCCTACATTTTTAGACTTTATTCTAGTTCATAGCCACAAATTTCATCATAATCTAAACCTTCCTGTTTGGGATTTTTTTTTTTTTTTTCTGGAGACGGAGTCTCGCTCTGTCGCCCAGGCTGGAGTGCAGTGGCCGGATCTCGGCTCACTGCAAGCTCCGTCTCCCGGGTTCACACCATTCTCCTGCCTCAGCCTCCCGAGTAGCTGGGACTACAGGCGCCCGCCACCTCGCCCGGCTAGTTTTTTGTATTTTTTAGTAGAGACGGGGTTTCACTGTGTTAGCCAGGATGGTCTCGATCTCCTGACCTCGTGATCCGCCCGTCTCGGCCTCCCAAAGTGCTGGGATTACAGGCTTGAGCCACCGCGCCCAGCCTTTTTTTTTTTTTTTTGAGACAGGGTCTCACTCTGTCACTCAGGCTGGAGTGCAGTGGTGCAGTCTCAGCTCATTGCAACCTCTGCTTCCCAGATCAAGCAATTCTTTAGCCTCAGCCTCCTAAGTAGCTGGAACTACAGGCGTGAGCCACCATGCCCGGCTAAATTTTTTGTGTGTGTGTATTTTTTGTAGAAACAGGGTTTCACCATGTTGCCCAGGATGCTCTCTAACTCGAGCTCAATCAATCCACCCGCATCACCCTCCCAAAGTGCTGAGATTACAGGCATAAACCACTGCCCCGGCCAAGAATTTCTTTTTTTTTTTTTTTTTTTTTTTTTTTTGAGACGGAGTCTCGCTCTGTCGCCCAGCCCAGGCTGGAGTGCAGTGGCGCGATCTCGGCTCACTGCAAGCTCCGCCTCCCGGGTTCACGCCATTCTCCTGCCTCAGCCTCCCGAGTAGCTGGGACTACAGGCGCCCACAACCGCGCCCGGCTAATTTTTTGTATTTTTAGTAGAGACGAGGTTTCACTGTGGTCTCGATCTCCTGACCTTGTGATCCGCCCGCCTCGGCCTCCCAAAGTGCTGGGATTACAGGCGTGAGCCACCGCGCCCGGCAAGAATTTCTTTTACATACAATTTTCCAGGTCAGGCATGGTGGCTCATGCCTGTAACCTCAGCACTTTGGGAGGCCAAAGCAAGAGGATCACTTGAGTCCAGGAGTTCAAGACCAGCCTGGGCAACATAGTGATACCTCATCTCTACAAAAAGTGAACAGAATTAACTGGGCTTGGTGGCATGTGCCTGTAGTCCCTGCTGCTTGGGAGGCTGAGGTGGAAGGATCACTGGAGCCTGGGGTCCTCCCCTCAACTCAGGACGTTGAGGCTGCCTTGAGCCAAGATCATACCTCTACACTCCAGCGTGGGCAACAGAGCAAGATTCTGCTTCAAAAATAAATAAATGAATAAATAAATAAGTAAAATTTTTTTAATTATCCAGGCATGATGGCATGCACCTATAGTCCCAGCTACTCAGGAGACCAAGGTGGGAGGATCATTTGAGCCCAGGAATTTGAGACTGCAGTGAGCTATGATGATGTCACTGCGTTCCAACCTAGATGACAGAAGAAGACCTCATCTCTAAAAATAAATATATATATTTTTTCCAACCACTTTTTATTTATACTCCAATGTCTTACATTTCATAAAACATTATGTTTTGAATTCCAATATAACTTTATTGTTAAACATGTTTATTTGCAGAAGCATGTATAAGTTAGGGTCCACGAGATTATTTGCATAAGCTAATTTACAAAAAAAATTACATAATCACTGACATGAAAGCATGTCTGGGCAGCCATGGGAGCTCATATGAGGCGTCCAGTTCAGTCGCCTTTTAAAAATATTTGCATTAGCTGGGCATGGTAGCATGTGTCTGTAGTCCTAGCTACTCAGGAGACTGAGGTGAGAGGATGCACCAGAGCCCCAGAAGTCAAGGCTGCAGTGAGCCATGATCGCACCACTGCACCAGCCTGGGCAACAGGACTAAGGCCTTGTCTCAGTCAGTCAGTCAGTCAATAAAGGTATTTGGTCTCCTAAAAGAAAGTGGCATTTTAGCTGGGCCTTAAAGGGGATGGTAAGATTCTAGTCAGGTAGAGATGAAAGAGGAGGAGTTTTCGAGCTGCAAAGAGTAATCTGGAGGTCAGGAAGAGTAAGATCCTGTCTGTCCCAGAATCTAAGGAAAAAGAAAAAAAATTTTTGAGAAAAATCTGAGGACCAGCAAGTAGTCCTCTGTAGCTAGAACAATAGAAGATCATGAAAGAGCAGTAGAGAAAAACATGATAGGCCTTTTAGGTAGGTGGGGGTCAATGACAAAGTAAGGTCGTAATGTGTGCATTGCCTTTAGAGACCTTCTGGCCTGGGTTCAAATGCTAGATCAAATAAATATGTTCTAGCTGTGTCACCATAAGCTCATTACTAAACTTCAACTACCCATTTCTTCATATTGCCACAGGCCAATTTTACTAAAGAATTGCAATTAAGAGTTAAGCAATGTATCTAATAAATAATTGTTAGATTTATATTTCATTCATAACTAGCAGCAGTATTTTGAAACAGAATACAAAATGTGTATGAATTTTTAAAGTAATACAGTCATCAGAGAAATTTTCTATTTCTGGAAGACTGCTTAGGCATACTCTTTTTTGATGTGTTCATTCTCCTTTGATCTGGAAAAGTTTGAGAACTGTTGCTCACTGGGATGTTGGGAGGACTAAATAAGATAAACTATGTAAACACTTAACCATGCCTTAAATAATTGTTCTTCCCTTCCCTGTCAATAAATATTTATTTTCTCCCTTTCCAAGGAGACACAAAGTATGGTCTTGTGACCAACAGCGTCTGTATCTCATGGGAGCCTGTTAGAAATGCAAATTCTTTGGTCTACTCCAAAACTACTAATTGAGAAACTCAGAGGACAAGGCCCAGTAATCTGTTTCAGCAAGCCAGGTTATACTTATTACTCTAGAGTTTGAGGATTACTAATTTAGTATATTTCTTCCGGTGCCTATCTTGTAGTACTTAATGTCCTGATATTACCTTTTTGAAGTGTCATTGGCTGGGCGCAGTGGCTCACGCCTGTAATCTCAGCACTTTGGGAGGCTGAGGCAGGCAGATCACCTGAGGTCAGGAGTTCGAGACTAGCCTGGCCAACGTGGTGAAACCCATTTCTACTAAAAATACAAAAATTAGCTGGGCATGGTGGCACACGTCTGTAATCCCAGCTACCTGGGAAGCTGAGACAGGAGAATCACTGGAACCCAGGAGGCAGAGGTTGTTGTGAGCCGAGATTGCGCCATTGCACTCCAGCGTGGGCGACAGAAAAAAAAAGAAAGGTCATTATATCCAGTACTCTTTGGAATAAACAAAACTCTTAGATTCCTTATGATTTAGTTTTTCCCATTTGTAGGCCTGACAGATAGGAAAGTTGGGCCTACAAAGATTGAGTAACTTGCTTAAAGTCACAGTTCTGCCTGACTCCAGAGTTCCTGCTCTGGATGTTATTTGAAGAATAACGAGATGTTGTTGTTACTATCTTCACATTATTATTATGTTGATTATCATGATCATTACATACACCATCTGTTTCACACTTTTGATGTGGTTAGATACTTTTGATGTGGTTAGATACAGAGGAGGTTTTGTTTTTTTTTTTTTTTTTTGAGAGGGAGTCTCACTTTGTAGCCCAGGCTGGAGTACAGTGGTGCAATCTCACTGCGTTGCAGTATGGAGGTGCAATTCTGCCTCCAGGGTTCAAGCAATTCTCCTGCCTCAGCCTCCAGAGTAGCTGGGATTACAGACATGCACCACCACACCTGGCTAATTTTTGTGTTTTTAGTAGAGATGGGGTTTCACCACATTGGCCAGGCTAGTCTCGAACTCCTGACATCAGGTGATCGGCCTCCGAAAGTGCTGGGATTACAGGTGTGAGCCATCACACCCAGCGGGGAGTTTTTAATAAGGTTATTGGAATAATAGCTCCATCTTTTTTGTGTTGCATCAGCCACCTTGAGCAATATAGCAGTCTCCTGATTGATCTCCTTACATTTCTTAATATAAGTGATAAATTGTGACTTGTAGATCTAACAAAAATTAGGTGCCCTCGTTGCAGCTGCCACGGAAAGCTGGTCTAATATCAAAGCAAACTATCCTTCTTCTCGAGCAGAGTTTTTAAGGTAGGAGTGTGTGTATATTGACATTTTCCTAGCAGTTGCTGAAGTTAAGGACCAGGAGATTTAGGGCCCACTTGGAGTTCTTATGGTGAAACAGTAATAGCTTCCTAGAGACCTTTAAAGCCTGTCTATAATTTGTATAGTTGAAAAGATATTGTATATATCATTATTTCTCCCTGCTTTCAAAACAGGAAGGGGGTGTGGAGAGTAACACACTAAAAAAAGGATAAGTAATTAGTTTCTGGGAAAGAATTTCCTTTTGGCCTCAAATGGACTGGTTCTGTAAGTTCCTCCCTTTTCAAGCAGAAGCTTTGAGGATAGTGAGATACGTGAAGCTCTGGACATCTTGAATGAGGTATTCTGTATTATTATACACCAAGTGTATAATAATTGTTAGTAATAGAGGCTTCTCATAGAAATGGCACTGCATTATAATTGTAGGGACAATTTGTCAGAGACTAGGTAGAAGATTATCAGACCCAAGTTTTGTTCTTGGCTTACATGAAGTCATCAAGTAGGCTATTTAAATGCTTCACTTTAACCATAGGCTGAGATTAAATTAAAAATAAAAAGCTTTTGGCCGGGCGCGGTGGCTCAAGCCTGTAATCCCAGCACTTTGGGAGGCCGAGATGGGCGGATCACGAGGTCGGGAGATCGAGACCAACCTGGCTAACACGGTGAAACCCCGTCTCTACTAAAAAGTACAAAAAACTAGCCGGGCGAGGTGGCGGGCGCCTGTAGTCCCAGCTACTCGGGAGGCTGAGGCAGGAGAATGGCGTGAACCCGGGAGGCGGAGCTTGCAGTGAGCTGAGATCCGGCCACTGCACTCCAGCCTGGGCGACAGAGTGAGACTCCGTCTCAAAAAATAAAAAATAAATAAATAAATAAATAAATAAAAAGCTTTTGTCATGGCTGGGCACGGTGGCTCATGGCTATAATCCCAGCACTTTGGGAGGCTGAGGTGGGCAGATCACCTGAGGTCAGAAATTCGAGACTGGCCTGACCAACATGGTGAAACCCCGTCTCTACTAAAAATACAAAAGTTAGCCAGGCATGGTGGGCACACACCTGTAATCCCAGCTACTCAGGAGGTTGAGGCAGGAGAATCGCTTGAACCTGGGAGGCGAAGGTTGCAGTGAGCCAAGATTGCACCATTGCATTCCAGCCTGGGGGACAGAGCAAGACTCCGTCTCAAAAAAAAAAAAAAAAAAGCTTTTGTCAATTAAAGATGCTTTTCAGTACTGAGTATTCATGTTGCTATGGCATTTTTATAAGAAAACTGGGCCGGGCGCGGTGGCTCAAGCCTGTAATCCCAGCACTTTGGGAGGCCGAGATGGGCGGATCACGAGGTCAGGAGATCGAGACCATCCTGGCTAACATGGTGAAACCCCGTCTCTACTAAAAAATACAAAAAAAAAAAACTAGCCTGGCGCGGTGGCGGGCGCCTGTAGTCCCAGCTACTCGGGAGGCTGAGGCAGGAGAATGGCGTGAACCCGGGAGGCGGAGCTTGCAGTGAGCTGAGATCCGGCCACTGCACTCCAGCCTGGGCGGCAGAGCGAGACTCCGTCTCAAAAAAAAAAAGAAAACTGTACATGGTTATATCTGCTACCTAAAATAATATATAGTGAGATGGTAATTTTACAGGCAATTAAGAATTTGCTGGCCAGGCACAGTGGCTTATACCTGTAATCCCAGCACTTTGGAAGGCCGAAGTGGGTGGATCACCTGAGGTCAGGAGTTTGAGACCAGCCTGGCCAACATGGCAAAACCCCGTCTCTACTAAAAAAAAAATCCAAAAGATTAGCCGGGCATGGTGGCGGGTGCCTGTAATCCCAGCAACTTGGGAGGCTGAGGCAGGAGAATCACTTGAACCCGGGAGGTAGAGGTTGCAGTGAGCCGAGATCGCACCATTGCACTCCAACCTGGGCAACAAGAGCAAAAACTCCGTCTCAAAAAAAAAGAATTTGCTATCATAGCAGATCCATGTGTACATACTGTATGCAAATCTTAGGAAGATATTAGATCCCAGAAGGTTAAAGTTCTGATCTCTATATATTTGTATATGCTTTAAGGAGAAGTGGCATCCATGTAGATGTGGTAAATGGCTTATAACTCTCAAGGTTTCCAATTTCTGCTGTGGTAGCAATTCTAAATTAAGATGGACTTGGACACTACTCTGGATTACTGTCCCTAAATATCAACTCCTGTTTATAAGCCAGCAGAGGCCAACTGAAATAGTACCCATAAAGTTCCTCAGCATATCCCTCAGACAGAAGTGGAAAAGATTGATTAAAGTTGGAGTACAAACATATGGGGCCCTGACCAAAAATACTGAACCATACTACTAGAAATCCCCATTCTTTAGCTAAAGGATAATCTGACTTCACTTTTAATTCTTCATTGACCATTGGTGTTCTGAAAGAATAGGAAATAATAGCAAAACATGGGAACTCCTAGATAGCATACATTTATTTTTAAAATGTATACTGTCGGCCAGGCACCATGGCTCACGCCTGTAATCCCAACACTTTGGGAGGCCAAGGTGGGCAAATCATTTGAGGTCAGGAGTTGGAGACCACCCTGGGCAACATGGTGAAACCCCATCTCTACTAAAAATACAAAAACTAACTGGGCGTGGTAGCACACACCTGTAATCCCAGCTACTCAGGAGGCTGAGGCAGGAGAGTTGCTTGAACCTGGAAGACAGAAGGTGCAGGGAGCCACGATCATGCCACTGTACTATAGCCTGGGAGAAAACAAATAAACAAAAAACACATATGGTCACCTTCCCAAGTAAACTGACCAACATCAGTTTAGGTTCACTGTAGGAGTGCCTTCCATAGGCCAGCGCCTCTCAGCCTTTCCACTAAGTACATTAAGATCCTAATAGTAATCATTGGGACCCAGGTCATCGTCTCACCAGAAGCTCCAGATTTCTTCAAGTCTTGGCCCTCTTGTTTTATATCAAAATTTTATGTGTATTATTTTTATATTTCAAAAATTCTCCCCAAATCATCAAGTAATATTGAGATGCTGATGTAGAAAAAAGTAGATTTCCAGCTGGTATGATCAGTGATAAATTGGACTTCATCAAAATTAAAAGCTTTTGTGCATCAACGGATACTATCAAAAAGGTAAAAAGCTATCCCACAGAATAGGAGAAAATATTTGTAAATCATGAGTCTAGTATTCATATGTTTAAAGAACTCTTAGAACTCAACAATAAAAAGATAACCCAATTTACAGAATGGATATGAATAGACAGTTCTCTAAAAAAGACATATACATGGCCAATAAGCTCGTGAAAAGCTGTTCAATATCTTTAGTCATTAGGGAAATGCAAATCAAAACCACAGTAAAATATCACTTCATACCTACTAGGATGGCAATAATCAAAAAAGCACACACAGGTGTTGGTGAAGATACGGAGAAATTGGAACCCTCATGGATTGCTGGTGGGAATGTAAAATGGTGCAGCCACTTGTGGAAAATCGTTTGGCAGTTCCTCAAAAAGTTCACAGCTACCGTATGACGCAGCAATTCCATTCCTAGGGTTATACCCAAGGGAACTGAAAGCATACATTCACGCAAAAACTTGTACGCAAATGTTCATAGCTTTATCATAACAGCCAAAAGTGGAAACAACCAAGCTGTCCACCAGTTGGGACAAATTGAATGAGTAAACAAAATGTTATATGCATACAATGGAATGTTAATTCAGCCATAAGAAAACAATGAAATCCTGACAACATGCTGAGACACAGATGAACCTTGAGAACTCACTACATGAAACAAGCCAGACACAAATGGCCACATATTGTCTGATTCCATTTATATGAAATACCCAGAATAAGCTAATTCATAAAGACAGAAAATAGATTGGTGGTTGCTAGGGGATAAGAGGAAGGGTGAATTGGGAATGACCGCTATGCGGTACACGGTTTCTAATGTTCTGGCATTAGATAGCAGAGATGAAAATATTCTGGCGTTAGATAGTGGAAATGGTTGCATAACACGGAATATACTAAAATCCACTGAATTGTACACTTAAAAAAAGAAGGACTCTGCATGATCAAAGAAAAAAAATGCTTTGGGTGCAAGTAGGGATAGAAGAAACGGTAAGACTGGAAAGACAGATTGTGAAGGACTTTGAATGGCAAGCTAAAGAAGCTGGCGTTCATCTTGTAGATGGGAAGCCACCAGAGTATTTTGAGCAGGGGTGACATGTTTAACGTAGTGTTACAGGAAGTTTAATTTGTGAAATGAGTAAGAGATTCTATCAGCCAGGAGAGGTAGAAGGTTCTATAAAGTCAAATTGAGGCCGGGCGCGGTGGCTCAAGCCTGTAATCCCAGCACTTTGGGAGGCCGAGACGGGCGGATCACGAGGTCAGGAGATTGAGACCATCCTGGCTAACACGGTGAAACCCCGTCTCTACTAAAAAATACAAAAAAAAAAACTAGCCGGGCGAGGTGGCGGGCGCCTGTAGTCCCAGCTACTCGGGAGGCTGAGGCAGGAGAATGGCGTAAACCCGGGAGGCGGAGCTTGCAGTGAGCTGAGATCCGGCCACTGCACTCCAGCCTGGGCGGCAGAGCGAGACTCCGTCTCAAAAAAAAAAAAAAAAAAAAGTCAAATTGAACACCCGAAGTTTCAGATTTCATGAAGGACCCTGGGTATGTGTGTATACAGGTATGTATGGGATTCGTAGCCATCTAGGGTAGGCTGAGGTGCTAATATGAATACTGAAAACTAGAGAGGTCATATAGCAGAGTAGTCAAAAACAAAAACACTCGGAACCCACACGCTGTCTGGGTTCAAATTCCAGCTCGGCCACCTTCCAGCATTGTGACCTTAGGTAAGTCACTAACCCTGTCTGTGCTTCAGCTTCCTCTTCTGTAAGATAAGGATACCCACTCATCAAGGTTGTTTTGAGGATTAAGTGAGTTAATACATACAAAGTGTTTACAATGTCAAGCTTAAAGAAAGGTCCCCGAAAATGTCAGCTGCTAGTCTGAAACTCCAGAGCACGTTTGAGAGTAGCCCACTATTGTTCTCTGTCCCGAATAACCTATGAAGTAACAGTCCTGAAGTGTTAAAAGACAAAACAAATTTTTCTTTGTGAAAAATGACCCTTTAAAACAAACTCCATCTACTAATAATGAAGCTTAGTAGTAGTAAAATGATTATTTTTAGCCATAAAATGGGTTTTCTGTATGTTAACAAATATAGTGTAGAGTTTGACAACATTCTTTGATATGAACCAGTCTCATACTTTCTGTACAGCACTGATTCTCTAAGTCAGATGCCAAGGCATGACCTCCCTTCAGGAATTGGGAATCTGCATTTTTAATAAGCATCCTAGGTAATTCTTATGCATGATACAGGTTGAGACCAGTGCAATGTACAGAAGTGGGAAAAATGGCTTGTGAAACTCAGTTGTATTTAGCACACTGTAGTAGACATAAAAATTGAAAACCCAACCTGGACAACACAGTGAGACCCAGTCTCTACTAAAATAAAATAAAATAAATAAGTGAACATTGAGAACCAATGGACAGTAGAATGTATTCAGTTCAGTGGGACATGAAACAATATTTTTGCTTAATTGAATCAAACATGTTAAAAAAAAAAAAAAAACCCACCCTACTCCCAAAGCACTCAATAAATTCTTCAGAGAGAAGGAAGAGCTTTTTGTACTACATTGCCTCTAAAATCTTGTAGGATAAGATATTTTAAGATAACTTAAAATCTTAAAGTTTTTAAGTCTAATTTTAATAACCAAATAAAATGGTTTTTATTTGAGCCAGTTTCAAGTTCTTAAAGTGACACGTAGGACTTAACAAAATCCATTATTTGTCATTTATGCTTTGCCCATTTTTACTTATTTCTTCATACTCTGAAGGAAAAAAATGCTACAAATATATGTTGGTATATAAGACAGTGCATTCCACAAATATTAGAAAATTTGTTTTTTCTTTTTTTTTTTTTGAGACGGAGTTTCACTCTTTTGTCCAGGCTGGAGTGCAATGGCACGATCTCGGCTCACTGCAACCTCTGCCTTCCGGTTTCAAGTGATTCTCCTGCCTCAGCCTCCTGAGCAGCTGGGATTACAGGCACCTGCCACCACGCCCGGCTAACTTTTGTATTTTTAGTAGAGACGGGGTTTCACCATGTTGGCCAGGCTGGTCTCGAATTCCTGACCTTGTGATCCACCAGCCTCCGCCTCCCAAAGTGTTGAGATTACAGGCGTGAGCCACTGTGCCCAGCCAGAAAAATATTTTTATAGAATTCAAACTTGTATTTTCTTTTGAAGGGCTATAGAAAGGGTGAGAGAACCCAACAACCACACTTATTCAAATTTATAAGGACAATTAGGAGTATTCTCATGGTTATCTTTAGAATCTTAGCAGGGTAAAAAAGAGTTTATTGTTTCATTTGCTGAAACTCCTGAGAAAAAGTCTCACCACGTTTGTAGTCACAGAGGTTAGATTTGGCAACTCTAAAGACAAGAGAAATTATCATGATAAGTGTTTGGAGGGGTTAGAGAGAAAATTAGTCACTTGGCAGTGTGGCAGGGCAACCTTTGGACAACCCAGTCCAGATTAGGTTAGAAGAGGAGTCGAGGACCTTTTGTCCACTGCAAACCAGTGCCACAAATGAAGTGGGAGGAGATGGGTTACCACATACTGGTTGGACTTATTTGAGAGAGAACCAGAAAGTATACAATCCCATAAGCATAAAAAATGGGGATAAAACTTCAAGTGTATATAAGGGTAAGAACAGGAGGAAACAATAACAGAGAGGGCAGGAGAGAAAGATCAGAAGGAATCAGACAGCCTGAGAAGAGCTGGGGGCTGAGTCCTGGCCTGGCCTGGCCGCTCCCCACTCCTCCGTCTGTGCCTCTGAGGGGCTTCAGTTGTCCCAAGTGAGAAACAGCTGTGCTAGATTGCTTCTACAATCCTTTCCACTCCTGGACCAAAACAGTTGCCCCTGCATCTAAAATACATAGCTTTAGCATATAAAATGCAGGTTACCTCAACTCCCCCCGACTCCCACATCTCACTCCCTTCCTTTCCCTGCCTGCCCCAATTCTGGCTGCATTCTCTTCTTGCCTCATATGGGCTCTTTTTCTCCTCCCCTTCTTTTCCAATGTCATGCAGTCTCTTGAACACTGGGTTTCAACCACTATACAGAAAAATGTTAGTGAAAAAGGAAGAGGGGTTCTATGCTGCGTGATTCTCCTTAGCCACGCACACTCCCTAGCCAGGCATACTAAACTAGGGGTGACAATGTATCACAAAGTCCAGACTCGCAGTCTTGCTGCCTCTTCTCTTCAAAGTTTGTTTCGGAAGTACCACCCCTTGCACCTCACATCCCAGCTGACTCTGCCTACCTGTCAGCCCCAGCCCTCCTCGGGCCTGCCTCAGCCTCACAGCCAGGATCCTACCAACACCAACACTGCACCAAACAACCCTTCCCAAAAGCCCCACCGGAACTAATGTGGGGACTCTGCCTATTATTAGGAACACCTTGGATGCAGCCCCTGTCCGCAGAATTCTGGCAGGAGAAGCAGAGTTTTCAGGCATATGCCTAATTTTGTTGGGGTGATGGTTGATTATTTTTTTTAAATCTAGGATTTCTGGGATCTGAAGCTTATACAATCTTGGATACCTTCTTTAAGAAAAAGAATACAAAAATATCTTCTATAAGTTTTACAAAAATATATGACCATGTGAGCACGTTGCTAGCTCCCGCCCCCACCCCACCCAGAGCCTTGGAAGGGGAGTGAAACCGAAGCTTTTTTAGCTTCATGGCAAATATGCTTCTTCCTGGGAGTACTGGGTACATTTACAGACCTTTATTTTTTACTTTCTATAGATTGAATTTAGTTAAGTCAGTTTTAAGCGGGCAAAGGCTAAAATTTCTCACCCCTAGGTGGCTCAAATTTCTGAACCTGAGATTTTATATCTTAAAATCCATTAAAAGAATACTCAGTTTTTAAGAAGTTAGGTGTAGGTATGCTTATATAAAATATTTAGACATGCATAAGTATTTTAAGTGGCCTGAAGGAAGTACATGCATGCTGCTTTTGCAAATATTTTCGCTTTTTGTTTTTGAGATGGAGTCCCACTCTGTTGCCCAGGCTGAAGTGCAGCGGCACGATCTCAGCTCACTGCAAGCTCCGCCTCCTGGGTTCACGCCATTCTCCTGCATCAGCCTCCCGAGTAGCTGGGACTACAGGCACCTGCCACCATGCCCGGCCTTTTTTTTTTTTTTTTTTTTTTTTTTTTTTTTTTTTTTTTTTGTATTTTTAGTAGAGACGGGGTTTCACTGTGTTAGCCAGGATGGTTTCAATCTCCTGACTTCGTGATCCGCCTGCCTCGGCCTCCCAAAGTGCTGGGTTTACAGGCATGAGCTACCGCACCTGGCCAAATAGTTTCACTTTTAAGCTGCACAGCAGCCCTGCAAGATGGCTGGTATTTTCCCTATTTCACAGATGAAGAAATTGAGGTTTAATGAATGTAAGTAGGCTGGGCACGGTGGCTCACACCTATAATCCCAGCACTTTAGGAGACTGAGGCGGGCGGATCACCCGAGGTCAGGAGTTCAAGACCAGCCTGGCCAACATGGTGAAACCCTGTCTCTACCAAAAGTACAAAAATTAGCCTGGCATGGTGGTACACGCCTGTAGTCCCAGCTACTTGGGAGGCCGAGGCAGGAGAATCGCTTGAACCTGAGAGGCAGAGGTTTCAGTGAGCCAAGACTGCGTCACTGCACTCCAGCCTGAGGAACAGAGCGAGACTCTGTCTCAAAAAAAAAAAAAGAATGTAAGTAATTTGCCCAAGCTGCAGAGCTAAATTTTAAACTAGATCATTCTGATTCCAAAGCCCAGATAATCTGGCTAGAAGTTGCCACCAGGGGATTTACTAATTTACAAAGAATTAGAATGCGATAAAATGCCCTGAGTACAGGCACCTGGAGTGTGATTTTTATCTTTGCTAGTAAAGCCATTTAGATGTCTTAAAGTACCTCAAAGTCAATCTGTTGCACCTGCTCTACTAAAACAAAGAAATGAGTCAACGGCCTCTTAGCTTTAACATGCTTTCTGTCTATACATTTTTATAGAATAATTTTTAGTTTTTGCAGCAGGTTTCACCAGTCAGCCAACAGGTGTGTATAACATCAATCACTAGCACTATACATGAGAAGTCTTGCTTATTAAGAGCACTCAGCTTAAATGGAGAAATTAAAGGCCTTTGGGACAGGTCAAGTTTAGGTTGTTTGGTTGGGTTGAGAGAGTAAAACTAACATTTCTTAACCTAACCCTTTTTCTTTCTTTCTCACAAGTAACAACCATCCAATAGCTTGCCTTTAAAATGTCCCCTCTATTGTTCCTCCACCAGACATTTTTGATCACTTGTCCCAGTTTCCATGAGTCCTGTATCACAGCTGTCAAAATGCTTGAGCTATTCAGGTGGAGATAACTTTCAGAAATGAACTGCTGAAGGGGACGGAGTGCCCGAGAATTAGATTAACAAAGAAAGTACACCTAAATTTAGCATTAAAATGAACTTCTAGAATATTTTTCAATAGGAAGATAAGCAAAGATAAAAATGGGCATGCTTATGTCTATAAACAGGTGCTGGAGCATAGATTGTTATCTGGAAATCAAAGAATAATAGAGCTGTAACTTTAAAAGAGCACACAGCTGGTTATTAGTGATTCACTCCCAGGTCACTGCCAAGTGCCAAGGCATGTGGCAAGAGCAGTAGAATGGAAATCAGGTGATGTGGATTCTAATTTGAGCTCTGCTCTGTTAACCTTGGGCATGCCAGTTATCCCCTTCCGGCCTTAGTTTCTTATCTACCTAATGAAGGGTTTGGAGCAGGTGATTCTTCAGTTCTAAGAATCCGTATTCATGGATAACTGTTTAGCATATGACTCAGCCCAAGGTGTACAGGATTGCTGGAGTGTGGAAGGTATGTTGGCTCCTGCCCTTACTAGCAACAAGGCTTAATCTAGTGAACAGAAAGGATCAAAGGTGGCTATATCCCCACCTCAATGTCCATGATCTACAAGTGCTCTTCCAGCTGGCAGAGTGTGTCAGTAATGAGATTTTGTATCTCATACGAAGTTCTAAGCACTGAGCCTAATCAGTTACCCATCACTTAAGTACACAGTGTCAGGCAAAGCTTAACCCTCCTTCCTATTTTTCTTTGTCTTCCTTTTCTCTGGAAGCTCTCTAACATAAGGAACTTCCATTTTGGTGAAAGAATAGAAAAGTTGAGGGACAGGCCAGGTGTGTTGTCAGTAAGACTGATCCAGCTGATTGGTTTGCCATTTAGATTGCATGGCAGACATCTGCCATAAGCACTTAAAACACACCTTCAATAGACATTAAAAAGCACACACACAGCCAAACACAGCAGCTCACACCTGTAATCCCAACACTTTTCCAGGCTGAGGCGGGAGGATTGCTTGAGCCCAGGAGTTCAAGATCAGCCTGGGCAATATAGCAAGATGCTATCTCTACAAAAAATTTAAAAATTATCTGGACATGCTGGCACGCTCCTGTGGTCTCAGCTACTCAGAGGTCTGAGATGGGAAGATCACTTGAACCCAGGAGGTCAAGACTGCAGTGAGCCGTGACTGCACCATTGCACTCCAGCCTGTGTGACAGAGCAAGACCCTGCCTCAAAACACACACACTGACTAGGCACGGTGCTCATGCCCAGCACTTTAGGAGGCTGAGGCAGGTGGATCACTTGAGGTCAGGAGTTCAAGACCAGCCTGGCCAACATGGTGAAACCCTATTCTACTAAAAATACAAAAATCAGCCATGTGGCCAGGCACGGTGGCTCTTGCCTGTAATCCCAGCACTTTGGGAAGCCGAGGCAGGAGGATCACCTGCGGTCAGGAGTTCGAGACCAGCCTGACCAACACGGTGAAACCCTGTCTCTACTAAAAATACAAAATTAGCCAGGCATGGTGGCACATGTCTGTAATCCCAGCTACTCGGGAGGCTAAGGCAGGCGAATTGCTTGAATCCAGGAGGCAGAGGTTGTGGTGAGCTGAGATCACGCCATTGCACTCCAGCCTGGGCAGCAAGAGCGAAACTCCGTCTCAAAAAAAAAAAATCAGCCATGCGTGGTGACACACAGTTGTAATCCCATCTACTTGGGAGGCTGAGGCAGGAGAATCACTTGAACCTGGGAGGCAGAGTGCAGTGAGCCAAGATTGCACCACTGCACTCCAGCCTGGGCAACAGAGTGAAACTGTGTCTTGAAAAACACACACACACACACACACAATTTGCTGTCGTTTTGGGGGCATGGTGGCACATACCTGTAGTCCTAGCTACTTGGGAGGCTAAGGCAGGAGGATCACTTGAATCCAGGAAGTTGAAACTGCCGTGAGCTGTGATTGTGCTGCTGTACTGCCTGTGCAACAGAGTGAGATACTGTCTCAAGAAAATAAAAAAATAAAGAAATAAAAACCAAGGTTTAGATGGCAACTTTAAAATGTGAAAGGAGGATATATAGTTTTTCAAAATTCTTCTAGGAGCTGTGCCAGCAAAAAGGTTTGAAGACATGAAGCCATTATATCAGTGGCATAAACATCTTTAATTTGTCCTTTTCCTTATCCTACACCTGGTCAATTGATTTTTTTTTTTTCCCATTTATCAGTTTCAGACTCTGCTTGGTTTTTCACTTTCCCATCCATTTTGTTACAGTATTTTCCCCTCTTGAAATTAGTCCAGTCTCTTGGAATGAATGCCCCATGCTCTTTCCTACCTCTGTGTCTTTACTACATTATCCTCCCTTGGAATGCCGTCATCTCCTCTGTTCAAGAACTACTCCTCCCGACTACTATGGTCGAGATTGATTTCTCTTTAACCTCTGCAACATTGGCTATTCCATACAGTTAGCACTTAGCATAGAACATCATTGTTTGATTTTGCTCCTTAAGAACAGAAAGCACCTCTTAAAATTCTACCATATTCTCCCTAATGCCTAATGCAATGCTAACCACATAGTGGGTGCTTAATAAATACTGTATTGACTGCCTAGAGTACAGAGCACTTGTTCACTCATTCCTTCGGCCATTCAGCTAATACTTTTTGAGAAATATCGTGTACCAGGAACTGTACTCAGCACTGGGGTATGGTAGGGACTAAAGTAGATGACAATCCCTGCTTTAAAAGACTGAAAAGTAAAATATATGGTATGTCAAAAGGTAGTAAGTACTGAGAGGAAAAATAGAAAAAGCAAGAAAGAAGAACAAGAAGTGTGTGATGGGGGAGGGCTACAGGGTGGGGAGGGGTAGTGTTGTATACAGTTCTACATAAGATAGTTAGGGAAGTCCTCACTGTTATCAGTGAGGACTTATGGTGACATTTTGCAAAGGACCTGAGGTGTAGGAAGGACTTGAGCTTATCTGTGGAAAGAGCCTTCCAGGCAAGGAATTTATCATGTGAAGCCACCAAGGCTGGACCTGCCTAAATTCCAGGAAGGGAGGGCTTTGGGGCTGGAGCAGAAGGGTGGAGGCCAGATTGAGAGGTGAGTCAGAGGACAGTGGGGCCTGGGCAGAGGGACAGAACTGCGGGTGCTGGCTGCACTCAGGCTTTTGATCTGAGTGAGAATGGAGGCCTTGAAAGGGCTTTGAGCAGAGGAGTGACCTGCTGACTTAAGTGGAATAGAACCCTCTAGATGCTTCATTAAGGCTAGACTGAAGGGAGGCAAAGGCAGAAATGGTGAGATTGATCAGGAGGCAACTATATAATGATAATACATTGAATATAATAATGGCATTAATAATGATAATAATCCAGAGATAGTGGCAACTCGGACCAGGGGAAGCAGTAGAGGTGGAGAGAAGTGATCAGATTTCGGATTTATTTTGAAGGTAGAACAGACAGGATTGCTGACTCTTGAGTAGTCAGCTGGGAGCTATTGATGGGTTCTGAGCAGGAGCTGAAGGAATATGACCCCAGACTGCTGGGAAGACTTGGTGCAGGCAGAGATCAGGTAGGAGGCCATTGCAAGGATTTAAGGGTGAGATCCCTAAGAGTTATTTCATGGCTAGATACAGAGAACCAATATGAAGAAGGAAAATACTTTTTTTTTTTTTTTTTTGAGATGGAGTCTGGCTCTGTTGCCCAGGCTGGAGTACAGTGGGATGATCTCGATTCACTGCAACCTCCGCCTCCTGGGTTCAAGCAATTCTCTTGCCTCAGCCTCCTGAGTAGCTGGGATTACAGGCATGCACCACCACGCCCAGCTAATTTTTGTATTTTTAGTAGAGATGGGGTTTCACCATGTTGGTCAGGCTGGTCTCGAACTCTTGACCTGGTGATCCACCTGCCTTGGCCTCCCAAAGTGCTGGGATTACAGGCGTGGAACCACCACGCCTGGGCAGGAAAACACATTTTTTAATGTTGTGTGACCTGGAGAATGGTACCACTGTTAATTTTTTAAAAAAACCCAGAGAAGTCTGATTTAGGGAGAAATTTATGCCTTAGTTATACAAAGTTTGAGATGGTAATGAAATATCAAATTACAACTGTCCTGCAAGAAGTAGAAAATGTGGAACTGAAACTTAAAGAAGTTAGAACTAAAGATGTGGATCTGTCTTTGGCATAAAGATTATATTAAGTTACTTGAGAGTAGATGAGTTTCCAAGAAGCAGTGTAGCAAGACTAGTGAAGGGCCAAGACTGGATCCTGGAGGTCAGCAACATCTAGGAGCCAGAAAAAATGCCTTCGGTGAAAGAGACAGAAAGTTGGGTCTGTTCAAATTGTAGTCAGCCAACCCATGCCAGAAGTAAGCACAGAAAGTAAGGGTGAACATTGGCCAAGCACAGTGACTGATGCCTGTAATCCCAAAGTGTTGGGAGGCCAAGGCGGGCAGATTGCTTGAGCTCAGGAGTTCGAGACCAGCCTGGGCAACATGGTGAAACTCCAGCTCTACAAGAAATTAGCCAGTCCTGTGTACACCTGTAGTCAGGGAGGCTCAGGTGGGAGGATCGCTTGAACATAGAAAGTTGAGGCTGCAGTGAGCTGTGAGCATGCCACTGCACTCCAGCGTGGGCGATAGACCAGTGACTCACGCCTGTAATCCTAGCACTTTGGGAAGCCAAGGCAGGTGGATCACTTGAGGTCAGGAGTTCGAGATTAGCCTGGCCAACATGGAGAAACCCCATCTCTACTGAAAATACAAAAATTAGCTGGGCATGGTGGTGCACACCTGTAATCCCAGCTCCTCAGGAGGCTGAGACAGGAGAATCACTTGAACTTGGGAAGCGGAGGTTGCAGTGAGCCAAGATCATGCCACTGTACTTCAGCCTGGACAACAGAGAGAGACTCTGTCTCAAAAAAAAAAAAAAAAACAAAAAAGAAAGAAAGAAAAAGAAAAATTCCAGGAGATCCATTCCTAGGTATATACCCAAGAAAATTAAAAACATAAAAATATATGTTCACACAAAAACTTGTACGTGGGCTCATACCTGTAATTTCAGCACTCTGGGAGGCCAAAGCAGGAGGATCATTTGAGGCCAGGAGTTCAAGACCAGCCTAGGCAACATAGTGAGACCCTGTCTCTGCAAAATGCATGAATGTTTGTAGCAGTATTCTTCATAATGCCTGAAAAGTGGAAACAACCCAATTGTTCGTCAACTGATGATGAATGGGTAGATCATATGCAGAGCATCCAGGCTGGGCGTAGTGGCTCATGCCTGCAATCCTAGCACTTTGGGAAGCTGAGGTGGACAGATCACTTGAGCTCAGGAATTCAAGACCAGCCTGAGCAACATAGTGAGACCTTGTCTATAAAAAAGTTTTTAAATGTTTAAAAAAAAAAAAAAAATGCAGAGTATCCATACAAAGGAATATTATTCAGCCATAAAAAGGAATGAAGTGCTGATACATGCTACAACATGGATGAACCTTGAAAACATGCTAGGTGAAATAAGCCAGACACAAAAGTCTACATATTGCATGACTCCATTTATATGAAACACCTAGAACAGGCAAATCTATAGAGACATAAAGTAGATTAATGGTTGCCAGGCTCTGGGAGTTAAGAGAGAATGGGAAATGACTGCCAACGTGTATGGGGTTTCTACTTGAGGTGATGAAGATATTCTAAAATTAGATAGATAGTGGGGATAGTTGCACAACCTTTTTTTTTTTTTCCTTTTGAGTCGGAGTCTTGCTCTGTTGCCAGGCGTAATCTCAGCTCACTGCAATCTCTGCCTCCTGGGTTCAAGCAATTCTCCTGCCTCAGCCTCCGAAGTAGCTGGGATTACAGGCGCGCACCACCACGCCCGGCTAATTTTTTGTATTTTAGTAGAGACAGGGTTTCACCATGTTGGCCAGGATGGTCTTGATCTCCTGACCTCGTGATCTGCCCGCCTCGGGCTCCCAAAGTGCTGGGATTATAGGCATGAGCCACCACACCCGGCCACAACCTTTTGAATATACTGAAAAACATTACATTTTACACTTTGAAGGGTGAATTTTATGGTAAATTATATCTCAGTAGAAAAAAATCCAGGAAACTGTATATAGTCAGCCCTCCGTATTTGTGGGTTCCACATTCATGGATTCTAAACTAATAATACAATAATAAAAATATAAATAAAAAACAATATACTAGGCCGGGCGCGGTGGCTCAAGCCTGTAATCCCAGCACTTTGGGAGGCCGAGGCGGGCGGATCACAAGGTCAGGAGATCGAGACCACAGTGAAACCCCGTCTCTACTAAAAATACAAAAAATTAGCCGGGCGCGGTGGCGGGCGCCTGTAGTCCCAGCTACTCAGGAGGCTGAGGCAGGAGAATGGCGGGAACCCGGGAGGCGGAGCTTGCAGTGAGCCGAGATCGCGCCACTGCACTCCAGCCTGGGCAACAGCGTGAGACTCCGTCTCAAAAAAAAAAAAAAAAAAAAAAAAACAATATACTATATAGCAGCTATTTTCAATAGCATTTACATTATATTAGGTATTATGAGTAATCCAGAGATGATTTAAAGTGTATGTGAAGATATGTATAGGTTACATGCAATACTACACCATATTATATAAGGGACTTGAGCATCTGTGGTGTTTGCTGGGAGTGCTAGAACCAATCCTTCATGGATACCAAGAGATAACTGTATTCAAAACTAATGAAACCAGTGAAAGAGAAGTTTCAGTAAGAATGAAAACACAGCAGGGCTGTCAAGGAAACTAGGGAGGAAGGAAAGACTACTGGATTTGGGTATTAGAAGATAAAATATTCAAACAAAACATCATTCCATATTAGCATGCAGTCCACAGACTACTCCTAAAAGTTCTGAGACCTCTTTAAGGAATCTCTTTGGGGTAAAAATTATTTTCATGATACTACTAAGATGTATTTGTCTTTTCACTGTGTTAACACTTGCACTGATGTCGCAAAATGGTGGTGGTGAAACTGCTGGCGCCTTATCACAAAGCAAGACATTGGCACCAAACTGTACTGATCACTGCATTCTTTACTGCCATGCACTCACAACCAAAACAGCCAGTTTCACTTAAGAATCCTTGATGAAGTGGTAAATTTTTTCTGGTTTTTTTTGAGTCAGGGTCTCACCCAGGCTGGAGTGCAGTGGGACCATCACAGTTCACTGCCACCTCAACTTCCTGGGCTCAGGTGATCCTACCTCAGCCTCCTGAGTAGCTGAGGCTACAGCTGTGCACCACCACACCTGGCTAATTTTTTTTTTTTTTTTTTTTTTTTTAGAGTTGGGGTTTCACCTTGTGGCCCAGGCTACATATTGTTAATTTTATCAAATGTCAGTCCTTGAATAAATCTTTTTCTTCTTTTAAACTGGTATACACCACCACACCCGGCTAATTTTTGTATTTTTAGTAGAGACGGGGTTTCACCATGTTGGCCAGGCTGGTCTGGAACTCCTGACCTCAAGTGATCCACCCGTCTTGGCCTCCCAAAGTGCTGGGAGGCATGGGTCACCATGCCTGGTCCTGAGTACATCTTTTTAACCTTGTTTGAAGAAATAGGAAATATGCATTAACCACTTCTGCTGCACACTGGTAGAGTACAGTGGTTGTCACAAGGAAAAGCATTTGGGCGATTATTTGAGTTGCATATTGATTTAGCAGCTTCTTTTTTCACTGACCACCATTTTTACTTGAAAGAATGATGGACAAACTATGGTGTTATTTAGATTTAGGCATCTGGCAGACAGTCTTTTGAAACTGTATGAAGTGAGCCTGTCACTTCAAGGTAAACAAATGACAATATTTGTAGCCAGTGATAAAATCTACACTTTCAAGTAAAAATTAGAATTTTGGAAAACTTGTATCCACTCCCATGAGCTTGACCACTTGCCAGTATATAAGGACTTTTCTGCTGAAATCAATGGTGAAATTTAAGGAATATGATTTTTTGATATGTATTCTAATGAAATATGTCAGTATTTAGAAGATCTGCCTAATAACAGTGAACCAGTATTTTCCAGTGACCCATGTGTGATGTTACAAAGTCATGCATGGTACAATATCCATTCAAAGTGCAAGAGAAGCCAATGGATTTTATTATAACAAAAGTTCCTAACTGTTAAGATACTACTACTTGTCAAGTTTTGATGTAGTGCTAAAGAATGTCCAAAATTATCTGAAAATGCAGATACTTTCTCTGTCTGTGTAAAGCCAGATTTTCTTCGTATTATTTTAACCAAACTAACATATTACAACAGATTAAATGCAGAAGCAGATTTGAGAATCCAGCCATCTTCCATTAAGTCAGACAGAGGCCATAAATTTATGAAAATGTAAAACAATGCCATTCTTCTCATTAGATGGCTTTATTTCTTTGATTGTGTTGGGAAATATAGTGGTTTTCATTTAAAGTGTGTTATTTATATTAATGTGTAGTAGTTTTACTGTTAATATTTTTACTGAATCATATCTTTTACTTTTTTTTTTAGTTTTATTTTCTTTCTTTTTTTTTTTTTTTTTTTTTTTTTTTTTTTTTTTGATATGGAGTCTCGCTCTGTTGCCTAGCCTGGAGCACAGTGGTGTGATCTCAGCTCACTGCAACCCCTGCCTCCTGGGTTCAAGCGATTCTTCTGCCTCAGCCTCCCAAGTAGCTGGGATCACAGGCGCCTGCCACCATGTCTGGCTGATTTTTGTCTTTTTAGTAGAGACAGGGTTTCACCATGTTGGCCAGGCTGGTCTCAAACTCCTGACCTCAAGTGACCCACCCACCTCGGCCTCCCAAAGTATTGGGATTACAGGCGTGAGCCACCACACCTGGCCTTTAGTCTTATTTTCTAACACAGTAGACATTGATACGTAGTTTCCACATTAACAAAAGTTGTTTGGGGTGCTCAATTTATTTTAATTTTTATTTTTTGAGACAGAGTCTCAAAAAAAACCAACTTTGTTGCCCAGGCAGGAGTGCAATGGCATCATCATAGCTTGTTGTCGCTTCTGTCTCCCCAGACTCAGGTGATCCTCCTGCCTCAGCCTCTCAAGTAGCTGGGACTACAGGCATGCGCCACCCACCCCACCCAGCTATTTTTTTTTTATTTTTTGTAGAGACAGAGTCTTGCTTTGTTGCCCAGGCTGGTCTCAAACTCCTGGGTTCAAGTGATTCTCCCGTCTCAGCCTCCCAAAGCGTTGGGATTACAGGCGTGAGCCACCACTCCCAACCAGATTTACCAGACTTAATGGAAAGAGCCCATTTCTGTTTCTTCAGATGAAACCTCGCAACTTTAGGATTAATAAGTAATCTCAACAACTATTGTTCAGGAAATAAGAAAACGTTCCCGCTAGAAATGCAGGTTGTGATAGATCTGGTCCCTGACACAAACAGCACTTGGAACTGAGTGAAGTCCAGAGACTGAAGAATACAGTTCTATCCACTCCCTGTGCTTGACTACAACCCCTGAAGAGGTCTGGTGCAAATTAAATGTATCCCAGCAGCTGCTTGAAAGACCACAGCATTTTGAATGCCCCTAGCATTAGGGCTTATAGAGCTCCCATTCTAGTAGAAGAGCCTCAGGTTTGGAGTGTACTAAACGTCATCATCCTTCATCTGCTAATAAGTTTCTGAAGGCCCTGCTTTAAACAAACAATCAAAAAGAAGGAACAGTTACAGAGCTGCCAAACAAGTTCTTACAAACCTCTGGTCTGTTACAAACCCATCTGGTGCTAATAAAGGCAAGGCATCAACCCCAATCTCCAAGCCGAGAATTTTATCCTCAGGACTGAGTACTGCGACCTGCATCCGGATGTTAGTGGGGCTGTCAAAGCCGTGTGTCGTGCTGTTAAAAGTGGAGGTCCTTCCCACTCAGACCCACAGAAGCCAACTCTGATGAGTGGGAGGGTGAGCAGGAGGGGCTTCGGTCATTTTTCATAGATTCTTCAGGTAACTGTAGCCACCATATTAAGCATTGGCTCCCATAAAAAAGCATTAAGGCCCAGAAACCTCTTGTAGGGTCACACCCTCCCTAAAAACAGCACATCCCTGAAGTGGTGGCTGGGCAGCCAGGCTCCAAAGCCTGCTGAGCTGAGCTGAGCGGCAGCCAAGAGCAAGGTTTGGTGTTTACACACTCAAAATCAGCCTGGGTTGTCACAGCAACTCACCCCAGCACAGTTCTTCCTTCTCCACGGCGGCTTCCTTCCAGGCTTTGCTGTTCTCTGTCACCGTCTTAATGTTCCTGGTAACCTGGCCTGCTGCATTCTTTTTATTTTTCTCCCAATTCCTCCACCTTCTTGTCATGTGTTTGCTAGTGTGCAATACTTCACCTGTTTGGAACTCAACAACGTCCCCTCCCACAAAACGCACCTGAAAGCAAGAAATAGCACACAAGACCTCTCAGTGGCCAGAACAGATGTTACCAGGCCTGTGCACTAAGTCCATAAGGAAAGCACCCAAGCCCCCTGCTTTTGTCTTAAAATCTTTTTTTTTACACCTTTAAAATAAGGTAATGGTTTTTAAGGCCTGCAGTAAATTGGGAGTAGGGAGAGGAACTATTGCCAAGCACCCCGGAAGTTCAAGAGGTGACTATTAATCCCAGAGTAGCAAGGAAAGGGACAGACAGGCTATAAGAAGTGGACACAATAACTCAGAACTCAGGACAGTGTAGGCCTTATTAGAGTCAGGCAGATAATTTCACATACCTCAGAACGTCATAAAGCGATCATGACATTACTCTGGAATAGCTATGATCCAGACACCTAGAAAATGTTAAACTAGATTCAAGTTAAAGAGGCAGAGTAGTATGTGTAGTGTTTTTTAATTTCAAGCATTCCAAATGGTTAAGGGTTTTCATGCTTGTCTTTAATAAACTTAGACATCTAGAACTTATGAGTGCTCTAGATAATTATCTACTCTTTTATATTTTTATTTATACCCCATTACTTAAAAAGTAAAAATAAAGCAAAAGATTGAAGACATTGACTTTTAGTCTATATAGTATCTAGTTCCTGGCTCTAGTTCTTAGCAATATTTGCTGCTAACCTGGTGTTCTATCTCTGCCAAATTTCTGCCCGTATGAAATGTATGAGACTTGATCCTATTTTCTTGCTCATTCATCTGACTGAAAGGATCATAGACGTCTCCACCTCCCTTGAGCTAGTGATCCTATATCCCATCATCTCAGTCAGCTAGAAAATGAACCATCACATGCCACCTCCTCTCAGTTACATGCTCCATAAACAGAATACCTGGCATATAGCAGGCATTTACTAAACACTTGGTCAATGAATACATGAGCCGGTAATCCACAAGATATCGGTAGAATTAACTACAGTTGACCCTTGAACAGCACAGGACCTATGGGAGCCCACCGCTTGTACAGTCAAAAATCCTCATAAAATTTTATTTATTTATTTATTTTGAGACAGAAAAAAAAAATTGCCCAAGCTGGAGTGCAGTGGCGTGATCTCAGCTCACTGCCACCTCTGCCTCCCAGGTTCAAGCAATTCTGCCTCAGCTTCCCAAGTAGCTGGGATTACAGGTGCCTGCCACCATGCCTGACTAATTTTTGTATTTTTACTAGAGACGGGGCTTCACCATGTTGGCCAGGCTTGTCTCAAACTCCTGACCTCAGGTGATCCACCCTCCTAAGCCTCCCAAAGTAGTACAGGTGTGAGCTGCTGCACCCGGCCCACACGTATAACGTTTTGTTTTTTTGTGTTTTTTTTGAGACAGAGTCTCGCTCTGTCACCAGGCTGGAGTGCAGTGACTCAGTCTCAGCTCACTGCAACCTCCGTCTCCCGGGGTCAAGTGATTCCCCTGCCTCAGCCTCTTGAGTAGCTGGGACTACAGATGCGCACCACCATGCCCAGCTAATTTTTTGTATTTTAGTAGAGACAGAATTTCACCGTGTTAGCCAGGATGGTCTCGATCTCCTGATCTCGTGATCCGCCTGCTTCGGCCTCCCAAAGTGCTGGGATTACAGGCATGAGCCACCGCACCCGGCCACATAAAACTTTTGACTCTCCAAAAACTTAGCTACTAATAGAAGACTTACTAATAGCATAAACAAGTTAACGTGTATTTTGTATGTCATTTGTATTATATATGTATTTCTTACCATGAAGTAAACTGTAGAAAAGAAAATGTTATTAAGAAAATCATAAGCAAGAGAAAATATGTTTACTCTTCCCTCAGTGGAAGCGGATCAGCATAAAGGTCTTCCTCCTCATGGTCTTCAGGCTGAGCAGGCAAAGAGGAGGAGAAAGGAAGGGTTGCCATCTCAGCAGTGGCAGAGGCAGAAGGAAGCCTAAGGGGAGCCACGCTGTTCAAAATTGTGTTGATCAAGGGTCAGCTATACTTGCATGAAGCTATAAATTTAATTAAGAGCCTAGCCCATTATGGGAACAGCAATAAAAAAAAAAAAACACCAGTTTGGGAACAGCAATAAAAAAAAAACACCAGTTAGCCAGGCGTGGTGGCTCACGCATGTAATCCTAGCACTTTGGGAGGCCAAGGCAGGTGGATCACCTGAGGTCAGGTGTTTGAGACCAGGCTGGCCAACATGGTGAAACACCGTCTCTACTAAAAATACAAAACTTGCTGGGCATGGTGATGGGCACCTGTAATCCCAGCTACTTGGGAGGCTGAAGCAGGAGAATCGCTTGAACCCAGGGGCCGGAGGTTGCAGTGAGCCAAGATCGTGCCATTGCACTCCAGCCTGGGTAAAGACAGCTAAACTCCATCTCAAAAAAAAACACCAGTTGGTCCTGGCACCAAGAAGATCAAATGGTGGATATGCTGTTATATGGGAAAAGTAGGACACACATCAGTACAGTTTGTTTGTTTTGAGACAGTCTCGCTCTGTCGCCCAGGCTGGAGTGCGGTGGCGCCATCTCAGCTCACTGCAAGCTCCACCTCCCGGGTTCACGCCATTCTTCTGCCTCAGCCTCCCAAGTAGCTGGGACTATAGGTGCCCACCACCACGCCCGGCTAATGGTTTTTGGGTTTTTTTTTTTTTGTTTTTTGTGTGTGTGCTTTTTGTGTGTGTGTATTTTTAGTAGAGATGGGGTTTCACCGTGTTAGCCAGGATGGTCTCGATCTCCTGACCTCGTGATCCATTCCTCTCGCCCTCCCATAGTGCTGGGATTACAGGCATGAGCCACCACGCCCAGACTTTTTTTTCTTTAATGTATGGGGGAATAATTACTAGAAGGACAGAAACCAACATATAATATGATTGTGCATTTACTTATTTAACAAATAATTGAGCAATTTATTTCTGTATGATACTATTCTAAGCATTTTAGAGTTAACCAAACTCACAGTAAACTGTATTGCCAATGATAAAACTGCACTTACATAATTTTAAAGCAAGAATCGCAGCAATTCATCAGGCACAGTGGCTCATGCCTGTAATCCCAACACTTTGGGAGACCAAGGCAGGAGGATTCCTTGAGCCCAGGAGTTCAAGGCCAGCCTGGGCAACATAGTGAGACCTCATGTCCACAAAAATTACAAAATAGCCAGGCATGGTGGCAAGCACCTCTGGTCCCAGCTACTCAGGAGGCTGAAGTTAGAGAATCACTTGAGCCCGGGAAGTCAAGGCTGCAGTGAGCTATGATCATGCCACTGCACTCCAGCCTGGGTGACAGAGCAAGACCCCGTCTCAAAATAAATAAAAATAAAAGCAAGAATTGCAGAAAGTATAAACCATGACCAACTCAAGAGAATAATCAGTGAAAGAATAGGCAGAATGTCTTTCCAAAAAGCAGTTGGGAGATTCCCATCCTCCACATACGCACTAGTGCAGTGGGAATGTTGCCCGGCGTGGCAGCCAGACCTCTAGATAGAACACTGAAAGTGAGTCTGCAGTAAAGCCACGGAATATGCTAATTTTAGTTTAGGAATACCAAATGGTATTGACCGCTTTTAATTCAATAAGCAACCCTTGGCCGTGTATAGTCAGTTCATGACCCATCAAGAGATCCTCTGTGGTTCAGTCATGGCCTTTGGACTATACTCTAAATCGTGGCTTTAGAAGACATTTTTCCAGTATACTTAAATGAATTTTATAACTTGATTGATGCCCAGATTATAGACTGTGAGGAGTATCTCCACATATCTTGTAACTGCTATATGCAGTCAGCAATTCCAGTATTTAGCCTGATAATTAATTTATATTTGTCCTCATAATCTGATAATACTGTGCTAGCAAGATAGATCACAAAGTGTAAATGAGTGTTTCTGGAGCATAGATGGGTACCCTCAAATCTCTGTATCTTGTTTTTTAATAGAGACGGGGTTTTGCTATGTTGCTCAGGCTGGTGTCGAACTCTTTGGCTCAAGCAATCCCCTTGCCTCAGCCTCCCAGAGTGCTGGGATTACAAGTGGGAGCCACCATGCCTAGCTTCCTTGTATCATTTTTTTTAATTCAAGTAAGAGAAAATGTCTGGCAATAGTTCATAAGCTATAATGAAACCTAGTCTTAGGACCCAGCTTTATATTGCCTCAATCAAATATTAATATCTTCAGTTCAAAATTTCCATTTACAAAAAAACTTTTGGTTCTTGGGATACTGTTATTGCCTTCTCTGTTGCCATCCATATAATGTATGTTTGTTTTTTTTTTTTTTCTCTCTCTCCCTCTGGGCTGCGTTTCATGCCAGATAAACTTCCAAACCAAATTGGGATGGCACCAGGCACAAATAACACTCTTATCTTTTTCTCCATCTAGGTTACCCCTTTGCTTTGTTTTATCGGCATTACCTTTTCTACAAGGAGAGCTACCTCATCCACCTCTACCATACCTTTACAGGCCTCTCAATTGCTTATTTTAACTTCGGTGAGTAAACTAAGTTAGTAGTGACACTGCAGTTAGAGGGAACCTGGAAGGAACAGACTTGGATGGAATTTCCTTGAGAGAATCTAATAGGTAGGGAAGTTATAATGCTCCTGCTTGCAAAGAGGGTTGTATGGACAGGAACACAGCTTAACTTTTCCTTTTTGTCTTTTGTGTACATTCCTCTGTCAGATAAAAACATTTTGAGGGTGGTTACCCTTGCCAGACCCCATCAACAAAGAATCCTCAGTTTCTCTCTGCTGTGGATGTAACTGAATGAGCCAGGCAATCTCCACTTAGATTCATTCTTCACTTCAGACATTCAAAAATACAGTAACAAGCTGGGCGTGGTGGCACTTGCCCAGGAATTCAAGGCTGCAATGAGCTATGATTGAGCTACTGCACTCAAGCCTGGACAACAGAGCAAGTCTCATCTCTAAAAAAACAAACAAAAAAAGAAAAGAAATACAATAACACCCTAATAATCCTTTTTATTTATACAACTAATTTCCATCCTCTCCTCCAAAACATGAGGTTATTCTGAAAAAAAGATCCTGATGCCAACATTTTTCCTTTATATATTATGTTGTGATTGGAAGTCTCAGGACAGGTGGGAGTGTAAAAACCAGGCTATGTTCTCTCTTCTTGCATCCAGGAAACCAGCTCTACCACTCCCTGCTATGTATTGTGCTTCAGTTCCTCATCCTTCGACTAATGGGCCGTACGATCACTGCCGTCCTCACTACCTTTTGCTTCCAGATGGTAAACGTCTTTCCCTTAGCAACTGAGGCTACAGCTGACACCAGTTCAGGGGACAGGGGTAGGCAGGAGACTGTGGTATAGAAATTAGCAGACCTAATTTCTAACCCCTCTCGCAGCACTTAGCAGTATGACTTCAGGTAGGTGGCTTATCACAGGTGTTCCATCCACAGAGTGTAATGGTAACTCTTTGCTTGCCTCAAGGAAGGGCTACCAGCTAACCCTTTGCATACTGTACCATTAGGCTCTTTGGTTTAGCCCACTATCCAGGAGGAGAGTCACTTCAAGGCAAGATAGAAAAGCAACTTAGAATGAGTCAAAGAACCTAAGCCTAGGCCAGGCACAGTGGCTCACACCTGTAATTCCAGCACCTTGGGAGACCAAGGCAGGCAGATTACTTGAGCCCAGAAGTTTAAGACTAACCCGGGCAACATGGTGAAACCCCATCTCTACAAAAAAAATATAAAAATTAGCCCTCCAGGCCGGGCGTGGTGGCTCAAGCCTGTAATCCCAGCACTTTGGGAGGCCGAGACGGGCGGATCACGAGGTCAGGAGATCGAGACCATCCTGGCTAACACGGTGAAACCCCGTCTCTACTAAAAATACAAAAAACTAGCCGGGTGAGGTGGCGGGCGCCTGTAGTCCCAGCTACTCGGGAGGCTGAGGCAGGAGAATGGCGTAAACCCGGGAGGCGGAGCTTGCAGTGAGCTGAGATCCGGCCACTGCACTCCAGCCTGGGCAACAGAGTGAGACTCCGTCTCAAAAAAAAAAAAAAAAAAAAATTAGCCCTCCAGCCTGGGCAACATGGTGAAACAAAAATAATTAAAACTTAGCCGGGTGAGGTGGCATGCACCTGTGGCCCCAGCATCTAAATTCTCATCTCAGTTTAGCCCTCATTTTGCCGAGAAGCCTTGAGCAACACTCTTCCCGTTACAGGTTTTCAGCACCTCCATTGGTAGGAATTTATTAAGGCTTTTAATGATGGGATGAGGAGAAAGGAAAAAGGAAAGAGAACATTGAATTTCAGAGCAGGGAGAAGAAATAGTAGTGATGCTGGAATACATACTTCTGCCTCTCCTAGGCCTACCTTCTGGCTGGATATTATTACACAGCCACCGGCAACTACGATATCAAGTGGACAATGCCACATTGTGTTCTGACTTTGAAGCTGATTGGTGAGTGATGGTCACTGCCTGCCTTCCTTACATGTAGGTACCTCCCCCATCTCGCTAAAAACTTCCTCGGCACCCCTCCGCCATACACTCCTGGCTGCACTCAGTCTACAGGCCACATCCTCAGTGTCCTCTCCCATCACCCTACCCACCCGTTCTCTCTCTGCTCAGGTTTGGCTGTTGACTACTTTGACGGAGGGAAAGATCAGGTAAGTACCCGTTCATCAGCAGAGAGGTTCAAGACTTAATGAAAGGGAAGAAAAAGGTTGTTAACAAAGACTGAACCCAAATTCCAGAGCAGAGCCTCTCCCTCATTCCCCAGCCTGTGCAATCTCCCTTTCAGATAGCACCGAGCAAGGATCAAC
This sequence comes from Macaca fascicularis, assembly GCF_037993035.2. Classification (NCBI taxonomy): domain Eukaryota; kingdom Metazoa; phylum Chordata; class Mammalia; order Primates; family Cercopithecidae; genus Macaca; species Macaca fascicularis. Next base: position 7,922,278 of record NC_088385.1, on the reverse strand, counting down.
AAACCTAATTTGCCCAGGATCCAGCTCTTGCACAAAGTCCAGAGATCAATGCCAGCAAGGCATTTGCTACAGCAGCAACAGCCAGCTATGCACACACATACGCATTTCCACAAGAAGCAACTATTTGTCATCCCCCAAAGAGAAGGCTATTTGAAGAACCCCAGTCAGTGGGGCACACGGGTGGGGAACACTCAAACTGGCTCTTGTGGGGAGATTCAAGGCTATCCTGAACCATGCATTCTCTTCTTGGCATAGAATTCCTTGTCCTCTGAGCAACAGAAATATGCCATACGGGGTGTTCCTTCCCTGCTGGAAGTTGCTGGTTTCTCCTACTTCTATGGGGCCTTCTTGGTAGGGCCCCAATTCTCAATGAATCACTACATGAAGCTGGTGCAGGGAGAGCTGACTGACATACCAGGAAAGATACCAAACAGGTAATCGCCCCTCTTGGTCCAGATGTTCATGTAGGTATTGCACTCACTCTGAAGTGACTCTTCTGAAAGCTGCATTCTCCAGCATGACCCTGGCGTAGAGACCTGTGTCATGCAGGCCCTGGACTGTTGTAATGGATACTCTGTGCCAGGAGTGGGCCCTTTTTAGTTTAGGGTTCTTCCAGCTATCCATTCTGACACTGGTACAAACATAAAAATCCACATTTATGCCACAGGATTTTGTCTGAACCAGTCACATTTCTGCCTTTAAAGCCTATTTTCACATATATATGAAATATATTTATGATTGATAGGTAGGTAGGTAGGTAGGTAGGTAGGTAGGTAGGTAGAGGCTGGGCACAGTGGTTTCACCTCTGTAATCCCAGCACTTTGAGAGGCTGAGGTGGGAGGATCGCTTGAGCCCAGGAGTTCTAGACCAGCCTGGCAACATAGACTCTGTCTCTACAAAAAAATACAAAAATTAGCAGGCATAGTGGCATGTGTCTGTAGTCTCAGCTACGTAGGAGGCCGAAGTGGGAGGATTGCTTGAGCCCAGGGGAGGTGGGTCAAGGCTGCAGTGAGCTTTGATCACACCACTGCACTCCATTCTGGGCGACATAGCCAAATCCTGTCTCAAAAATACTTATTTATCAGTAGGCAATGTAGGAGGGCACAGTGGCTCATGCCTGTAATCCCAACGCTCTGGGAGGCCATAACAGGAGGATCACTGGAGGCCAGGAGTTCAAACCCAGCCTGGGCAACATAGTGAGACCCCATCTCTACCAAAAAAAAATTATCCAGGCAAGGTGGTACGTGCCTATAGTCCTAGCTACTCAGGTGGCCAAGACAGGAGGATCACTTGAGCCCAAGAGTTCAAAGCCACAGTGAGCAATGACTATGCCTCTGTACTCTAGCCTGAGTGGCAGAGCAAGACCCTGTCTCTAGAAAATAAAAATTAAAAAGGTAAAAAAAAAAAAAGTTTTATTGCCAAAAGAATTCCTTCACTGAGAACTTGTTCATCCTGTGTTTCAGCATCAATTCAACCAAGAAATGAAGGAGCAGATTCAAAGTGGTTATTTTTATTGTCTTACCTCCACTGGGTTTTCAGTCCCAATGGAGACTGTGAAACCTGGCAAGACCTTGAGATCAGTAGCATCCCTGAGGGGTAAACACAAGACTGGTCCACTGTCTGCTGCCCTGACCTTCCCACAACTCTTAGAGGTTTGCAGTCCCCATTCCTCATAGCCAGCCATAGAAATCTTTCCCTGAAACAGGAAACACTGGGTAGCAGAGCTTCTCATCCCATTCCAGGTAGACAACCACACCCCTAAAAACTCCTCTCCATAACTGAAGGTCAGAGGGTGAAGGGAATAGTCTGTGCTCTCTATGACCAGGAACTTCACTCGTTCCTTTCCAGCACCATTCCTGCTCTCAAGCGCCTGAGTCTGGGCCTTTTCTACCTAGTGGGCTACACACTGCTCAGCCCCCACATCACAGAAGACTATCTCCTCACTGAAGACTATGACGTGAGTGTCTACTAAAGCAGCAGCAGCATGACCGCACCAGAGCTAGAAAATGGACAGGCAAGGATCCCTATAGATAGTAGAGAAGTAGGAAATATCACCTACAAATGCTCTAGATCTGTGAGTTGGTGTCAGTGCCAGCCAGGCCGGGACACATTCACTGGCCACCACTGAACGACCTTCGTGGGCACAGGGCTGTGCCAGCTGCACATTTAGCACCCCTCGCCTTCTCTAGGAGCCACTCCTAGCTTGCCTTATCACATCCACGTGACCCCTCAGAGCACAGCAGCTTCTGATTCTCCAGCCTATTTTCTTCTCTTGACTGATACATTTGGGCGCTTCTAGGGAATTCAGAAACCAAGGGAAGCGGGAAGTGCTGGCTTTTGCTCCTGCCCAACTGAAAAACTTGAAAACAGTTCAGTAATTCTGGGCAGGTTTCTCTCCTTAAATTTAAATCCAATATGGGCCCCTCCGTACTTAACATTCCAAATGCTCATTCCAAACACTTTGCCAACGAAGGCAAACAGGAGTTAAACACAATGCTGCCCTTGGGGCTCTCCAAGGGAAAGGTGAATGAATATTCTCCAGGCCCTCTGCTTCTTCCTCTCTGCCTGTGGTGAAGGCAATCAGGCCAGACTATTGGGGACATCTGGCAGCAGGCCTTAGGCAGGTATGAAGTAGCCAGCCACAAGTGTGAAAAGGAAGAGTGCTAAGAGAAACTGCCTAGTCATGCCATATCCCTAATGCACTGTGCTTTCTTCTCTCAAGAACCACCCCTTCTGGTTCCGCTGCATGTACATGCTGATCTGGGGCAAGTTTGTCCTGTACAAATACGTCACCTGTTGGCTGGTCACAGTAAGTAGAAAAGTTGAAACCGGGTCCTATTTAGACGAGCCATGGAGGCCAGTGTGGGGGGTGGCAAGAGCCCTAACTGAGCTATTCCCTCTTAGGAAGGAGTATGCATTTTGACGGGCCTGGGCTTCAATGGCTTTGAAGAAAAGGGCAAGGCAAAGTGGGATGCCTGTGCCAACATGAAGGTGTGGCTCTTTGAAACAAACCCCCGCTTCACTGGCACCATTGCCTCATTCAACATCAACACCAACGCCTGGGTGGCCCGGTGAGCTGCTGGTGGGGAGCCTGGACCCTGGTTCCTTCCTTCCACTGTCTTCCCAGATTGGAGGGCAGGGGTGTACCATGTTCACCCTTATGCGTCTTTCCCACCTGGGCAGAACCCCCTGTCACTCACACAGACTTTGATCCCCACCTATACCCCCCAAAAAAAACCATTCCTGTCATTTGAAAAAAAGGCAAGATACAAAAGTGCGTTGAGACCTGGGTGTTACTCCAGCTCTGCCAATGGACTTATGTCCTCCACTGCCCTGTTTATAAACTTGACTTGTTTGTCCCCACCACTAGAGTGTGGGCAGCTTGAGTGTCTGGTTCACCACTGATCTCGGCATCAGCACTCAGTCACTGCTGCTGAACCAAGTGACTCGTGCGCACACGGTCTCCAGCTCCGCCTTGGGTCTGCTTTCCATCTCTAAAATTAATCAGTCAGCACTGCCTCCTGTACCCTCTGGGGGCTACTCGTGGGAGCCCATCAGCACTCCACTCCAATCCTCAGGGTGAGGACCCAGAGGCAGGTGGCGGGATGCAAGGACCAGTCAGTTTGAGGGTCGCCCCACCCACCCTTTTCTCCAGCTACTTCTTCAAACGACTCAAGTTCCTTGGAAATAAAGAACTCTCTCAGGGTCTCTCGTTGCTATTCCTGGCCCTCTGGCATGGCCTGCACTCAGGATACCTGGTCTGCTTCCAGATGGAATTCCTCATTGTTATTGTGGAAAGACAGGTAGGCCTCCAGGGTGGGGGTGAAGGGGGATATGAGGGACAAGATGCTGATGAGCTCCTCCTCCCTCCCCAGGCTGCCAGGCTCATTCAACAGAGCCCCACCCTGAGCAACCTGGCCGCCATTACTGCCCTCCAGCCCTTCTACTATTTGGTGCAACAGACCATCCACTGGCTCTTCATGGGTTACTCCATGACTGCCTTCTGCCTCTTCACGTGGGATAAATGGCTTAAGGCAAGTGAAGGCCTGCTTATGAGACTGGGAGGGACTCACTGCAACCTCGGGCAGCGAGGGATACTCCATGCCTGTCTACCTCAGTGGCCTCTCTCTCCACAGGTGTATAAATCCGTCTATTTCCTTGGCCACGTCTTCTTCTTGAGCCTACTATTCATATTGCCTTATGTTCACAAAGCAATGGTGCCAAGGAAAGAGAAGTTAAAGAAGATGGAATGATCCATCTCCCTGGTAAGTGAATACAGCTAAGCTAAAACCACCACCAGGTTACAGAATAGAGCAACAGACTGGGGAAAAAAAATAGTATTAGAAATCTGGGGTGAATTCCAAGGATTAGCCTGGCTACTAAGGGACACAGTATGGGCAATGACTGCTGTGACTTACTGAGGCATGCTAGGAAACATCTGGAAGGGCTACAGACCAGGAAGTAGGGGAGTAACTAACCAGCCTTCCAATCACATGTCTTGTCTTGCAGGTGGCCTATGCAGGACTGGTGCAGAAACTACTTATCTCCCTTTTCATAGCACTCCTTTGCCCCAGAGCACAGAGAATGGAAAAGCCAGGGAGGTGGAAGATCGATGCTTCCAGTTGTGCCTCTGCTGCCAGCCAAGTCTTCATTTGGGACCAAAGGGGAAGCTTTTTTTTTGAAGAAGGAGTCTTGCTCTGTCACCCACGCTGGAATGCAGTGGCGCGATCTCAGCTCACCGCAACCTCCACCTCCCGGGTTCAAGTGATTTTCCTGCCTCAGCCTCCCAAGTAGCTGGGAATACAGGCGTGCCACCACGCCCAGCTAATTTTTGTATTTTCAGTAGAAACGGGGTTTCACCACGTTGGCCAGGCTGGTCTCGAACTCCTGACCTCAAGTGATTCGCCCGCCTCCGCCTCCCAAAGTGCTGGGATTACAGGCGTGAGCCACCATGCCTGGCCCAAAGGGGAAACTCTTGTGGGAGGAGCAGAGGAGTCCACATCTCCCCTCTGGCTCCCCCATGCACATTGCCTTATCTCTCCCCATCTAGCCAGGAATCTATTGTGTTTTTCTTCTGCCAAGTTACTATGATTGTGTATGTGCCGCTACTACCACCCCCCCCATGGGGGGGCGGAGAGGGGTGCGAGGCCCTGCCTGCTCCACTTTTTCTACCTTGGAACTGTATTAGATAAAATCACTTCTGTTTGTTCAGTTTTTCACCACCAGCATTCCTGACTGCTGTCTTTCACAGTTCTTCTCCACCCTTGCCGTGGCTGATTATCAGGGTTCTCTCCTTAGGGGCACAGGAATCTAGGAGCTAAAGCCTGCCTTCAAAGCATGGAACCAAACTGTAAACTATGTAACCTCGTATCTGTCCCTGAAGTCCCAGGGGAACAAACAGTTTTACACCATTAGATACTTTAGGAACCCCAAAACAACCAGGTTTGCAAGAACAGTATTCATAGGATAAACAAATAGCAAATGTACAGCCTTGGCTTCCCCAAACTCCACAGTCTCAGTGCAGAAAGATCATCTTCCAGCAGTCGGCTTAGACCAGGGTCAAAGGATGCGACCTCAACAGTTTCTGGTTTCAGAACAGGTTCTACTACTGTCAAATGACCCCCCATACTTCCTCAAAGGCTGTGGTAAGTTTTGCACAGGTGAGGGCAGCAGAAAGGGGATAGTTGCTGATGGACACCATCTTCTCTGTATATTCCACACTGACCTAAGAAGAGAACAGTTTTGTCAGCCAACTCTCACTCAGTAGCTGTTTCAACCCTTCTTTAGGTCAGGAAAACTATAGCTGAGCTAGTATTTCAGCTGTGCTGTTTAATATCAAATTCCTACAAAGGATGAAGAAGGTCCTAACTGTGACTATTACAAATATGGCAGCAGTCCTCAAAGGATGTGCACTGGGGCAGGGTGTGAAACTGTCATGTGTCTTTAGCTCATTGTAAGCATTGTTAAAATGCTTACTGCTCTGGGAATTCTATACTAAGTTCAGCTCTACCAAGAACCTCAGGGTTGAGCCCAGACCTTACCTTGCCATGGGCAAAGGCCCCTACCACAAAAACAATAGGATCACTGCTGGGCACCAGCTCACGCACATCACTGACAACCGGGATGGAAAAAGAAGTGCCAACTTTCATACATCCAACTGGAAAGTGATCTGATACTGGATTCTTAATTACCTAAAGTGAAAAAGAGAAAAGTCAGCCCCAGAAACATTCCCAGAACCAACCTTCAACTAGTAGGTTTCAATACCTCACCTTCAAGAGCTTCTGGGGGCCATCAGCTGCTCGAACACTGAGCTTGTGTAAAAGTTGAACTAGAAGGGGGAAAAAGAGTTCAGAGGTAAATGGAGACCATCGTCCTTCTCTGTCCAGTCATTATCTAACAAGGAAAACCCCATAGGTAAGATGAGTTCCCTGTGTGCTCTATATCCAGACTGGACTCCTGAAATGTTAGGAACGAACAGTTGCCAAGCATATGGCTAGCTGTACAGTGATAGGTTCAGACTCCGTCTTTCACTCAGCCAGGAAGCTACTGCAAGAACAGGAGAGTGGAGTTTCCACAAACAGAAAAATAATAGGAGTCCTTGTCCTGGTATTAATCATGTTGTTCTCCCATCTCCTCGCTTAAAAATCCGACATTTAGTTCTCCCTTTTCCTCTTCCTCCCTTCTTCCCTACAGACAAGTTCATTCTGAACTTTGTTCTAAGGCTTCTTACCCATGAGGCCACAAAAGCGGTCAAAGGTTCTGGGAATTCGGGTCTGGGGATTCACTTCAATCAGAACATTCTTCTGTGTATGGATATAAACCTGTAGCAAGCCAGCTCGGTTCAGGGGACTATCCATCAGCATCAGCAAACTCTGAGCAAAGCAGAAACCACGGCATGGTTAAGGCTGAAGAGAGGCAGCACTCAGCTGCCAACCCTTCCAAACAGAGGCTCAAAGGGTTGTGAGCACTGTCCCTGGAGTTACCTGGTGGGCGATGTCTGGCCGCACTTCCCCAGGGTCCCGTCCATTCTTCAACAATATAGACTTGTGCTTGTCACAGTTGAGTAGCTCGTATGTCTTCCCTACCTGAAGAACAGGGAACATGACCAAAGAACAGCATTACCTAGCCCACCACCACCAGCAGCTGCATCTGGAAACCTGTTAGGCAAATTCTCAGGCCCACCCTAGACCTACTAAACCAAAAACACAGGAGGTGGAGCCCAGCAAGCCCTTCAGGAGATTACTGTGCAGCCATATTTGCACTCCCCAGTAAATGGTCTTGGAAACAGGAGAAAGGGCACAACCTGTGACTTCACATTACCTACCAATACACTGGATTTAATTTTAAAACCTGTGGCTGTTAGGCAAGGCCAATGAGACATCCTGGAACTAGGCAGGAGTTAGTAGTTAGTGAGCAAGGCTGAATGCTTTGTTTATCACAGGAGCAGTATGTATGTACTATGCAAAACATACCATCACTACCATCAGTTTGCGTACACCAAACATGCACTAAGTGAAGAGCTGCAAATCTGAACAAGAAGAAATGTGAAAATTCTAATGATGCAGGAGGCAGCTGAATCAAAGAAAACGCAGAAGTAAAATGAAGAGGGGTTATTCCCAGTTTTAAGACTGGCATGGGGACAGGTGCAGTGGCTCAAGCCTGTAATCTCAGCACTCTAGGAGGCCAAGGAAGGCAAATCACTTAAGGTCAGGAGTTCAAGACCAGCCTGGGCAACATGGCAAAACCTCATCTCTACTAAAAATACAAAAACTAGCTGGGTGTGGTGGCATATGCCTGTAGTCTTAGCTACTTGGGAGGCTAAGGTGGGAGGATGGCTTGAGCCTGGGAGATGGAGGTTGCAGTGAGCCAAGATTGCACCACTTTACTCCAGCCTGGGTGACAGAGCAAGACCCTGTCTCAAAAAAAGAAAAAAAAAGATTGGCATGAGCAGAGGTACAGTTAGAATCAAGAAAAAGTAGCTAGGTGTGGTGGCTCATGCCTGTGATCCCAACAAGTTAGGAGGCCGAGGCGGGAGGATCACTTGAGCCCAGGAATTTGAGACCGGCCTGGGCAACACGGTGGGGCCCTGTCTCACCAAAAAAAAAAAAAAAAAAACAGGTGCAGTGGCATTTGCTGGCAGTCCCTGCTACTCAGGAGGATGAGGTGGGAGGACTGCTTGAGCCAGGGAGGTAGAGGCTGCAGTGAGCCATCACACCACTGCACTCTGTTGCCTGGGCAACAGAGCGAGACCCTGTCTCAAAAAAGAAACAAAAAAGTGGAAACGAAGAAAGGAAATTTTGAGGAAAATTGGGAGCTGGGACACTGAAGGGCAGTGATTATATATGAAGCTGCTTTGTAAACCACAAAATCCTAATGTATCGAGCACAAAGCCAAAAATCTGGAGTAAGAAGGGCAGGATGGGAATGACTGACAGACACTATCCTAACAACTCTGTGTACACTGAAAAAGACATCAGAAGTTTGATGATAAAGAAGTGGACTACATCTGTAGCAGCTAAAAGAAATAATTCCAAGTTGCAATTTGGAGTCCCAAGGAGCATTAGGGTGGTCAGTAAAAAGCCTAAAAACAAACTGTTATATACAAATACAGGTTTTGGAAGGCTAAGTTTTTTGTTTTGTTTTGTTTTTTTTGAGACTGAGTCTGGCTCTGTCGCCCAGGCTGGAGTGCAGTGGCCGGATCTCAGCTCACTGCATGCTCCGCCTCCCGGGTTTACGCCATTCTCCGGCCTCAGCCTCCGGAGTAGCTGGGACCACAGGCCCCCGCCACCTCGCCCGGCTAGTTTTTTTGTGTTTTTTAGTAGAGACGGGGTTTCACCGTGTTAGCCAGGATGGTCTCGATCTCCTGACCTCGTGATCCGCCCGTCTCAGCCTCCCAAAGTGCTGGGATTACAGGCTTGAGCCACCGCGCCCGGCTGGAAGGCTAAGTTTTTATGTATCACTAGAATGTTTGTATATGTCTAGCAACATTCTTGAGATACATGGCTCCAAAAAGTCTGCGAAAAAAGGGATACAGATTTTGAAATTGAATAGTTGAAGTAGCAATGTCACAGAGTAAGCACAAAGAAAGAACAAATGACGAAGAACTAAGTCCATGAGACATCCTTAGTTATAGAAGAAAAAACCTTCTTGAATGAATAATAGTTTCAACCCATTAGTAGGATATAACCATGTTTTCTATTCCTTTAATAGATTACAGGTGCAGGCCAGTAATCCCAGCTACTCTGGAGGCTGAGGCAGGAGAATCGATTGAACCCGGGAGGCGGAGGCTGCAGTAAGCCAAGATCATGCCACTACACTCCAGCCTGGGAGAGACTGAGGCTCTGTTTCGCGCACACACACACACACATGCACACACAAAGTGTATTTAGAACGAAGACTAAAATCCTGGTCTGACTTCTAAACCCATGCAATTTCTCCTGGGCCTACTCATTGAATTATTTCTAAAGGGTAAGAGAAAGGAGGAAGAACATTGCCCAAGGCTTTAAGATAGAGAATTGCTGGTTCTATTTATTACATGTGGAGAAAGACATGAATGATAGATAAAAATGCAGACGTAAAAGTGTTAAACAATAACCTGGTCTGGACAGTGTTTCCAGGTGGATATTAGAGAGAGGTGACTATGGACACTAATGAATTGAAACATGAAGCCCTTACAAAAAGGGAGGGCAGACTAGGCTACATAACTACCTTTCTCATCCGCCCAGTAACTTGTCTTGGGATGTGGAATGATGCAACAAACGAAACTTTCCTCTCCTTAGACTACTGTATCACAGAATCCTGGTAAACCAGTTGGAAGCAAAGAGGTGAGGGCTGGAATGGCATTCAAGAAGAGCAAAAGAAAATGAGTACTACCGGCCGGGCACGGTGCCTCACGCCTGTAATCCCAGCACTTTGGGAGGCCGAGGCGGGCGGATCACTTGAGGTCAGGAGTTCGAGACCAGCCTGGCCAACATAGTGAAACCCCATCTCTACTAAAAAAACCCAAAAAATTAGCCGGGCATGGTGGCGCGTGCCTGTAGTCCCAACGACTCCAGAGGCTGATTCAGGAGAATTGTTTGAACCCGGGAGGCAGAGGTTGCAGTGAGTCGAGATCGCGCCACTGCACTCCAGCCTGGGCGCCAGAGCGAAACGCCATCTCAAAAAAAAAAAAAAAAGAAAAAGAAAAATGAGCACTACCATCCCAGGATGTCAGATCAACGCACAGCCAACCAACCCATCTTCCTTCAAAAGCATCTTTCACCCCTCTCTGCTTTCTCCATCCACTCTGAGCCCCTCACCCTCATTCCACGGATCCCAGTCTATTGATTTACTACTTATCCACTTCCTGTCCCAAACTACCTTGACTGTCTCCAGACTGGCCCCTTCCAGCACCACAATAAGCCTACGGCCTCCGATCTTGTTTCCTGCCCCTAGTCGGGGCCGCTTGGGTGGCACAGCATCCCAGTCCTGTGCCTGCTCCCCACCGCTTCGTTCACGAGGCTTGAATCCACCACTGGGCGCGGCCATCTTGCAACCAGACCGGAAGTTGCGCTAACGCTCTTAAATGAGAACAGTGAGGCTTCTAATCACAAATTTCCTTCCGGCTGCCATTTTGAAAGTGGGCTTGTAAATGGCGATGACTTGCCGTCTTGCGCTGCCCTCCCTGGGAGGGCAGCCCTCCAGAAAGGGGCGGGACTTCCGTATGCGCTCTTCCTGTGCGCGAAGTTCGGGTCGGTAGTGGGCTAAGGGGGAGGGTTTCCAAGGGAGCGCACTTCCGGTGCCCTTTCTTTCGCCAGCATTACGGGCCCGAACCCTCGTGTGAAGGGTGCAGTACCTAAGCTGCAGCGGGGTAGAGGCGGGCCGGCACCCCCTTCTGACCTCCGGTGCCGCCGGCCTCAAGATCAGACATGGCCCAGAACTTGAAGGACTTGGCGGGACGGCTGCCCGCCGGGCCCCGGGGCATGGGCACGGCGCTGAAGCTGTTGCTGGGGGCCGGCGCCGTGGCGTACGGTGTCCGCGAATCCGTGTTCACTGGTGAGCAACCTTCGCCTGCTCGCCGGACGCTTCCAGTCCCTCCCCCAAACCCCTTGCCCTATCTCACCGGTCCCCGCGCCCCACCACGAGCCTAGCTAGCATTTACTCTGAGCAGCGGCCTGGCCTGATCACCACCCCTCTCCCCACAGTGGAAGGCGGGCACAGAGCCATCTTCTTCAATCGGATCGGTGGAGTGCAGCAGGACACTATCCTGGCCGAGGGCCTTCACTTCAGGTAATGGCGGGCAGAGCTTACTGACCCTGACCTTTCACCCTTGACGCCGACCCAGCAGTGGCTGTAGTGGGACGTGCAACAGGATTCAACGCTGCTCTTTTCCCTCTCTCCTCATCCCTGCTCGTAGGATAGTGGGTGCTGCGCGAACCTCCAGCAGCATATGAACTGTTGTTTTCGAAAGGGACAAGAGAATCTCTCCTTGTCGGTGGTCATGGGGAGGAGCAGGCCAAAAAACGCCTGGTGAGGGGAAACCGGGCAAAGCTAGTGAAACTGCGGCTTTTTTTGGGGAGGGGGGCGCGGGAGTTTTGCTGTGTCGCCCAGGCTGGAGTGCAGTGGCGCGATCTCGGCTCACTGCATCCTCCGCCTCCTGGGTTCAAGCGATTCTCCTGCCTCAGCCTCACGATTAGCTGGGATTACAGGCGCCCGCCACCACGCCCGACTAATTTTTGTATTTTAGTAGAGACGGGGTTTCACTATATAGGTCAAGCTGGTCTCGAACTTCTGACCTCAAATGATTCGGCCGCCCAAAGTGCTGGGATTCCAAGCGTGAGCCACCGCTCCTGGCCGAAACTGCGGCCTCTTAATACCTATCCCTGTCCCCTCCAGGATCCCCTGGTTCCAGTACCCCATTATCTATGACATTCGGGCCAGACCTCGAAAAATCTCCTCCCCTACAGGCTCCAAAGGTAGGTCTGAGCACTTGGTAATCACATGGCAGGTGGGATGATCAAGGGAGCTGGCAAGAAACCCCAGGTGAAGATGGTAGTGTCAGGCCTTTAGGCCTTAGTTTCCATGTCTGCAAGAACTGTAACAAAAATACCTGCCTCCCGGGGTCAAAGCAGCACATTCTGAACACCCTGTGTTTGCGTGCTTTCTACTGTCTCATCCCTGACGTATTCATTAAGAGTATTGTTTGTCTTTTGTCTTATGCACTGCCTAGATCAAAGCCTTGTTTTAAAGCCTTTTTTTCTAACTGCTTGACTTACTATATCTACAGTTACATCCACTAGTATACTCTGTTCAGGAGAAGTTTGTCCCTACCCTTGACTAGTTCACCTGTTCTCTCCTTCTAGACCACACATAAAAGCCATGCCTTTGAGTTTCCCAGACCTCTTCCTCCTCCACACACACACACACACACACACACACACACACGCACACACGCATACACCCTGGGTGAGGTAGGTCACCTGTAACCTGTAATGTACTTCTTTGTACTATACCTAGTGCAGGTGGCTTATTCATTTACTAGACTGCTGGGCCCTGGAATACAAGATTCATTAAGCACATTTTTGTCCCCCAAGTCCTTACAGGAGACGTGATTACGGTACAGCGTGAAAGCACCCACATTAGAGGTTGCATGGAGTACAGAGGGGGAAAGAGCAGTCAGCCCTGCTGGTGACGGGGTTGCAGTTCCAGGCTTCACAGTGGGTGAGGGTGCATTTCACCTGTGCTGCTTCATGTGTTCCTTGTCAGCCTGATTAACTCTCCTCCCCCCAGGGCAGTGCCAGGCTGTACATCATTGCACAGGGCATATAGGGAGGAACATGAAGGAGAAAAATGCTTGGGAAAGGGTGTTTGGCCTTGACCAGCCACTGCTGACCTCAATCTCAGACCTACAGATGGTGAACATCTCCCTGCGAGTGCTGTCTCGACCCAATGCTCAGGAGCTTCCTAGCATGTATCAGCGCCTAGGGCTGGACTACGAGGAACGAGTGTTGCCGTCCATTGTCAACGAGGTGCTCAAGAGTGTGGTGGCCAAGTTCAATGCCTCACAGCTGATCACCCAGCGGGCCCAGGTCTGACTCCCACCACCATCTGCATGGTGTCAGCCTTTCCCTTCTAGGCCCAGAGTACTGGGAATTAGGAAAGGCAGCTTAATAGAAGAGGATTGTCACCCTAGTGCCATTTCCACCTAAAAGCTGTGCTAATTGCCACTGTGAGATAAGGAGAGCCAGCATTAGAACTCGGTAGCACTTGGTATTAGGAAGCACAGAGGAAAATGACCAAGTCTTGGCTTTTCCTGCACCTCTTTCAGCAGAGAGGCTTATGTTATAGGTTTGCCTGACAGGAAGCTAAGGCAGCGCATATTGTATTGAGAGAGTGAAGGATTCGGGGTCGCAACCCAGTCCCCTCAAACCACCCTTCCCCACCCCTGCCCCCAGGTATCCCTGTTGATCCGCCGGGAGCTGACAGAGAGGGCCAAGGACTTCAGCCTCATCCTGGATGACGTGGCCATCACAGAGCTGAGCTTTAGCCGAGAGTACACAGCTGCTGTAGAAGCCAAACAAGTGGGTGAGTTGCACGAGCAGTGGGGTGAGGGCTTCCGAGATGCAGGAGGAGGAAAGACTCCGTGGACGGGGTTCCTGACCCAGCACACGGTCTCCCTGACTCTCTCCCGCTACAGCCCAGCAGGAGGCCCAGCGGGCCCAATTCTTGGTAGAAAAAGCGAAGCAGGAACAGCGGCAGAAGATTGTGCAGGCCGAGGGTGAGGCCGAGGCTGCCAAGATGATATCCTTCTGCGTGAGAGGTCTCGGCCCAGTCCCTAGGGCGCCTGAGTTCCCCATCCTCCTTCACGGGCAGGCTGATGAGACTAAGGCGAATGCGACTCCGTGCTCTCTGGCCCTTGGCTCCTTGTTGCGGGTGGGGGCTACAGATGAGATCTGAAATCTTAGCGGGGGTACCTGAGCCCTGACTCCCCACTGTAAGGCCAGATCAATAGCACTGCTGGCCTTGCCTTCATTTCTGCTGCTGCCCCTAGTTCCTGGCAGCAGCCTGCAGGGAGGCCCACAGGTGGGGTCCAAGGTAGAGCGGGCACAAGCCACCTGAGCGCAACCTTGGATCTGACAGCCCAGAGGAGGACTGTAGCAAGGGAGTGTGGTAAGGACGGGGCTAGGGATTGAGACCTGCCCTTGTGTGAACCTTAACCCTCCTCACCTTGGAGAAGCACTGAGCAAGAACCCTGGCTACATCAAACTTCGCAAGATCCGAGCAGCCCAGAATATCTCCAAGACGGTGAGTGTGTCAGCCCAGCGTCTCTGATGGGGCTGCCTTGAGAAAGTGCTTTCAGTTAAGGCACATTGAGGTGAGGGAATTCGAACCTTGCTTGTTCGGGTTTCTACTCAGAGTGGTTTTATGGCCGGCGCAGTGGATCACCTGAGGTCAGGAGTTCAAGACCCACCTGGCCAACATGGTGAAACCCCATCTCTACTAAAAATACAAAAGAAAATTAGCCTGCTGTGATGGCGTTTAGCTATATTCCCAGCTACTCAGGAGGCTGAGGCAGGAGAATCACTTGAACCCAGGAGGCAGAGGTTGCAGTGAACTGAGATCACGCCACTGCACTCCAACCTGGGCAACAGAGCAAGATTCCGTCTCAAAAATAAATAGCCGGGCGTGGTGGCTCACGCCTGTAATCCTAGCACTTTGGGAGGCCGAGGTGGGCGGATCACAAGGTCAGGAGTTCAAGACCAGCCTGGCCAAGATGGTGAAACCCCATCTCTACTAAAAAAATACAAAAAAAATTAGCTAGGCGTGGTAGCGGGCACCTGTACTCCCAGCTACTCAGGAGGCCGAGGCAGAGAATCGCTTGAACCTGGGAGGTAGAGGTTGCAGTGAGCCGTGATAGCACCTCTGCACTCCAGCCTGGGCAATAGAGCGAGACTCTGTCTCAAAAAAAATAAGTAAATAGGCCAGGTGCAGTGGCTCACACCTATAATCCCAGCACTTTGGGAGGCCGAGGTGGGCGGATCACGAGGTCAGGAGATCGAGACCATCCTGGCTAACACGGTGAAACCCCGTCTCTACTAAAAAAATACAAAAAATTAGCCGGGCGTGGTGGCGGGCACCTGTAGTCCCAGCTACTTGGGAGGCTGAGGCAGGAGAATGGCGTGAACCCGGGAGGCGGAGCTTGCAGTGAGCCGAGATCGCACCACTGCACTCCAGCCTGGGTGACAGAGCGAGACTCCATCTCAAAAAAAAAAAAAACTAAGTAAATAAAAAACAGCCGGGCGCGGTGGCTCAAGCCTGTAATCCCAGCACTTTGGGAGGCCGAGACGGGCGGATCACGAGGTCAGGAGATCGAGACCATCCTGGCCAACACGGTGAAACCCTGTCTCTACTAAAAATACAAAAAAAAACTAGCCGGGCGAGGTGGCGGGTGCCTGTAGTCCCAGCTACTCGGGAGGCTGAGGCAGGAGAATGGCGGGAACCCGGGGGGCGGAGCTTGCAGTGAGCCGAGATCTGGCCATTGCACTCCAGCCTGGGTGACACAGCAAGACTCCGTCTCAAAAAAAATAATAATAATAATAATAATAATAAATAAATAAATAATTGGCTTCTCCAGTACTTTTCCCCTCATCAAGAATGATTCCTCTGGATTCCCTGACCTTTTGTTCTTGCCTCTGTTACTTTGCTAATAGTCATAGGTGCTGCTCAGTGCTCTAGATCCCTAAATGAGAGTAGAAACCATGTCTTATTCATTGCTGTATCCCTGCACTAATCTGCATGTGTTCCATTAAGTGGCTACTGAATTGCAGGGGTGGAATTGAGGTCTTTGTATTTCCTGCCCTGTAGATCGCCACATCACAGAATCGCATTTATCTCACGGCTGACAACCTCGTGCTGAACCTACAGGATGAAAGTTTCACCAGGTGAGAGATGGGACCACACAGTGGGGTCTCACAAAGAACGTGGGACTTGGGTCTGGGTGCTTGGGCTCTGGAGCCTGCTACAGCTATTCATATGGCTCTGAGAGACATTGAACCAAAATTAGAAAAGGGGGTGGTTGACAGTTTCTATCTTGTGTCTCATAGGATTGATTTTATGAGATCAAATAGGATTATTCACATAAAAAGCACTTTAATTATAAAGTTTTCATCCAACCAAAAAGTGATGAAAGATGATACTGAGTGTTCTTACTCAAGAGCCCTCAAACTCCTTTGGTGCGGGGAGGGATGTTAGGAAAGGAGATGAGAAATAGCAGTGGCCATGAGAACACGCCACCTCCTTTCATGAATCAGAGATTCCTGGCTGTCAACCCTGTTTGTCTTTTCTCTTGGGAGCAAAGGAGGGTTCAAAACTGAGTGGGGCCTGAAGCTGTCAGCTAACATGTGCATTTCTCTTCTCTGCTTCCTGTTCATCTGGCGATCTGGCACCACAGAGGAAGGTAAGTTGTTGCTACTTCTGTGGGGTCCTGCAGGCCACCTTCTCCTAGTACCTGCCTCCTACCCTACTCCCTTTCCCACCTCCCCGCAGACAAACCCTCAATCGGGGTAGGAGGGTCGTAGAGGGAATGGCCTGGAGTGTCCTGCCTCTCACATTTATGTCCCCTAATAATGTCATCATCTATCTTTTTTTCCTACAGTGACAGCCTCATCAAGGGTAAGAAATGAGCCTAGTCACCAAGAACTCCACCCCCAGAGGAAGTGGATCTGCTTCTCCAGTTTTTGAGGAGCCAGCCAGGGGTCCAGCACAGCCCTACCCCGCCCCAGTATCATGCGATGGTCCCCCACACCGATCCCCTGAACCCCTCTTGGATTAAGGAAGACTGAAGACCAGCCCCTTTTCTGGGGAATTACTTTCCTCCTCCCTGTGTTAACTGGGGCTGTTGGGACATTGTGTGATTTCTCAGTGATTTCCTACAGTGTTGTTCCCTCCCTCAAGGCTGGGAGGAGACAACCACCAACCCAGGAACTCTCAATAAATTTTTATTACTTAACCTGAAGTCAAGGCTTCACGCTTCACGTGTTCACGTGGATAACGGGCAGCACGCATGCGCACGTTCACATATGCGCTCCTGAGTCTGTCTTTGTGTCTGCCAGCAGGGGGCGCAAACAAATCTGGCTGGGGCAGCTACGGGGAAGCTGGGCCTGGGCTCCAAAACAGGACCCAAACTGGGAAGGCTGGCCCTGAGTTCTGGAGGCCCAGCTGTGCTCTTCACCCCACCCTCCATTTCTCCCACACCACCTGTTTTTTTAAGGCTGGACAGCCATGGCTTTGCTGAGCCAGATTTAAAATCTGATGACCCCAACAGAGCTGCTTCCTTGGTTGCAGGGTTCCTTGTGACTGTGGGGAGCCTGCCTGTGCCTGTTGAGGCACTTCTGTGCCCAGAAGCCCGGTGGATTGCGTGGCCTGCTATAGGCCACCCACACTCCATTTCTCAGTCACCAGGCGTGAGGAGCTGCTCGCTAACAGGGCCCCCCCGTGGAGGTGGGCTTTCCCACAGCTCTGGGGCCAACGGAACAGGTGCCTGTCTGTTCAGTCCAAAGATAAGCTGACACTTATCTTCCCAAGACAGGCCTTCCTGAATCTCAGGCACCAGAGAAACAAAGCCACTGTTTATACCTGAATCTCCCACTACTGCCCATTTCCCATCCCTGCGGGGAGACAAGGAAGATGTAGAACTCAGACAAAACATGGGGGCAAAGTATGTACAGGAACTGCCAAATGCAGATAGGGCAGCAGGTGGATCTGAACAGAGGGACTGGGTTAATCAGCTTCGATTTTTAAGATGTTTTTCTCTGCTTAGGGTTGAGTATCGAAGGACAAAGCAGACGTCGCAGCCCCAATCCTGAGTTGCTGGGAGGCTGAGATCAACAATTAGACAAAAGACAGGTCAAGTGACCTGGGTCAGTCTTCCTCATGTTCCCATTCACACTTTATTTCATGTTCCCAAAGCGGGAAGACAATGGAGGTGCCTAGGGAACCAGTGTTTCCAAATCTTGCTGCAGCCGTAAAGGCAGCCATTTTGTCTTCTTCCCATTGTTCCCCTTTGCCTAGTGATTCGTCCCCCCATCCAGAGGGGTGAAGGTCAGAGGTTGTTGGTCAGTAGTCCTCCATGGTCTTCAGGGGTCCCTGAAGGTCACTGCCGAAAAACCGACCCGGGGGCCATCTTTACCAGACAGTGTTAGGAGCTTCACAATTAGACCATCCAACACTGTACTGGAAGATGGACCCAGGGCCGGCCAAAAGAGAACTACGGTGCATGCTCACCAGTTGCTACAGGGACCCTGGCCACAGGCCAGGTCAGGTCTCTTGAGAGGGGGCGAGCCAACCCCAAGCTCAAGGTCGACTGTGGGTTCTAGATCCACCAGGTGACAAATCGCACTGGGTGGGAGGAGGGGCTGGGGCCCATTGTGTCCCTTAGTGGCAGCCAGTCAACAAGAGCCACCCCTTGTACAGCACTCTCAGCTCAAGACAAGGGGCTTCCGGGGAGCGTGGGAAGTGGGGAGGGGGCTGCAGCCAGCTAAGAGCTGGGGACCTGAGGCGATGGATGTTGCTGACACAGGGACGGGGGCCTCCATCATTACCCGGCAGTATTAGAGACTCCCAACCGCACCCAAACACTGCTGGGTAAGACGAGGGCCCCCACCCAGCCCGCCCACCTTGGGTCAGGCAGCTTCAGGCCCAGGCTCCCTGCGGAAAAGCTGCAGATCCCTGGCTCCCATCCCCCCACCACCCGAGTCCCTGGGGACACTTCCTGGTGAGCCTTGCTACCCGCCACCAGCCACACCCTGGGTCGCTGATTGCTAGGCCCAGGTTGCGGTCCAAGCAGCCTTCCGAAGCCCCTCACCCGTCGGCCCCCTGCCTCTGAACCACCTTCCCCCACCCCCGCAGCCTGTCCCGACCCGCAATACACACCGATTTACCCACCCTCGTCCCCCCTCTGCAGTCCCTAGCTCAGCCCAGGACCTCTCCCCTGGTGGCCTTTACCTGTCAGCGGGCCCGCCTGCCCCCAGAGAGTGGGTGCCGGGGAGACGAAGGGGCTTTAAGGCCCCAGATTCCACGGCCTAGAGCCCGCCCTGGCCTCCGCTCTTCCTCCTTCCTTCTCCGCCTGCCGGGCAGCGCAGGCTCCTTACCTGGGCCCCGCCTGCCACCCTGCGCACAGGTGTGTCCTCCTGCCATAGGCTGCCCCTCACCGCCTTAACCCCTTCCCTCCCAGCGCCAGCCATGGGCACCTCCTCTAAGGCTTGGCCACTCCTCTGGGCCTCCCACCCTCTCCCAGGGGCCTCTTTCCTCCAACCTGCCCAGTCTCACCCCTCTCTCCAGAGGAACAAAAAGAGGGGGGCTGTTCTCAGGTCCCCTCCCCACAGCAGCTGCTGCCCCCAGGACTAGCCCATTCTTCTGTGGCCTCAGACCCTGCCCACAGCAGAGCTGGAAGGCCAGAGAGATCCCTGAGGTCAGCGAGGGGTCAGCTGGGCAGGAGTTGGGCTGTGCCGCCACGCGGTGCCCAGCCTGTGCTGGGATCCCCTGAGGGAAAGAGGAGGGAGAAGGCCCCGCCAGGCCTGTGAAGGGCAGGTGGGTCCCAGCAAGGTGCCCCTAGTGTGGAGTTACCCACCGCTACCCAGAGACCCCAGCTGGCCCGGAGCATCAGCCCTGCCCCTCGACTGAGGCCTGCAGAGGGAATGATCGCGCTCCACTCTCGGACCGAGCTGCTCCTGGACCCACCTCACAGCACAGCCCTCAGTGGAGTCCAAGTCCCACCCCAAGGGCAGGTAGCCCAAGGGCGGTTAGAGGAGGTGGGACTTGCCTTTGTGCAGCTCCGGCTGGGATAGAAAGGGCGTTGCTGGGAGCGGGGGCCTGAGCCCGACAGGTGATTGCCCCACCCGCGCCCTGGAGGGCCGTAGCCCCAGGGAGCTATTGTGTTGCTCAATCCCTAGCTGTTCTCTCTCTCGGTCTTTGTTTGCTTCCTTCTTAATACCCGCCAGCAATTATTTGATGCTTGTGATCGGGTTGTGAATCTGTCTCCCTGACCAGCCTAAATTCCAATTCGGGGGACTGCGAATGCCTGTGGTGCCGGGGCCTCTATAAGAAGGACTTGCTGAATAATGCACGCCCAGCCTCTGGGCTTTGGAACCTGTGCCGTCTCAGCCTTTCCGGGAGTGGGCGCCAGCCCTTCCTGAGGGATGAGTCCCACCGGCTTTACTCCCCAGGAGACCAGTGTTTCAAATAAAGAAGAAACACCAATCCTGACATGGGGGAAGGAAGAGGGGACCAAAAACCAAAGCAATCTTCAAGCCAGCCAGCTCTTCAAACTCTGCCCAAAAGGATAAGGGCGGCAGCAGCCTGGGTGAGGGGAGGAGCTGGGCGCACCTGGGTGCACTGAGGAGCCAGTCCCTGTTCCCGCCAGAGGGGACGCAGCAGGGCTGACCTCGGGTCTGCGCTTCCGGCTGTTAACTACTCTTCTTAGTTCAGATCTGGAAGTCGGCATCAGGGGAGTGTGATCAGGCCCCCGTGAGGGTGGCCCCAGCTGCAACTCCAGGGTAAGGAGTGTGGACTCTGGGGCCAGACGGCCTGGGTTCAAATCCCAGCTTCACTGTTCCATAACCCTGTGACCTTGGGCAAGTGACCAAGTTACTTAGTCTTTCTGTGCCTCAGTTTCCTCCACTGTAAAATGAGAATGATAAAAGTGCCTAGACTGAACTATCGTGTGTAGTCTTTTAGTGCCTGGGCACATGGCGAGCTTGTGGTGAGTCACTGTGCCCGTCTTATCGTCAGCCGTCATCTCGGTGCTTTTCATAACCACCTTGTTATGATCGCCCTCCATTTTAAAGAAGGAGACTGGGGAGCTTCGCCCACGGTCACCCTCCCACGTGTGAGGCGGAGCCCCGACCCACGTCCGTCTGACAGAAGGCGGAGCTTTCACGCGAAGGCACGCACGGTTACCCATCCTGCCCTCCGGCCGCCCACTCACTGGGCAACCACTCACTGGGCAAGCAAAGCGCTCAGAGGCGACACACAGTGATCCCAGGGCTTTATTTACAAGAGGAGAAGGGTTGGCCCTGCCTGGGGCCTGGCTGGGCTATATACAGGGTCAGGGAGAGGTGGGGGGGATGCAGCCATTTAAATTACAATAGAATGGGACGCTCCTAGGTTCAGGTTGTGAGTCTGTCCACCGTGGAAGGCTTCCGCAGGTTCAGGGCTGAGGCTGCCAAGAGAAGCGAGTGAGGGAGTGAGAGGGTGGCTGGAACCTGGAGGGGGAACAAGAAGGTCTGGGGCATCTGGGAAGCACAGAGTGAGGCTACGGCCACCCCATCCACCCAGGGAAGACAGTGGAGCCAAGGACACGGGGCAGGGCCGGGAGGACACCCAGGCAGAAGAGCTGTACCATGGCCACCTGAGGACAGCGCCGCTCACTTCCTCTTGAGGGAACCCTTGCTCTTCTCCTTGTCTGCTGACCGCTGCTTCTTCACTTTCTCCTCCCTCTTGTTCTTACTGTGCAGGTTCTCATACACATCCTCCTTGTGTCTGCAGCGGGGTGCAGGGGGGCAAGTACAGGCAGTGGGTGCAGGTCAGGAGACAGCGCGGGGGACTCGGCACTGGCAGCCCCCTCTGGCCACCCCATCTCACAGGCGACCCAGCCACTGTCCCCGCACTAGACTCCAAGCTCCTAGAGGACAGAGGCTACATCTCATACAGGAGTGCACGGCTGGTACCTAGCAGAGGCCCACACGTGGTGGGCACTCGGGAAATGCTTATGAATAGAAAGGGTGAGACCCAAGCCTGAACTTGAAGCCAGGCCCCCCCAGCTGTGACACTTGTCCTCTCCAGAAAGTGAGGATCGGGTTGGGCAGGACAAAGGGGTGGATGCCGGGCAGTGGCAGTCAGGGCCACTCACTTGGACGAGGTGCGGGAGGCCTTGGCATGGGCGTTCTTCATGGCTGGGGGGTAGGTGATGTTCCCATACTCCGACTCCTGGCCCTTCTGCGACTATGGACAGAGGGATGGTGGGAGGGTGGTGGTCCCAGCACGGCTAGGTGGCGCCTGCCCCGCACTGCAGCCCCCCAGGCCCTGCTCTGCACACACCTGCAGGACCTCCAGCTTCTTCTTGGTGGTTTCAATGAACTGGGCAATGGCCACGTAGATGAACTTGTACTGCGCCTCTGTCTGCACCATGCCTGAGCGCTGCGCCCGCACCATCTGGATGGTCTTCTGGATGTCAATGTCACAGTCCAAGCCTGGGTGGGGGGCAGTCAAACCTCAGGTCCAGGCATAGGCAGACACCGAGAGGCTGCTCAGCCCCACTCCCAAGCCCCCAGGTGCCCCTCACCCTTGGTGGAGATGTTCTCCATGAGCATGTCGATGACAATGATGGTGCCCGTGCGGCCAATGCCGGCGCTGGGGAAAGACGGGGGTACGGTCAGAGGCCAGTCAAGCCCTCCCGGGAAGGGGGGTACCCAGTGCTCAGCTCCAGCCCCAGGCACCACAGGAGCAGCCTGAGCCTCCAGTGATGGGAGGGAATGTGCCCAGGGTCACCGGGCAAGTGACGACGGACGTTTGCCCAGCTCTGCACGGGCGCGCTCCACTCTGGCTCTGTGGTGTTGACGCCGTCTCCCCGGCTGCCACCATCCTTCCCTCCTCCACTCCTCGCGCCGACTCCCCACTCCTGGTGAGTGGCTGCCCCCACCCCGGAAGACCTGGGACCCCCAAATCCCACCACTATCCTGTCGGCTCCCAGGTACCCTGAGCCCTCCCCGCCTCTCCCTGCAGGAGATCTGGTGCGTCTCTCAGCCCGGTTCACTTCGTTTTTCTTCAAACCCTGACATCAGGAAAAGGACACCCCTGAGACAGCAGGGTGCAGGCGCGCCGGGTCAGGGCGCTCGGAGGAGCAGGGCCGTAGGAAGCTTCTCTTCTTTCCCACCCCTGGGCAAAC
Source organism: Macaca fascicularis (assembly GCF_037993035.2). Taxonomy (NCBI): domain Eukaryota; kingdom Metazoa; phylum Chordata; class Mammalia; order Primates; family Cercopithecidae; genus Macaca; species Macaca fascicularis. The sequence goes on along the minus strand of NC_088385.1, from coordinate 7,899,358 downwards.
AGACGCCAGGGAGACCCCAGGCCCACCCTCGGCTGGGCCCATCAGGCTGATGCCCTGAGTCGCACTGTCTAATTTCAAACCCAGATTGTCAAAAATAACCCCCCACACCCACTTCCTTCCTGTAACGTCTAAATAAAGGCCACGGGGCTTCCAAGAAGTGTGTGATGTGTGTGTGGCGGGTGAGCAGGAGGGTAGCTCTCGGGGATGGGCCTGTCTCTGAGAGAGCAGAGGACAGAGCCGGGTCCCCGAGACAGCCCCTCGGGGGCACCTCTAGATTCAGCTGACTTGTCCCAGGACAAACAGCTGCTGGGGGAAAAGGAGGAAGCCAGAGACTGTCGCAGGCCTGGGGTCCACGGTGGGAGTGGGAAGGGACCAGAGCAAGGCAAGTTCTCATTTCCCCCATTCTCTGCCTGACATGAGTTACTAAACCAGTAACAGCGCCCCGTGTTTGAGGGCTGACGGAATTCCAGCCGCAACAACAGGGTCTCATTGAGTTCTCACTACAACCCTGAGGTCCTGATTTTACAGAGGAGGAAGCTGAGGGTTAGAAAAGTTAAGTAATTTGTCCAAGATCACGCAGCTGGTAAGCGGAGGGGCCCTGCACCCGCTGCCTCTCATCCACCCAGGCCAGGCGGGCTCAGTGGGCTCATCTGTGGGACCCCTGCTCCTCCTTGAGGCCCCCACCTCTGCACCTTACCAGGGTCTCCTGATCACAAACATGAGGGTAGATAGAGGAGCTATGTGCACCCCCAAAAAGGCATTGTCCATCCCCACACAGCCCTGGGGGCCAGGATGGGGCGCCGCCTGGGGAAGCTGGGAGAGAGGGCGGAGTCAGGAACAAGCCAAAGCCCTGGGTCTACCGATGGAAAAAGAGGAGGAACGGGGAGCACAAGCCCCATGGATGTTCCTGGGAGGCGAGAAGAAACCAACGGAGTGAGACCTGGAGAGAAAGCGGAGCAGCCAGGACCCAGGCCTCCTGTGGGTGCCTGCCCGGCCTTGCCCTGCCTAGCTTGGGCCTGGCCAGCAACTGGGTCCCAGGTTCCTCCTCTGTATTTGACAGGGTTGGGCGAGATGGTACATCTGGGGAGGGCTCTGAGGAAGACAACCACAGGCAGAGGGCCAAAGTGGGGCTGGTTCCAGCCACGTTCCACCCAGGGGTCTGGAGCCATGAGGGGACCCAGAAGAAGCTGGGAGTGAGCGGAAGGCAATAATCGTGTGAGCTAACGTGTATGTTGCTTATAACGCTCATGGCACTTAGCAGTATTTACTTCTCAGCGGCCACTACTACCATCAGGATTATCATCCTCACCTGCAGTGCACGATGATGGGCCCTGCATGAGGCAGACTTTCCTGCCGCTGGTTGATCTGGTCCAGGAAGCTGAGGACACCCCCAGGCTCACTGGGGACCCCATGGTCGGGCCAGCTCAGGTACTGGTAATGCCAGATCTCCCGAATGAGGTCCCCCTGGGCCGAGGACACAGGTTCAGTGCCCCCTGCTCCCTCGGAACACCCCACCTGTCTCGCCCTACCCAACCAGAGAGGAGAACAAGTCCGGGAGGGACTCCCGGAGCAGGGCAGGGAGTGGGGGCCGCTCACATTGTCCAGTGGGGAGACGTGTAAGGTGCGGAGTTTGTATTCGGTCGTGTCATGCTCCCCGCAGTTGGTCACAGAGTAGGGCCCATAAACGCGCTGAGTGCCCACCTCGGGCCAGTATGTGACACATTTGTTCTGGAAAGGGAGGGTCGGGTGGGGATGAGGCACAGAGCAGGGCGCTGTGGCCCATCCCAGGTCCCGCTCTAGGTTCTGAGTGCCTGGCGCCAGCCCAAACGTTTGTTGGATGGATAGATGAGCTGGCAGAGAGGCAGGAGACCTGGGCTCTCGTCTCAGATCAGCCACCAACAGGTGGTGCGACCTGGCCAGCCGCTTTACTGGTACATCCATTTGTCATTCAACAAACATTGCCGAGGCAGGCGTTGTCCCCGAAGCCGTGCAAACCAGGCTGTAGTCACAGACACAGCTAACACCCAGTCTGTGCCCCTGTGCCTGGAGGAGCTCACAGAGACAAGTGACCGGGGAGACGCCGCGCTGAGGAGCGTGGCTGGGAACGAGGAAACTCGCCCTCTAGGTCCTGGAGAAAACAAGACCTGAATTCACAGAGAAGGCAGCGCTTCAGCTGTGTCTTCAAACACGAGGCATCTGCCGGGCGGAGACAGTGTGGAGACAGAGTCATTTCCTAGCAGAAAAGAGCTTGTGCAAAGAAAGGCTGGGAACCTGAAAGAGCCGCGGCTGCTGGGAGCGGTGAGCCTTCAAGAGAAGCGTGGGAGTCACAGGGAAACCACCAGGCCTTGAACGCCAGGCCTTCGAGTGTGACTTTATCCCAAAGGTGACCAGGAGCCATGGAAGAGATTTCAGAGGGGAAGGAACTCGACCCAGTTTGTCACGGATGGCATCACTTCAACGGCAGCACAGAGGGTGCTGTGTAAGGGGAGGCTGCAGAGTGAGGGGCAGACTCCACAGACATCTATGGGGCAGGGAGGACAGGAGGGGCCTGGATGCAGACAGGTGGGGAAGGTGTAGGAGGAAGGAGGACAGCCTAAAACCTGGGTCTGGAGCTCAGAAGAGCCCAGGGGTGCATGCAGGGATCTGGGGGTTGCATCGTGTAGTCGAGACTTTGTCACTAGCCCTCAGTTTCCCAACAAGGCTGGACCCTCACCCCCGAGATCCCTTTCTGCTCTGGCATCTGACGGTTCTTTGACTTAATGGTATGACCACAAGGACGGGGCACGGATGTGGGGATGGGGCGGGGTGCCCTACCCGGCCTTTCTCCACCTCTCGGGTGGTCATGACGATGACGCGGGTGTTCTCCTGCCACGCCATCTGCCAGAAGTCGTTGACCGTGGCCTCTAGACAGCCCTGGCTGGCGATGTAGGTCTTAGTGTTCTCATCAGGGCCTAGCAGCTGGTTCTGGACACAAGCGTGGAGAGACGCACCCCAAAACAGTGAGCCCCTCAGCCCAGCACAGGGCCTGAACCACTGCTCCCCTCACCCATGCAAGAAGCCAGCTTTGGCTTTGCCCAGGTGTCTCTGGATCTAGGGTCCCCCACCAGACAGGGAATTCCCAGGGCCCAGCCTCTCCTCCCACATGACCCACACCACTGACCTTGATGTAGTTGGCATTGATATAGTCGGACCCCGGGATGTTACTGTCACGTCCCTGCAGGATCACTCGGCTGTGGTCAACTGGGAGTGGGTGGAGAGGAGGCGAGATGGCCTGGGTCAGCCAGGGACTCACCACACCTGTGTCAGACCCTCCTGAGCTAACAGGCCGTTCTGGTCTCAGAAGCCATGAGGCTTGCGGGGGACTGTGGGCAGCAGGGGTGGGGGATCATCTGTACGGAGGGAGTGAGGGGATTCACAAGAAGGAGGTTAGGAGCAAGGGGCAGCCTGCCTGCTGATGGTGGGGAGGCACTTCTGGGAGGAGTAGAGGCCTTTTGGAGAAGGGGTGTGGGGAGATGGCCCCTCCTGGAGTGGAGGGTGGAGACCTGTGAGATAGGGGCGGCGGCTGGAGCGGGGCGGTCTCCTGGGTGAATGGGGCAGGGGCGGCGGTTGGGGCGGAGCAGTCTCCTGGGTGAATGGGGCAGGGGCAGCGGCTGTAGCAGGGGAGGTCTCCTGGGTGAATGGGGCAGGGGCAGTGGCTCGGGTGGGGCGGTCTCCTGGGTGAATGGGGCAGGGGCGGCGGCTGGGGCGGGGCAGTCTCCTGGGTGAATGGGGCAGGGGCAGCGGCTGCAGCAGGGGCGGTCTCCTGGGTGAATGGGGCAGGGGCAGTGGCTGGGGTGGGGCGGTCTCCTGGGTGAATGGGGCAGGCTGGGTGCTCACAGGGCAGAATGTTCTTATAGCGGTTCTTGCCCTTGTTCTCTGGCCGCTGCCCTTCCAGACGCTGGTGCAAGTTCTTCACCTCCTGCTTCTGCAAACTCTGAGATGTGGGTGAGGAAATGAGCATCACCTCCCAGAGAGAGCACCCATCAGGGGAGCTCACGTGGGGTGGGTCAGGAGCAGAGGTGGGCAAGGGGAGGAAGGTGTCCGCCTGGGGCCCCACGCGGCCGCCACCGCCTCAGCTGCCCCAGCCCTGCCGGTTCCCCACCATGCACCTCAAACTCCTCCCAGAAGCCAGCCTTGGCTGTATCCTCGGACTCCTTCTTCTTGTTCAGTTCCAAGACTCGGTTCTCAATGTCAGCCGCATTCACCCTCGTGGCGTAGTACGGCTGGGATAGGGGAGAGCGAGAAGTCAGCAACTCAGAGGTCTCAGAAGCTCACACCTGGGGGACAGCTCAGGGGAAGGGAGGAAGCAGCTGGGTCCCCGCCTGACCTGCCGCAGGTAGACAAAGGCACCTGAGGCCTCCTCAATCCCCGTCTTCTTGAAGTGCTCCACCAGGTCCGTGAGGCTGTCGAAGGTCTCTGAACCACCCACTGTGTAGCGTCCACCCTGGAGGGAGCCAAATAAGGCCACTCACAGGGCTCGAGTCTCCCTCCCTGGGCCCCAGCCTTGAATTCAAGCCCAGGCAGACCCTCCCTGCCACCCACACTGCGGTCACAGACAGGAGCCTCAGCAGAGGCTCCCCCACCACCTGGCTGCCTTACCTCACACATGACCTTGATGTGGGTGACCCTGAGCGGGGAGCCTGGGCCAGCCTTGGGCTGGTCACTAAGCACAGATAGCACAAAATCTCCAGGCTGGCTGAGACTCTCACGCACAAGAAATGTCCAGGGCTCGCCCTTGGCCTGCAGCAGCGTCTCTGCCTGCCCTCCAGACATGTGGCCATGGTACCACCTACAGAAGGCAGCGTCAGGGAAGGTGAGACCCAGGCCACAGGGGAAGGCGCTGAGCAAAGATATTCACAGAGAGGGGCAGGAAATCAAGCACCTACTGTGGCCAGGCACTGCGCTAGATGGTTCCAAATCCACCATCGTATTGATGCCTCTCACAAACATGCTGAGGGCTGGGTATGATATTACCCCCATTTTATAGATGAGGAAACTGACGCTGAGCTGTTACTCACTGGCCTAGGGCCCCTGATGGACTCCAAGGCAAGCCTCCAGAGCTCTGTTGCCCAGGCTGGAGTGCAGGGGCACGGTTATTGCTCTCTGCAGCCTTGACCTCCCAGGCTCAAGCTATCTTAGCCCCCAGAATTCTGACCAGGCTTTGAACCCAGAGACCACCTCTGAAAGGCAGAAGGGCTGGCAATATTCCAAATATTTGGAAGAGGGAAACTAAGGAAGAGTCTCCATGAAGGATCAGGCTGTGCCCCGGCAGAGACCAGAGGCAAAGAGAAACACAGACCAAGGCCACACCACAGGGAGTGGTGGGAGATGGACAGAGAGACACAAGTCACAAGGAAGGCCAATGGGGTGCGCTCCCCCAGGGAGGCGGGGAGGACAACCCCACCAGGGAAAGAGTGGTGTAGGGGGCTCTGGGGTGCCCTGGATGATGTCACTGAAGGGGAGCCCAGGGTTCAAAAGGGTTCAAAGGGATTCAAAGGGGCTGTCGGGGCAGAAAGCAGAACTAAGCCCTTTCCCCAAAGCACACCCCTTTCCCAGGAGGAAACTGTAGCCCCACAATGCCCTGCCCCACAGGAAACCACGTGATGGAAAAAACACAAAACTCCTTCTGGGGAGAGAGTGAGAAGTGAGGTTGTGAGGTTTCCTCAGCCCAGGGACAAGGGGAGGGCGGGCAAATTTTCCAACCGCAGGGATGGGGGGAAGAGGGGAGGACCAGTCTGTCCCAACCCATCTCACCCCTGCCCAGAGGTGACTCCAGCCGAGAGACCCCCCAGAGCCTCCATACCCCATTAGGCCACTTCAGCCCACCACCTGGGGACAGGCTAGGACCCCAGGCAGCAGGGAGGGGGCTGAGCCCCTTCCCTTGGGCCCCAGGATGAGGAAGTCTCCATGCAAATGTCAGGCTGACCACAGGAAGCGCAGAGCCACCGAGGGACAGATGCAAATTCCCGCAGAGAAGGAGGTGCCACAGACAAGGCAGGGGACACAGCAGAACCTGGGAGAAAGTCTCTCACACACTCCCAGGTTCGGGGGTGACACTGGCTCCTGGGATGGGTCACCCAAAAGGGCCTTCAGTGTGGCTTCCCCGGTCTTAACCTCCTGCCCCAGCACTGCCCTCCCTTCCTTCTCTCTCTTCTCTTTGAACCCAGGCCTCAGCCTCCTCTGCAGGGGCCTCCTGGGGCCCTGCTCCTCTCTTCCAACTCTAGGCACTGGTCAGCCCGTCCTCCTCCTCCTAGCTTGAGGCAAGGAGAAACAGAGGACATGAGCTTTAGAGGGTCTCGCTGGCAGAAGCCCCCTGAGTGTTGCAGTGGGGAAGAGGAAGGGCAGGGGGCAGACATAGAGCCAGCCATGTGAGGCTCAGATGAGGAAGGCCTTGAAGGAGGCAGATCCAGGAAAGGAGGCCTCCCAGGTGGGCCACAGGGCTGCACCGCGACCGAATCCAGCTCTAAGTTTCAATCAGTGACTTGACCAAAAATATTGATGCAGTTTGGAGGCCCGAATCTAAGAAAGGCTGCAAGCTGGCAGAAGCAAGTTTCCCAATCATTTCAACAATCGATCCACGAATGCAGGGCAAGGGCAAGTCGGCTTGGCCCAGGGGTCCGTGTGAAAACCCCCTAGCGTTATTCCGCTGCCCTTTAAGAGGATCTGGCATTGAGATGTGGCTGCTGAAAGGAGCTATGGTGTCCTGAGGAGTGTTCAAAGCTCCCCAGCCCCCCATCCATGCCTTTGGAAGACCACAGGAGGAGTCGAGGAGGGCACAGGAAGGAAATGCCTGGAGTATTATTCTGTGCCTGGGACAGTGCGAGACCCTTTACACAGGTGAACACTTCACATCCTGCTTTCAGTGATCTCTGTATTTGACCCCACAGGACAGACCCATCCCCACTGGGCGGCTGGGACAAGGTGTCAAGTGTCCTGGCAACCGTTCATCCCCATCCTCATCCGCAGTGTCAGCTCCTCACTGTCCTAACATGCACTGGGGTGAGAGGCAGACGGAGGAGGGCAGGCTGGCTTCCAGAGGAAGAAGAGCTTTCTAACAACAGAGCTGGCCGGCACGATATGCTGGCCACCAGCAGTGGCCTCCCTGTGTCTAGTGGGACCTGGGCTGCAGCGGCCAGGGCCCCTGGTATAGGGCAAGGCAGCTTTCTCTGGCTTCCTCGGGGTTAGGTGGAAAGGGTGGTAGGTTAGGCTCTGAGACACCAGGCCACAGGACAGCATGAAGGAGGGACACTGAGAGCCCCAGCCGGTGCGGGGAGGGGAGGGGATGGAGGGCAGGCAGTGCCGGGTGCCAGGCTCCCTGTCTCCCTGGCCGCTCAGGGCGGGAGCCGACTCACCCCTGCTTGCGAGTGACGGGGGTACAGAGGCCTCACCTCTCACTGGTGGGATCGGAGCAGTTCAGCGGGTACTTGAGGTGGATGATGGTGCCGTCGCGGTCTTGCAGGACGCCCTGCTGCTGAGTGTAGTACTCCACCAGCTCTGTCAGCGTCGCGAACTTCTCCCCTCCATACAGGTCATAGAAATCCCCTGAGTTCTGGATCCGAATATGGGTCACCTGATCCCCCACCCTGCAGGGCACCAGGCGGTGAGGCCAGTCGGTGCAGGAGTAAAGCAGGAGGGCAGGGATCGGCTGAGGTCCTGGGTGGGGGCACACATGGGCATGGGTGGGCACAGACAGGGGTGGGGAGGGCGGGGGTGGGGCGCGAGGGCACAGACGGGACGTGGGGGTCGGGGAGTCGGCACTGCCACGGGGAACCAGGAATGAGTGGTTCAGGGCCTGGATGGCACAAGACAGTGGCCAAAACACCGGGGGTGGGGGCACCTACCTGACAGAGAGCGAGAAGTCACCCTGGTTCTTGCGACTGGGCCGAGCCAGGAAGCTGCCATGGACACCTCGGCCCTTGAGCAGGGTCTCTGCATCCAGCCCACTGAGGTCTCGGTGAAACCACCTGGGCGGCCCAGGCAGGGCAGTGAGGAGGGGTCCCGTGGGCACCAGGCACCCTTGCCTCCTGTCTACCGTGGGTGGCAGGCCCTTACCTCACCATCCTGGGGGCTTCCGGAGAGGAAGGGGGCGCAGGGAATGAGGAGGTGCAGCTAGTCTGGGCAGGCGGAGAACTCAGGGACTAAGCCTCAAATGCAGCTCCCAGTGCCAGGCCGCTTCACCACCCCTGGTGGTCCCAGTTCTGGGGCTGCCACTCCACTGGCCTGGGGCGGCCGGCAGGGCGGGGACAGGAAGAGGCGCGGCCGACCCCTTGGGGGAACTCACTTGCACTTCTCGTTTTAGAGCAGAGCAAGGGAAGAGAAGCAGAGCACGGTGGCACTGGGGGTGGGGACGGGGCCCACTTCCCACACGTCTGCAATCAAAGGCTTAGGAGCATGGCATTGCACACATGTGACAACACATGCAGTAAGGACACACGTGTGCACTGCACACTCCAGGCCCAGATCATACTTCATGCATGTGAACCGAGACGCTCACACGGCATCTCTTCCTCCTCCACCAGCTGCTTTTACACAGCCCTCCCTGGCCCACGCTAATGACAATGATGGCGGTGACAGCTGTCAGCGAGTGAGTCCTGCTGGATGCCGGGTGCTGTGCTATAATGGCGTTCACATGCCTCATCTGATTGATTTCTCACCACAGCCCTATGAAATAGGGGCTATCTTTATCATCTCACAGACAAGGAACCTGAGGCTCAGGAAGGGTAAGGCATTGCCTGAGTCCCTCAGTGAGTCAGCTGCAGTGCCAGGATTCAAACCCAGACAGGCCGGTTCCAAAGCCAATGCTTTGAACTCCTATACACCAGCCCTCAGGGCTTCAAAGAACAGAGATTAAGAGCCTCCTTGTGCAAAGGGGCTGCCATGGGAGCGGGAGACTGATAGTTAAGACCTTGCCAGTGCTTGCAAGAGAGAAGGGTGCACTTCTGTAACCAACATATGCGTTTTGTCCATGCCACTGTGGCAGAGGGATGGACAGCATGACCCTGAGCAGCCCTGTCAAACTTGGGTCCTTTCTGATTCTTGTCCCTAGGCCTCTGCCCCGCCCCAGGACTCCCACCAGGGGGCCTATCTCCGGGGGGTTGGGGACCAAGGTCCTCGCCATGGCTGATTTTCTCAGGGCTGGTTGATCTTAGAGGCCCTAAACACTAAGGTATATGATGCTCCCTGCCTGTAATTCCAAATACAAATGCCAACACCGCCAAACCAAAATGAGGAAAAGAAGCTCAACAGGGGATACATAAGAAACACATATTGATGGCTTCCCCTAGGGAGGGAAACTGGGTGGCTAGAGGACAGGGCTGGGGGGACACTTGGTTCTCTACATACCTTTTTGAATGTTATATGATGGGCATGCATTACCTTTACAAAAATAAATATGCTAACTGGGAACAATTTCTGGGAAACTTTTAGGGTGCAGGGAAGGCTCTTTGTCTCCACCTGGATGCTTTTTGCATGGGTGTGTATAAACGTGAAGTCGGCCGGGCGCAGTGGCTCACGCCTGTAATCCCAACACTTTGGGAGGCCGAGGCTGGCGGATCACGAGGTCAGGAGATCGAGACCATCCTGGCCAACATGGCGAAACCCCCTCTCTACTAAAAATACAAAAAAAATTAGCTGGACGTGGTGGTGGGCGCCTGTAATCCCAGCTACTCGGGAGGCTGAGGCAGGAGAATCACTTGAACCCAGGAAATAGAGGTTGCAGTGAGCCGAGATCACACCACTGCACTCCAGCCTGGTGACAGAGTAAGACTCTATCTCAAAAAAAAAAAAAAAAAAAAAAGTGAAGTCAGGTTGTTGTGTACTTAATGTTTATGAACATTATGCATGGTTTGCTTCAGTTAAAATAAGAAAAAAATAAAGTTTTAAGCCCAACAAGTCTAATTTTCCCATGATAACTACTTTATCATTTTTAGAAACAACAAACATTAATGTTTTCCCCCAAAAAAAGACTTTTCCACTTTTCCTTCTTCCTTTATGTTCTATTTGTTTCCGGTTTTCTTCTCTCACTGGTGCCCTGGGGAATCTGCCTGGTGGGTTTATTGCATGGTCCGGCTTTGACTACCTCTTCAGCTTGGACACCACCCTGGAGCCCCAGAACTCCACGGAACCCCCATGCCCAACGCCAAGGAGCAAGAACACAGCAAAGCGCGCTGCAGTGCGGGACACCCGCTGGTGCTCTCGCTCATCTCAGTGTTCAGAGTCCAGTGCGATGCCTGGCACTGAGCAAGTGTCTAACAAACAAACTTGTCAGTCCATAGGCACATACCTGGCCACAAGTACAGCTTCCTGGTCCTACACACACAGCCTGCTTGTCATACACAGCCAAGGATGCACACATAGTCACGGCACATGCACCTCATCATCCATGTCCACCTACACAGATACCTGGTGCAGTGCACATCCCCACGCGTGGAATGTAATTCTGACCACACACAAAGTTTCAGGTCCATGCTCAGCACCAAACACCCACTGCACCCTGGCCCCAGTACACTGTCCTTCCAGGGCTTAAACCCACTTGGTGGAAAGGAACTAACTAGGTACCCAGAAGAAACTAACTAGGCACCTCTTCCTGAACCATGGAAGAGGCAGGAATTTCTCTGAAGGGTGTCAAGCCAAGATGCAGAACTCAGACAAGAGGTACAGTTTCTGCTATCCTTTGGCAGGAAAATGAAAAACTACCTCCCTGACTTTGGTGTGGTGTGGGATTTGCAGATCACTTTCACATACATGATCTCATTTAGGCCTCAGACAGCCCTGTGATGTAGGAATAATTTTCCCCGTTTTCTTATGGGAGGAAACAAGCTCAGGGAGACTAAGAATTACAAAAGTAAGTGCCTGATAATTCAGAAGAAAAAAATATTTCCTTGGAAGCAGGAAGATAAAAGTCGAGATCAAGGCCAGGTGCAGTGGCTCACGCCTGTAATCCCAGCACTTTGTGGGGGTGAAGCTGGTGGATTGCTTGACCCCGAGTTTGAGACCAGCCTGGGAAACCTGTCTCTACAAAAAATACAGGTGTGGTGGCACAGCCCCTGTAGCCCCAGGTACTTGAGAGACTGAGATGGGAGGATCACTTGAGTGTGGGGTGGTCAAGGCTGCAGTGAGCCATGGTTATGCCGCTGTAATCCAGCCTGAGTGACAGAGTGAGACACTGTCTCAAAAAATAAAAATAAAAATAAAAATACAGCTGGATGCAGTGACTCACACCTGTAATCCCAGCACTTTGGGAGGCCGAGGTGGGAGGATCGCTTGAGGTCAGGAGTTCGACACCAGCTGGGCAACACAGTGAAACCCCGTCTCTACTAAAAATACAAAAATTAGCCAGGCGCGGTGGCAGGCGCCTGTAATCCTAGCTACTCGGGAGGCTGAGGCAGCAGAAAGGCTGGAACCTGGGAGGCGGAGCTTGCAGTGAGCCGATATTGGGCGGCTGCACTCCAGCCTGGGTGACAGTGCAAGACTCCATCTCAAAATAAATAAATATAAAAAAAATAATTTTTTTTTTTGAGACGGAGTCTCGCACTGTCGCCCAGGCTGGAGTGCAATGGCACGATCTCTGCTCACTGCAAGCTCCGCCTCCTGGGTTCACGCCATTTTCCTGCCTTAGCCTCCCGAGTAACTGGGACTACAGGCGCCCGCCACCACGCCCGGCTAATTTTTTTGTATTTTTAGTAGAGACAGGGTTTCGCCATGCTGGCCAGGATGGTCTCCATGTCCTGACCTCGTGATCTGCCCGCCTCAGCCTCCCAAAGTGCTGGGATTACAGGCGTGAGCCACCGCGCCCGGCCCAGTGAATTTTTAAAAAATTAAAAACCAAGCCAGGCGTGGTGGCTCACATCTGTAATCCCAGCACTTTGGGAGGCTGAGGTGGGCAGATCACTTGAGGTCAGGAGTTCGAGACCAGCCTGGCCAACATGGTGAAACCCCAACTCTACTGAAAATACAAAACTTAGCTGGGTGTGGTGGTACACGCCGGTAATCCCAGCTTCTCAGGAGGCTGAGGCAGGAGAATTGCTTGAACCTGGGAGGTGGAGGTTGCAGTGCGCCGAGATCGGGCCACTGCACTCTAGCCTGGGCAACAGAGTGAAACTCCGTCTCAAAAAAAAAAAATTAAAAACCATGCAGATCAAGATCAACGGTGATATAAGAAGACAGGCAGTCTGGAAGGGCGAATAAAGCAAAATAATCTGTAGAAAATTCGTGAACTTCTCTGAGCCTCAGAATCCCCGTGGACAAATGAGCTTAACAATATTTCCCAAATACTGATGTGAAAAGCTGGTAAGTGGCAGGGTTTCAGTGACGCCAGCTTTTACATTATAGTATTAATCCTCAGGCCAACACTACTTAGTAGGTGTTATTCACCCAATTATAGAAATAGAAACTAACACTCAGAGATGTTAAGTAATTGGCCAGGGTCACAAGCTAGTGAGTGGGAAGGTGGGTAAAACAAGGATGTCAGATGCCGGAGCCTGGTGCCCTTTCCACCACCAACCATACCGCAGCAGACAGCGTCGGGGTCAGATGGGATAGGCACCACCACAGCCCATGATGGAAGGTGGAGGAAGAAGTGCTCCCCCAGAGGCAACATGCATCAGGGCAAAGGGGTGGCACGCACAGAGTCCACATGTGCAGTGCCTGGCTGTGAGCAAGCTGTGTGGCTGGAGCAAAGCTGCTCTGAGAGGTTGGGACCCTGCTGTAGAGGGTCATTCAAGGCCAGGCTGAGAAACCAAGGATGGAATCTGCACCAGGGGAGGCCTGGCCAAGCTATCTGGCAGGAAAATGACCACGGAAAGGATCAAGCACCAGAAGACTCAGTTGGAACCCCATCGGTGGGGCCGACAGTGACAAGACGTGCACTGGGGCAGGAGCAGATGTGAGTGTGAGAAGCAAGAATCAGCAGGGCTGGGGAGCCACCCACCCACAAACTCACCAGTACTCTGTAATCAGGTTGTCACTTTTTCTTTTTTGTATTTTTTTTGGGGATGGAGTCTCTCCCTGTCGCCCAGGCTGGAGTACAGTGGCGCAGACTTGGCTCACTGCAACCTCTGCCTCCCAGGTTCGAGCAATTCTCCTGCCTCAGCCTCCCTAGTAGCTGGGACTACAGGTGCGCCCTACTGTGCCCGCCTAATTTTTTTTCTTTTCTTTTCTTTTCTTTTTTTGTATCTTTAGTTGAGACAGGGTTTCACTATGTCGGCCAGGCTGGTCTCGAACTCCTCCCAAAGTGCTGAGATTACAGGCGTGAGCCACCGCGCCCAGCCAGTTGTCACTTTTTCTTTCTTCTTTCTTTTGGCCAGTTGTCACTTTTTCTTTTTCTTTTTTTTCTTCTTTCCTCTTTCTCGCTTTCCTTTTCTTCCTTCTTTCTCTTTTTCTTTCTTTCTTCCTCTCCTTCCTTTCTTCCTTCCTTCCTTCCTCTCTCTCTCTCTCTCTTTTTTTGACACAGAATCTTGCTTTGTCACCCGGGCTGAAAAGTGCAGTGTCACAATCACAACTCACTGCAGTCTCAACCTCCTTGGCTCAGGTGATCCTCCTGCCTCAGCCTCCCAAGTAACTGAGACCACAGGTGCGTGCCACTATGTCCAGCTATTTAGTAGTAGTAGTCGTCATAGTTGAGATGGGGTCTCTCTGTATGTTGCCCGGCGTGGTCTTGAACTCCTAGGCTCAAGTGATCCTCCCACCTCAGTCTCCCAAACTGCTGGGACTACTACATGCTTGGGCCATCACACCCAGTATTTTTTTTTTTTTTAATAGAGATGGAATCTCTCTATGTTGCCCAGGCTTGTTTTAAACTCCTGAGCTCAAGCGATCCTCCCATCTCGGCCTCCCAAAGTGCTGGGATCACAGGCATGCACCACCTCATCTGGCCAGGTTTTCACTTTCAACATCCCAGATCCAACAAGGTCTAACCTGCCGTGGCCCTGCCTCTGCTCCACGAGGGCCCTCTGCCACGGACACACGGTCCTTTTTTTGTTTGTTCCCACATTAGGGCTTTGTGCTCACCATCTCCTCTGCCCAGGGATGCTCCTCTGCCCAGGCCTTGATCACCACATCACATGGCTGGCTCCTCTTCCTCCTCAAGCAGGTCTCAGCTCAAATGTCACCTCCTCGGGAAGGCCTCCCCGATCCCTCCAGCTAGTAATGTCACCTGCACACCCAGTCACTTGCTAGCACATGAAGCTGGTTCATTTTCTTTTTTTTTCTTTGAGACAAGGTCTCGCTCTGTCGCCCAGGCTGGTGTGCAGTGGTGCAATCACTACTCACTGCAGCCTTGACCTCCCAGGCTCATAGCTGGAACCACAGACGCATTCCACCATACCCAGCTAATTTCTTATTTTTTGTAGAGACAGGGTCTCACTATATGGCCAGGCTGGTCTCAAACTCCTGGGCTCAAGCAATCGTCTCGCCTCAGCCTCCCAATGTGCTGGGATCACAGGCGTGAACTACTACACCCAGCCGAGGCTGTTTCATTTACTGCATAACACTTCTGAGAATCTGCAATGATCCAATTTATTGGGTTATTTGTTCAGTCTGTAACCTCCCACTGGAATGTAAGCTCCGTGAGAGCAGGGACCATGTCTGTCTTGTTCACTCCAGTATTACCAGCATCTTAAACAACACCTGGTGTGTAACAGACGCTCAACACGTACCTGTTGAATGAATGATGCAGGGGAACGGGAAGTGAAAGGAAACGGAAGGAAGATGGGACCAAAGTCAGATGTTGGGAAGAGCGGGGAAGTTGGCTGGGCATGGGAGGGCCTTCGCGGGTGGCCTCTGATTGCTGTTTCAGGTGTTGTGAGCTACCCACGGGGGACAGGTCCTAAGCAGGAGACAGAAGCAGGAGCCCAGAGGCTGGAAGTAGAAATGCAATGGAGAGAACAGATACACACTTGTCAGGCGGAAAATGTTAAAGATGGGGCAGAGGGGCATGAGTGAGCCTGGGGGTCCTCACACTTTGCGGGAAGGGGAAGGTTTATAGGGATCGGAAGCAGGCGCATGGCAGGGCAGCAGCAGATCGCACTCACGCTCACATACATGATGGAGTGAGCATCAACAAGGCCCTCCCTCCCTCCAAAACTAACAGGAGACTAGGACCCAGGTGGTGCCTGGGACTTACCCACAGGACAGCATCTCTCTGTAGGGATGGGGAAGTCACAGCGGAGGGCCACAGTGGGCGGGGCTGAGCCAGGAGCACAGCTGTGCACAGCGGCCCAAGCCAGGAGAGGAAGAACCACTCAGAAATCAGCCACTTCCTCCTCGATCCAGCCTGCCAGGCCAATGGCACCGCAGGGACAAACCCTGGACTAATAGTCTCCGGGAAAAGGACAGGTGGGGCGGGGCTGGCCTGAGACCGCCCACAGTGGCCAGCTTCCCTGCAGCCCCAGTGCGGGAGTACAGCAGGCCTGCCCGCTGGGCCAGGGCCCCCTTCCCTCGGGAGAGGAGGAGCCACCTGGAGCTCCACCTGGAGCTCAAGCTGACAGAGCAGCGGGACGCTGGGTAGGAGCAAAGACCAGGAAGTAACCCTGGCTGAGGGAAGAGCAACCAATGGGGGAAAGCTCTCAGTAGGTGGAAACCAAAGGGCCTAAGGGAAAGTCCTAACAGCCCAATTCCTCAGAGAAGGAGGTGTCCCCAGTGCAGGCCCGCCCACCCACCCAGAGCGTAGAGGGGCCCAGTCCAGCCTCTCACCCTGCCCTGGGGGAAGGGGAGGAGCCTCAGGCCCTCACTGGAGCAGGGTTAGGCCCAGCCAGGAGTATAGGAAGGAGCTGTACATGGGGATGGGGCCTGGAAAGGCAGAGGGAATCTGGGAAGGTGAGATGGGGGTTGTCAAGTCTGCAAAAGACTGACACCAAGGCTAAGTCACAGGCACGTTTATTATCGTCTGGAACATCAAGGCCTTTTCTTCCCTGGCAGGGGCACAGGGAGGGCCAACTCTCAGGAGGCAGCCACGCTGCCACCAGCAGCAGGCCCGTGGGGTGGCAGGGTCATGGGCGGCAGGAACAGCGCCTTCAGCTTGCCTGACAGGCTGGCGATCTCAGGATCCTGGGCTTCATAGGACTTGACCAAGCGAGCAAATTTAAGGACACCTGCAAGAGGGAGTGGAGGGTCAAAGCTTCTTCCAAGGACCAGCTGCGTAAGACAGCTGGAGGGGGTGGTAGTTTAAGCATGAACTGCTTCCCCACTGGCTGGGCAGCTGTTTGCAAAACAGGACGCATGCAGGCCTCTGTCCTATGTGGTTTGGATCAACTTCTTGGTCTACACTGGGCACAACTAGATGGGATGCAGTGAATGAAAATATCCCAAGGCAGTGTGCTTCTTGCTCTCAGGTGAACCCTTTTAGCAGTTTAGTCACTGGAACCCCATGAATGAACACGAGACCCCAGGTCTGTAGCTGGAACGCAGGAAGGCTATGGGGCAGCAGAGCTGAATCAGTCAGCACCTTTGGGGAACACCAGGATCTCACCAAAAATTTAACCACCAACCCCCAAACAGAAATTAGCTGAAACACCCTGGAGAGACTGCAGCCACTGCTGTAATGCAGACCTCTCACTAAAAGATGGCACAACAGCGTTGACGTCCAGCTCTGCTACTACTAAAAGTCTGCACCATTAGCGTTTGCTCCCTCATCACAAAATGTAATAATAATGTGATTCACAGTACAGGTTGACCATCCTTAATTAGAAAACCCAAAATCTGAAATTATTTGAGTGCCAGTGTGAAGCCAAAAATGGAAAATTCCACACCTGACTTCATGGTGGGGGGTGGGGGTGGGGGGACTGTAGTCAAAACGCAGTCAAAACTTTGTCTCATGCACAAGATTATTCAGACTATTATATAAAATTACCTTCAGGCTATGTGCTTAAGCTGTATGTATACGAAACAAAACAATTTCGTGTTCAGATTTGAGTCCCATTCCCCAAGATATCCATGTATACGTAAATATTCCGAAATCTGAAAAAATCCGAAACACTTCTGGTCCCAAGTATTTCGGATAAGGGATACGGAACCTCTCCTGTACAAAATGCAACTCGGAGGCACAAGCTCAGGGTAGACCCTGAGCTCTGAGTGCCAACACTGTCGCCGTGTGGCGAGAAAGGGGACAACCACTCAGGGCCCCACAGATCCGGCGCCCTCTCCCGACCCAACCCCCGCCTTCCCGTGTCTGACCCACCTTCCCCGTCGCAGCTGAAGCCATAGGCTTTGATAACCTCCTGCTGGATCTGCGTGGCCACGGGCAGCACGAATTGCAGCATCTTACCCATGTCGTTGCACGCGTTATCCCGAGCCTCGTCCATGCGCACTGCATTCTCAGGGGCGGAGAACGCCTGGATCACCTCCGCCAGGACCACTGCGCGTCAGAAACATCCCAGGGAGGCGTCCCGGGTAGGCGTCGCGTCGGAGAACGGAGAGCGGGCCCAGTGGAGAGCGCAGGGAATTAGTGGATTGAGGCTATAGGTAACCCAATAAGATCCCGAGTCTTGGGGGCAAGCGCCCCACTTAGAACGACGGGACCCGGCGTCCCCTACCCTGTTTTCCCGGCGGACGAAGCCAGGTTTGTCGCCCCACATCCTCTGCCCGCATCCTCCCCGGACCGGCAACCCATGCGTTGACTACGATTATTCTCACCCTTTGCCTGCTCAGCGCTGAGGGCCGCGGGTTGGGACGCGGCGGACGCCATACGGCGTCTGAAGCTGCAAGTGCAGCGGAGATAAATGGAAAGCTCAGGAAGAAAGAGCCACGTCCTACTAACACTTCCCAAGACCAGTGGGGGCGGAAAGGAAGCAACATCCGGTGTAGCCGGAAGCCCCCAGGCGTGGTCCGAACCTTCGCATCCAAACCTTCTAACATCGTTTGCACCGGGAAAACTACCTACTAAAAGAACTTCACGGAAATTGCGCGCACTAAACAGATTCTATTGTTATGAACAAGCTATGTGAAAGGGGCTTTCCGGCAAATACCGGAAAGCCTGCTAGACAAATTCTAAAAGAGCTGTAACACTGTTGCGCATGTGTGTAGAGAGAAGAAGGGATATGCATGAACTCCACAATTGGTGAGGGTGAACTCAGGTGGCTTTTTTTCTTGTTCCTATTACTGTATAAACAACGATGCATGTTGTAACTTTCGGTAGGAAAAAGAATATTCTAAGGAACTTAAGTCATTCATTTCTAGAGTTCGCGAACATTTGCTCTCAGCCTATGCAAATGAGTTCGATGCTGATTGGCTGAGATACCAGCCAGTCACAGCCCGTTCGTTGTTGTTAAGCCCAGAGACCTGGATTCGGCAGTAAAAGCCCAGAGCAAAAGCCATTCTCGCACTTTCCTAAAATGGCCTTGTCTACTGATGGGCGACGGAGCATAACGCCCGGCCTGATTTCCCTTCCCTTCCAGGCTTTTGAGATTATCAACCACTCCCTTCTCAAACTGTAGGGTGGTTAAGGATGCCAGGTACTAATCGCCTGGATCTATTAAAACTAGCCCACCCCATCCCCGCTTCATAACTGGTTTTGTTTTTTGTTTTTGAGATGGAGTCTTGCTCTGTCGCCAAGCTGGAGTGCAGCTGGAGGGATCTTGGCTCACCACAACCACCACCTCCTGGGTTCAAGCGACTCTTCTGCCTCAGCCTCCCAAGTAGCTGGGACTACAGGTGCGCACCACCATGCCCAGCTAATTTTTTAGTAAACACAGGGTTTTGCCATGTTGGCAGGCTGGTCTCGAACTCCTGACCTCGTGATCCGCCCGCCTCGGCCTCCCGAAGTCCTGGGATTACCAGTGTGAGCCGCCGCACCTGGCCTCATAACCGTTTCTTAAACTATTCCATGGAAAGGATTCAGGACTCTGAAGCCTTTGTTCCAGAGGACTCTGGTGGCTCCTAACAGTGAGACCCCTCTGAATAGATTCCAAGACCTGACCATGTCAGAGGTGGGCTTGTCCCAGGCCTCTAGTGTTTGGTTGGTTGGGGTTTCTTTTGTTTTGAGATAGGGCCTTGCTTTGTCACCCAGGCTAGAGTGCAGTGGTGCGATCATGACTCACTGCAGCCTCGACCCCCAAGTGATCCTCTCACCTCAGCCTCCTGAGTAGCTAGGACCACAAGTGCACCACAACGCCCAGGGGATTGTTTTTTAAGATGGGGTTTCTCTATGTTGCCCAAGCTGGTTTCCAACTCCTAGGCTCAAGCAATCCACCCGCCTCAGCCTCCCAACGTGCTGGGATTACAGGCATGAGCCACAGAGCCCAGGCCCAGGCCTCCAGTATTTTGACTTCCCAGCCTTGGGACAGGAGGGAGCACTAGCACCCCCGGTACCACCTCGGGCTGAGTCAATGCTCCGGGCTCTTCAGGGATCCCCTCGCCAATTCTTCCCAGCCCGTACACCCAGTTCCTTAAGAAGGACTGGTCTCTTCCCGCTTCCCTGCCAGAGCCTGGCTGCAGTTCTAAGTACGGCTGCACTGAGACCCAGCCTCACCCCCATATCCCGCAAAGAACAGTCACAGCCATGTTCCTGGGGAGTTGTGAGGATGTTTTTGTTTGGTTGGTTTTGGTTGGGATGTTTTTTAAGAGCGTCATATAGATATTTATATATATAAATTATTAATGTGGGGAAGGGGCAAGGGGCATACATTGCAAAGGGGGCGCGCACACAGGGATCAGGGAGGGGCAGGGGTGGCACACGATGCTACGCAAAACAGCCACATCTAACAGATGAAATAATCACACCAACGGGGCAGGGGAGGGGCGGCGGCCACGGGGCTTGGGCATAGGGGAGAAGAAAAGCAGGGGGGACAAGGAAGAGAGACCTGGTCCAAGATTCTGTGCGCTTTCTGTCCCCATCCTCGCCTCCTCCCCACCTCTGCACACCACACCAGACCTTGGCCTTCTGTCTGTCCCTCCCTCCCCCACTCTGTCCAGCTGCGGAGGCCCTGCAACTGAGCAGCACCCTCTTGGCTCTGGGTGGCAGGCCAAGGGTGGGGTGGGGGGAGGGTGGGGATGCTCCAAGGTCCAATGTAGGAGCCGTGGTGCTCTCTTGATCGCAGGTTCTACAGTGGCTTGTCGCTCTCCTTCTTCAGGTGACTAGGGAAGGGGCAGTGCATAGCAGAGAGGTAAGAGACTTGAGACCAACCCTGACCTTGCCCCCTTACCAAAGGGGTTGGGAGAGGAGGGGTTCCCTCCCCCCAGGAGCACAGTGCCCAGCTGTTCCATGCCCACAGCCCCTCCCAGGCTCGCTGAGCCCATGTCCCCCTGGGGACCCTGGGGTACCTGTAATAGTCCTCCTGGGCAGGCAGCGGCACACTGTGCAGCGGGTGATGGGCATGCAGCCACTGCTGCTGTTCCAGCGCCAAGCGCTGCAGCTCAGCTGACTGTGCGTGCATGGCCTGCAGCTGATGAGCTGCTGACATTGGGGCAGAAAGGGAGGCCGGCAGGTCCCGGTAAGGGGCAGCTGTGAGCAGGAGGGGCAAGGGTCACATGACCAATGGATAACAAGCACCTGCTCTGGACCAGGGGATAGCCAGCTCCTTTACATACAAAGGTAATGAACTAAAAAGTTAGGTAACACAGCCAGTTCTGTAAGTTGCCAGTGGTAGAGTGGAATTGGGATTCAAACCTCTTAGGCTGACACTAAAACTTGTGTGTCTCTTGGGCAGAGGTTCAGCTCTCCTATTCCCATGCCCAGCTCCTCTAGGCATCTCCTCATTCCTCCTCAAGCCCAACTAGGCCCATCCCCCCACCTAAATACCTCCTTTCTGCCCTTTTCTCATTACAGCTTGCCTACCCCAACTTCCATCCTTACCAAAGAGCTGGTGACGAAGAACTTCGTTCTCGTGCAGAGGGTGAGGAAGCAGGGGGTTAGGGAGAGTTCCAGCTGGGTAGGGGATCCGAGTAAGGTGAGACCCTGAGGCCAGGGGGTCGATGAGAGGGTGCACTGAGGCAGAGGCTGGAAAGCAGAGAAGAGGAAGGTGTCACCAGAAGGCAGGTTTAGGGAAAACCATGCATTTGGGTGAAGGGATCCAAGGCTGGGAATTGAGTTGGACAAACACAAGGAGCTCCAAAGTGGAACAAAGGCAGAATGGAAGAACTAGAGGCCTGTGGGTGGGGGGGTGGACAGGCTGAGCCCTACTGGAGGAGGGACATATGGATGACAGAGGACAGGAAATTAGTCATCAGAAGGGTCTGAGGGGAAGGAGAGGGAGAGGTAGACTGCTTGAAGGAGGTGGAAGATAGAAGTTTAGGAAATAAGACAGGAAGAGGCCAGGTGCGGTGGCTCAAGCCTATAATCCCAGCACTTTGGGAGGCTGAGGCAGGCGGATCACCTGAGGTCAGGAGTTCAAGACCAGCCTGGCCAACATGGTGAAACCCTGTCTCTACTAAAAATACAAAAAAATTAGCCAGGCATGGTGGCACATGCCTAGTCCCAGCTCTTCAGGAGGCTGAGGCAGGAGAATCGCTTGAACCTGGGAGGTGGAAGCTGCACTGAGCCGAGATCGCGCCACTGCACTCTGGTTTGGGCAAAAGAGCGAGACTTGGTCTCAAATTAAAAAAAAAAAAAAAAAAAAAAAAAAGCAAGCGGGTGCAGTGGCTCACGCTTGTAATCCCAGCACTTTGGGAGGCCAAGGTGGGCGGATCACAAGGTCAAGAGATCGAGACTATCCTGGCCAACATGGTGAAACCCCGTCTCTATTAAAAATACAAAAATTAGCTGTATTTGGCGGCACACGCCTGTAGTCCCAGCAACTCAGGCAGGCAGTGCCTGCTGAGGCAGAAGAATCGTTTGAACCCGGGAGGCAGAGGTTGCAGTAAGCTGAGATCGCGCCACTGCACTCCAGCTTGGCGACAGGGCGAGACTCCGTCTCAAAAACAAAATGGTGAAAGGATAGTAAGTAAAGCTCATTATTGCCTATGACACCCAAACCCAAAGCTACAGGGCCCCTTCTAGGAAGTTACAGATCTAGAGATGGGGAAGAACATGAAAGACCTCCCACTGTGAGAAAAGGAGAAAATGGCAAAAAATAAGAGTTAAATCCAGAGAAATCAGAAAATAGGTTTGTGGATTGGGCAGGGTGGCTCACGTCTGTAATCTCAGGACTTTGGGAGGCCAAGGTGAGTGGACTGCTTTGAACTCAGGAATTTGAGACCAGCCTGGCCAATATGGCAAAACCCCATCTTTACCAAAACTACAAAAATTAGCCAGGTATGGTGACACACGCCTATAATCCCAGCTACTCTGGAGACTGAGGTAGGAGGATTACTTGAGCCCAGGAAGTTGAGGCTGCAGTGAGCTGTGACTGCACCACTACACTCCAGGCTGGGTGGCAGAGCGAGACTATGTCTCAAAAAAATAAATAAGAAGATATGTTTGTGAAGGGCTTGGGAGAATGGGGCTGTGAGGATAGAAAGGTGTGTCCTTCAAAGGCTCCCACCTGGGCCTGTCATGGGTAGGATACTAGACTATGGAGAGGACTGGGGTGTGGGGAATACAGGCTCTGTGGCCAGGCAAGGCCATGAGGAGACAAGGCTGAGAGAACGTCAGGGAGGCAAAGTTGAGGGCAGCAATCTCAGGAAAAGTTCATGCCAGGCCAGGGGAGGAAAGTCTCAGCCAGAAGAACAAAAGAGCCCAGTCATGATGGGGGAAGGTGGCCCCAAAGGGCCAGGGAGAGGAAGGAGGGGGTCTCACCTGCATGGATAGCATCTTGCTGGTGCAGGTGCAGGTGCGAGTGGATGTGGGAGTGCTGGTGGTGATGGGGAGTCACATTGAGCATCTGCAGCCGGGCCAGCGGGTCATTGCCCAGGGCCGCCACCCTTTCTGCGTGCTGCCTCTCAGCTGCCAGCCGCTCAGCATAGGACATGTCAGGCCGCAGGGCTGGCCCAGCTGCCAGTGCTAGACGTTCTCGATCCAGGGGCCCCAGGCTCGGATGAAAGGGGAAAGGGTGCAGG
Organism: Macaca fascicularis; assembly: GCF_037993035.2. Classification (NCBI taxonomy): domain Eukaryota; kingdom Metazoa; phylum Chordata; class Mammalia; order Primates; family Cercopithecidae; genus Macaca; species Macaca fascicularis. Next base: position 7,876,393 of record NC_088385.1, on the reverse strand, counting down.
CCAGGTGGGCCAGGCTGCAGAGCCAGGCCCCCATGTCGGGGAAAGGGATCCAAGCCCGGCCCAGGGACCCCATGTAGGGGTTCCAGCTCACTAGGCTTCACCTCGAAGCCAGGCTTGAGGCGGTCACGGAGGTCTCGTTCACGGGCTTCCCGTTCCCTCTCCCGGGCAGCAGGATCACTGCTGTACAGGGCCGGGACATTGTAACCCAGGAGCCCCGGGTCCACTGCCCCCAGGGGCACGTAGAATGGATGGTTGCGATTGCCAGGAGACATGACATGAGGCCGGGCATATTCACTGAGAGTGCGCAAGGCTGGAGTGTCAGGACCCAGGTAGGGGGGCACTGTAGCCACCGCACTGCCCGGTTCAAATGGAGGGCGATGGGGCACTGGGCCCAGAGATGGGCATTCCACCGGAGCACGGCCCTCCTGAGCCAACTTCTGTGGGGTACAGGGAAAAGTGGAGTCAAAGCGGCAGTTATGAGAAGAGGTGGCTGGTTTCAAGCTGCCCATTTGTTTCCACAGCTGAATGCCAAAATGCCTCACCTCACTGAAACTCTGCCCACCTGGAACTTAACTGCGACCCCCCCCCCGAATATCTGCCCTTCTTGGGATCCACAGGTAGTCCCATCTGAGCAGGCCTTCTCCCAACCCAGGAATGCAGACTGCTGTCGCTGAAATCCTTTTTGGCTCCATTTCCTGGGCTGCAGTGGTACCTCCCCTCCGACAGGTGGCGACTTGATTCGCCCGCCCACCTAGCACAAGCCCCAGCCCCAGCCCCAGCCCCAGCCCCAGCCCCAGCCCCAAGCCCAGCCCCAAGCCCAGCCCCAGCCCCAGCCCCAGCCCCAGCCCCAGCCCCGCAGCGCGGCTAAGAGAGGAGGCAAAGAAGGCGGTGGCGCAGGCAGTGACGCACTCACCACGCTGCGTTCAAGCTCGCGCTCCTTCTCGCGCTCGCGCTCCTTCTCGCGTTCCCGCTCGCGCTCCCGCTCCTTTTCTTCGCGCGCGCGCTGCTCCGCCTCGCGCCGCACCTTCTCCACCAGGTCGGCCCGCTTCTTGGCCAGTTTGGAGCCCTCCAGTGGCACGAAGTACAGGTCGCTGCGCGCGCACGAGTTGAAGCCGCGATCCAGGTGTTTGTTGAACCTGCCAAGCGTGGAAGCAGCACGCGCTCAGCCGGTGCGAGATGCCGGATGGAGCCCGCGGAGCCGCGACCCCGGCGAGTGCTTGTAGCCCCCGCCTAAAAACCACCCCTGCAGGCTGAGCTGCTGCCGGCCTCACTGGCCGCTAGGCATGGACGGAGGAGAGGGGCGTGCTTTTCTAAAACACTACACCAGCACAGGGCCCCTCCCTGCTACTCCCTCTCCGTCGCCGCCTTGTCGTCCCCCTTCCAGGCCCACCTCCGCCCCACCTGGCCGCTCACCTGGCAGACTGACTGGCATGGCTGGGCACATCTACCACCTTGGGAGGGGGCGAGGGGCTGCGGGCTGGCGGAACTGGGCTCTCGGGGGTCTCATACTCCTCAGCCGGCTCCTGCTTGATCTGCGTGGCGCTCAGGGGCGGCCCTGAGGCAGGGGCCGCGGGTGGTGGTGGCAGAGATGGCAGGCCTGAGGGCCCCGCAGGTGGCAGGGGCCCAGGTCCCACGGTGGGCGAGCCCGGCTTGAAGGTCCCTGGGCCTGCAGGTGGCGAGGTTCCTCTATAGCCCGGTGGGGTCCCCGTTCGGAAGTTGGGAGGAGACCCGGGCTTGTATCCGGGTGGGGTGGCTGCCTTGTAGGCCCCCGGGGACGGGGCTCTCTTTCCGTACGGTGGGGGCCCAGGTGGGGAGGCCGTTTTGTAGCCTGCTGGCGAGGAAGCCACGGTGGCAATGACCGTGGAAAGGGTAGCCGAAGAGGTGGTGACCGTAGGCACCGGTGGGAAAGGGTAGGGCGTCCCCTGAGGTCCCTGGGAGGGGGAGGGGTGTGAACATGGGAAGGACGCTTGAGAAGTGGAAGAGGAAGAGTTGGAAGAGGAAGAGACTGGAGGGCCATTGGGGCCTGCTTGGCTGTAGGACACCTGGCTGTGAGGTGGGGGCAGGTGTGTTGGCCCTGGTGGGTAGGGCCTCAGAGACCCCAGGGAGGGAGACATGGCATAAGGGTGTGCGTGGTGGGAGCTGCCGCCCTCCAGGGGGTGGGGAAATGCTCCAGGAGGGGGCCCAGAGCTTCCGTGATGCTGCTGCTGCTGCTGCTGCTGCTGTTGCTGGTGGTGATGGTGATGTGTTGAGGCTGGTGGGTGGGCAGTGGACTGGGCCCCAGTAGATGGCGGGAAGGGGCCTGGATGGGCATTGCTGTTGGCTAAGAGGCGGCCATAGGGAGGAGGTGGTGGGGGACCCTGGCTCCACACAGCCTGGGATGGGAGAGAAGGCTGAGTATACTTGGGGGGCTGATTGGAGACAGAGAGGCTTGTTGGGGGAGGGAAAGAGTGGGGGTAACTGGGCAATGCCTGGGAAGCTGGGTAGGGGGAGGCAGAGGAAGAGGAGGAAGAACTGGAAGAGGAGGCTGCTGCAGAGCTACTACTAGAGGATGAATAAGGAAACCTCATGGGGGGTGCTGGGGCAGAAGAGGAAGCAGGAGGCAGAGAGTGGGGTGAAGGAGCCAGAGTCGGGCCCTTCTCTGGGCCAGGAGGAAGTCCACCCATACCCTGCCCCATGGCATGGGGAGAGGGCAGATGCCCAGGTAGTGGTTGGGCCCCCAGGCCAGGGGGAGAGGCTGAGGCATTGTTGAGGGGTCTCAGGGCAGGTGGGGGAGGCAGGTTCGGGGTCACATGGGGGAAGTTGGCTGGTGGTGGAGCAGAAGGCAGGTTCCCACCACCCACCGGAGTGTTAGGTGGCTTAGCTGGGGGAGCACCGCTAGCCCCAGAGCTTGATACTGAAATGGGAGTAGTGGGTGGGGGGTGCTGCTTACCCCCATTAGGGCCCCCCACTGATGAGGCAGCCCCTCCCCCCTTGGGACCCATTGGGGGTCCAGACAAAACTCCTCCACCAGCGCCCCCAGGATAGAGCTGTGGGTGAGGGGGAGGGGCCCCAGGAGGAGCCTGGAACATTCGAGATGTGGGGGGCTCCATGGGAGCATGATATCCAGTGGGTGTCACAGAAGGATGGGGTTCAAAGCTAGCCTCTGGCTGTCGAGGGGTGCTGTCTGGCGGTGGAGGGGAAGGAGGAAAGAGTGGAGGTGGGTGGTAGGGGCGGGCTGGGCCCTGGGACAGGCCAGAAGATGAGTCGGAGTCATTCTCCACACTTCCAGGGCTGTAGATGCTGGGGGACGTGCTTCGGTTGTCCTGGTCAATATCCCTAGGGTCGCTGCTGCCATCATCATTAAGGCTCCGCCCATCCAAGCTATCCAGATCAGAGGGAGACTGTGGCCGAGGGAGTTCCTGCTGTAGAAAAGGGAAGCCTCATTTTTTCTCTTTTCCTTTCCTGCTTCCCTGAGATTTAGGGCCTGTCTTGCATAAAATCATTTCCCCTCACAGCACACTGTTGTACTGTGACGTGGTGAGTACCTCTTGCCATCTGGGGATTTCCCACTTTCCCCACATTCTTGGCTGCTCCTTAGCAGCCAGTCTTGTTTCTCTCCTATAAAACCCTATTCCTTCCTCAAGGATCCATCTCAAGCACCTTGTCTTTACCCACAGCTGACTCCAAATCCCTGTCTTCCACCATCTCATAACCACCACTTTAACCATCCTCCATCCCCCAAGCCCTTGGTTCTTAGACCACTTCTGGCCGGGCACAGAGGCTCACACCTGTAATCCCAGCACTTTGGGAGGCTGAAGCAGGAGGATCACTTGAGGCCAGGAGTTCCAAACCAGCCTGGCCAACATGGTGAAACCCTATCTCTACTAAAACTACAAAAATTAGCCGGGCGTGGTGGCTCATGCCTATAATCCCAGCTACTCGGGAGGCTGAGGCACAACTGCTTCAACCCAGGAGGCGGAGGTTGCAATGAGCTGAGATTGTGCCACTGTACTCCAGCCTGGGTGACAGAACGAAACTCTGTCTCAAAAACAAACCAAAAAAAACAATAAAAAAGAAAGACCACTTCTGCATTTTCCTTAAGATTTATTTGTTCCTCCCACTAAGACTTCTCACCCAGAGACTAGAATCCCCCAACTCTTCTGGTCCCCTTTGGCCCTGCCAGGTCATCTGGTGGTCTGTCAAAGTTCTAAGACTCTCTCTGGCATATTAGAGACAGAACTGCTCTCATAAGCACTATGATCTGGCCTTTCTCTTATGTCCCAGGAGAGATCCAGCTAAGAATAGTGAGCATAAGGAAATCTGAGAAAAGAATGATCACAAGATGGGTCAGGATGGCGACAAGGGTCTCCCACCTCAGTTTTGGTCTTTTTTGGTGCATTGGTCTCCTCACTTTCACTCTCTGAGATCTCCTCACTCCGACCCTGCTTGTTGACCTTTGGGGTGGAGGCTTCCTCTACTCGGGCCTTCTGTTAGAGAGAAAGAAAATTCCTGTCTTTTCCCTACCTCCCAAGTTTCACCGTTACCCTCTGCCAAACAGGAAGTTCCCCCGACAACACACACACCCCCTCAGCCCCAGTGCCTGGGCATCCTGTGGGAGGACCTGAGGACAGAATACCTTGGCTGTCTGCCTGGACTTCTCAGCTTTGCCATCACTGCTGGACGTGCTGACCCCTCCAGGGGAGGCCCGGCCCCTCGATCTCAGTTCTTCCCGGGGCCCAGGGGCCTCTTTCTTCCGTCCACTCCTCATTGACATCTGCAGGAGGAGGAAGGAGGTAGGTAACACTGTTCTTTACACTGCAGCTAACTTTATGGTGCACATTATTTGTTCTTCTCTAGACCCTTCCTCCTAGCTTGCCTGCCCCGCCCCTCATCTTTCACATCTCTCATTTTAACTCACCGAGTCTTTATTCTGTCGTGTCTTCATTCTTCAGGCTGTGGAGACCCCATTCTCCTCTGCCTGGGCAGCTGAATACAGAAACTTCTCTGCTCCACCCCAAGTTCCCCACAGCTGTGGTCTGGGAAGCAGGATCTCCAAGTTTCCAGTATAGGCACCTGGAACTTTTGCAGGATCTGTTTTCAGTGAAACCTGTTAGAAGGAAACCATCAGAGTCTCCCACTGGGAGAATAGAGTCACAAAGGAATACTATTACGCTTGTCAGAGAACTGAGCAAGCGGCCCAACCCTAAGCCTTTAGGCCAAGAGGTACAGATACCACAAGACATTGCTGGCTTGCCCCATGGGCCACCTTAGCTATCTAAAAGGCAGGGAGATTCTGCTTAAAGTATAATCTCTTTCACCTCTGTAGAGGGCAGAAAATTCAGATGTACCTACAAGCTCCAATCCAGGAGATGACACAGTTTGACCCTTCATGATCCCTAAAGGATATTTGTGAACGCACACATTCCACGGAGCCTTGCAAAGGAACATAAAGAAATGGAGCGGGGCATGGTGGTTCACGCCTATAATCCCAGCCCTTTGGGAGGCCGAGGTGGACGGATCGCAAGGTCAGGAGTTCAAGACCAGCCTGGCCAACATGGTGAAACCCAGCCAGGCGTGGTGGCGCGTGCCTGTAATCCCAGCTACTCAGGAGGCTGAGGCAAGCAAATCACTTGAACCTGGGAAGCAGAGGTTGCAGTGAGCCGAGATCATGCCACTGCACTCCAGCCTGGGTGACAGAGTGAAACTCTGTCTCAAAAAAAAAATGACGTTCAAGTATTAATTTATTGAGTACCTTCTTTATATCAAGCCCTTCACACACATGATTTCATTTAATATTTACAACCAACCCTGAATGGTAAGCATTATTACCTTCATTATATAGGTGAGGGAACTGAGGCTCAAAGATGGTGATTGTGACTAGCTCAACCTCACACAGTGAGGAACCAGTGACAGAGCCAGAATCAAACCCACGTCTGTGACTTCAAAGCCCATGCTCTTTCTTCTATACTTTGCTATATTCTCCTCAGAAGTTGGTGGGGAGAATTCTCAGAAGGCCTAGATCAGTCACAGAGATATGAAAAGAATCTTTTCTCACATCAGAGTAGGTAGAAGAAGAATGTCCCATTCTATAATACAAAGGAACACAGCCCTACCAATCCCAAGACTAAACCTAGGTAGCCCCAAATTGTAGAAGTTCACTTTTGAGAGCCTCATAAAGGACTCATTCTCTAGTACTTGAGCTCCCTAAGGCTAGAGGAAAAGTCAGGGTTTTCACATGAATGATTAAAGACTCAAAATATCCGTGAGCAAACAATACAGATTTACCAGTTTTGAAGCCTGTCCTCCTACTTGGTATAGACGGGGTTACACAGCTCCTCAAGCCAGTCCATCCATATCTGTCTATCAGTAAGTAGGCAGGTATCTATCTTTATCCAAATCCCTAGAGCCAGCTATATTCATTTGCGCTTGTTCGTATTTCTTGCTAAGTGTCAAGTCCCTCCAAATTACTGATTGTAAGATCTTCTGAGAGCAAAAATGGTATTTTCTTATTTTTTCTTCCTTTCCACTGATGTCGTATATATACGTGTGTGCACTTTTCTTGTGATTGACCTTTAAACCCACTAACTTCAGTAGGTCTTTATTCCTGAATTAAGTGCTGCCAGCTCCAGTGGGAATAGACTAAGCTTACCCGTCTATTCTATTCTGAGTTGGTGGCCTGCTAGGTAAACGGCATGTCCATATTCTGTAGTGTATTTTTCCCAAGGAACACAGTAATTCTCACTCAGCTCCATGGAACCATACTGATGCAGGCAGTAAGGGGTGAGTTTAACCTTTCCAGGAAACTTCACAATTTACTTAGAATCACAAAATTGCTGGGACAGAGCCTGTCTTCTGAACTTTCAACTGATGTTCTGCCCAGTAGACTAGTCTTTTTTTTTTTTTTTTTTTTTGAGACAGAGTTTCACTCTTGTTGCCCAGGCTGGAATGGAGTGGCGTGATCTCACTCACTGCAACCTCCACCTCCTGGGTTCAAGCAGTTCTCCTGCCTCAGCCTCCTAAGTAGCTGGGATTACAGGCTGTGCCACCACACCCTGCTAATTTTTTTGTACTTTTAGTAGAGACAGGGTTTCACCATGTTGGTCAGAGTAGTCTCGAACTCCTGACCTCAGGTGATCTGTCTGCCATGGCCTTCCAACATGCTGAGATTACAGGCGTGAGCCACTGTGCCCGGCCAACTAGTTGTTGTTTTTTTTTTTAAGTAGATTTTCGCTGTTCTTCCCCAGGCTGGAGTGCAATGGCATGATCTCAGCTCACTGCTACCTCCGCCTCCCAGATTCAAGCGATTCTCCTGCCTCAGCTTCCCAAGTAGCTGGGATTACAAGCGCCCACCACCATGCCTGGCTAATTTTTGTATTTTTAGTAGAGACAGGGTTTCACTATGTTGGCCAGGCTGGTCTCGAACTCCTGACCTCAGGTGATCCACCCGCCTCGGCCTCCTAAAGTGCTGGGATTACAGGCGTGAGCCACCGCGCCTGGCCTTTATTATTTTTTTTTTTTTCAACTACAGCTATTTTCCCACATTTTTTAGTTGTTGTGTAGACTGGTTTTAAAATACTATCAACCAAAAAAAAAAAAAAGAAAAGAAAGAAAAAAAAATCCAAAGAACAACACCCACCATAGCAAAAGAGGAATCTTAAACAAAAAGCACAACAAAGATGACTATTTGTGACTGGTGTATCTTTGCCAGCCCTCCTAGAGAAGGGTGTCCATCTCCCTTCCCCATCACAGAACCTGTTCACCAAGTCAGTTAGGTTAGGGGATTCAAAAGGTCAGAGAAACACAGGAATGTACCTGAGGAACACAGCAATCATAGTATGCCCTTCTTTTTTAATCACCTGAAATCTGATAAAACTAGCAATGAGTAGCTTTGAAGGAGAAAAGCAGTCATAAAAGAACAAGTAATCCTGGGGATAAGGAGTGGCAGAGGAGGGAAGGAGTTAGGGTTGGATTGTGTGTGTTTCTAGACCTGGGTCATGTTTTAGCACCAGCCTACACTCCTAGCAGACAATAATTGTAACTAATATTACAGAGCACCTACTCTGTATCTGGCCACACACTAGGCACATTCACCTTCGTTACCTTACTTTAAAAAAATGATTAAGACCAGACTGGGTTGGGAGGAAAGTGAGAAATAGAAAAAGAGCCCCTAAGTAAGACCAGGAAAAGAAATTAAGAGACATATGGGATGTCAGAAGGAATACAGTGGAGTCACAAGCTCCCTGGGAGGGGCTCACAGGCTAAATTTCAGGATCATTGGCCCAGCCCCCAACATCATTCTGGACCTGCCAGACTAACCAGTCCAAAGTGACTCCTAGATAACAATGCAGCCCAGACCAGCGGATAACAATGCACTGGCCTAAGCCTTCTGAGAATCCAGGACCTTCAGGGAGGTCTCAGAGATCATCTCATCTATGGCCCCTTCATCTTAACAATGAAGTCGGACACTCCAAGAGAAGTGACTTGCCCAAGGTCACAGAGGCACAGCCAGGTCAAGAGACACAGGTGTCCTGGCTCCTATTCTATAGTATTTCCCCTGCATGAGGCTGCTTCATGCAGCCCTCTGTCCTGGGCCACCCTCACCTGGGATGGGCCTGGGAGCCCAGCCATTTCTACAAGGTCAGGGAAGAAGGCCAAAGGTTAGTTGAGGGAAGGAGGAAAAGGGTAAGTTATTCAAGAAGGGAGGCTCAAAGAGGAATTCGTTTTAGAAAATGAAAGAAAGTGCAAAGAAGCAAAAAAACAACTCTACAAAAAATAACATAATAAGGGAGGTAGAGGTCAGAACCAACTGCCAAAAGATGGTGAAATCTGAACAGGAGCATTTTCATCCTCCCATCATGCCTAGGTGGAGAGACTTGGAGAAACACCTATGATCTGCAAGGAACATATCTACCTGTTCAAACAGACTGCAACATGAAAGGGTACACGCCGCCGTGGGGAAACTCCCATCCACCAACAGATCCAGAAACATCCTCCAGAACCCAGCCCAGAGTCCCAAGGACATAGCCGCAGGCCGACGTCCAATGAAGATTCGAAGCCCCCCGCCTACCAATTGGACATCCCACTGGATCACTACCATAGCGACACAGTGGCAAAAGGTGCCCCCAAGAGACCATCCCAGGAGTCCATCTGGAAGCCACCCCTGCCCCCTCCCAGTTGCCAAAGCAACTCCTACTCTCCTATAGCACCTCAGGGAAGGGAGCTTAAAGGTACCTACCCTAGTCGAAATAAGCCCATGCACAAAGGAAGATCTTTGAGCTCAAAGCAGTAACTAAGGCCTCCCTACATAGATCACAGCTCCAGGGGCAGCGGACGCTCCGGAAATTGGAGGGTGGAGGGTGGAGGTCGCAACTTGCTTGGAGTGCCTGTAAGGTTGCTCAATTATCTCATTTCCATCCTCCCAGAACCCCTTTCTTCCCAACTCCCCCTTCTGTGTTCCTGTTTTCCTCCTCATTAGTTTTGGGATAACCCACACTACTGGGCCCCAGTGTCCTCTCCAAGAAGTAACTATGGATGGGGAAAACAGGGTCAGAGGTGACCTGGAGTAGGGGAATGAAAACCGTCACAAAGACATGGCCTTCCCACTTCCACGCTGGAAAACCTCCGGCTCTTCTCAAAGATGGACCTCTTTTTGCCCAAGCCTCCGTTTCCCCGAGGTTCATCAGCCACAGTCCCTCTTTCCACCTACCACACCCCTTTCCCGTTTCCCACTTCCCGTCCATTCCTAACGCCCCCAACCCCAGGCTCCGGAACCCGTGTTCTGGGCCTTTGGAGCTTTTTCCTGGAGCCTTCATGCCCCACCTCGCTGCCATCTCTCCTATCCCTTCTGCCTTCGCCCCGAACCCCACTCAGAGCATCCCCCGTTTTCCTCCGCCAACCCCCGCCTCGATGTTCCTCCTCTTTTGGGTCCGCGGGTCCCGGCTACCCTCTGGCCCCACAGCCTTCCTCCGGAGACCCTCCCTCCTTCCCCACCTTCCCGATCCTCCCGAAGCCCTGGCCCCCGACCCTCCTCGGCGGGCCCCACCCCCTGAGCCCCCGGCCTCAGGCCAGGCAAAGCCCGCAGTGGGGGGACGGGATTGGGAAAATAACAAATGGAGGCGGCGGCGGCAGGAGGGGGAACTGGGAGGGGTGGGGGTGGGGAGCCGCAGGCCGGAACCCGGGCGGGACAGAATCCCGCGGGCCCGGGGCCCAGGCGGCCGCAGACCTTACCTGCTGGTAGCTCGGGACGGCTGGCTGGCTGCGAGCGGGATTCCGGGCTCCGGCGCCTCTGGGGGGCGGCGGCGGCAGCTCCCCCGCCCCCCTCTCCTCTTCTCGGCCTCAGTCGCCGCCGCGACGACGGCGGCGGCGGCCCCGACCCCCCCGGAGGGCGGCCCCCATCCCCCCTTTTCCCCTCCTGGCCCCAATCGCCCGCCGGCCCCCGGAGCAAACCCCGATCCCCGCTCTGCTCCCCACCTCCCCGGGCTCGCCGCCTCCCTCTGGCCGCCCGGAATGCCCCGGGCCGCGCCGCCCGCCCCCGCCGCGCCGCCCGGCCCCGCGGCCCGCCCGGCCCTCGGCGCGGCTCCGACCCGCCGCCCGCGCCCGCCTAGCGCAGCCCGCACCCGCGCGATCCCGGGCCCCTCGGCCGCCTCGCCCACGGCCCCCGCCCCTTCCCCGGCGGCCGGCTCCCTCGCCCCCTCCTAGCCCCTCCCCGAGGCCGCGGTCCCTCCGAAATGGCCCGGCCCGAGGCCCCGACCCGGCACGGGGCTGCGGACGGGCTGGGCGGTGCGTCCAGCGACTCGCACAGGAAAGCGGACGGCGAAGGGAGGGAGCCTGGGAGAGGGGGATGGGAGAAGGGAGGAAGAGGGAGAAGGAGGGAGCGCGGAGGAACGGAGGAGAGAGGGGCCAGGAGGGAGACGCGAGGGAGGGAGCGCGAGGCAAGCCGCGAGGGGGGAGAGAGGGGGAGCCGGAGAGGGGGAGGCGCCGCGCGAGTTGGCCGAGGCCGAGGCCGAGGGGGCCGGGGCGCGGGGAGGGCTCGCGGTGGCGGAATGTGGGGAGCCCGCGGGCCCGGCGCGGGAGAGGGCTAGGTAGGAGGGGCTGTGAGTGGTGAGGGCAGATGAGGGGAGGCTGAAGTTTGGGGGCGACCGGGTCTGTGGCAGAGGTGAAGTGGGAGGAGTTTGGGGGATCCTGGGGTAGAGATTGGGATAATGGGATTGGATTGGAAAGATGGAGCTGCCTGGGGGCTTTGTGGGTGCCTGGTGAGAAGTGAGAGAAGCTTGGGGTGAGGGGTCTGTGGCAGAGATGGAGCCAGATGGGTTTGGGGTCTATTATCAGAGAGAATGGGATGGAAGTTTGGGGTCATAAGGAGGGAGAAAAATTGAAATGATGACATATATAAGAAGATGGGGCTTCTGGAAGACAGCAAAGCTTTTGGGGGTGATTCGTGTTGGGAAGAGAGTCAGAAATATAATAATTGGGGGTGGGGGGGTGAAGGAGAGCTGGAGAGAGAAGTCCAGAGGAAACGTCAGCGAGGAGAGAGGAGGGAACGTGAAGAACCTTAAGAAGGGATGAAGGAGGTGGACCCAGGTGCCAATTCTAGAGAAAATGGGTTCTGGGTGAGAAAGGAGGGCTCTGGATGGGAAAGGAGGGTGGGAGACACGGGGCTGGCTGGATCCTGGGGGTGGGGGCTCCCAGTGGAGCCCAGGAGGATTTACTTGGGCAAGCAGAACGGGGAAGAGGGGGATAAGAAGATTGGAAGGAAATGTAAGCTGAACAAGGCCTTTGGCGGCAGTATGGAAGAGGAAAGATCATGGATGGGAAAATAAAATGGAGATGGGGCCTGCGCGGGGGCTCACGCCTGTAATCTCAGCACTTTGGGAGGCTGAGGCGGGTGGGTCACTTGTCAGGAGTTCAAGACTAGCCTGGCCAACATGGCGAAATCCCGTCTCTACTAAAAATACAAAAATTAGCCGGGTGTGGTGGCGCATGCCTGTAATCCCAGCTACTCGGGAGGCTGAGGCAGGAGAATCCTTGAACCTAGGAGGCAAAGGTTTCAGCGAGCAGAGATCGCACCACTGCAGTCCAGCCTGGGCGACAGAGCGAGACTCCGTCTCAAAAAAAAAAAAAAAGAAAAACAAAGAAAAAGAAAATGGAGATGGGAAAGGAGGGCAGTTAAAGGAAATGACAGATTTGGTGGGGTGGGGGGGTTGCTGGCAAGCCCATGGGTAGATAGGTAAGGGATACAGCTTGGAGGAGTGAGACACCATCCTCAGGCCTTCCATCTAGTGACATCTCCATTTTCCTTCTCAAATCTGTTGAAAGTCATCACTGAAGATCCCCTGGGTCACAGGGAAGCAGTCGGGTGAAGATTGGGCTTAATGTGGACCCAAATCCCTAGGTATCCTTGTTCCTCAATCCCACCTGTTCTAAGGTGTAGACAGTCCCCACCACAGACTGCAGGCTCCTCCCAACCCTTCCCTCTCCCTCCCCTGCTCTCCAGGTAGCCTCTGGCAGTCAGTCTGCCACCAGCCATGAAGCCAGCACCTCGGCTAGCCCACCACCAGTTCCTTCTCCTGGGCTCCCTCCTGGCCCTCCACCAAGCAGCAACATCTCTCAGGACAAAGGACACAGGGTGATTTTTGGCAGCAGAAATTGGGAAGGCCAGAGAATGGGAGGGAGGCAGGCTGGCAAACCGGAAGACCTGGAGCTGGAGTGTGGATTGGGAGCCCTCAGTAGCGCTCCATATTTGGGGTGGGGGCCGGGTACTTGTGGGACCAGTCTTGCTGGAGGCGAAGGGTGGTCCCTGAACTGACAAGATCCCACCTGCCTTCAGGGAAGGAAGGAGGTTGGCTCTGGAGCAGCTCAGTAGATTTTGTCTCAATTCCTTGGGCCAGATTCAACAAAGTTCTGGGAATACTCAAAAGCTCTAAGCAAGATTCCAGAGCACTGGGGAACTGGGCGCAGGAACAGGAACACTTCCTTGGCCTGGGAATGAGTCATCACTCTGAAGTCCCTTGAATTGGTTGGCACTCACCACTCCATGCACACCTTCCCAGCCCTTCCCAGGGCCTCCCTGAGACCAGGCCAGCTCCCTGTCTCCCGGTGCGCCCCACTCCCTCTTGCTCTAGGGTAGCTCCTGCTCCTCCCCACCCCCAGCTTTGTTCCAGGGCTCCCCCTTTCCCCCTCGCCCTCTCTCCCCATTGCATTTCCTCTCTTTCTGCACCACTCAGTTCAGACTCCCACTGGGCCTTGGCTCAAGCCCCTTCCAAATCCCTTCCAGGCTGAGCTCTTCTCCCGTGTTTTTTAATCACTAAGGAACGGGCTACAATGGAGACTAAAAGAAAAATTTAGGCATATGTGGGGATAGGGGATGGTGAGAGTCACAAAAGAAACCAGTGTCTACCCTCTCCCGTTCCTCCCCTACCTGAGGCTTATAGTCCAGCTGCAGGGGACATCTCTCTCTCTCACACACACACACACACACACACACACACACACACACACACACACACACGAGCGCGCGCGCGCCCGCGCACAGCCCCCGCCATCCCTCACCCCAGCTCCCTCTCTGGCTCAGCCCCCCACAACCCATTGGTCTCCAGGCAACGGCACAAAGGGAAAGTGGAGAGAAGGGCCTGGAAGGCCCAGGCAGAGCTAGCTGTAACCCAATCCAACCCCAGTACTTTGGGGATGGGGGGGCCAGACTGTCAGAGAAGGCGACCTGGTGAGGAGGGATGAAAGAAAGGACAGAGGCTAGGAACTAGGCTCAAACTAGAATAGTCCTGGTCAGTCTGGGAGTTACTAAGGTAAGATAGGTATCAGGGACCCCAGAGAAAACTGAGAGGCACAGAGAAAAGTACAGGAAACCCCAAGGGAGGCATAAAGGGTCGCCAGGAGACAGGAGAAAAGGGAAAGATGAGATGCCCACACTGAAATTAAAAGGCACAGAAATGGAAAGGGGGCATGAAGCTCTTTGAATTGAAAATGGCTGAGGTGTCAGGGACCCAGGAAGGAGGGCAAGAAAAGAAATGGGCCATGCCTATACAAAACTAGAATCCTATTTTAGCCCTGGAGCTGAGCAGGATGGCAGAGGGAGCCAGGACCGGACCTTAGCAGAAGCAGAGTGGGAGGCCCACAGGGGACAGCTTGAAGTTCCTCCCACTTGGCCTCCAGTATGGCGTCCTGCAGAACTCTAACTCCCTCTAGTGGTTAGATCTCCCATGTGCAGACCCTATCTGTGGGACGCAAGGTTGCATCCAAGCCACGAGGAAGGGATTTGTCCCCCTCGGTGGTACCTAGAATGAGCATCTCAACGCTGAGGCCCCGTAAGAGTTAACGAGTTATAGCTAAGGAATCATATGTCTCTAGCCACATATTGGAACCCTACTATTAGTCTGACCCAGCCAGGGGTCTGTTAAGCACTTTCGTCCCTGAATTTTCAGTTTATTGGAGGACTCTGTTTCCTCAGGTCCTTCTCTCTACTACCCCCAGAACCATTCTTCCTTCCCATTTCCCCATCTTGCAGTGAGTAATGGCCAGGAAGTCCTGTTCCATTCGAGAACCAGCCAGGCTTTTGTTGGCAGAGGTCCAGTACAGGAGCTGCTCCAGTCCACAAGCCCTTTGGATATGAAAACACCTTAGACCCCCTTTCCCCCAAAATACACATACACACACAATATTTTATGCTTTTAGGGGCTCTTGAACCCCTTAATTCACCCGGGTCTGGGAGCCAAGCCTGCTGCTAAGAAAGCAGGGGCCACATGCACCCCACCTAGCCAGAATGGGGTAGGCAGTGCCATCATCTTGGCCATATTTGTTCAGTCTGTCTTCCTCTTTTTGTGCCCTCCCCAGTTCTGCTGTCCAGTTTCACCAGCTTCCAGGTGCTCCATCTTCTCTCCCCTCATATGGACTAGAGTAAGACTCCTCAGACACAACAGTACACTGATTCAGACTTTAATGGTGGTGCTCATTTCAGTGCCACAGAGGTGCTGGCAACCGTGGAACGTGGCATGGGGAGTGAGAGGTTGCTCTGGTGCAGCTGGAGGAAGAACAGGGAACCTAGGGTTGGGGAGAGATGTACAGAGGAAAACTCCCCCAGGCACACAGCCTCCGCTCTGGACCAACGCAGGCTTCAGTGAGTACACACAAAGGAACTGATGTCAAGGCCCTTTCTATGACCCTTCCCATTCTAGCAAGACCTCCTACCCCAGTCATCTTGGGATCTACAGCCACATGAAATACAGACACATCGTTCCCTCAAGTCAGGCCAGTTTTAGGCCATTGAGTTATGGGGAAATGATTAATGGGATGAATGAAAAGCAAATAAAATAAATAAATAAATAAATAAATAAATACACTAAAGCCTTATTAGCCAGGCATGATCACACGCCCAGCACTCCCCTCCACCCCAGCACTATGCACAGTTCATGGCTCATATGCAAAGTGGAAAACACATGGGACAAGAGCAAAGCACAAGTGACACATGGTCCCTCTCTAACACCTCAGCACACCAACCCTGACACTCCCATCACAGACGCTGATCATTCTTCCACAGACCCCCTTTTATAATAATCCTCATTCACATTTCTAGTTTTTGAGGGAAGAGAGAGAAAGGAAGAAGTGGAAAGTGCAGAACCCCAATGAGTAGGGCCCAGAAAGGAGGGTGAGCAGAGACAGCAGAGGTCAGGTAAGCCAAGGAGCAGCCGGAGCAGGTCAATCAGGGAAGTTCTGGAAACCCTGGGACTCAGGGGATCTCACAGGGTGAACTATCACAGATCAGGACAGCAAGGTTCCAGGAGGATGAGACAGAGGTTCCACGTCTCCAGGCAAGCAAAGGAATCACAGCACACTGGGATTACGGAAGTTATGTCCGGCAAATCGAGCTTCATCCCCCAGCTCTTCCTCAATTCTGAGAGACATGAACCACAAAGGAAGTGGTCAGGGATGCAGAAGGATCCTGCTTCTCTCTCTAGGGGGTCCCCCAGACTCCAACCACCCCCACACCACCTGCTTTTGTGTCCTGCCCCAAGGCTGAGCATTCCCTGGCTTTCCCATGTGATCTCTGGGATCTGTCAATCAGGCCATCAGTAAACCCAGGAAGCAAAAACCAATATTATCTGGAAATGGACTGTCATCCAGGCCCTGGGTGCTAGAGATTGTCCAGCAGGCAAATGGGGCCTTTAGCCCTCTGGGCCAGGGGCCTCCACCCCAGGGACCCTCACCTCATGAGCTGGTTGTACTTAGCCAGACGTTCAGAACGGCACGGGGCGCCAGTCTTGATCTGAAACATTTCAAAGGATTTGCAGCTCAGTGGCTGCCCTCTCACCCCTGAAAAGAAACTTCTGCTCTCCTGAAACTCCCCTGACACCCTCAAACACCTGGAAGGAGAGACCAGGTGGGTGAGCTAGAAATACCAGTCCCACAGAGAGTCATCTTCACTCACCAGGCTGCCTCACTCACCTGGCCTGTGCACAGCCCCACCACCAGGTCAGCAATGAATGTGTCCTCCGTCTCTCCTGAGCGATGACTCACCATGACCCCCCAGCCATTCTCCTGGGCCAGCTTGCACCTGTATCCACACACAGCACTGCTTCTCCAGCCCTCACACTGGGCACTCTCTTCCCAGCCCCGACCTTGGTCTATATCAGGAAACATCTAGGGGAAAGCTATCTGGGAGGGGAGCAGAGAATCAGGGGTGGAGGGGCAGAGGTGAGAGAACTGTGATGATGATTCCAGGTTCCCTGCTCTCTTTGGCATCCCTGGGTAGAATGAGGCTGGAGCACTTGCAAGAGGAGTCTTATGGAAATGAGGACCACACAGGGGAGGGCCCGAAGCCACTCACGCTTGGATGGCTTCAGTGACCGAGCCGATCTGGTTGACCTTGAGCAGCAGACAGTTGCAGGCCTTTTCTTCCACTGCCCGCTCAATACGCTTTGGGTTGGTCACTGTCAGGTCATCACCCACAATCTGGATCCCTACATTGGCTGTGAACTTGGACCAGGCAGCCCAGTCATCCTGGTCAAATGGGTCCTCAATGGAGACCACTGCAGAGAGAGCATGGGGGGTGGGGGCTGTTCATCTTCCCTGGGCCTCTACATCAGGCAGGAACATGCCCCTTTATTCCCTGAAATGGACAGGCCCTGGGTTAACTATACCTGTTCATCCTTGCTAAGACAAATCCCCCCAGTGTAAGCCTGCCCTGATTCTTAACCTTTTTTTTTTTTTTGAGACAGAGTCTCACTCTGTCATCCAGGCTGGAGTGCAGTGACACAATATCAGCTCACTGCAACCTCCACCTCCCCAAATCAAGTGATCCTGCCACCTCAGCCTCCTGAGTAGCAGGGACTATAGGCATGTGGCACCACACTCAGCTAATTTTTAAAATTTTTGTAGAGATGAGGTCTCACTGTATTGCCAAGCCAGTCTCGAACTCCTGGACTCAAGGGATCCTTCTGCCTCGGCTTCCCAAAGTGATGAGATTACAGGCATGAGCCACCATGCCTGGCTCCTGATTCTTATTTCATAAAACCTTACAGGGAGAGGCCAGGCACAGTGGCTTATGCCTGTAATCCCAGCACTTTGGGATACTGAGGTGAACGTATCATTTGAAGACAGGAGTTCCCTGACCAACAGAGTGAAACTCCGTCTCTACTAAAAATACAAAAATTAGCCAGGCATAGTGGCACATGCCTGTAATCCCAGCTACTGGGGAGGCTGAGGCATGAGAATCACTTGAACCTGGGAGGCAGAGATCGCACCCCTGCATGCCAGCCTGGGCGACAGAGCAAGACTCTGTCTTAAAAAAAAAGACAGCCGGGCACAGTGGCTCAAGCCTGTAATCCCAGCACTTTGGGAGGCCGAGACGGGCGGATCACGAGGTCAGGAGATCGAGACCATCCTGGCTAACACGGTGAAACTCCATCTCTACTAAAAATACAAAAAAAAATTAGCCGGTCGCGGTGGCGGGCCCCTGTAGTCCCAGCTACACAGGAGGCTGAGGCAGGAGAATGGCATGAACCCGGGAGGTGGAACTTGCAGTGAGTGGAGATCACGCCACTGCACTCCAGCATGGGCGACAGAGCGAGACTCCATCTCAAAAACAAAACAAAACAAAACAACCAAACAAAAAAAAAACAGGCCAGGTGCACTGACTCACGCCTGTAATCCCAGCATTTTGGAAGGCCAAAGCAAGTGGATCACCTGAGGTTAGGAGTTTGAAACCCACCTGGCAAACATGGCGAAACCACATCTTTACTAATCATACAAAAATTAGCCAGGCATGGTGGTGCGCACCTGTAATCCTAGCTACTTGGGAGGCTAAGAGAATCATGCAGTGAGCAGAGATCTCACTCCACTTCCATGGGCTGGGCACAGTGGCTCATGCCTGTTATCCCAGCACTTTGGGAGGCCAAGGCATGTGGATCACTTGAGCCCAGGAGGTCGAGAGCACCATGGCTAAACCCTGTCTCTACAAAAAAAAAAAAAAAAATTAATTAAAAGCAAACCTGCCGGGTGTGGTGGCTCACGCCTATAATCCCAGCACTTTGGGAGGCCAAGGCAGGCAGATCACCTGAGTTGGGAGTTGGAGACCAGCCTGACCAACATGGAGAGACCTCTGTCTCTACTAAAAATACAAAATTAGCCAGGCATGGTGGCACATGCCTGTAATCCCAGCTATTCGGGAGGCTGAGGCAGAAGAATCGCTTGAATCCAGGAGGTGGAGGTTGTGGTGAGCCGAGATGGCGCCATTGCACTCCAGTCTGGGCAAGAAGAGTGAAACCCCGTCTCAAAAAAACAAAAAACAAGAAACAAACAAACAACAACAACAAAAATCCAAAAAACAAAAAAATCTTCCAGTAACAAGGGTTCACAACCTAACTTTGCATTTTCCTGTTCTCACCCCCAGGAAGCCCTTCCTCATTGCTAATCCAAATCCTTAATTCTGCAATTATGTTTATTTTCTTTCGCTCTGTTTCAGGAAGATGGAGACCAACTGCCTCCTTCCTGGGGTAAAGGCCCTGGGCAGACTTGCAGAAGCTAATTCAGTCCCCCTCAGCCTTCTTTCTACTCACACATCAGTCCCAGCTCCATTCAGCATCCACAATTTCATCAATCAAAGATACCGAAATATTCTAGTTCTCTGCTAGATCCAGTCACCCTCTCACCATCCCTGGTTCCTTCCAGAGCCTTCCCCCTGACCCCAGTAATTTTCAGAACCCATGACTTTAATCAGGATCTGAGGCAGATAGAACAGATTAGTCTCGGGTACCTGCACTTTGACACTACATACAAAGCCCAGTCTTTGCAGGTGGCTCCTGCACCCTCTCCCTGGTTCTCAGGTTCTTCTTAGGACACCTCCACCTGGTGCCTGAGTCAGCACCCCATAAGGTCCAGAGTTGCTGGGACACTGCCTGCCCCCAGACCTCCCCCTCACACTGCTTCCTCTCACCAGGATAGTCCCTGACAAAGTCCTGGTAGAGTGTCCCCAGCTGGTCCCCAGTGATGTATCGGGAAGGATCAGCGGGAGACTTGAAGTCCAAGTCGTATTTGCCATCACGATGGAACTCTGAGGCAGCAACATCCATGCCAATGACGATCTTTTCCGTATAGCCAGCCTTGTCGATGGCTTCCTTCACCAGCTCCAAGGCTGGGGACAGAATACAGTGAGATTATAGTACAAGCAAGAGGGATGCGCGAGGAGGAGGGAAAGAAAAGACATTCAGGGCAGAGGTGGAGGACCGTTCCTGAGGGAAGTGTGGTGGGGTTGCTATTGGGGTTATCCCCAGGACTGGGAGGAGAGGACATCTGGGAACACAGAGGAGTGGAATTCTGCTAATAATACTTATTATCTTTTCATCGGCAGCATGTCGCCTAAGCATTTCATATATATTTCGTTTAAACCTCACACTACTATGAGCTAGATTCTGTTATTATTTCCAGAGAGAAGTAAGAAAGATCACCCGCAGTAACTTCACAAGTCAGGGTTCAAATACATCCAGGTAATTTGGCCCCAGAATCTTAACTTTTAACTACTACCTACATTGTTTCCATTCCCTATACAGTTTCTCCCAAGGCACAGAAAAATTAGGGATTCTAGAGGCCTAGGAGGTTGGAATGGGGATAGGACAGATTTCGAACGGATGGGATGAATCCAACAGGTCACCCAGACCATCTCCCAGTATTCCCAAGGGCTCCAGTGACAACTTTTTTTTTTTTTTTTTTTTTTTTTGAGACGGAGTCTCGCTCTGTTACCCAGGCTGGAGTGTAGTGGCACAATCTCGGCTCACCACAACCTCCGCCTCCCAGGTACAAGCCATCCTCCTGCTTCAGCCCCACTAGTAGCTGTGATTACAGGCACGCGCCACCATGCCCGGCTAATTTTTGTATTTTTAGTAGAGACAGGGTTTCACCATGTTGGCCAGGCTGGTCTCAAACTCCTGGTCTCACTCCTCAAGTGATCCACACACCTCAGCCTCCCAAAGTGCTGGGATTACAGGCATGAGCCACCGCGCCCGGCCCTCCAGTGACAACTTAACAGATGCTAACACATCCGGCTAGACAGATGAAAGACTGGTCCCCTAGGTCTGCATGTGAATTTGGGAAGCCCCCTGCAATCCACTCTAAGAACTGGTAACTTGGAGTTTGCAGAGTCCGAGGACCCTCCACACCTACTCAGGACTTGGTGAAGTGTGTGGCCCTTTCTGATGTCCTGCAGTAGGGTAAGACTTAGAGCTGGCAGTGGGGCTCTTGGCCTCACCTTCACTGTTCTCGAGGATATTGGGGGCAAAGCCACCTTCATCCCCCACATTAGTGGCATCCTTGCCATATTTGTCCTTGATGACTCCCTTGAGTGTATGGTAGACCTCTGCACCCAGTCGCATGGCATCCCGAAAGCTCTCAGCTCCCACTGGGAGGATCATGAACTCCTGCATGGCCAGCTTGTTTCCAGCATGAGAGCCACCATTGATCACGTTGAAGGCCTGGGAAGCCACAGAAAGACAGAAGGGTCAAAGAGCCCCTCCCTGCCTGCCCCAGGAGTCTTAACTCAAGATCCCAAACTTCCCCCAGCTTCCCGGACTAAATCTCACGTCCCCATCCTTCCTCTTTACCTCCCCCAATTCACTTTCCTCCCATCATTCCTCATGAGTTGCATGCCCCCTCCCCCACCCACCCCTGGGAGAGTCACAGGCACGGCTCAGCGCTCACCGGCACAGGCAGGATGAGGTCTGAGTTCCCGGCCAGCTGAGCAATGTGGCGATACAGGGGCAGTTCCCGCTCAGCTGCCCCTGCCTTACACACGGCCAGAGACACACCCAGGATGGCATTGGCCCCAAACTTGGCTGGAAGATTATAGAGGAAGGTGCTGAGCACAATGTCCCCTTCTCCTTCTAGCTCCTGCCTCTATCTGTAGTCTCCAAAAGGAGCCAGTAAAGGAGACCCCCTCCTCCCTCCTTACCCCTGCCCCAGCAACACCTCATCCATGCTCTCCTGAAAACAGCAGGGAGAGGAATGGGTGGGGAGGAGGAGACTGGAAGCAGCAGAGAGCCGCACCTCTGTCCAAATATCCCTGAGACCACAGACTCTCTCAGGCCAACCCCCTCCTATATATATATGCTACAAAGAAGGTCTTCCTTCTGCCTAATGTCGGTCCCTCCCTCTGCAGCTAAACTCATCTCCCCTTGCTCCGGCTTTGGGAGGAGGAGGCCCCTGACAGTCATTCCTGAGGAAGCCATTACAGCACTGGCCCTTCAGCTCTCTATCTGCTCCACGCCTCCCCACCCTGATGCTTCCCCACTTTCTCCCAGCCCCGGCTCACATTTGTTCTCAGTCCCATCCAACTCCAGCATCAGGTTGTCCAGTTTCTCTTGCTCCACCACAGAGAGACCCTGAGGGCAGAGCCTCCATCACCCGGGGCCAGGCTGGAGGCTGAGCCCTCAGGCAGAGGGTCCCCTCATTCACACCCAAGCTCACATTTGGCCAGGGCCCAACCAGGTCCCTGTGACAGGGGCCTGCCTGGATTAGGGGACCTGAACCCCCATGGGACCAGGGGCAGTAAGGAATCTGTTCCCCACCCTTCCCCCTTGTGACCATGATTCCTAAAAGTGGGCATTCTTTCTCCCCTTCCTCCTGCCCTGCTCCAGGATTCCTTCCAGAACTCTGGCCCTGCTATCCCCAGCAAAGAGCGGGCCTCACTGAGCTGATGAGGGCTGGCGCGATGGTGGAGTTGATGTGGTCCACTGCCTTCAGGACACCTGGGGAAAGGAAGAGGCTGAACTGGGTCAGGCCAGGAGGGGCCGGAAGGGACAATGGGAGGAGGGGAAGGCATGCTAGAGGAGGACTGGGGACTGGTGTGAGGTAGGGGCATAAGGCTGAGGTTGGGGAAAGTCTGGAAAAGAGAAAGAACCTCACCTTTGCCTAAGTAACGCTGTTTGTCTCCATCTCTCAGCTCCAGGGCCTCATAGATGCCGGTAGAGGCTCCACTGGGCACTGCAGCCCTGAAAAGACCTAAAGGAGGAACATGGAATGAGAGGGAGTGAAGAGAACACAGGGGCCAGGGAGTCCCTCAGCCTTCTGGCTCTAAACTTCCTGCCTACCACATCTAGCTCTCTCCCCACACTGCTCCCTAACGTCTCCCCCACCCCCTGCCACACACAGAGGCAGATGCACAAGAAGTGGCCTCCTCATCCGCCCATCTGAGGCCCCACATGCACAAGTGGGAGCCCGCAAAAAGGAAATTGCTCGCAGCACACGTCTGCACACATGCAGGTGCACAGGAAGACACACGGAGGCAGGGCATGCCTCACACGCTCAACTCGAACACAGACTCACCTACCCTGGCTCCCTGGACAAGGAGGATCCAACCTTTACAACCCAGGCTTGTGAGCCTGGCCCAGCACCCCATCCCCCTGGATATCAAAAAAGGCCTCCGAACCCCTGGCCAAACCCAGCCTGGCGGTGGAAAAGCTAGGGCTGTAGGAAGGCCCATGCCACACCCATTACCTTTGGCAGTATAGAGATCCACCTCCACTGTGGGGTTCCCGCGGGAGTCCAGGATCTCCCGGGCCCAGATCTTCTCTATGGACATGATGGCTGGGATCTCCTCGGGTGGAAGGGAAGGAAGGAGAAAGATAAGAGGCTTAGAGGGGTGGAGCCTGAGATCAATGGGCGGGGCAGGAGGCTGGGAGGGATGGGAAAGAGGTTACTGCAGTGGGGTTGGGGGTGGGTAGGGAGGTGCTGGCTGCAGTCTAGGGCTGTAGAAGGGATTCCCCCTCCCCCCTGGGAAGAGGAGAAGGTCAATGCAGTGAGGAAGGGGAGGTCACTGCAGTGGGGGGCGGGGTACGATCAAATGATGAGATGGGAGAACACTGCAGTGAGGAGGGGAGGGGCACGACAGTGGTTCCCGCGCCTCTTTGCAGCTTGGCCAGCCGGTGGGGTTCCCCCAGATCTCCTCAGAGCGGAATGGCTGCCAGGCTTGCATTTCTCCTGGGAGCCACGAAGAGGATGGGTTGCCTGGGCCTCTCTTCCAGAGCCCCCATCCCTCCCCAACTTAACACCTCAGCTGCCTGAACTCTGCCCCTTCCCCAAGGTCCCACTCTCTCCCAAACGTGTCTCCCTCCTCTTCCCGCGAAAGGCGCACGCAGTAGAGGTGTCGGGGGAGAGGGTCCTGAGAAAGGCCCTGCAATCCCTGGGGGTTGCAGCGGGAAGTGAAGAGAATAAGAGCCGGTGGGGAGTGGAGACCAGCTGGGCCTGTCCTCCTCCCTGCGCCCCGACAAATCCCCACTTCTTCCATCCCTCCCCCGTGCAGCTGAGGGGAGGAAGCGCGAACGGAGAGGGGCGTCGTGGGGAAGAGCAGAAGAGAGGGGAGTCCAAGGGAAGTCTGGCGGGGGGGCGGTGAGGAAGGGTGAGAGAAGACATTTCCCCAAATGCAAACCAAAAGGGACGCGCCAGGATAAAAATGCACCGCCCGGAGAGACTCCCAACTTAGAAACAAATGGACAGAACCGTAGGTGAGGGTGAGCACCGGGAGAAAGGCAGGCAAGGGTGGAGAGGCGCAGTTAGAGACAGGCGTGGAGAGGGCCAGAAAGCTAGGGCAGCGGGCGGGGAAGGCCAGGGAGGGAGGGCGCCCTGGGCGCGGGCGGCCGAGCAGGTGCGTAGCTGCACCGGGCCAGAGATGCGGAGAGGTGCGCAGCGGCACCGGGTAAAGGGGACAGGGGCGCCGCGGCGAGGGGAGGGGGCCGCAGGGGCTCGGGGCCCGGCGGGGGCTTCACCTCTGGACTGCAGACTCAGCCAGTGGTAGTGGCGGTGGCGGTGGCGACGGCGGCGCGGAGAGAGCGGGAGTGGCAGCGGCGGCGGCGGCGGCTGCGGCTCCCGGGCGGCGGGCGGAGGAGGCGCCTATAGGGCCGAGCGGGCGCATGTGACCCGGAGCCCCCGATGAGTCAGGAGCTGCCGGCGGAGGCGCACGTACTAGCGCGGGTGGGGGACCGACGCGGGTGGAGTGGGGGAGGGGGGAGGATGGGGGAAGGGTGGGGGCACCCACGACCTGGCCCCCCCGCGCACACAAGTGCTCATACCCACGGCCCAACCCACTCGAAAGTAACAGAGCCGCACCCCTGTAGCCCGGGTACGAAGGCCCACACTGCCAGTGAAGCTCAAGACAGCCTTAATGTCTCACAAACCCGGTCAGACACAGGAGCATCACACTGTCTCTTTATTGGAAATCCGAACACCCCAGCCGCCTCCGCAAGTCTCTCCAACCACTCCTACCAGCACCCCGCGGCCCACGCGGGCTTGGCTCCCACCCACACCTGCCCGAGGGCGGCCCCCGGCCTAGGCTCC
The DNA here is from genome assembly GCF_037993035.2 of Macaca fascicularis. Taxonomy (NCBI): domain Eukaryota; kingdom Metazoa; phylum Chordata; class Mammalia; order Primates; family Cercopithecidae; genus Macaca; species Macaca fascicularis. The sequence continues at coordinate 7,851,586 of NC_088385.1, read as the reverse complement.
AGGCAGCGCTCAGGTCTAGGCACCCCACACTGCACCCCACACTGCCCAGAGGACCCGCACAGAGCGGATCCTGGGCCTCAGGTTGTGATGAATTTCCAGCTTTGGGGCAAAAACAGGCATCCTCTGTCCTCGCCCTAGGAGGTATGAATGTGGTGGCCCCCCTGGGAGTCCGATCAGGTCTGAAGGCCAGCGTTTTTGATCTCCTGGAGGCAGAAAACAGAAGTAAATAGGGACCGGGCGCTGTGCCTCACGCCTGTAATCCCAGCACTTTGGGAGGCTGAGGCGGGCACATCACGAGGTCAGGAGATCGAGACCATCCTGGCTAACGTGGTGAAACCCCGTTTCTACTAAAAATACAAAAATTAGCCAGGCCTGGTGGCATGCGCCTGTAGTCCCAGCTACTCGGGAAGCTGAGGCAGGAGAATTGCTTGAACCCGGGAGACGGAGTTTGCAGTGAGCCCAGATCATCACGCCATTGCACTCCAGCCTGGAGACTGAGGGAGACTCCCTCTCAAAAAAAAAAAAAAAAAAAAAAGAAAACCGAAGTAAATAAATAAAGCCTCTGCCCTATCTAAAGTGCCTGGCGGCCATCCTCATCTCTTCAGTCTCCTTTTGCCTCACTCTGCCCTCTTTTCTTCCCCCACCTCTATGTCCTGTTATTTTTAGCTCAAATTTTTTGTGCAGGATCTTCCTCTCCTGCTTCTCTCCTAGGTCCAGCTGCATACACCACCAGCCTTCCCCTGCAGCCCCTACCATGCACCCACACCTGTCCTTTCCTAGCAGACTTCACTCTGTGTCAGGTATGGCTGCCCCACCCCCATCAACTCCTCTGCCGGCCACCCCAATTCTTTTCACTTACTCTTCTGGCCTCCTAAGCCTTTCTCAGCTGGTCCCAGGCCCCACAGGTCCCTTTTCCTCTCCCTGACTCCTAACCCTGCTCTCTTTAAGGGTTCTGCTTGTCTGATGCTTTCCTCCCCCACCTCCTTCTGCAGCAGCTTCCCCTCTTGCCTCTTTCCCTACCTGCCCAGCCCTTGGCCTCCTCCCACTGCCTCCCTGCAGGCTTCCTTACTATCTTTAGAGGCTAGAACTGCCGCTAGATCAATGACTGTTCCGGTTCCAGGTCAGGCTTGGGCTCAGGCTCCTGCTCCTTCTCCTTGTCTTCCTTCAGACTCTGTCGAATCTCATCAGCCTCAGCCCGTTCCTCCTCCTCATAGAATTCCTTGTCCAGGCGTTCGAGGTATGGCATCTGCACCAGGGCCTCCTGGCGGTAGTTGGTTTCCTCCGTGCATGGGTTATCGAGCAGCACCAAGGCTCGCAGCTTGGGCAGGTCTCGAAGCTTGGCCAGCTCCCCCAGGTTGGCCACCATGTTGCCCCTGCCAGTGTGGTCAGGAGGGGTTCACGCAGGAATAACGGGCTTTGGTTGCCAGTTGCTAGGAATGGGGCCTCTGGGGGACTCTGCTACTGGGTTCCCGTTTCCCTAGAAACACTGAGAACTGGCCTGCCAAGCCTTGCCAGATTTACTGCAGAGGTGCTGTGCAACCCCACTCTGGTCCTGCTTCTGCTCTTCAAGGAGTCCCTAAGTGCCATATTCTACTCTGTCATGTGTTCATGTGTTCTTTTGGTGCAGCAAAGCTAGGCCACAACCCTGTCTTGTAGCTGGGGAGGAGAGGGCAAATTTTCCTCACAGGGAGACACGTTTTCTGTGATCACACCTAAACAGAAGGTAGAAGGTAGGACCCAGCCTGGGCAACATAGTGAGACCCCATCTCTACAAAAACTAAAAATAAAAAAATTAGGTGGGCGTGGTGGCACACACCTGTAGTCTCTGCTACTTGGCTGGGGAGGAGGGATCGCTTGACCCCAGGAGTCTGAGGTTACAGTGAGCTGAGATCGAGCCACTGCACTCTACCCTGTAGGACCTAGGTCAGGGGACAAGGAACTGGAATCTAAGCTGGAGTTTAGAGTGGTGGGTGCTCTGTTGGTGCTCCCCACAAAGGGAACCTAGGGCTACAGATGGGTTGGAGCCTCCCAACCTGGAGAATAAACTTCATCTCCTAATGTGCCTCATTATATGATACTCTATTTATTTTTTTATTTTTATTGAGATAGGGTCTCACTATGTCACCCTGGTTGGGGGTGCAGTGGCATGATCATAGCTCACTGCAGCCTTGAACTCCTGGGCTCAAGCGATCCTCTCACCTTAACTTCCCAAGTAGCTCCAGGCACGTGCCACCACACCTGGCTAATTTTTAAATTTTTTGTAGAGACTGGGTCTCACTATGTTGCCCAGGCTGGTCTTGAATGCCTGGCCTCAAGCAGTCCTCTTGCCTTGGCCCCCCTAAAGTGCTGGGATTACAGGCATGAGCCACTGTGCCTGGCCTTTTATTTATTTTCACGTTCTCGCTTTAAGCCTTTATGCAATCATATTTAAGTGTTTCAGCCTGATCTCATGGTCGTGCTGAGCCTCATGCAGTGTTTCTCACCAGGAGGGCTACAGGCACTTTGTACTGGACTCTGCCTTGCATTGTTGGATGCTTAGCATCTCTGGCCCCAGAGGCACCTCCCAATCATTGAAACACCCTCACCCCCCTCCACACACACACCCGACTTACTCTCAAAACATCCCCATTTAATAGCCACTCAGGAAGGGCCCATCACGCCTGTCTAGATCATTAACAGGAAGATGGCACATATACACACCCCATCAGATCTGTGTGGCAGACTTCATGAATAAGAGATTGCCCAGGGGGTCAGGATGAGAGTTGGGGCTTCCAGATGCAACCACCTCTCCCTACTTGGAGATGCTCTTTCCATTGCCAGCTCAAGAATCTGGTCTTGTTGACTAAGGAAAGAGGCAGTTTCCTTACATGTTTGCTTAAAGACACACACATAAAGTCCTCCATCCGACAAGAGTGGCTGATCTTCAGTGCCTTTCTACCAAAAGATTTTCTTACAAATGTCCTTCTCTCCTCAAATCTGAGCACATCTTGTGTTTTATATCAGTAAAAAGGTCATCCCTTACAGGTGGGGCTCAGGAGAAGAGAGGCAGGAAATGGGAAGGTGAATTGGGACCGAGGAAATGGAGAAGGGCAGTGGAAACTTATATAGGATAGGGCAAGGAAAAAAGAGTTGGAGCCACACTGTGAGCCCCTTAGGAACAGGAATCACCTCTGATTCCTTTATTTCTTTTAGAGACAGCTCACTCTGTCACCCAGGCTGGAGTGCAGTGGCACAATCATGGCTCACTGCAACCTTGAACTCCTGGGCTCAAGTGATCCTCCTACCTCAGCCTCCTAAGTAGCTGAAATCACAGGTGTGCACCACGAGGCTCAGTTAATTTTTATTTTTAATTTAATATTTTAATTTTTATTTAATATTTTTTGTTTTTGAGGCAGGGTCTGGCTCTGTCACCTACTCTGGAGTGCAGTGGCTTGATCTCAGCTCACTGCAAACTCCACCTCTAGGCTCCAGCAATCCTCCCGCCTAAGCCTCCTGAGTAGCTGGGATTACAGGTGCTTGTCACCATGCCTGGCTAATTTTTGTATTTTTGGTAGAAACGGGATTTTGCCATGTTGCCCAGACTGGTCTCAAACTCCTAGGCTCCAATTATCTGCCCGCTTCAGCTTCCCAAAATGTTACAACTACAGGTGTGAGCCACCATGCCCAGCCATTATTTTTACTTCTGTAGAAACATGGTCTTACTATGTTGCCCAGGCTGGTCCTGAACTCCTAGCCTCAAGTGATCCTCCCTTCTAAAGTGTTGGGAGTACAGGCATGAACCACCATGCCCAGCCTCTGATTCCTTTAAATGTCCCCAAAACACAGCACAAGGCCTGGCATATAGCACATTCTCAATAATTGTGGATTGAATGAATACAAATTCAGGGGTCACAAGCTATAAGGGACTTAGTGTTGCAACTCAGTGCAGAAGAAAGTAAGGAAAGGCGGGGTGAGGATCAGGGAGGAGGATGAGGTGAGTATCCAGCTGTAGGCTAGGACTGGGGAATTGGGCCAGGGAGGAACACAGACTCAAAAGCTGCACCTGGTCAGGGGTAGGGACAAGGTGGGGCTTAGAAGGGGTGCATACCTCAGGTTGAGGTACTGCAATGATTTCATTTCCCTGGAGAAGCCACTCAGAGTGTCAATCTGGTTGTCTCGAAGATGCAAGGTGGTGAGATTGCTCAGGTCCTCCAAGCCTTCCACCTTCTTCAGCAGGTTTTGGGCCTAGACCCCCAGGGCACAGTGGATTGATTGAGAAGGAGCAGGGACAGGGAAGAAAGAGAAGTCAGAATGAGATAATGCAAAAGAGGAAATCCAAGACGTTGAGAGGGAGGAGTGGAAGAAGGGAGTGGGGATGAGTAGAGATCAGTATAGAAAGTAAAGAAGTTGGCTGGGCGCGGTGGCTCAAGCCTGTAATCCCAGCACTTTGGGAGGCCGAGACGGGCGGATCACGAGGTCAGGAGATCGAGACCATCCTGGCTAACACGGTGAAACACCGTCTCTACTAAAAAAATACAAAAAGCTAGCCGGGCGAGGTGGCGGGCGCCTGTAGTCCCAGCTACTCGGGAGGCTGAGGCAGGAGAATGGCGGGAACCCGGGAGGCGGAGCTTGCAGTGAGCTGAGATCCGGCCACTGCACTCCAACCTGGGTGACAGAGCGAGACTCAGTCTCAAAAAAAAAAAAAAAAAAAAAAAGAAGTTCAGGAGAAGCTGCCATCCCAGAGAAAGGTCAGCAGTAACCCGCTACCACTCACCCCCCAAAGCCACTTGGGATGGAGGAGATGCTTCAGCCCACTCCCCATATGGCCCAGGAGCCCCCATGCCACCACTGAGGATTGCCATCAGCACCATCCCAGAATAACGAAGCTTAAGAGTCTAAAAGACAGGCCGGGCGCGGTGGCTCAAGCCTGTAATCCCAGCACTTTGGGAGGCCTAGACGGGTGGATCACGAGGTCAGAAGACCGAGACCATCCTGGCGAACACGGTGAAACCCCGTCTCTACTGAAAAATACAAAAACTAGCCGGGCGAGATGGCGGGCGCCTACAGTCCCAGTTACTTGGGAGGCTGAGGCAGGAGAATGGCGTAAACCCGGGAGGCGGAGCTTGCAGTGAGCTGAGATCCGGCCACTGCACTCCAGCCCGGGCGACAGAGCGAGACTCCATCTCAAAAAAAAAAAAAAAAAAAAAAAAAAAGAGTCTAAAAGACTAAATATTTCAGTGGCTTCCTGTGGTGTTAATTTTTTTTTTTTTGAGACGGAGTCTCGCTCTGTCACCCAGGCTGGAGTGCAGTGGCCGGATCTCAGCTCACTGCAAGCTCCGCCTCCCGGGTTCCCGCCATTCTCCTGCCTCAGCCTCCCGAGTAGCTGGGACTACAGGCGCCCGCCACCTCGCCCGGCTAGCTTTTTGTATTTTTTAGTAGAGACGGGGTTTCACCGTGTTAGCCAGGATGGTCTCGATCTCCTGACCTTGTGATCTGCCCGTCTCGGCCTCCCAAAGTGCTGGGATTACAGGCTTGAGCCACCGCGCCCGGCCCTGTGGTGTTATTATATATAACGATTTTCATCCACAGTCCCTAGCTTATAACTCCCATAATAGCCCTTGTTGCAGTCTTTTGTTATAAAGTTGGGTGTGCTGGGTCTCAGGGGCAGGTCTCAGGAACCTTCTCCTGCTGTCTTTTCACCTGCCCCAAGGGAAGGCTCTAATCTTTCCCCGCTTCTCCCTCTTTCTGGTTGTGTGTTTTTTGTTTGTTTGTTTGTTTGTTTGTTTGTTTTTGAGACGGAGTCTTGCTCTGTTGCCCAGGCTGGAGTGCAGTGGTGCCATCTCAGCTCACTGCAAGTTCTACCTCCCGGGTTCACGCCTCTCTCCTGCTTCAGCCTCCTGAGTAGCTGGGACTATAGGTGCCCACCACCACACCTGGCTAATTTTTTTGGTATTTTTAGTAGAGATGGGGTTTCACCGTGTTAGCCAGGATGGTCTCAATCTCCTGACCTTGTGATCCGCCCGCCTCAGCCTCCCAAAGTGCTGGGATTACAGGCATGAGTCACCGCACCCGGCCTCTTTTTTTTTTTTTTTTGAGATGGAGTCTTGCTCTGTCTCCCAGGCTGGATTGCAGTGGTGTCATTTCAGCTCACTGCAAACTCTGCCTCCTGGGTTCAAGCGATTCTGCTGCCTCAGCCTCCCGAGTAGCTGGGATTACAGGCACATGTCAGCATGTGTGGCTAATTTTTGTATTTTTCGTAGAGACAGGGTTTCACCATGTTGGCCAGGCTGGTTTTGAACTCCTGACCTCGTGATCCGCCCGCCTCAGCCTCCCAAAGTGCTGGGATTACAGACGTGAGCCACCGTGCCCAGCCTGATTGTGGTTCTTAAGACCCTCCCCAGAGACAGCCTCCCCAATTCCCTGGGGGAGGGAATACTAATATTTGAAGCTTCCATGGAAACCCAAGAGGACTGGGTCCAGAGAGCTTCTGGGTAGCTGAACACATGAAGGCTTTTGGAGGGTGATGCACCCAGGAAGGACATGGAGCACTGCACCTATTCCCCCAGACTTTGCCCTATGCATCTCTTCATCTGTGTCCTTTGCCCTTGCAATAAACTGATAAAAAGTCACTCCAGAAAATTAATTAAATCCAAAGAAGAGGTCATGGGAACCAGCTTCATGTTGAAGCTGATGTGTCAGAAGTTCCGGAGGTTTGGACTTGCAACTGGTGTCTGCGGACGGTGTGGGGGTCACTCTTGGGAACTGAGCCCTCAATCTGTGGGATCTGATGCTATCCCCAGGTAGATAGTGTCGGAATCGAATTAGAGATCACCCAGCTGGTATCTACTACTTGGTGTATGGGGAGAAACCCCACATCCTGGGCCCCGGAAGTCTTAGGTTGATTATTGCTGTGGTGGCTAGGGCAAGAGCTGAAGAAAAACCCAATCTGAGAGGAGAGTTTTCCTAAAACATTTCCACAGCCTGATGTTTGTACCTCAATTATGGTCCATTTTGCTGCTACCTGTATCAAAGTAAATTATCTCTGTATTATCCACATATTATATATTATCAGCCCTGCTAGGTGGCTCTGTATCTCCACAGTATCTGGAACCAACTATGGGCTTGATAATACCAGTTACTATCATAATGAAGAAGTTAGTAGCTGAGCCTACTAGAAAACAGGCATCCTGACCCCCAGGACAGTGCCCTCTTCCCTGCACCACCCTATGACCCAGTGAGTTACCAGGTAGAGGTTCTTCAGCTTAGGAAGATTGATCCCCACCGTGCTTCCCAGCTGATTCCCCCGAAGCTCCACTGTGTGCAGGCTGATCAGCTTCTGGGGGTCCAGACCTGTCACCATGTGGATTCTGTTTCCTGGGGAGGAGGGTTTCAAGAGCTCAAAGGGCCACTCCAAATGTTCAGCATTAGAGCCTGAATTTGGGAAGCCTCTAAATCACCCTATCCTGGACATTCACAAAGCAGGGTAGTAGTGAGGAAGGACAGCTCCAGACTTAATACCTCCAGAGCCCTGGGGCAAGTGGTGTGGTAGTCCAAGGTCCTGATGGACATATCCACCTAAGCCTTTGAAGAGTGAACGAAGCAGCTGACATGTCTAATTCCCTCTCCTTCTTCAACTCTTTGCTCAAATGTCATCTTCTCAGTGATGGTTGTCCTAACCAATCCATTTAACATTGCCACCTATGTCCCCCATTCCTCTTACTCTGATCTATTTCTTCCAAGGCACTTGTCTCCTTTTAACATGCTACATGAATTTACGTATTGTGTTTGTTTTACTTGTACGTCTCTCCCAACTAGAAATATAAGCTATATGAGAATAGGGACATTTCTTGTCTTATTCGCTCCTATATGGTTAACATGTAGAACTGTCATAATGAATCACATTGCGTATCTGAATGAATGAATGCAGACTGCCATGTGCCATAGCCAAGGACCATACTGCCCACTTCTGTTGGCCTCAGGCTAGGAAGGAAAGAATCTTGTGTAGCCCATCCTAAGACCCACCTTGGCCGGGCGCAGTGGCTCAAGCCTGTAATCCCAGCACTTTGGGAGGCCGAGATGGGCGGATCACGAGGTCAGGAGATTGAGACCATCCTGGCTAACACGGTGAAACCCTGTCTCTACTAAAAAATACAAAAAAACTAGCCGGACGAGGTGGCAGGCGCCTGTAGTCCCAGCTACTCGGGAGGCTGAAGCAGGAGAATGGTGTGAACCCGGGAGGCGGAGCTTGCAGTGAGCCGAGATCCGGCCACCGCACTCCAGCCTGGGCGACAGAGCGAGACTCCGTCTCAAAAAAAAAAAAAAAAGACCCACCTTTGAGATTCAGGGTTTCAAGACGAGGATGAGAGATGCCTTCAGTGTCAGTAATCTGGTTATAAGCAAAACTAGCAATCTGCAGGTAGGGCAGTTCATTCAGCTGGGCACTTCGCAGCCGGTTGCCATCAGCCTTGAGCCAGAGCAGGTGGGTGAGGTAGTTGAGTGGCGACAGGTCTGTCAGGTGATTCTCAGAAACATCCACATAGCGCAGATGGATGTAGGAGCGCAGCAAGTAGATGTCTGTCAGGTCCCTAGGAGATGGAAGAGGGAGAAGGAACCAGGTTTAGGGTTAAGAACCCAGCGAGGACTGGCAGAGTTGCTAAAGCAGAAGGCTTATAATGAGGAGAAGAATGGGCAACAGATGGTAGGCGAGAAGAAGGGTAAGAGAAGGTAGGTGGGTTCTTAACAGTGGGCAGAAAGACCTGTGTCTGTGAAGGACAGAGAACCCATACTCTGAAAGACAAATGAGGGAATCCAGCAGGAATCCCCCCATATACTCTCAGTCTCCAATTCCCCAGGTCAGCTTTGATAGAAGTCTCAGCGCTCCTGAAAAGTAAATTTTGTCCTTCCCTTTCCACTAGGCATGAGAAGGGTCAAACTCTCAGCCAGAACACCCAGGAATGACAGTGGGAAAGGAGACAGGGGCCCTACAATCTCACAGTCCTCATCTGGTCCCCCCACAACGCACCTCTCTTTAACCTCCAGCTTGACATAAGCATGAGCCAGCCCACTGCCTGTCTTACAGAGCAGAGAAAGCCCTTCCTTCATCATGTCCTCCGTGAGGGGCGTGGGCAGCCACTGCAGGTGGAAGTGGAATAAGGCGTCCCTCCCCTGCCCAACCCCGCCCCTCAGCCCTAGGACCCCTCTTTGTCCAGGCTCTCACTTCCTCAGGGAACTCTTCCCCCTCTTTTCTGTAGTCCTCCCCCTCCTCTGTCTCCTTCTCGTCCTCTTCTTTCTCAAAATCATCCTGGTCTGGCTCAAAGTCTTCTAGATCATCTTCATCTGACATCTTTCTTCCCTCCTGAAAGCTCTGAAGTCAGATAAGCTCAGTCCTCCTCCTGAGAAAGAAGGTCTCCTCAGCTTCTGCCAGCCTTCAGCTCCTTCATCGTCATTGACACGTGCCACTCCCATCACCCGCATCACTTCTGACCCACCAACTCTAGGCTTCTTTCCTCATCCCTGTGAACATCTCATTTTGACTCTCAACCCCCACTTCACACTTTCCACTGAGGACCCCCTCCCTTCAGGATGTCACCCACACCCCCAGGCCTTTCCTGTCCTTCGCAGTGGCTTCAGCTCTCCTCCAGCAGCCCAGTGTCCCTATTTCCTGGGCTTCCCTCTCCCCCATTCTTCCCACCTCCCCCTTAAGCCATGCTCTCCACTCTTCCCTACCAAGTCCTCCTCCTCCTCCTCTCCTCTTAGCTCCCACTGCGCCATCCCTAATCCCCGCTCCATTCATTTCTTCTACTTTTCCCTCCCCACTGGACCAATTTCCTTGGGCCCTCTGGTACACCAGCCTAAAGCGCAGTCTCCAGTCCTCCCACTCAATTCGCCTTAGCAAAGGGGCTCAGACCCTGTTTCTGCTAAATCAGAAGCAGTTCTGGAGAGGCCCTTGGTCCCGAGAGGGAAGGACTGTTTAGCAAGCGGGCGAGGGGAAGGAGGGGTTGTGTACTGCTGTTATGGCAACGGGGGCGGGGCACTTGGCTACTGAAACTCGCCACCGTTGAGCGCAGAGCGGCGACTACCTGATGCGCAAATCAGCTGGGGAGGGGATTGATCAGTAGTTGCCTGGTTACCAGGCCAATTTCCCAGTCCCGGGAACCCGGATGAGGCGCGGAAAGGGCGTCGGGCCGCTAATTGGTTGAGGACAAAAAAAAAAAAAAAAATGGCCAGGGCTGAGAAGAGAGAAGAGAGAGGGCGGGGCTAGTCATTACGTCACCCAAGACCTTAAAGGGACCCCCGACATCTTCAATGCAAAAGTATTGTGAATTCAGGAAAAACTCACCCTTCGAAGCAAAAAGGGCGGGGCTGCGAGGAAAAGCAAGAAACACCAAGATAAGGGGTCTTTTCCCCTTCCCCCTGTAGTTTCTGCTCATTAGTTATTTTCAGGTAGACCTTTGAAAGGTGGCTTGGTAGAGCGGAAGGAGCCCAGACACAGGTATCTTAAGAACTGGGTTGGAGTCTTGGCAGATCTGCATTTACTAGCTAAACGTACCCAAGACTCTTTCTTATCTGTAGATCAGCTTAACTATATCAACTGGCAGGGATCCAGTATGAGTTATCCTGGACTGGTTTGATGCAAACCTTTTAGTGGGTGGAAGGCAGAAAATTCAACATCTGCCCACTGAAATACTCCTGATCCAACGTTGTTATATCAGTAATCAACAGGAACTGGCATAGCCAAAAACCCAGGCACTCAGGCCTGTCTGACGTGTTGAAGAAGTTGAAAAAGATGTTGAGATGCAATAAATATTTCTGAAGAGTTTGTGCGAGACATTATGTCAAACGTCTTTACAACTGGTATTTAATCTCTGCAACAGTCCTGTAAGACAGACATTTGAAAGAAGAGGATACTGAGGCTCAGGGAGGTTAAGATGACACAATTCCTGCCTGGGGAAAGGGGGATGTTACCAATCTTGTTGTGGAATCTAATGTAAATGAAACAATCAGGTAACCAGGTAAGATGGTATGTGATTCATTGTTAAATTGTGCCTACAGACTTTATATAACATCAAAGTGGTCTGATGGAAGATGTGGTGGACAAGAAATCAGAAAGTATTACATTACCTCCTGCCCAGGGCAGCTTGGAGGAATATAGTTAATAGGCAGATCTGTTTACTTGGTGTCATGGAACCAGTAGGGACTTTAAAGTCAGAGACACCAGCTTCAAAACCCATCTCTACCACTTAATACCTGTGTGTTCTTCAGCAGGTTATGAAATCTTACTAAGATCTAATTTCCACACTTGTGAAATGGGAATTAAAATGTCCACCTGTAAGGATTGTTAAGGGATTAAAACAGATAATGCGGGTAAATCGCCTTGCACTTAGTTGACCCTTAGTAAACATTTTCCTGCTCCTCCCCACCCTTGGCCTGTGTCCTTGGTACAGGGGTTGCTGTGAGGAAAAAGAAATAATAAATATGAAAGCACTCTGAAGAGTTAGATGTGCTATACAAATGAAAGTTATTGTATTGTCGGAGTGTGGAGAACGGAAAAATCCATGTGGTTTGAGGTAGTCGAAAGAAATGGATATGATTTTCCTTGGCCAAGAAGAAAGAGGAAGACACATTAGATGGGAAGAAAAGTTGTGATGTAAGGGTTAGGAATGTGTCCTTGAACACACACTTTTTTTTTTTTGAGATGGAGTCTTGCTGTGTTGCCCAGGCTGGAGTCCAGTGGCGGGATCTCGGCTCACTGCAAGCTCTGCCTCCTAGGTTCACACCATTCTCCTGCCTCAGCCTCCGGAGTAGCTGAGACTACAGGCGCCCGCCACCAGGCCCGGCTAATTTTTTTGTATTTTTAGTAGAGACAGGGTTTCACCGTGTTAGCCAGGATGGTCTTGATCTCCTGACCTTGTGATCCACCCGCCTTGGCCTCCCAAAGTGCTGAGATTACAGGCGTGAGCCACCGCACCCAGCTAGACTTTTGTTATTTTGTTTTTATTTTTGTTTTGAAATAGAGTTTCCCTCTGTCACCCAGGATGGAGTGCAGTGGAGCAATCATAGCTTACTGCAACCTGTGCGTCCTGGGCTCAAGCAATCCTCCCGTCTCAGCCTTCTGAGTACCTGGGACTACAGCTGTGCGCCACCATGCCCAGTTAATTTTTTTGTATTTTTTGTAGAGACAAGGTTTTGCCATGTTGCCCAGGCTAGTCTGAAACTTCTGGTCTAAAGTAATCCGCCCGCCTCGGCCTCCCAAAATGCAGGGATTACAGGCATGAGCCACTGCACCCTGCCACGCGTTTGTTAAGCACTTAATCTGTCCCTGGCTCTACATGCTTGGCCCTCGGGGACAGTAAGCACGGAAGTCCTTATCTTTTATGTTCAAGAGGTGTACAGTTCAGTGACAAGGTTAAATACCCAAGTAATTCAATATAATGAGACATGTTGTAATAATCACACCCAACATTTATAGAGCTTTTACTGAGTGCTAGGGATCACTGTATAGTATATGCACATACATGATGCCATATATTCGAGGCAGAGATTTCAGACACAGGAATCACCTGTGGTAACACTTGGAGAAGAAAGAGCTCAATGCCTGTGCAGAGAAAGCAGGTGGTTCTGCTGGCTGGAACAGTAGGTGCAGTGGGGGGTTGGAATATGGTAGAAGCAGTAAACAGACTTGGATCACACCGAAGGATCTGGACTTTATACTGAAAGCTGGGGGGAGCCATTGAAGGTTTTATTTTATTTGTAGTTGGCAAGAACTGAAGTTACACTGTGTAATGAGAGCTAGATACTCCACAACATCCTTGATATTTTTCCCCCATTGGCTGGTCTAGATAGAGTCTCTTTCAATTATAAAAGTAGTATTTAGGCTGGGCGTGGTGGCTCACGCCTGTAACCCCAGCACTTTGGGAGGCCTAGGCGGGTTGGATCACCTGAGGTCAGGAGTTCAAGACCAGTCTGGCCAATATGGTGAAACCCCATCTCTATTAAAAATACAAAAAATTAGCCGGGGTGGTGGCGCCCCAATCCCAGCTACTCCGGAGGCTGAGACAGGAGAATCACTTGAACACGGGAGGCGGAGGTTGCAGTGAGCCGAGATCGCGCCACTGCACTGCAGCCTGGGCAACAAGAGTGAAACTCCATCTCAAAAAAAAAAAAAAGAAAAGAAAAAAAAATTAGCCAGGCGTTGTGGCTTGTGCCTGTAGTTTCAGCTACTTGGGAGGCTGAGACACGAGAATCGCTTGAACCCGGGAGGCAAAGGTTGCAGTGAGCCAAGATGACGCCACTGCACTCCAGGCTGGGCAACAGATCGAGACTCTGTCTCAAAAAAAAAAAAAAAAAAAAAGGCCAGGCGCTTTGGTTCACGCCTGTAATCTCAGCACTTTGGGAGGCCGAGGTGGGCGGATCATCCGAGGTCTGGAGTTCAAGACCAGCCTGGCCAACATGGCGAACCCTGTATCTACTGAAAATACAAAAATTCACCGGGCGTGGTGGTGGGCATTTGTAATCCCAGCTACTCCGGAGGTGAAGGCAGGAGAATCGCTTGAACCTGAGAAGCAGAGGTTGCAGTGTGCTGACATCACACCACTGCACTCCAGCCTGGGCAATAGAGTGAGACTCAGTCTAAAAAAAAAAAAAAAAAAAAAAAAAAACAGATTTTTTTTTTATTAGATTAGGGTTTTTTTTTTTTCCTCTAATTATTCAATTCTAACATGTCTTGGGCTTCTTTCATGTCACTGAGCATAAATCTCTTTATTTTCCTCATAGTTGTCTAGTCTTCCATTATGTGAATATACTACCGCTTTCCTTTCTTTCTTGTGTTTTTCTAGGGAGAGTCTCACTGTGAGGCAGGAGAACAGGGTCTGGAGGCAGGGAACCTAAGGCCGAATCATGCTGACTGAGTATCAGAGGGTACTCCCTTTTCAAACCCTCTTTTCTCTGTACAGCAGTTGAAAAATGAAAGTATCTCTGATTGGTCCCCTCTTGCAACCAATCAGACTGATAGAAGGCCTACTCTTCATTCTGATTGGTCCCCTCCCACAACCAATTAGACTGGTGGTGGGCCATTACTTTATTTGCATAGACCGAACCAATGGGAAACCTCTAGAGGGTATTTAAACCCCAGAAAATTCTGTTACCAATGCTCTTGAGCCACTTGCTCGAGCGTGCTCGCACCCTGCGGATTGTACTTTCCTTTAAAATAAATCTGCTTTCGGTGGATCACGAGGTCAAGAGTTGGAGACCAGCCTGGCCAACGTGGGGAAACCCCATCTCTACTAAGAATACAAAAATTAGCCGGGCGTGGTGGGGCAAGCCTCTAATCCCAGCTACTCAAGAGGCTGAGGCAGGAGAATTGCTTGAACCCAGGAGCCGAGATCGTGCCACCGAACTCCAGCCTGGGCGACAGAGCAAGACTCCGTCTCAGGGGGGAAAAATTTAAAAACAAAAACAAAAACTCTGCTTTCACTGCCTTGCTTTGTGTGTTTTGTCCAATTCTTTGTTCAAAACGCTAAGAACCTGGACAATTACTCTCAACCGGTAACAGCTGGAGTGCAATGGTTTTTCACAGGCACAATTGATGCAGGGCAGGTGAGCACCCAAATTGGCGATTAGCCCAATAATATTGGCTCATGGTTCTTTCTTGAGCATGTGGTAGAAGTTATAGCTTTATTGAGGATGTAGTTTTACAGCCCTATGCCTGTTCCTACCGAGCAAGACCACCCTCTAGGCAGTGTGTGGAGAGCAGCAACTCAGGGAAACGGCTGCAGTCACATTTATACTGACTTTTAATTACATGCAAATTAAAGGGTGGGTTATTCAGAGATTTCCAGAAAAGGGGTGGTAACTTCCAGGTTGTTATGGAAAAAGGCAGTAACTTCCGGGTGTCGCCATGGCAGTGGTAAACTGTCGTGCTGGTGGGCGTGTCTCACGGAGAAGTTCCTTCTGTGCCTCTTTCCAGTTTCAGCCAGTCTTGAATCTGGTCCAACGTGGAGGTCCTGTTTCCTGCCCACAATCATTGTGCACTACAGCCTCAAACTCCTGGGCTCAAGCCATCGACCTGCCTCAGCCTCTCAAGTAGTTGGGACTACAGCTGTGTGCCACCAAGCCTGGTTAGACTTTTAACTGTTCCCTACTGATGGATATTAACTTTTAAAAAAAAACTGTCAGTATTACAAATAACGCTGTTTAAATCCCCATAGATACATCTTTGCTCTTCTGTATGAGTACTCTGTAGCAGTATTCCTCAAATGTTAATGTGTATAGAAATTGCTTGAGGATCTCATTGAAATGTAGACCTCTCAAGTGATGCTGATGCTCTTGATTCATGGACTACACATTGAGTAATATGACTATGTGGGAAACATTTTTTTTTCTTTCCCAGGCTGGAGTGCAGTGGTGCAATCATCATGGATCACTGCAGCCCCAACCTCCTAAGTTCAGGTGATCCTCCCAACTCAGCCTCCCAGGTAGCTGGGACTACAGGCGTGTGTCACCATGCCTAGCTAATTTTTTGTAATTTTTGTGGACATGGGGATTTCTCCACATTGCCGGGGCTAGTCTTGAACTCCTGGACTGAAGCCATCTGCCCGCCTCAGCTTCCCAAAATGCTGGGATTACAGACAGGCAGGAGTCACTGTGCCTGGCGTACATTCTTAGAATGTAGAATTTCTGGGTCAAATGGTATGTACTTTGCCAATCTTAATATGTTAAAAAATAGATTTTGAGGGCTGGGTACAGTGGCTCACGCCTGTAATCCCAGCACTTGTAAGGCTGAGGTGGGCTGATCACTTGAGTTCAGGAGTTTGAGACCAGCCTGGCCAAAATGATGAAGCCCTTTCTCTACTAAAAATACAAAAATTGGCCGGGTGTAGTGGCTCACACCTGTAATCCCAGCACTTGGGGAGGCTGAGGCGAGCGGATCACAAGGTTGGGAGTTCGAGACCAGCCTGGCCAACATGATAAAACCCCTTATCTACTTAAAAAAAAAAAATTAGCCGGGTATGGTGTGGCACATTCCTGTAATTCCAGCTACTGGGGAGGCTGAGGCAGGAGAATCGCTTGAACCCAGGAGGCAGAGATTGCAGTGAGCTGAGATCGCGCCACTGCACTCCAGCCTCGGTGACAGAGTAAGACTCTGTCTCAAAAAAAATAATAAATACAAATAAAACAATTAGCTGGCATGGTGACACACGCCTGTAATCCCAGCTACTCGGGGGGCTGAGCTATGAGAATCTCTTGAACCTGAGAGACAGGGGTTGCAGTGAGCCAAGATTGCATCACTATGCTCCAGCCTGGATGACAGAGAGAAACCCTGTCTCGAAAAAAAACAAACGAAAATCACATTATTCTAACTCTTCTAAAGATTGTTATTTTACAGTATATTCTTTTTTTTTTTTTTTTTTTTTTTTTTTTTGAGACAGAGTTTCTGTCTTGTCACCCAGGCTGGAGTGCAATGGCACAATCTCAGCTCACTGCAACCTCCACCTCCTGGGTTCAAGTGATTCTCCTGCCTCAGCCTCCCGAGCAGTTGGGATTACAGGCTTGTGCCACCACACCTGGCTAATTTTTGTGTTTTTAGTAGAGATGGAGTTTCACCATGTTGGCCAGGCTGGTCTCGAACTCCTGACCTCAGGTGATCTGCCCGCCTCAGCCTCCCAAAGTGCTGGGATTACAGGCATGAGCCACCGCGCCTGGTCAGTATTTTTTCTTTTTTCTTTTTTTTTTTTTTTTGAGACAGTCTTGCTCTGTTACCAGGCTGCGGTGCAGTGGCATGATCTCGGCTCACCGCAACTCTGACTCCCTGATTCAAGTGATTCTCCTGTCTCCGCCTCCTGAGTAGCTGGGATTACAGGCACCTACAAGCACGCCCAGCTAATTCTTCTATTTTTAGTAGAGATGGGGTTTCACCATGTTGGCCAGGATGGTCTCGATCTCCTGACCTCATGATTCACCTTTCTCAGCCTCCCAAAGTTCTGGGATTACAGGCATGAGCCACCACTCCCGGCCCCGGCCAGTATATTCTTAAATATTACTGTTGAGCCATATATATGACAATGGTGGACTTTGATGAATATCTGCACATCTGTAGTAAAATGTGAAGCTACCTTCATTTTGTTGGTATGGTGAACTTTTTAAGTATCTCACTTTTTAAAAAAAGTTGGTTTGTGTGTTTTCTATGCTTACACATTTTTCCATAGTACCGCAGATCATTTTACTGATTAAATTTGACCCTTTTGACAGAAAAACAGGTCAATGAGTTCCTTGGGATCAAGAAGGGGTTGACTTCTTGATTTTGAGGGAACTGTTAAGAGTGATTCTACAATTGTTCTATGTCTTGATTATGATATGACTATGCATTTGTCAGAGCTTAACAGGTTGTTTTTGTTTGTTTGTTTGTTTTGATTTTTGAGATGGAGTCTTGCTCTGTCCCCCAGGCTGGAGTGAAATGGCACGATCTCAGCTCACTGCAACCTCTGCTTCCTGGGTTCAAGCAATTCTAGTGCCTCAACCTTCCGAGTAGCTGGGATTACAAGCACATGCCACCATGCCCAGCTAATTTTTTTGTATTTTTAGTAGAGATGGGTTTTTGCTATGTTGGCCAGGCTGGTCTTGAACTCCTGGCCTCAAGTGATCCATCCACCTCAGCCTCCCAAAGTGCTAGGATTACAGGTGTGAGCCACCACAACCAACGAACAAGGTGAATTTTACTGAATGTAAATTCATACTTCAATAAACATGACTTTAAAAACTTTAAAAAAATAGGTACATCATTATTATTATTTTTAGAGACAAGGTCTCACTGTGTTACTCAGCCTATAGTGCAGTGGTGTGATCATAGCTCATTGCACCCTTGGCCCCCTGGCTCTAGCAATCCTCCCACCTCAGCCTCCTGAGTAGCTGGGACTGCAGGTGCGCCTCACCTTGCCAAGATAATTTTTAGCTTTTTTGGTAAAGATGGAGTCTCACTATGTTGCACAGACTGGTCTCGAACTCCTGGGCTCAAGCGATTCTCCTCCCTTGGCCTCTCAAAGTGCTGGGGTTACAGGCATGAGCCACCATGCCCAGTCAGCCAAGTGCAACTGTTAACTGATTATAGCTGTATAACAAATTATCTCAAAACGTAGCAGCTTAAAACAGCAAAATGTATTATCTCAGTTTCTTAGGAATCCAAGAGTGGCCCAGGTGGGTTGCAGTCAAACGGTTGGCTGCAGCTGCAGTTATCTGAAGGCTTGGCTGGGGCTGAAGGATTTGCTTCCAAGATGGCTCACTCACATGGTTGTTGGCAAGACAGTTCCTTACCATCTGGACTTCTCCATAGGACCTGAATGTCCTCATAACATGGCAGCTGGCTTCCCCCAGAGCAAGTGATCCAAGAGAGAAAGAGACCAAGATGAAAGCCACTCTGCCTTTAACTGAGTCTCCAAAGTCACACACCATCACTTCCACTTTATGCTATTCTTTAGATGCCAGTCACTAAGTCCAGCCCACACTCAAGTTGGGGGGAATTAGGCTCACCTCTGGAAAGGAAGAGTATCACAGAATTTGTGGACGTATTTTTAAACCACCACACAGACACATTAACTTCTTGTCTCTTGTACATGTTGAAAATATTTTCCGCCGGGCGCGGTGGCTCACGCCTGTAATCCCAGCACTTTGGGAGGCCGAGATGGGCGGATCACAAGGTCAGGAGATCGAGACCATCCTGGCTAACACGGTGAAACCCCGTCTCTACTAAAAGTACAAAAAACTAGCCGGGCGAGGTGGCGGACGCCTGTAGTCCCAGCTACTCGGGAGGCTGAGGCAGGAGAATGGCGTAAACCCAGGAGGCGGAGCTTGTAGTGAGCCGAGTTCGCGCCACTGCACTCCAGCCTGGGTGACAAAGCAAAGACTCCGTCTCAAAAAAAAAAAAAAAGAAAATATTTTCCTACTTTTTCATTTCACTTTGCTTATACAGTGTCACCTTACAGAAATTTGATATTTGTGTGTAGTTCAAACTACCAGTCTCTTGCATAAGGCTTCTGAACTGTGGGTCTGATTCAGAAAAGCCTTTTCACCCCTAAAGTTATGAGAATATTCTCTTGAATATTTTGATGGTATTTAAATATTTTTCGGTCTTTATTACATCTAGAATAGGTTGGTATATAGTGTGAGGTAGGGGAGCCAAAAGGGGAGCCAATTTTTTTCTACATCATTCATTGATTAATCCCATCCTTCTCTACTGATTTGAAATGCCATCTTTATCATATATATGGGTTTTATTCCTGGACTCTATTATCTTCCATTGATCTCTGTATCTATTTCTGCTCTAGTATCATACTGTCATAACTATTGATTTTAGTATTGATTTTTCTCTATATATCATATATCCTGCCACCTTATTATTTCTTTTTTTTTTTTTTTTTAAGACAGGGTCTCACTCTGTCGCCCAGACTAGAGTGCAGTGGTGCAATCTTGGCTCACTGCAACCTCTGCTTCCGTCAAGCGATTCTCATGCCTCAGCCTCCTGAGTAGTTGGGATTACAGGTGCGCACCGCCACAGCCAGTTTTTTTAATTATTATTATTTTTAGTAGAGATGGGGTTTTGCCATGTTGGCCAGGCTAATCTCAAACTCCTGGGCTCAAGCAATCCACCTGCCTCAGCCTCTCAAAGTGTTGGGATTACAGGCATTAGCCACTGTCCCCAGCCTGAGATGGGGTCTTGCTTTGTCACTGAAACTGGAGTGCAGTTTGGGAACACAACTCATTGCAGCCTCAAACTCCTGGGCTCAAGTAATGCCTTCGACTCCCAAGTAACTAGAATCACCTAGTTACCAGGCATGCCACCATGCCCAGATAATTTTTTTTTAATTGTTTTGTAGAGATGGGGTCTCACTGCGTTCCCTGGGCTACTCCCCAATTCCTGGGCTCAAGAGATTCTCCTGCCTTAACCTTCCAAAATGCTGGGATTACAGGCATGAACCACCATGCCCAGACTTCTTTTTTTTTTTTTTGAGACAAAATCTCACTCTTGTCCCCCAGGCTGGAGTGCAATGATGTGATCTTGGCTCACTGAAACCTCTGCCTCCCAGGTTCAAGCGATTCTCCTGCCTCAGATTCCCGAGTAGCTGGGATTACAGGTGTTCCCCACCATGCTCAGCTAATTTTTGTATTTTTAGTAGAGATGGGGTTTCACCATGTTGGCCAGGCTGGTCTCAAACTCCTGACCTCAGGTGATTGCCCACCTCGGCCTCCCAAAGTGCTGGGATTACAGCTGTGAACCACCACGCCCGGCCCAGGCCTTCTTTTTCTTTTTTTTTTTTTTTGAGACGGAGTCTCGCTCTGCCGCCCAGGCTGGAGTGCAGTGGCCGGATCTCAGCTCACTGCAAGCTCTGCCTCCCGGGTTCACACCATTCTCCTGCCTCAGCCTCCCGAGTAACTGGGACTACAGGTGCCCGCCACCTCGCCCGGCTAGTTTTTTGTATTTTTTTAGTAGAGATGGGGTTTCACTGTGTTAGCCAGGATGGTCTCGATCTCCTGACCTCGTGATCCGCCCGTCTCAGCCTCCCAAAGTGCTGGGATTACAGGCTTGAGCCACCGCGCCGGACTTTTTTCTTTAGAAATAGGGTCTTGGTCTGTTACTCAAGCTGGAGTGCAGTGGTGTGATCACAGCTCACTGCAGCCTTGACATCCCAAGCTCAACCAATCCTCCTACCTCAGCCTCCCAAGTAGCTGGGACTACAAGCACACGCCACCATGCCTGGGTAATTTGTGTGTGTGTATGTCTGTGTGTGTCTGTGTGTGTGTGTGTTTTGTAGAGACGAGGTTTTGCCATGTTGCCCAGGCTGCTCTTGAGTTCCTGGGCTCAAGCTATTTGTCTGCTTCAGCCTCCTAAAGTGCTGGGACTACAGGCATGAGCCACCACACCCAGCCCACCTTATTGTTTCTAATAATAGAATAGACTATTGGATAGAGAGAAGTAGAAAAACTCAATAAATTCTAAAATGTTACTTTAAGTTCTTAAAATAGATAGAAAATGCATATGTATATATATGGTATATATCTGGCATATGATTCAATGAAGGCAGAAGAATCTTGAAAGTTTAGGAAGCTGAAGATGGTAAGTGTATGGAGTAAGGAGGTAGGGATGGAGAGGAAGACTCAACAAGACTCAGCAACTGAATGGACACAGGACATGGA
Organism: Macaca fascicularis; assembly: GCF_037993035.2. Lineage (NCBI taxonomy): Eukaryota > Metazoa > Chordata > Mammalia > Primates > Cercopithecidae > Macaca > Macaca fascicularis. The sequence continues at coordinate 7,830,424 of NC_088385.1, read as the reverse complement.
GAAGATGAATATATCCAACTAGTTAGTGGTAATGGAACATTGTATTAGTCTGTTTTCACACTCCTATAATGAACTGCCCGAGACTGGGTAATTTATAAAGAAAAGAGGTTTAATTGATTCACAGTTCTGCCTGGCTGAGGAGGCCTCAGGAACTTTGCAATCATGGCAGAAGGGGAAGCAGGCATATCTTACATGGTGGCAGGTGACAGAGAGTGTGAAGGAGGAACTGTCAAACAGAAAACCATCAGATCTCATGAGAACTCACTCACTATCACAAGAACAACATGGGGGAAAGCACACCCATGATTCAATCACCTCCCACCAGGTCCCTCCCTAGATGTGGGGATTACGGGGACTACAATTTGAGATCAAATTTGGGTGGGGACACAGAGCCAAACATCCTCATAGAGATGTCCGTTAGGCCACTGGAGACAGGGAGCTAGAGCTGAGTTTCACAGTTGGCTGATGCTTCAGCTCTACCATGTCTTCCAGGACTGCAGTCCACAGTGCTGACTTCTCTAACTGAGTCTTCTCAGTGTCATGTGATGGCTGCACATAGCTGTCAGAGACTGAAGTGGGACCACTGACAGTCCTTTCTTACTGCTGTCTCATAAGAGCAAGGAACCATCCACTTTCCAGAAGCCTCTTGATTTATTTTTATGTGAGATAATAACTGTCCATATGAATTGTCCTTTAATACCATTTCTTCAGAATTTTTGTGACTCAATGGAAAGGTTTTTTGTTTTTTTTGTTTTTGTTTTTTTTTTTTTTTTTGAGACGGAGTCTCGCTCTGTCGCCCAGGCTGGAGTGCAGTGGCCGGATCTCAGCTCACTGCAAGCTCCGCCTCCCGGGTTCCCGCCATTCTCCTGCCTCAGCCTCCCGAGTAGCTGGGACCACAGGCGCTGCCACCTCGCCCGGCTAATTTTTTGTGTTTTTAGTAGAGACGGGGTTTCGCCGTGTTAGCCAGGATGGTCTCGATCTCCTGACCTTGTGATCCGCCCATCTCGGCCTCCCAAAGTGCTGGGATTACAGGCTTGAGCCACCGCACCCGGCCTGTTTTTTTTTTTTTTTTTGAGACAGAGTCTTGCTCTGTCACCCAGGCTAGAGTACAGCAGAGCAATCTCGGCTTACTGCAAACCTCCGCCTCCTGAGTTCAAGTGATTTTTCTGCCTCAACCTTCCAAGTAGCTGGGATTACAGGCGTTCACCACCACACCCAGCTAATTTTTTGTATTTTTTGTAGAGATGGGGTTTCACCATGTTGGTCAGGCTGGTCTTGAACCCCTGGCCTCAGGTGAACTGCTTGCTTTGGCCTCCCAAAGTGCTGGGATTACAGGCGTGAGCCACCGTGCCTGGCCAAGTATCTTGACACACCGCTCCTTGCAAATCACTGATACTCAAAAGGCTTTCTTTGTATATCTACTAGCCATAGAGTTTGCAAAACAAGATGTATGTTTGTTTGTGTGCGTATGTGTGTGCGTCCCATTTTTCACATTCAAATTATTATTTTTGAGATGGAGTCTCACTCTGATGCCCAGGCTGGAGTGCGGTGGCACGATCTCGGCTCACTGCAAACTCTGCCTCCCAGTTCAAGCGATTCTTGTGCCTCAGCCTCCCAAGTAGCCGAGATTACAGGGGATCGCCACCTTGCCCACCTAATTTTTGTATTTTTAGTAGAGATGGGGTTTCACCAGGTTGGCCAGACTGGTCTCAAACTCCTGACATCAAGTGATCCACCCACCTTGGCCTCCCAAAGTGTTGGGATTACAGGCGTGAGCCACCACGCGGCCACATTCAAATTATACTCTCAAGATTTTGGTGGGGTGCGGTGGCTCATGCCTGTAATCCCAACACTTTGGGCTGCCGAGGCAGGTGGATCACCAGAGGTCAGGAGTTTGAGACCAGACTAGCCAACATGGAGAAACCCCACCTCTACTAAAAATACAAAAATTAGTGGGGTGTGGTTGTGTGAGCCTAAAATCCCAGCTACTCGGGAAGTGAGGCAGAAGAATCGCTTGAATCCAGGAGGCACAGCTTCCAGTGAGGTGAGACTGCACCACTGACCTCCAGCCTGGGGGCAACAGAGCAAGAATCTGTCTCAAAAAAAAAAAAAAAAAAAAAAAAAAAAAAAACTAACAAAAACAACAACAACAAAAAAACAAGATTTTAAGTAGTATCTGTAGTTGTGATGTGCTGGTAAATGTTTAATAAGAGGCTCTCCAGAGAGAACAAAAAGCCCTTGATTAAACATTTGCTTATTTCTCTAGTGTAAATACTCCCGCCATGGCTGATTTCAAGCTGCAGCTCCCTGAACATGGAGTTGGGAACGTGGAGCTGGGAAGAGGTGTACATGCAGAACATAGACCCCAGGGCTGCTGGTGCACAAAGACTGTATGAGCAGGAGAATGAGGCAGGAAATTGCAGGAGGCGGAAGTTGCGGTGAGCCAAGATCAGGCCACTGCACTCTAGCCTGGGAGTCAAAAATAATAATTTGAATGTGAAAAATGGGACACACACACGTTTTTTTGAGGCTCTGTCTCAAAAAAAAAAAAAAAAAAAAAAAAAAAAAGGCTATATGAGGACTCAGTGAGAAGACAGCCGTCTGCAAGCCCAGGAGAGAGACCTCAGAAGAAACCAGACCTGCTGCTGACACCTTGATCTTGAACGTCTTCCCTCCTGGGGAGCGATTCCCTGTAATCCCAGCACTTTGGGAGGGGCCGAGGAGGGGGGATCACGTGAGGTCAGGAGTTCGAGACCAGCCTGGCCAACATGGTGAAACCCCATGTCTACCAAAAATACAAAATGAGCCAGGCATGGTGGTGCATGTGCCTGTAGTCCCAGTTACTCAGGAAGCTGAGGCAGGAGAATCGCTTGAACTCAGGAGGCAGAGGTTGCAGTGAGCCGAGATGGTACTCCAGCCTGGGTTCCAAGAGCAAAACTCCATCTCCAAAAAAGAAAGAAAGAAAGAAATTTCTGTGGTTTAAGCCACTAAGTTTGTGGTATTTTCTTACAGCAGTCTTCACAAAAAACGTAGTAAAATAATTATAGAGTGATGAGTTTTAAGTACGGTGTACCTCTGTTTTTAACTGTTTTTAATATAATTAAATTATAAGCTCATACAATTTTAGGAGCAACAGAGCAAAACTCTGTCTCAAAAAAAAAAAAAAAAAAATGCTGTGTTTAACCGGTTCAGGGAATTAATGAAAACTTAACAATCAGCTTTCACAAGCCTGTACAAGCCAGCACCAGCACACTACTGCACATTCTAATGAGTTCCAATTTTATTTATTTATTTATTTATTTTTTGAGACAGAGTTTTGCTCTGTTGCCCAGGCTGGAGTGCAGTGGCGAGATCTCAGCTCACTGCAACCTCCACCTCCTGGGTTCAAGCGATTCTCCTGCCTCAGCCTCCCGAGCAGCTGGGACTACAGGCACGCACCACCATGCCCACTAATTTTTTTGTATTTTTAGTAGAGACAGGGTTTCACCGTGTTAGCCAGGATGGTCTCGATCTCCTGACCTCATGATCCGCCTGCCTCAGCCTCCCAAAGTGCTGGGATTATAGGCGTGAGCCACCGCGCCCGGGTTGTTTTTGTATTTTTAGTAGAGACAGGGTTTTGCCATGTTGGCCAGGCTGATCTCAAACTCCTATCCTCAGGTGATCTGCCCGTCTTGGCCTCCCAAAGTGCCGGGATTACAGGTGTGAGCTGCCACACCCACCCATGAATCCCAAATTTCTTTTTTTTTTTTTTTTTTTTGAGACGGAGTCTCGCTCTGTCGCCCAGGCTGGAGTGCAGTGGCCGGATCTCAGCTCACTGCAAGCTCCACCTCCCGGGTTCCCGCCATTCTCCTGCCTCAGCCTCCCAAGTAGCTGGGACTACAGGCGCCGCCACCACGCCTGGCTAATTTTTTGTTTTTTTGTTGTTGTTGTTTTTTGTTTTTTGTGGGTTTTTTTGTTTTTTTTTTTTTGAGACGGAGTCTCGCTCTGTCGCCGGGACTGGAGCGCAGTGGCCAGATCTCAGCTCACTGCAAGCTTCGCCTCCCGGGTTTACGCCATTCTCCTGCCTCAGCCTCCTGTGTAGCTGGGACTACAGGCGCCCGCCACCTCGCCCGGCTAGTTTTTTGTATTTTTTTAGTAGAGACGGGGTTTCACCGTGTTCGCCAGGATGGTCTCGATCTCCTGACCTCGTGATCCGCCCGTCTCGGCCTCCCAAAGTGCTGGGATTACAGGCTTGAGCCACCGTGCCCGGCCGAATCCCAAATTTCTATCTCCAACCGAGAACTTTTTTCTGAGCCCCAGGCTCGTACATCTAACCTCCCACTTCACTTCTCCATTTACCTGAGGCACGGACATCTCAACTCAACATGTCCAAAACCAAGTTCTCGATCTTTTCCTCTAACTCTGCTTTTCTTTCTTTATTTTTTATTTTATTTATTTATTTGTTTGTTTTTGAGATGGAGTCTCGCTCTGGTGACCGAGGCTGGAGTGCAGTGGCCTGATCTCGGCTTACTGCAACCTCCACCTCCCGGGTTCAAGTGATTCTCCTGCTTCAGCCTCCCGAGTAGCTAGGACTACAGGTGCCCACCACCACACCTGGCTAATTTTTATATTTTTAGTAGAGACGGGGTTTCACTATGTTGGCCAGGCTGGTCTTGAACTCCTGACCTCAGGTGATCTGCCCACCTCGGCCTCCCGAAGTGCTGGGATTACAGGCATGAGCCACCGCACCCAGCCTGCTTTTCTTTAGTGTTACCTATATCACTTTCAGATGCTCAAATCAAAATCCTTGGGTCATCCTTGCAGAACTGCCAAATAGAACTTTTTCTTTTTTTTTTTTTTTTTTTTGAGACGGAGTCTCGCTCTGTCGCCCAGGCTGGAGTGCAGTGGCGCGATCTCGGCTCACTGCAAGCTCCGCCTCCCGGGTTCACGCCATTCTCCTGCCTCAGCCTCCCGAGTAGCTGGGACTACAGGCGCCCACAACCGCGCCCGGCTAATTTTTTGTATTTTTAGTAGAGACGGGGTTTCACCGTGGTCTCGATCTCCTGACCTTGTGATCCGCCCGCCTCGGCCTCCCAAAGTGCTGGGATTACAGGCGCGAGCCACCGCGCCCGGCCTTATTTTTCTTTTTCTTTTTTTCTTTCTTTCTTTTTTCTTTTTTTCTTTTTTTTTTTGCAACAGGGTCTCACTCTGTTGCTCAGGCTGGAGTGCAGAGGCATAATCATGGCTCACTGCAGACTTGACCTCCTGGGCTCAAGTGATCCTCCTGCCTGAGCCTCCCAAGTAGCCAGGACTACAGGTGTGCACCAACACACCTGGCTAGTTTTTTTGTAGAGGTGAGGTCTCCGTATGTTACCCAGGCTGGTCTCAATCTCCTGTCCTCAGGGGATCTGACCGCCTTGGCCTCCCAAAGTGCTAGGATTACAGGCATGAGCAACCCGCACTTGGCCTCCAATAGATCTTGAGTTCTTGAGTTTCACTCTGCACCCTACTACCTGGCATAGTGTCTAGCACACAGTAAATGGTCTATAAATACTTTTTTTTCTTTTTGAGATAGGGTCTCACTCTGTCACCCAGGCTCAACTGTAACAGTGAGATCACAGTTCACTGAAGCCTGGACCTCTCAGGCTCAAGCAGTCCTCCCACCTCAACCTCCAGGGTAGCTGGTATTACAGGAGTGAGCCACTATGCCTGGCCTAAATGTGCTTTTTTATAAAAGGTAATCAAGAACACCCTCCCTCAATTTGGATTTGGCCTTATAGATAAAATCCCCTTACCTCCCTCCACTTTGAGAATCACTGCTAAGTAGTGAACAAGTGACAAGCCTCGAAGATACCCTGTTAGGATTAACTAGAAAGAAATAGAGGCTCGGAAGGATGTCAAAAGGAAAACTAGGGCCAGGAGCGGTGGCTCACGCCTGTAATCCTAGCACTTTGGGAAGCTGAGGCGGGCGGATCACCCGTCAGGAGTTCAAGACCAACCTGACCAACATGGTGAAATACCGTCTCTACTAAAAATACAAAATGAGCTGGACGTGGTGGTGTATGTCTGTAATATTCCAGCTACTCGGGAGGCTGAGGCAAGAGAATCGCTTGAACCAGGGAGGTGGAAGTTGCAGTGAGCCAAGATCACGCCACTGCACTCTAGCCTGGGCGTCCGAATAAGACTGTCTCAAAAAAAAAAAAAAAAAAAAAGGGAAAACCAGGAAAAATTTGGATATTTAAAAAAATAGCAAGGATAGACAAAAGAGCATTTACCTTTGTAATAGGTGTGCTACTTTACGCTGCAGTTTCTTTCTCATCTTTTTGAAACGGTCTTGCTATGTCATCCATCCTCCTAGAGTATTCACAGGCGCGATCATGGCTCACTGCAGCCTCGACCTCCAGGGCTCAAGCAATCCTCCCGCCTTAGCCTCCTGAGTAGCTGGGACCACAGGCATGAGCCATCGCGCCGGCTACCATACAGTTTCTAACACAACCTGGGTGTCTCCCACTTCTGACCTCCCTCCTCGGGGAGAACAAAATGATTCTCTCCCAGTGGAGAGTCCCTAGACATACCACCAAGATAGAAGAAAGAGGGATGGGGAAGGAAACATTTTGAGGGCTGATGCAATGGAACCCTTTAAAACGTAAAGAACTTTAGTAGGTAAGCCTCAATTAGGAAATTTCCCACAAGCACTCGGTCCATTCCACGCTCTTCTGGAACCCGGGCTAGAGTCGCCCTCAGCTGCCCGTTTAGCAGCCCTCGCCGCCAAGCACGGACTTTCAGCCTCTGGTCCTAGTTTCCGCCCTGGGGTCTTTGTTCCTGGCCAGAATATTCCACGCGTGAACGTCAGCGCCGGGGCCGAGGAAGAGATTGGCGGGGACGGGAGCTGCAGTTCAGGAGAAAGCCCTATGGCAGGCTCCACTTTCTGTAGTGACTAAGGCGTGAACTACTGGGAGGAGGTCCCGCGACGCGTGCGGCCGCCGTGGGGCGCGCGCGAGGCAGTCAGACCGCCCGCCTTCTTCGCGCCAGCTCACTTGACCGCCGGCCCGGGGTGAGTCAGCGTCTGCCCCGCCCCCTGCCGCGAGCTTTGCCGTGGTTACACAACTAGCACCTGGGCGGCTGCGCGCGGCGGGGCAATGGCGCTGGGCGGGGAGGGGCGGGGCGTTGATGCGAGGCAGCACGGAGCTTTGGCGCTGGGCGGGGCGGCGACCGAGAATCCCGGTTTTAAAAATTTTTTGCTGTGTCATTTGCCATTTCCTCTGCACTAGTGGGCCGGGGGAGGCTCTTCGCAGTTGGCTCTTGACTTTGCCATATTCCAGTTCTGTAGTCTCGGACAAGGCGTTTAACTTCTCTAAGCCTCAGTTTACTGATCTAAAAATTGGGTTATCTTTGTTGTGAGGATTAAAGGAAATGTGGAGTTTCATCGCAGACTCATTTAACAATGCTCAGATTAAATAGAGCAGAGTGGGGCCAGGCTCCACTCCGTGCGAGTGTGAGATGGGAGACTGTGTTCTCTTGGTCCCAGTTCTGGGCCCTTCAGTGTGTATCTTGTGAAACTGACAGCGATTCTACTGTTTTGTGTCTTAAACTAGGTTGTAGTGTTTTAAGATACTTCCTTTCTGTATAACTTGATCCATCTGAAAGGCCATCAAGCACTTCGGTAGGCACTCAACCGAAGAAACAATTCCCTTCCGTGGTAGCATACAACTCTATCTCCAACGTGGAAAAAAAAAATACGGCCTCAATCTATACATTCAAGATTCAAAAAATTTGTGAAGCGAGGTCAACAGATGCTCCTACAACTGCTAAAGTGACAACGAAGATATGTGATTAATGAAAATGGCAGGCCGGGTGCGGTGGCTCATGCCTGGAATCCCAGCACTTCGGGAGGCCGAGGTGCGTGGATCACCTGAGGTCGGGAGTTCGAGACCATCCTGGCTAACAGGGTGAAAACCCGTCTACTAAAAATGCAAAACTTAGCCGGGCGTGGTGACACACGCCCGTAAACCCAGCTACTCGGGAGGCTGAGGCAGGAGAATCACTTGAACCCAGGAGGTGGAGGTTGCAGTGAGCCGAGATTGTGCCATTGCACTCCAGCTTGGGCAACAAAAGCAAAACTCCATCTCAAAAAAAAAAAAAAAAGAAAGAAAGAAAATGGAAAGGTCACTAAGCTTATTACTTACCAGAAATATGTGTCCAGGCCAGGTGCAGGCCAGGTGCGGTGGCTAATGCCTATAATCCCAGCCCTTTGGGAGGGCAGGACCAGAAGCTAATCCTCTTGAGGCCAGGAGTTGTAGGCTGCAGTGAGATATGATTGCAACACTGCACTCCAATAGAGCAAGACCCTGCCTCTATATATTAAAAAGAAAGAAAACCAAAAAGAAATACGTGCCTTACAATGGCAAGATGTGGCAAAAAAAAAGGGAAGAAAAAGCTCTTCATATCAAGTCATAGTTCAAGCCTCCTACTAGAGAAGTCAGCCTTTGGATGGAAATATTTCAAAACCAGTCAAGGATAGCATAATGATTTTAGAAGCCATTTAAACCTCAAAAAACAAACTATTGGTGAAACTATAGAGGAACAGACAGCACAACCCACTCAGAACTATTAGAAAGATTTATTGGCATAGGCCGGGGATGGTGGCTCATGCCTGTAATCCCAGCACTTTGGGAGACCAAGGTGGGTGGATCATGAGGTCAGGAGTTCGAGACCAGCCTGGCCAACATGGTGAAACCCCATCTCTAGTAATACAAAAATTAGCCCTGCATGGTGGCGGGCACCTCTAATCCCAGCTACTCGGAGGCTGAGACAGGAGAATTGCTTGAACCCAGGAGGCAGAGGTTGCAGTGAGTCAAGATTGCACTACTGCACTCCAGCCTGGGCAACAGAGCAAGACTACGTCTCAAAAAAAAAAAAAAAATTATTATTCCAGAATACCATGAGGTTGGTAGTTGGTATCTTCTGGGGAAAGATGCCCAACTGCATTTAATATTTCCAAACTAGAAACACAAGGCCCTGGTTTGAAAGCAACTAATGATCTTCTGAATGCCATTTCCCTCAACCCTTTGCCCTTGCTCCCAAGTGCAGTGACAGTGTAGTTCTACAGGGCTGTCATTCTACAAATCCTGGTGCCCTTTAAAAAAAGAAAGAAAGAAAGAAAAAAGGTGATACGGTGGCTTACACCTGTAACCCAGCCTTTGAGACTGAGGTGGGCAGACCACTTGAGGTCAGGAGTTCAAGACCAGCCTGGCCAACACAGTGAAACCCCATCTCTATTAAAAATACAAAAATTAGCCAGGCATAGTGGCACATCCCTGTAATCCCAGCTACTTGGGAGGCTGAGACAGAATTGCTTGAACCTGGGAGGCAGAGTTTTCAGTGAAGAGAGATCAGGCCACGTTACTCCAGCCTGAGCGAGACTCTCTCAAAAACAACAAACGAACAAACAAACAAAAAAAACCTGCCTGTGCTCTAGCAACCAAATGCAAAGTCCTGGGTGACTGTAGTACTTTCCCTGATTCAGTTTCAAATATCTTCATTCTAGAAGTCAAGCAGGACCTCAAAGAGAAAAAATTTGGCTTTGTGCTACAGGACACAACAATACCACCCTGATGTACCACACACTTTATGAATGTGCTCATAAAGGCATTGAATAAAGTTTTCCTGTCCCAACCTTACTCCATCCTTCACTCTGCTGATCTAAGCATGATTTGCTGTTTCAAAACCACATACATTAGACTGAGATTCTCCCTTGACTCCCAGAGTCATGGATGCTGACCCTAATCTTAATGTAGTAAAGATCTGGAAGTCCTTCAGTATTGCTAGTTGCATCATTTCTATTTAAACAGGCAATGGGAGGCCAGGCGTGGTGGCTCGTGCTTGTAATCCCAGCATTTTGGGAGGCTGCAGATCCCTTGAGTCCAAGAGTTCAAGGCCAGCCTGGGGAACATGGCAAAACTTCATCTCTACAAAACGTTAGCTGAACGTGGTGGTGCGCACCTGTAGTCCCAGCTACTCAGGAGGTGGAAGCAAAAAGATCACCTGTGCCTGGGGAAGCTGAGGCTGCAGTGAGCCATGATCACGCTATTACACTCCAGCCTAGGTGATACAGCAAGACCCTGTCTCAATAAATAAATAAATAAATAAACAAACAAACAGGTAATGGAAGTAATGAAGCCTGACAGTCAATGCATGTGGAAAGAACGTGTTCAGGATTTTAAGGGTTTCTTTCTTTCTTTTTTTTGTTTTGTTTTTTGAGACAGAGTCTTGCTCTGTCACCCAGGCTGGAGTGCAGTGGTATGATCTCAGCTCACTGCAACCTCCGCCTCCCAGGTTCAAGCAATTCTGCCTCAGCTTCCCAAGTAGCTGGGATTACAGGTGTGTGCCACCTTGCCTGGCTAATTTTTGTATTATTAGTAGAGACAGGGTTTCACCATGTCTGCCAGGCTGGTCTTGAACTCCTGACCTCAACTGATCCACCCATCTCTCGGCCTCCCAAAGTGCTGGGATTACAGGCGTGAACCACCACGCCCAGCCAAGGGTTTCTATTGACAAATAAGTGAAACTCATTGTGCAAGTTGCCTAGCAAGTGGATCATGATGGCTTTGTTTACACATCATTGAGGAAGAAAGTAAATAACTTCTTGGCCTGGCCAGGTATGGTGGCTCATGCCAGTAATCCCAGCACTCTGAGGGGCTGAAACCAAGGATCCCTTGATCATAGCTCAAGGTGACAGTGAGCTATTTCGCCACTGCACTCCAGCCTGTCTGACAGAGTAAGACCCAGTATCTAAAAAATAAGGAAATAATCATAAAAATAAAGAAGTTTTTGAGAGCCACGGAGAAACACTAATAAAAAATCTTAAGGCACTGATAAAATCACCCTAAGAAAAAAAGGAAAAGACCAATCTAAAGCTTCATAAATTTACTGAAGTTTTTCATGCTGCAAAATCTGAATGGTTTTTTTTGGGGGGGGGGTTGTTTTTGTTTTTGTTTTTGTTTTTTTTGCATTACTGCTGATATATTACAAGTCCTCAACAGGACTTTATTTATTTATGCATTTATTTTGGAGACGGAGTCGTGCTCTGTTGCCCAGGCTGGAGTGCAGTGGCACAATCTTGGCTCACTGCAACCTCTGCCTCCCAGGGTCAAGCAATTCTCCTGCCTCAGCCTCCCTTGTAGCCAGGACTACAGGCACATGCTGCCATGCCTGGCTAATTTTTTGTACCTTTAAAATAGAGATAGGGTTTCACCGTGATGCCCAGGCTGGTTTGGAACTCCTGAGCTCAGGCAATCCACCCACCTCCACCTCCCAAAGTGCTAGAATTACAGGCGTGAGCCACCGCACCCGGCTATTTTTTTTCTTTTCTTTTCTTTTCTTCTTTTTTTAACTTTAGGCTTTAGATTTATTTAGGGCTGTTTGCATATGCTTATAGAATATTTAATTTACTCTAAAAGATGACAAGACAGCTCCCCCTCAGTGAGACCCCAGCCTAAATGTATTTGCTTTATTTATATAGCAAGAGGATAACATTAAACATGGAAGCTTTCAATTTGTGGCACTGAATGATGATCTACACAGGGCATCCTTCAAAGGCTACAATTAAGGATCCACCGGCCAGATATGGTGGCTCACGCCTATAATCCCAGCACTTTGGGAGGCCAAGGAGGGCAAATCACAAGGTCAGGAGTTCGAGACCAGCCTGATAAACAAGATGAAACCCTGTCTCTACTAAGAATACAAAAATTAGCCGGGCATGGTGGCACACACCTATAATCCCAGCTACTCGGGAGGCTGAGGCAGGAGAATCGCTTGAACCCAGGAGGCAGAGGTTGCCGTGAGCCGAGATCCTGTCATTGCACTCCAGCCTGGGCAACAGATCAAGGCTCCGTCAAAAAAAAAAAAGGATCCACCCAACTTTTCAGCAATACAAGCCCGACTGAGATCTTCTGGTCCATTTGCTTGACATTCATGTTTTATGCCTTGAAATTTCTTTTTAATTGCATCCTTGGAGCTTGCATAGATCATTTTACTTTTCAGAGGTGCTAGTTCTGGTGCCCACAAAAAAACATCAATTCTTCTGGATTATTTTGTTTCAAAGCTTGCATCGTACAAAGCATAGGGACAATCTTTTTCAGGAAGCATTCCAACAAAATGCTTGAAAGGCTCAGTTATGGTTACACCAACATCTCCAACCAAGATCTCTTTGCCTTCTACAATGATGCATTTTTTGTCTGCACTGAGACAAAAAAATGACAGTCTTCTTTCTTTTCTTGATTTCTTCCGGTGTTGAGCATTTACAAAGTCTCATGTCATAAAAAATGCGACATACTTCATCAGCAACTTGCACTCCTGAGGCATGTTGTTCACAGTTCTGCTCTTCTGAGCTTCCAGTCTTTACATTCAATTTCTTACCTCACATCTCCAGTTGTATGTCTCAGAGGCATCTGATGCACAACAGTTCATCTTCCGACCACAGGTCATGGTCGCAGGGACGCAGGGGAGGGAGCAAGTCTGGGGAGCATCCTTCTCATGGCTGAGGGACCGAGAGACCCAGCGTGGAGCTGACACAGCAGCTTGAGCCTCCTCCTATTTTTATTTATTTATTTATTGAGATGGAGTCTTGTTGCTCAGGCTGGAGTGCAGTAGCGCAATCTCATCTCATTGCAAGCTCTGCCTCCCGGGTTCATGCCATTCTCCTGCCTCAGCCTCCCGAGCAGCTGGGACTACAGGTGCGTGCCACCACACACGGCTAATTTTTTTTTTTTTGTATTTTTTTTTGTAGTTTTAGTAGAGACGGGGTTTCACCGGGTTAGCCAGGATGGTCTCGATCTCCTGACCTTGTGATCCGCCCGCCTCGGCCTCACAAAGTGCTGGGATTACAGGCGTGAGCCACCACACCCGGCTCTCCTATTTTTTTTTTTTTTTTTTAAACATCCTGTTCTACAGCTTCCTTGGCTCTTTGTGCCTGTATGCCGAAGAGCTGGGCATTTGCATGGGCCATACAGAGACTAACAAGGCCTTGAAGTTTTCCCCCAGTCAGTGATGACTCTGGCTTTCTCCTTCTTGTAGACACTGCCGATGGGCATTTCTGGTCCTGTCAGCTGAGTATCCAGTTTGAGTTCTGCAGCAGAATTGTCTCCCTTCTTGGGGGCCAAGGGCTTCCTGGGGAAGATGATGAGCGAGGAGCAGTACTCCTTCAGCTTCTGAACATTGGCCTGCAGGGCCTCGGGGGATTTGTTCCTCCTTCTTGTGTCTCAGAGATGCCAATGGTCTGGGCCACCTTCTTGTGAATGCCAGCCACCCTTTACTCCTCCAAGCTGAGGCCCCTGCCAGCTGGTGCTTTGTAGTGATGCCTCAGCGTGGGGCACCTTACCACGGGTGAATGGGCCCATATGAGTGGGCCATGCAGCCTGCTTTTGCTGGCCGCCTTGCTTCTGCAGATTTGCCCCGTGGGTTAGCTGCACCACTGCCAGTCCTTGTGAAAGCTGGGCTTCAGGATCATGCCATTCTGGCTGGGTGCCCTGCTTGCCTATGGCCCACGGGTAGCAAAAGAGAGGAGGGGAGCAAGTGAGGGACCACCCACAGCCATGTGCACTCACGTGGCCACTGCCACCGCCCTAGTCCTCCAGCCTGGTCTCACCCACAGAGCCTGGTCTGGCCAGAGGCCTTCTTCGATGATGAAGATGCCCCAGCTTGGGCCGATGTCCCTCCATGGCTCCGTTGGTGACAGTGCTAGGCCTATGGAGGTGGACAGAGCCTGATAGCCCCAGACAGTGCTGGAACTCTGAATTATTTCATTTCTGAATAAAATGTTCCTATGGAAAGAAATCAGAAAATTGCATGTGATTAAATCTATATGTTGTAATCCCTTATTACTCAGCAATTCTGCACATATGTTTGCACCCAAGAAAAATGCATGCCTAGGTCCACCAAAGAACTGTGAAAAAAGTTCTCTGAAAAGGAATTTTGTTATATTAGTTTATTTGTTTTAAAAGACAGGGTCTGGCCGGGCGCGGTGGCTCAAGCCTGTAATCCCAGCACTTTGGGAGGCCGAGGCGGGTGGATCACGAGGTCAGGAGATCGAGACTATCCTGGCTAACATGGTGAAACCCCGTCTCTACTAAAAATACAAAAAAAAAAAAAAAACTAGCCGGGCGTGGTGGCGGGCGCCTGTAGTCTCAGCTACTTGGGAGGCTGAGGCGGGAGAATGGCGTGAACCTGGGAGGCGGAGCTTGCAGTGAGCCGAGATCACGCCACTGCACTCCAGCCTGGGAGACACAGCGAGACTCCGTCTCAAAAAAAAAAAAATAAAAAAAAATAAAAATAAAAAAATAAAAGACAGGGTCTTACTCTGTTACCCAGTCTGGAGTACAGTGGCACATTTGCAGCCTCTGCAGCCTTGAACTTCTGGGCTCAAGCAATCCTCCCACCTCGGCATTCTGAGTAGCTAGGACTATAGGTGTGCACCATCACACCCAACTAATTAAAATTTTTTTTATTGGCTGGGCCACGTGGCTCACTCCTGTAATCCCAGTACTTTGGGAGGCCAAGGCAGGCGAATCACCTGAGGTCAGGAGTTCGAGACCAGTCTGACCAACATGGAGAAACCCTGTCTGTACTAAAAATACAAAATTAGCTGGGCATGGTGGTGTATGCCTGTAATCCCAGCTACTCGGGAGGCTGAGGCAGGAGAATCGCTTGAACCAGGGAGGCAGAGGTTGAAGCAAGCCGAGATCGCGCCATTGCACTCCAGCCTGGGCAACAGAAAAAAAAAAAATTATTTGCTAAGGAGGTCTCAATATACTACCTAGGCTAGTCTCCAACTCCTGGCCTCAAGTGATCCTCCCATCTCAGCCTCCCAAAGTACTGGGATCACAGGCTGTGAAGGAATTTGGAGGAAAGAGATTTTATTCCAGTGAACAGTGTGCAAACCAGCAGCGTTCCCCAATTTGCATTTTTTTTTTTTTTTCCAAAAAATACAGCTCTTCTTTGTTTTTCTTCTGCAGGCCTCAGGGTCTTTTGTTAACAGACTTGTACAGTAATGCACATGGCAACTTTATAATAGTGGAAAACTGGAAACAACTTAAATATCCATTAACAGGCCCAGTGCAGTGGCTCACACCTGTAATCCCAGGACTTTGGGACGCTGAAGTGGGCGGATCACTTGAGGTCAGGAGTTCGAGACCAGCCTGGCCAACATGGTGAAAACGCCATCTCTAATAAAAATACAAAAATCCAGGCGTGGTAGTACACGCCTGAAGTCCCAGCTACTTAGGAGGTTGAAGCACGAGAATCGCTTGAACCTGGGAGGTGGAGGTTACAGTGAGCCAAGATCGCCCTACTGCATTCCAGTCTGGGCGACAGAGCAATACTGTCAAAAAAAAAAAAAAAAAAATCCATCAACAGTAGAATAGATAAATTGTGGTATATTTAGATGACAGAATACTATATGACAATGAAAATTATGAGCTATTTCATGCAAGACCATGGATGACTTACAGATACAATGTTGGAAAGACACAAAAGAGTACATACTATATGTTTTCTTTTTCTTTCTTTTTTCCTTTCTTTTAGAGACAAGGTCTCCCTCTGTAACCCAGGCTGGAGTGCAGTGGAACTCCTGAGCTCAAGCAGTCTTCACATCTCAGCCTTCCAAATAGCTGTGCCTAGAGGCAAGTGCCACTGCATTTGACATTCTGATTTCATTTATATGAAATTGAAGAACAGGCCGTGCGCGGTGGCTCAAGCCTGTAATCCCAGCACTTTGGGAGGCCGAGACGGGCGGATCACGAGGTCAGGAGATCGAGACCATCCTGGCTAACACGGTGAAACACTGTCTCTATTAAGAAATACAAAAAAAACTAGCCAGGCAAGGTGGCGGGCGCCTGTAGTCCCAGCTGCTCGGGAGGCTGAGGCCGGAGAATGGCGTGAACCCGGGAGGCGGAGCTTGCAGTGAGCTGAGATCCGGCCACCGCACTCCAGCCTGGGTGACAGAGCGAGACTCCGTCTCAAAAAAAAAAAAAAAAAAAAAAAAAAGACATTGAAGAACAGACAATGCTAATCTATACTGATGGGGGTCTAATAGGAGCTACCCTTGGGGATGTATCATCAGGGAAAGAGCAAGACAGATGCTGAATTCTTTTTTCGTGTTTTTGTTTTTGTTTTTTTAAGACAGCATCCAGCTCTGTCACTCAGCCTGGAGTGCAGTGACATGGTCAGGACTCACTGCAGCCTCAAGCAGTTCTCCGACCTCAGCCCCCCAAAGTAACTGGGACGAGAGGCGTGCACCACCACACCCAGCTAACTTTTTTGAATTTTTAGTAGAGACGAGGTCTCCCTATGTTGCCTAGGCTCATCTCGGAACTCCTGAGCTCAAGTGATCCTCTGCCTTAGCCTCCCAAAGTACTGGGATTACAGGTGTGAGCCACCGCTCCCAACCAGCTGGATTCTTTATCTTGATCTCTTTGGTGGTTGTCACCCAAGTGTATATGAATGGAAAAGTTCACTGGGCAATTTAAGATTAGTGTACTTTATATATGTTACATCTCAATAAAAAAGTAAAAACGGCAGTTGAGGGGGGCACTTTTTTTTTTTTTTTTGAGATGGAGTCTCGCTCTGTCACCCAGGCTGGAGTGCAGTGGCCTGATCTCGGCTCACTGCAAGCTCCGCCCCCCAGGTTCATGCCATTCTCCTGCCTCAGCCTCCCGAGTAGCTGGGACTATAGGCGTCCGCCACCTCGCCCGGCTAGTTTTTTGTATTTTTTTTAAGTAGAGACGGGGTTTCACCGTGTTAGCCAGGATGGTCTCGATCTCCTGACCTCGTGATCCGCCCGTCTCGGCCTCCCAAAGTGCTGGGATTACAGGCTTGAGCCACCGCGCCCGGCCACATTATTTTTTTAAAGGACTGATCGCAGTGGCTCACGCCTGTAATCCCGATACTTTGCAAGGCCAAGGTGGGTGGATTGCTTGAGCCCAGGAGTTCGAGACCAACCTGGGCAACATGGTGAAACCCTGTCTTTACAAAAACATTCAAAAAAATTATCCAGCTCACTGCAAGCTCCGCCTCCCGGGTTTACGCCATTATCCTGCCTCAGCCTCCCGAGTAGCTGGGACTACAGGCGCCTGCCACCTCGCCCGGCTAGTTTTTTTTTTTTTTTTTTTTGTATTTTTTAGTAGAGACGGGGTTTCACCGTGCCACTGCACTCCAGCCTGGGCGACAGAGCCAGACTCCTTCTCAAAAAAAAAAAAAAAAAAAATTATCCAGGCATGGTGGCGGGCGCCTGTTGTCCCAGCTACTCCAGAGGCTGAGACGGGAGAATTGCTTGAACCCAGAAGGCAGAGGTTGCAGTGAGCCGAGATTGTGCCACTGCACTCCAGCCTGAGCAACAGAGCCAGACCTTGTCTCAAAAATATATGTAAAATTTTAAAAAGTAAAAACAGCCAGGCATAGTGGCTCATGCCTGTAATCCCAGCCCTTTGGGAGGACGAGGCAGGAGAATTGCTTGAGAACAGGAGTACCTGGGCAACATAGAGAGACCCCCACCCCGTCTCTACAAAAAATTAAATATTAGCCAAGCCTGGTGGCACGTGCCTGTAGTCCTAGCTACTTGGGAGGCTAGGGTGGGAGGATCATCTGAGCCTGGGGTGAGGTTGCAGTAAGTCATGATCGTGCCACTGCACTCCAGCCTGGAGTACAGTGAGACCCTGTCTCGACAGAAGAATAAAATAAGTAAAAAGACATTGTGGCACATGCCTGTAGTCTTAGCTACTTGGGAGGCTGAGGTGGAGTGATTACTTGAACCCAGGAATTTGAGTTTAGCCTGGGCAAAATAGCAAGACCTCATCTATAATTTTTTTTTTTTTTTTTTTTTTTTTTGAGAGGGAGTCTCGCTCTGTCACCCAGGCTGGAGTGCAGTGGCACAATCTTGACTCACTGCAAGCTCCGCCTCCCGGGCTCCCACCATTCTCCTGCCTCAGCCTCCCGAGTAGCTGGGACTACAGGCGCCCGTCACCAGACCTGGCTGATTTTTTGTATTTTTAGTAGAGACGGGGTTTCACCATGTTAGCCAGGATTGTCTCGATTGCCTGACCTCATGATCTGCCCACCTGGGCCTCCCAAAGTGCTGGGATTACAGGCGTGAGCCACCATGCCCGGCCAATTTTTATTTTTTAATTTTTAAGTAAAAATTTTAAATCATTTGTAGCAATATGAAAGTTTTTACCTTTTAGCAACAAATGTTTGACTAGCTCAAGATTCAGTGGCATCAACTGATGAATTGTTTTAAACAACCTTTTTTTTTTTTTGAGACAAAGTCTTGCTCTGTCGCCCAGGCTGGAGTGCAGTGGCGCAATCTCGGCTCACTGCAACCTCCGCCTCCTGGATTCAAGCGGTTCTCCTGCCTCAGCTTCCTGAGAAGCTGGGACTACAGGCACGCGCCACTAGGCCTGGCTAATTTATTTGTTTTTTTTTTTTAGTAGAGATGGGGTTTCACCATGTTGGCCAGGCTGGCCTCGAACTCCTTATCTCAGATGATCTGCCTGCCTCAGCCTCCCAAACTGCTGGTATTCCAGGCGTGAGCCACTGTGCCCGGCCAACAATTATGTTTTAAACAACTAGCGGCAGCAGCAGCACAGGAGTGATTAAATTCTCAAGCTGAGCTAGAGCTAGTCATGGAGCAGTCACCGCTCTCTGTCCCCAGGCCTTGGTTATCACACAGGTACTTCACTAATATTCATCATAGGCTGCCATCCACAGTCATGAAGTCATTTATTTTTTGAGACAGGGTCTTGCCCTGTCACCCAGGCTGGAGTGCAGTGGCATGATCTTGGCTCACCGTAACCTCCACTTCCTGGACTCAAGGGATTCTCATGCCTCAGCCTCTTGACTAGCTGAGATGGCAGGCGCCAGCCACCAAAGCCTGGCTAAGTTTTTGTATTTTCTGTATAGGCGGGGTTTTATCATGCTGCCCAGGCTGGTCTTCAACCTCTGATCTCAAATCAGTCGGCCCACCTTGGCCTCCCAAAGTGCTGGGATTACAGGTATGAGCCACTGTGCCTGGTCTTACAGTCATGATGTTATTACTGATGTCACATACTGGCAAGTATATCCAGGTGGATGACAAGTTTCAGGTTCATATCTTTATTTTAGTATGCTTTCTTCTTCTTTTTATTATTATTTTATTTTCATAGGTTATTGGGGAACAGGTGGTGTTTGGTTACATGAGTCAGTTATTTAGTGGTGATTTGTGAGATTTGGGTGCACCCATCACCCAAGCAGTATACACTGAACCCTATTTATAGTCTTTTATACCTCCACCTCTTCCCACCCTTTCCCCCGAGTCCCCAAAGTCTATTGTGTCATTCTTATGCCTCTGTATTCTCATGGCTTAGCTCCCACTTATGAGAACATATGATATTTGGTTTTCCATTCCTGAGTTACTTCTTAGTATGCTTCCTTCTTCCTCTTCAAAACATTATAAAATATTATTGTGTACATCATTATATATATATACTGCCACATAGTGATTTTTACACAAATATATGCTGTACCTAATAGATGCAGTAACTAAGGGATTTTCTTTTTCTTTCTTTCTTTTTTTTTTTTTTTTTTTTGAGATGGAGTTTCGCTTTTGTTTGTCCAGGCTGGAGTGCACTGGTGCAATCTCAGCTCCACTGCAACCTCCACCTCCCAGGTTCAAGCGATTCTCCTCCTCAGCCTCCTGAGTAGCTGGGATTACAGGCATGTGCCACCACACCCAGCTAATTTTTGTATTTTTAGTAGAGACGGGGTTTCTCAGTCTGGTCTCAAACTCCCGACCTCAGGTGATCCGCCTGCCTCGGCCTTTCTTTTTTCTTTTTTTCCCTAGTTCTCGTGGTCCTCAATTATTTTATTTTATTTTATTTTATTTTACTTTTTTGAGACAGAGTCTTGCTCTGTCGCCAGGCTGGAGTGTAGTGGCGGGATCTCGGCTCACTGCAACCTCCTACTCGTGGGTTCTCCTGCCTCAGTCTCCTGAGTAGCTGGGATTACAGGCACACGCCACCATGCCCAGCTAATTTTTGTATTTTTAGTAGAGATGGGGTTTCACCATGTTGGCCAGGATGGTCTCGATCTCCTGACCTCGTGATCTGCCCGCCTTAGCCTCCCAAAGTGCTGAGATTATAGGCGTGAGCCACCACGCCCGGCCTATTTTATTTTATTTTTGTTTTGTTTTTTGAGATGGAGTATCAATATCACTCTGTCGCCCAGGTTGGAGTGCAGTGGTGCCATTTTGGCTCACTACAACCTCTGTCTCCTGGGTTCAAACAGTTCTGCTGAGGGATTACAGGTGCAAGCCATCATGCCTGGCTAATTTTTTTCGTATATTTAGTAGAGACAAGATTTCACCATGTTGGCCAGGCTGGTCTTGAACTACTGACTTTGGCCTCCCAAAGTGCTGGGATTACAGGCATGAGCCACCGCGTCCAGCCTATTTTATCATTATTATTATTATTATTATTATTATTTGGTAGAGATGGGTCTCACTGTGTTGTCCAGGCTGGTCTCAAACTCCTGGGCTCAAGCTCCTGCTTCAGCCTCTGAAAGTGGTAGGATTACAGGAATGAGCCACTGTACTCAGCCTACTAAGGTATTTTCAAGGGTAACTTTAACTATGTGATATAATTGTAATTTACTTCTCCTCATTTTCTATTCCTTTAAAATGTAAAGCTTGTGACAGTCCAGCCCCTTCAGCCTGGAGTCCCACCTCCCAGTCCCCACATGTGCTGTCTCTCACCAAGGTTGCCAGTGACCTCTGACCAAAACAATCTTGTAAGTAATCAAAACTGAATTTTCTACCTTATTCTGTTCTCCTTGACCCTTCTTTTACTCTGCACTCTCTTTCTTTGTCCCCTCGCCCATATTTCACTCACTCATTCTCATAGTTCAACTCCTGACTAAAGGCTGACACACCTCCCAAATCCCTGTCTCCAGCCCAGGCCTCTCATTCTGCCTCCAGACCTGCCATTTTTTTGTGTGTTCTGGATGGTTTCATTTGCGTGTGGCTCAGACATCTCAAAAACATATCCTAAACTGAACTCACCATCTCCCTCTCTCACCCTCCTGCCCCTGCCCTCAATTACTCCTCTTTCTGTCATCTTCATCTGGATTGGTGGCAACACCTTCCAATCAATTTTTCCAGGCTAGAAACTTCCCTTTCTTTCTCTCTCTCTTTTTTTTTTTGAGGTGGAGTCTCGCTCTGTTGCCCCAGTTGAAGTGCAGTAGTGCCATCTCGGCTCACTGCAGCCTCCACCTCCCTGGTTCAAGCAATTCTCCTGCTTCACCCTCCAAAGTAGCTGGGATTACAGGTGCCCACCACCACACACAGCTAATTTTTGTATTTTTAGTAGAGACAAGGTTTCACCATGTTGGCCAGGCTGGTCTTGAACTCCCAACCTCAGATGATCTGCCTGCCCCGGCCTCCCAAAGTGCTGGGATTACAGGTGTGAGCCACTATGTCCAGTCTCAACTTCACATCTAATCAGTCACCAAATCTTGCCATTTTATCAGTGTTTCTTGAATTATTTTCATCCTTATTTCTACTGTCCTGTTTCAGGCTCTTGACACTTGTCACCTGGTCTGCTGGAAGTGGTGTCTTTGCTTCCAGTCCTATTTTTTTCTTTTTTTTTTTTTAATTTTTTAGATAGAGTTTCACTCTTGTTGCCCAGGCTGGAGTGCAATGGCACGATCTCAGCTCACTGCAACCTACGCCTCCCAGGTTCAAGCAATTCTCCTGCCTCAGCCTCCTGAGTAGCTGGGATTACAGGCATGTTCCACCACGTCTGGCTAATTTTGTATTTTTAGTAGAGATCGGGTTTCTCCATGTTGGCCAGGCTGGTCTTGAACTCCCAACCTCAGGTGATTCGCCCGTCTTGGCCTCCCAAAATGCTGGGATTACAGGCGTGAGCCACCGTGCCCGGCCAGCTTCCAGTCCTGTTTCCTTTGAAGCCTCCTCTACATTGCTGCCGGGGTGGTTTTTCTAAAATGCAGATCTGGCCAGGCACAGTGGCTCACGCCTGTAATCCCAGTACTTTGGGACGCTGAGGCAGGAGGATCACTTGACCCAGGAGTTCGAGACCAGCCTGGGCAACACAATGAGACTCTGTCTCTATTTTAAAAATTAAAAAATAATAATTTATAATTTTTTTTTTTTTTTTTTTGAGACGGAGTCTCGCTCTGTCCCCCAGGCTGGAGTGCAGTGGCCGGATCTCAGCTCACTGCAAGCTCCACCTCCCGGGTTCACGCCATTCTCCTGCCTCAGCCTCCCGAGTAGCTGGGACTACAGGCGCCCGCCACCGCTCCCGGCTAATTTTTGTATTTTTTTAGTAGAGACGGGGTTTCACGTGTTAGCCAGGATGGTCTCGATCTCCTGACCTCATGATCCACCCACCTCGGCCTCCCAAAGTGCTGGGATTACAGGCTTGAGCCACCGCGCCCGGCCTTTTTTTTTTTTTTTTTAGACGGAGTCTTGCTCTGTTGCCCAGGCTGGAGTGCAGTGGCGCGATCTCGGTTCACTGCAAGCTCCGCCCCCCGGGTTCACGCCACTCTCCTGCCTCAGCCTACTGTGTAGCTGGGACTACAGGCGCCCGCCACCATGCCCGGCTAATTTTTTGTATTTTTAGTAGAGATGGGGTTTCACCATGTTAGCCAGGATGGTCTCGATCTCCTGACCTCGTGATCCACCCACCTCGGCCTCCCAAAGTGCTGGGATTACAGGTTTGAGCCACCACGCCCGGCCAATAGTTTATAAATTTAAAAAATAAAAATAAATTAGCTCGGCATGGTATTTATGCACCTGTCGTCCCAGCTACGCAGGAGGCTGAAGTGGGAGGATCACCGGCGCTCAGGAGGTTGTGGCTGCCATAAGTTGTGATCATGCTACTCCACTCCAGCCTGGGTGACAAAGTGAGACCCTGGCTCAAAATATATAAATAAATCAAATGCCTATCTGACCACGTTCCTCTCCTGCTTCTATCCTACGGTGGCTCCCCATCACTGGCCTGTCCTATGAGAAAACGTTTACATTCCTTAATTCAGCCTAGAAGGCCTTTGTGACTTGCTGTCTACTTCTCTGGCCCTTCTCTTGCTTCCTTCCTGGCTGTAGAAACCTTGAAGATACTTCCCCAAACCCACCTGCTGATTCTTGCTTTTTTCATGCGGACTCCTCTGTCTGGAATGTCT
Organism: Macaca fascicularis; assembly: GCF_037993035.2. Taxonomy (NCBI): domain Eukaryota; kingdom Metazoa; phylum Chordata; class Mammalia; order Primates; family Cercopithecidae; genus Macaca; species Macaca fascicularis. Next base: position 7,807,222 of record NC_088385.1, on the reverse strand, counting down.
TCTACATGCTGCAACCCTAACCCAACCTCCATACTGCAGAGAAGTGGCTGGTCTCAGACCAATGCCTAGTCATCCTTTTAAATTCAGCCCAGGCCAGGCGCGGTGGCTCACGCCTGTAATCCCAGCACTTTGGGAGGCTGAGGCGGGCAGATCACGAGGTCAGGAGTTCGAGACCAGCCTGGCCAACATAGTGAAACCCCATCTCTACTAAAAATACAAAAATTAGCCGGGCATGGTGGCATGCACCTGTAGTCCCAGCTACTTGGGAGGCTGAGGCAGGAGAATCACTTGAACCCAGGAGGCGGAGGTGAGCCGAGATCATGCCACTGAACTCCAGCCTGGGCATCAGAGCAAGACTCCAAAAAAAAAAAAGATTCAGCCCTGTGTGAAGGTGTGAACCCCTTCTAGGACATGAAAAGATTCAGCCCAGGTGTGATCCTCTTCTAGAACATGTTCCTTTCCTAACTGCTTGAACCCCAGATAGAAGTCCTATTCTTTTTACTTCTATAGTACTTTCTTTATATCTCCATAATTTTATTTACTATTAATACATGATACATTGTTTTATAAAAGTCTTTGTAACCTCCTTAAGGATTCACTGCTTAATCTCCAGTGCTTAGCACAAATCATTAAATGCGAACCAGAAACTGTTCCAAATGTGTTACATCTATAACCTCATTGGATCCTCACTACCAACCCCATGCAATAGATACTAATGTGATCTCTGTCTTACAGAGGAAGAAACAGGCACAGGGAGGTTCAGTAATTTGTCCAAGATCATACACACAGTGGCCTTCAGGTATTCATGAATGGGGAGTCTGGTTCCACAGTTACCATGTTTGCCATTATATTATATTGCCTCCTTATTAGTGTCCACACTCTGTAAGCATATTGACATCTACGCTTGTTGAGTGCATACCATGTACCCAGCTCTGTGCTACATGTTTTACCTGAATTATTTCAACTGCATAACAACCCTGTGAGGTAACTACCATCATTGCTCCCATTTTACATAACAGAAAACTATAGAAATCTGGGGCTGGGCATAGTGGCTCATGCCTGAAATCCCAGCACTTTGGGAGACCCTGTCTCTAAAAAAATTTTTTTTTGGCTGGAAGTGGTGGCTCACCCCTTTAATCTCAGCACTTTGGGAGGCCGAGGCAGGCAGATCACAAAGTCAGGAGTTCGAGACCAGCCTGGCCAACATGGCAAAACCCTGTCTCTACTAAAAATACAAAAAATAGCCAGGCATAGTGGTGGGTGCCTGTAATCCCAGATACTCAGGAGGCTGAGGCAGGAGAATCGCTTGAACTTGGGAGACGGAGGTTGCAGTGAGCCGAGATCGTGCCACTGCCCTCCAGCCTGGGCAATAAGAGCAAGACTCCATCTCAAAAAAATAAAAATAATTTTTAAAAAATTAGCTGGGCATGGGAGCACATGCTTGTAGTCCCAACTACTTGGGAGGCTGGGGTAGGAGGATCACTTGAGCCCAGGAGGTCAAGGCTGCAGTGGGCTGTGATGGCGCCACTGCACTCCAGCCTGGGTGACAGCAAGACCCTGTCTCAAAAAAAAAAAAAAAAAAAAAAAAGGAGAAATCTGGCAACTTCCCCGAGATCACACAGTTAACGAGTGGCATAGCTTCACTCAAACTCCAAGTCTCAGCCAGGACACTCTACCAAATGAGATCAACGGCTCAGTAATGGATTGGCATCCAGTGTGAAGACTGGACCAGCAGGGAAAACTATGATGCGTACAGCCCAGAGCCTGAAGCAGATTTCACAGCCTCAGAGGTGGCACAGGCTGACTCAAAACCCGGGGCAGAAAGGGACCAACCCAGAAACAGTGACCCAGAATCACAGGGAAATAGAAATGGGAGTCAGCACAATGAAGCCCCTCCTTCACCCCATGCTCCTTATCCTCAAGGTCGCAGGAGTTAGTTGCTCAGGCGGTTCAAAGGTCTTGACGGTGAACACCATCCCCAGGGATTCCCAAGGCGGTGATGCCATCAAAGCGTTAATTCTGAGCTGGGCCTGACCGGGTGCGGACTCTGCCGCAGGGAGAGAAGGGTTAATCGCCCCGGGCCTTCGCCGTGGGGGCGGGGCTTCGGGGAGGGTCACAGCCCGGTGCGGAGACCCGAGGTTAACCGCCCGGGGTGGGGTCCAGGGGGCGGGGCATGCTCCCCGCGGCTGCGGCGGGTAGACAGGTAACTGCCCCCGAAGGGGCGAGGCCATACAGGGGCGCGGCCTCGGGCTGCACAACCCGGGGCGGCGATGAGAGGGTTAACGCCCCGGAGGGCCCTGGCGGGGCGGGGCCGCGGGTTGAGCACCGCCCGAGGGAGGTGCTGGGGGCGGAAGCGGCACGCGGTGTGCGCCCTGCGCGCCTCGGCTTCTTTCCGCCCGGCTCTTCCAGAGGCCCGGCGACTTCCTGGGCTGGGAAGCCAACCGAGGTTCGGGGGCAGCGGCTAGGGCTCGGGGCGAGTAAGGCGGATGGTCCCTGCTGAGGCCCAAAGGGGGCGAACTCGCGAGAGTCTCGGGCGACCTGGGTCAGATGGGGCGAGGGCAGATGAGGGGTCCGGGAGCTTTCGGGCAGCGAGGGGGGAGGAGCGGGCCAGTTGGCAAACTTGGGTGAAAGGATGGGGTGCCTGGGTGACGACCCCCCGCCAGGATTCTGCTCCTCCACCCCTTTTCTCCCAACTCGCTTCCAGGCCAATCTCAAACTGGAGCTCAACTTTTAGAAGAGAGACGCCCCAGCAAGCCTCTTTCGGGGAGCCCTATAGCTCCTCACCTCCATGGGCGAGACAGCCCTGGCGGGGGACAGGAGCAGCACCCCCACCCCACAGGCCCTGTACCCTGACGTCTCCTGTCCCGAGGGCTTGGAAGAGCTGCTGTCTGCACACCCTCCTGAACGGGGGGCCCAACGACGCCACGGTTGGAACCCCATAGACTGTTCAGAGAACATCGAAGTCAAGGAAGGAGGGTTGTACTTTGAGCGGAGGCCCATGTCCCAGAGCACTGATGGTGTCCGGGGTAAGAGGGGCTATTCAAGAGGCCTGCACGCCTGGGAGATCAGCTGGCCCCTAGAGCAGAGGGGCCCGTATGCCGTGGTGGGCGTGGCCACGGCCCGCGCCCCGCTGCCGACTAAGCACTACGCGGCGCTGCTGGGCAGCAACAGCGAGTCGTGGGGCTGGGACATCGGGCGGGGGAAGCTGTACCATCAGACCAAGGGGCCCGGAGCGCCCCAGTATCCAGCGGGAACTTAGGGTGAGCAGCCGGAGGTGCCAGAGAGGCTGCTGTTGGTTCTGGACATGGAGGAGGGAACTCTGGGCTACGCTATTGGGAGCACCTACCTGGGGACAGCCTTCCGCGGACTGAAGGGCAGGACCCTCTATCCGGCAGTAAGCGCTGTCTGGGGCCAGTGCCAGCTCCGCATCCGCTACCTGGGCGAAAGGAGAGGTGAGGCCTGGGGCAGATGTGGGGAGAACTTTCTGTCCCTGGTGGCAGCGGTCTGGGATGGAAACTCTTCTGACAAGAGCAGAGGGGATGCACCTTCATCCAGCCTGCCTCTCGCCTGTTCAGTGCTGGGAAAGGCTAGGGGTCTTTACGGCTGTTATTTAATCCAACAGCAATAGAGGTGAAACAGGCTTGAGAAAGCAACTTCCTCAAGTTTTCTTGGCCAGTAAATGGTGAACCTTCAGAATGGAGGGAGGCACTCCAGGGATGAGAGAATTCAGGAGATATCAACCCCTGAGCAAGAGGCGCAAAGGGTTAGGTACTGGGTTTGATGTACAGGTCCAAAAGGAGGAGGACAGGCAGAGCCAGGTACCTGGGGTGTGTACCGGATTCTCCGGGCTCTGACCTGTCTCTGTGCCACATACCCACTTCCTTCCTCAGCATGGAGACACTGGGGCCCTGGGCACCAGGGAGGAGAGCAGTGGAGGAGGCAGGGCCTTAGGGAGGGGCAGCAGGGGAGGAGCCTTCCTAGGAACTGACTGGGGCCAGGGCTTGGAGCTGCTCTCTGCAGTTGTGTGAGCTGTAGAGTGGACGGCCATCCTTCCTCACCTCAGCCCCAGCTCCCAAGCCTCTGGAGTCAAAGCCTGGGCCAGCTCCACCACGGTCAGAGCCACCTTGGCCTGTCACTTAGAGGGCCTTAGCCAGCGCTTCATCCCAGCTCTGACTAGGGATGTGTGAAATCTTAAGTGGGAGGCAGAACTTCAGGGCATCTCAGATTCCCCTTTCAGCCAAGGTGGGCACACTCAAAGCAGGAAAGCAGAAAGGCATCTGGGCAGGACCCTGTAGTTTGAGGACGTCTGACTGGTGGCTGCACCCATACTCACATTCCCCTCCTTCTCTCTCCCAGCCGAGCCACACTGTCTTCTGCACCTGAGCCACCTGTGTGTGCGCCACACCCTGGGGGATACCCGGCTCGGCCAGGTATCTGCCCTGCCATTCCCCCTGCCATGAAGCGCTGCCTGCTCTACCAGTGAGCCCTGTGATACCACAGACTGTGCTGAGGCCTTGCCACCACCCCTCCCCTTGGGAAGGTGGGGAGGCACTGCTGGCCTAGACCAGCTATTGAAAGCTGGTGAGGCTGGGCCCCTACCCCAACCCAAGCTCTGAGGAAATCAACAGCCCCAGAGCCACTCAGAGGAAGAGAGGGAGCCGGCATTCAAGGCTATGACAGTTTGCTACGCAAAACGTTTTTTTCTAGTAAAAACAGTAAGAGGTACTATTATAGAAACCTGTTCTTGGGTTTGTTTTTTTTTTTTTTTTTTGCACAAAGGATCATTTATATAGCTGCCTCAAAAAGGAAGATTATCTGGGCAAGTCCAGTGAAGGCAGACAGACCACAAGACCTAGTGCCAGGTGTTTATTCCCTCACATGTGGGTGGTTCACGTACACAGTACACAGGCATGGGCACCATGGGAGAGGGCGGCACTCCTGCCTTCGGAGGGGAGGATCTCGGCCTCACTGTGTAAGAAGGGAGAGGATGGCTTCTCTCCTGCCCTCACTAGGGCCTAGGGAACCCAGGAGCAAATCCCACCCCTTCCACCTCTCAGCCGAGGAGAAGCCACCTTGGTGACATTTAGTTCCAACCATTATAGTAAGTGGAGAAGGGATTGGGCTGGTCCCAACCATTACAGGCTGAAGATAGTAAAGGAAGGTACAATTTGGATGAGGCCACAGGAAGGAGCAGGCGACACCATCAGAAGCATGTGCGGGGGAGGGGCAGTGACTGGGCTTCTGGGCTGCTTAGTCCCTGGCTTGGCAGGAAGGGTAGGGAAGGTGGATGGGGCTCATTGTTTGGCATTGATGATGTCCACGAATTCGGGCTTGAGGGAAGCACCACCCACAAGGAAGCCATCCACGTCAGGCTGGCTGGCCAGCTCCTTGCAGGTTGCCCCAGTCACAGAGCCTGGGAAGGGAGCAGAACAAGGGCTTGGTCAAGAACGAGATGAGTATACCCCATCCCCACCTCCATGTCCGAGGGCTCAGTCTAGTCCTCAGCCCACTCCCCCTCAGCCGGGAACCAAAGCCACTCACCTCCATAAATGATACGGGTGCTCTGAGCCACTGCTTCAGAGACGTTGGACTTAAGCCATCCTCGGAGCTTCTCATGTACTTCCTGGGCCTAGAACAAGAAGCTGGACTAAGGAAGACCGTTTCTGTCTAAGAGGAAGAATCACTGGCACCAGTGGACACTTAGTGTGGTTTCTGGCTGAGTCAGAGTACCAGGGCTCCGATCCATGCCAGGCCCTGGACTGGATGCCCTTGGACAAGTCACTGTCTCTGGGCCCAAGGTCTCCGTCTCTTTGAAATAAGGGGTTGCCCAAGATGGTCTGTGTCTGTCCAAACCTACTGAGGCAGGCTGGGATGAGGGCAGGGCTCCTGGGCTCGGTTACCTGTTGGGGCGTTGCAGTCTTGCCAGTACCAATGGCCCACACAGGCTCATAGGCCAGGACAACCTTGCTCCAGTCTTTCACATTATCTGCAGGGCACAGATCACAGATGGAGGGAAGGGTGAACAAGAAAGAACTCTCCAGCAAGGGTCTCCAGGAGTATGAAGGACGGTGGCCTACTGCCCCCTGGTGGACACTGGGGGATTTCCAGGTGGCATCTACCTTGGGGGCTGGAGAAGTGATAGGCCCCAAGCAAGGATTCTCACTCCCCCTCCCCCTTTTCCTTTTCTGGATCAGCATGGGGACCAAGACAGGCTCCAGGGCCTGACTCTACCCTCTGAGTCTCTGTGGCCCTGGATAGGCTCAAAGGTCCCTTTTTCCAGAGATACCTGCGATGACCTTTGTCTGCTCGAAAACAACCTTCTCAGTGATGCCAGCTTCCCTTTCATCTAGCTTCTCCCCAATACAGGCGATTACTCCGAGTCCCTCAGCCAGAGCATGGGCCACTTTCTGCCCAATCAGCTGTTGAGAAACAGACTTGGTGAGACATCCTTCTTGGAAAAAGACATCCCTTATCTTCTCTCTTGGCTACTAACCTCATCTGACTCCCCAAAGACATGTCTTCTCTCTGAGTGCCCCAGGACCACCCACGTGGCTCCGCAGTCTTTGATCATGCCAGGGCTAAAGGAAGAGATGAAGCCAAGGTTCAGCAGGGAGCCCATCCTGTGGCTTTCCCCTCAAAGCCACAGGGGAAGTGTGAGGGAAGGGTCCCACACACCCCTCTCCACCTCGATCTCACCTGATCTCCCCAGTAAAGGCCCCATTAGTCACTTTGTAGCAGTTCTGTGCAGCCACAGCAATCTTGGGATCTAGCTTCTGCCGGGCGAAGTCGATATAGGCAGTGGGGGGAGCACAAACCACTTCTGAGGGCAAGATGGTACCACAGGGGGATGAGACTAAAGAAAGCCTTCATTCTCCACAATTCCTAACCAGAGCCCTGGAGCCCCAAAGCCCTCACCCTCTTCTTCTTGGTTCTGCTCTCCTCCCCTTTTCACCCCAGCAAGATGACCTCTGTCCACTTTCCAGCCGAGGCTGGGTCTGCACTCAACTCAAAGGGCCTTCCAGATACCCCTGAGAGGCCACGGCCCTCGCCTTGCCCTCTGCTCTTTTAACAGCTGTGGCTCCAATTTCCTCGAGCTATTCTGGGCATAGGCACCTCACAGACTCAGCATTCTGTAGGGGCCAACTCTGCTTCCTTTCTAAAATAGCCCATCCTCATCTCCCCTTTGCAAGGCAAGGATCTGTAGCAAAAGGAGAGGGGCCAACTCCTGGGGTTTGTATTGGGGCCTCTGGGGAATGAACGAGAAGGGGATGCCTCTTTGGATCAGGCCCATGACTCTCCGATTTCGGTGGAGGGAGGAAGGAGGATGGAGGAGAGCATCCTTTGCCCGTGGGTGGTAGAGCTAACTGACTCAGAGGCCTTGCGCTTTGCCGTTTCCAGGTTGGGGAAGGCGGTAGGATGGCTCCTCACTCCCAAATCGTTCAGGCTATTTGGCACCGGCTCGGTCCCTTCAGTGGAAGGCGGGAGTCGCACAGGTTGCCCAAGGGAAGGGGTCAGATCTGGAGGCTCAGGGACCCCGAGCAGCTTGGCGCGGGGACCCGGCCGCTAGCAAGGAAGGGGAGGAGTCTGGGGCTACGTGCTGCGGCGCACGGCGCGGGAGGCCAAGGGGCAGGTAGCGGGAAGCCCACGCGGCCCAGCCTCCTCCCCCACCCCGGGGTCTGCGGTCAGCCTCCCCTGGTCTCCTGCAGAGCCTCGGGTTCCGCTCCTAACCTGTCGCCTGGCGGACACAGCCCCAGTGCGCGCCCCGGGGCCACCTTCCTCCAGAAGACCCAAAACGTCCTTACCTGCCCCACGGTCGAAGGGGCATCATGTGCTCCGCCCTGCCCCCTCGACGCACCGACGGGGCTGCAGCTGCGAGGCCCCTGCCCGGACCCCAGCGGCCCTCGTCCCACAGCCCTGCATCATCAGGTCCGTGCGCACACCGGCCTCGAGGCCTCGGGAGAGGACGCTGCCACTCCCGCCCCGGCCCCGGCCCCGGCCCCGGCCCGGCCCCTCCTCCGCGAGGGCTTACCGGTGTCTGCCGGCACCTTGGCCGCGTTCAGAGTGCCGATGAGCTCCCCCAGATTCTGCTTCCGCCCGTTCATCTTCCAGTTCCCCCCAACGAAGAACTTCCTGGAAGGCGCCATGGCGATGGAGCCGAGACGCTGAAGGTCAGTGTCTGCGCGCAGCCGCGGCCACTGCCCGCTTATATAGAGCGCCGCGAAGTGGAACTCCGCCTCCTCGCCGTCCTCCGCCATGGCCCGCCCGGTCCCCCGGAGCCCTGCCCCCCGCCCGCCCTCCTGCAGCCGCCTCGGCCGCCGCCCCGTGTTGCACTGTTCCGACGTTCCCCCTTCTTGTGGCAACGTTCTAGGCGCGTCGGGGGCTCGGTCGCCTCCGCCTCGATTGCGGGACTTTCGGGACAAGGCGAGACCTGTGAGCTCCGGCGCTCAGGGGAACCCCCGCTGACCCCACGGGGCCAGAAGTGGTTCAGCGGAGCTAGCTGTTGGCAACTTGGCCGTAGCCCAAATCGCCTACTGTGGCAGAGAGGGCCCCTCTCCAACTATGGGATAGACAACCTCCTTCCCCCATCGGAGCAGCTCGTGCCCGACTACTGAGCAGGCAACCTTGTACCCAGGGAGTCTACCTGAGTCAAAACTTGCGGGACAAATACAGGGTTCACAGCGGGAGGGGCAGCCCAGAGAAGCGTAGGCCACCAGGAGTGTCCCAACCCTCGCCCCGGCTGGCAAGGCCTGGCAGGAACTGTAGGGACTGAGTCCCAGACTGAAGCCAGCTAGCCACTAGGGATATCTGGGAAATACTCGGACTCCTGTGTGACTAGAGAAGGGCTCTTCACTCCGTCTTTCCTTGGCTTTGTGTCGGCACTTTGTCACTCTACACCTCCCCACCCAACCCCAATTTTCCTAGAGCTCTAGAACGAGTGAAAAGTGGAGACTTGCCTTTGGGGGGGAGGGGGCCAGAGTTAGGAGTTTTCTGAAACGTCCTCCTGCTAACCCCGGGAAGGTAAGCCTCTCCCAAGGTATCAAACAGGACACAATTTAGCAGTTGTACTTTTATTCACATCGTGTTTTGGCATTTTCCAGAGAAGGACAAGGAAGAGACAGGGTGGGGGAAAGACTGAGGCAGGAGGGCAAGGGGGGGGGTCCCTATTTCCCTCACATCCCTCCTTGACCAACCACACAGGGGCAAACAAAGGGGGAGGGGAGGCACAGGTGCTCACTCGCCTGGGGAGAGGACACACAAAGCTACACCCACGCGCGCACAAACCAGACCCCTCCCTCCACACCAGGGGGCTGGGCAGGGCAACAGAGAAGCAGAGCACTGTGGATTCCGGGGCAGGGGAAGCAACGAAGTCTCCTTACAGACAGGTGGCCGGCCCCTCCCGTCCCCATCCTGCTCCATCCCCAGAGTCTATCGCTGCCCCTCTGCTCTGCCCGGCCATTCTCCCACAGCCTCCAGCTTCTTCCCTGCTGCCGGGGACAAAAGGAAAAAGGGTACAGAGCAGAGGGGCTAAAGTCCATCCCTCAGCCCCTCTCCCTCATGCCAGGTGGTCTTCCCCTGCCCCCATTGGTAAGGGGTGAGGCAGGCTCTTAGCTGGCCACTCTCTGGTAGAAGTAGATGTAGCCCAGGTCCTTGGGCGGCTTCTCAGAGGCACACACTTTCTGGTCATTGTAGATCACCCATCTGGGGAAGTGGGGAAAACAGAAAAAGATGAACAAACTGGGCATTCCAAGTGTCATCATGTAGTCTCTCAGCCATGGCCCCTGGAAATGCTCTCCACATTCTCTGCCCGTACCCCAAATCCACAGCCCAGCCACCACCTGCCGTAAGGGAGCTTCACAACCTAAAGGGTCGCGGCCCCTATTATGTCTTCAGATCCTCCAGTACCTCTGCAACCACCCCCAACCCATTCCAGGGAGGCGGGGGTTGGTAAACTTTTCTGAAAAGGGCAGATAGTATTTGAGGTTCTGCAGGCCTCTCTCTGGTCTCTGACACGACTCAACCTTCCTGCCGCAGCGTGAAAACAGCACAAACACCACATAAACAAGCGTGTTCCGGTTCCAGTGAAACGTTACAAAGGCAGGCCGCCTGGCCAGGCGCGGTGGCTCATGCCTGTAATCCTAGCACTTTGGGAGGCCGAGGCAGAAGAATCACTTGAGCTCAGGAGTTCAAGACTAGCCTGGGCAACATAGTGAGATCCCATCTCTATTTTTAAAAAAAGCTGGTGGCCAGATCCAGCCCTTGGGCCAATCAGTGCTGCAAGACCTTCTGTCACTCTCTGGCACTTTATGTCCCCACCAGGCAGTCCCTTCACCTTCTCCCATAGCTATCCCAAGGACTTCCAGATGGCCCTCCTCATTCCCACCACCATTCTCCATTCAAAAAGCACATGGCCAGCACTCACCTGCCTTCCTTCTTGATGTGGCAGACGTAGTGACCACACATGGTCGAGGTGCCCATGTGACTAATGAAGGCAAAGAGCTGATACTCTAGAGAAGGAGAGAGGGGGTCAGAGAAGGAAACAGAAGAGGAATGCTTGAGTGACAGTCCAAAGATACAGACAACAGCTCAGACTCAGGACAGAAGTTTCAGGGAATGTGAGGCATGTACTGGGCCAGAGCCTGTCTCCATGTCAGAGAACCCCACCCTCAGATGCCACGTTGAGGTGGAGAGAAGCCCCTGACCCCTGAGGAGGGCAGAGCTGCCTGAATGAGGGATCTGGTGTAGCAGACTGACCAGATTCCACCAGGCCTGTCCTGCTTCCCGGGGACACTCACTTCCAGGACCATCCCGGACTTTAGGTCCCACTGGCACAGACTCAGAGATGGAGTCGGCAGCTGAGCGGCCCTCTGAGATGTCCATGGCAGCTTCAGCATCCAGGTCATCAATGTGACTGAAGATCCAGTCCACAGCCCGTTCTAAACTATTGTTCTTGGAGAGGAAGGAAGCATTACTTTTTTTTTTTCTTGAGACAGTCTCGCTCTGTCGCCCAGACTGGAGTGCAGTGGGGCAATCTCGGCTCGGCTCACTGCAAGCTCTGCCTCCCAGGTTCACGCCATTCTCCTGCCTCAGCCTCCCAATTAGCTGGACTACAGGTGCCCGCCACTACGCCCGGCTAATTTTTTGTTTTTTTTTTAAGATGGAGTTTCGCTCGTTGCCCAGGCTGGAGTACAATGGCGCGATCTTGGCTCACCACAACCTCCACTTCCCAGGTTCGAGTGATTCGCCTGCCTCAGCATTCCCGAGTAGCTGGGATTACAGGCATGCGCCACCATGCCCAGCTAATTTTGTGTTTTTAGTAGAGATGGAGTTTCTCCATGTTGGTCAGGCTGGTCCCGAACTCCCAACCTCAGGTGATCCACCCGCCTCGGCCTCCCAAAGTGCTGGGATTACAGGCGTGAGCCATCGTGTCCGGCCAATTTTCTGTATTTTTTAGTAGAGATGGGGTTTCACCGTGTTAGCCAGGATGGTCTTGATCTCCTGACCTCATGATCCGCCCGCCTCGGCCTCCCAAAGTGCTGGGATTACAGGCGTGAGCCACCGCGCCCGGCCAGAGAGAAGCATTACTTTTTCTAACAAGTTCTGGGGCAAAAAAGCCAGCAGTAAATGCAGGCCTCAGCTCCTTCATCGAAGTCACAAAAGAGTGGTGCCCAGCCTTGGCCAGACCACACCTGTTGTCTTTGGTCTTGCTCAAGAAGGATGGCCCCTCACTGCCCCCCACTTCTTCCCCACTGGCCCCACGTCCTTAGCTGGGGCAGCCCATACCGTGGCCCGCAGTGCTTTCAGGGCCTGGTCCCGGGAGAAGCCCATGGAGACAATGGTGGTCACACAGTCCTCGGGAGGGGGGTCGGCTGCTGCACTTGTGGAGCCTGGCCCGCTAGACCCAGGCAGGATGAGGGGGTTCGCAAAATCTGTGGATGTGAAGGGGTTGATTTGTTTGGGGGAGGATGGAGGCCCTGCCCCACCCTGCTCCCCACCCCAGGCTACCTGGATCATCCATGTGTGACATGACCCAGTTCATGGCGGCCTCGGCCCCGCTGTTGCCCGTGTAGTAGACAGCTTTGCGGCAGGCGTCCATAGGGAAGCCCATCTCCACCAACTGGATGATGACGGATTCATCCAGCATGGGTGCTGCAATGGGAATTGTGGGTGCAGGGACCGACTGACGGGGCCACTGTTTGCTCCTCCTCCCTCCCACAGGCCAGGACCCAGCCCTCTTCCAATCACCCATTCCATGCATTTTTCTCCCATGGATTGGCACCTTTATCCCAAAACTAAAATGACCACACAACTGTAATGTGGGTCCCTGCCCATTCTCACAGAATGGGCTGTGTTTCTGGAGCATGATACCCCCACCCTACCCAAACCAGGGAGGTAGCAAGGGCAGAGAGGTCATTAGCTGGTACTGTTGCCATCCACACCCAGAAGGTGGCTGGGAGTGCTCTGGTGAGGCCCCATGTCAATCAAAGAGGGCAGAGGAAATTTGAAAGGGAGGACAGGAGAAACACAAAGGACAGGGGCAGGGGATGCAAGGCAGAGAGGCCCCCATCAGCACGGGAGACAGACAGGCAGGAAGAAGAGTCACTAACATGTCGGAGAGGAGAAGTGAGGGGAGCAGAAGGAGTCTTCGTCTTCGTTGCCATAGAAACCAAGGCTACCTTTGGGCTCATCCGGAGTGACCAGGGGTGGGGCAATGTCTGGCAGCTCCTCCTCTCCAGGCTGCAGCCCTGTGCCCCTCAACTGGGAGATGTCAAGCTCCTCTGGCATCTCGATGGACACATCTGTGGGAAAAGGGTCACCTCAGCAGCTCCCGGAGGCCTACCTGGAAAGTGATTCGGGAACCTCAATCCCCTGCCCCCCTATGTCAGAACTGCTCTGTCAAGAGGAGCTGCTAAAAGCACGGCACCCATCTTAGGGGTCCCAGTATAAGACAAATAATACTAAGCCTGGGAGTCAGGAGGCCAGGATGCTGCTCCCAGATCTGCCACACATAAGCTATGAACAGGGCAGGGGGCCTAGAACTTGTGAGACAGAATGATTTTATACTCCTGTGACTCTCAACTTCCTTATCTAGAAAATGAAGGTACATCACGAGTTCTCAAATGACAGTCAGGGACCTGTAAGACTCACGAGAATTAATTGTTTCAAGATTAGCAAAATGAAAACATCTTACCAATTATTAAAAAAAAACTACAAAAATCACTTTTGGTTGTAAATCATACCTATAACAATCAAAGAAGTCTTTTAATATTTTTAGTTAGTGCTTTCAAACTAGATACATTTTGAAACATTGGAGGTGATTTTTTTTTCCCCTTTCAGAGGAAACAGAAACACTAGTTTGTATGTGTTAAAGCCCCTTCTTTTTCTAGCATTTTCTGCATAACCTCCCTCATTCCAGCAGCCATACCCAGTTTCTTGGGCACCCAGTCTAAGCCGAAGGTGAACTTCTTGATCTGGATGACCAGGTAGTCAGGGAATGAGGCAAATCGTGTGGTCCTAGAGAAGAGAGAATGTGCTGGTACCCAGAGAATGCCCTGGGTTTTCCTCTCCTGAAACTCCCACCTGGGGTTCAGCCCCTCATGGATAGAAGTCCCAATAACCCAGAAGATCCTCCATATTCTTCTCTTTCCCTGGGCAGGTGTCTAATGCCTGTCCTCAGCCAACAAGCAGCAGTAGAAGCCAGAAGGAAGGCTGTGAGCAAAAAAAAAAAAAAAAAAAAAATGCCTAGGTGTGGTGGCTCATACCTGCAATTCCAGCACTTTGGGAGGCCAAGGCAGGATGACTGCTTGAGCCCAGGAGTTAGAGACCAACCTGGGCAACATAGTGAGACCCCGTCTCTATTTAAAGAAAAAAAAAAAGCCACACACAGAGGAAGAGCTGTTTCACTGGCAGGAGCAGCAAAAGGTTGGGTAGCTGACTCCCCAAGACCAAAGCCCTTTCTCAGGTCTCACGCCCGTACCAGGTGCCAATGGGTAGGCACAAAGTGGGGCTATTTGCTGGCAATCCAAATTCTGCCCACAGATGACCCTAAGTGCCTGTGCTCCGCCATGACTGAGGGGGAGTGAAGACAGGCTACGCTACAAAGAGACCCTGTGCCGGAGGAGAAGAGGGAGTGGTTGGGGCAGGACAAGGTGACAGATGCAGTCAGCACCTGTGTCTCCCCCTACCAGGGCCCCTTGGTTCCATCAGGGCCAGATTACCAGCCCAACTGATTCAACCCTGGGATTCCAACCACAAAGGGATGAAAGAACAGGGAAGAGGCAGAAATATCCTCTGGGATGGCTGTGCCATAGACCCACAGCCTCAGGCCCCAACCAGAGGACTTACTTGACAGCTACTGACTTGGCCTGCAGGGCCGTGCTCCAGAAGTCATCCACCTGCTCAGGGGCCCCGTAGGCCTCCAGGCAAGAGCTGAAGGGCACCTGGGCCCGAACCAGTTCTGGCAGTGGCATCTTCTCCTCTTCGGCTTGCCGCTTCTTCTCCTCGTACTCCAGAAGCTCCTCTGGTGACAGAATGGGTTGGTGGATCCTTCAGAGTGTGCTGCTTCTTTCCCTTCTTAGCCTCTCCCTACTGGCTCTGTGTCCCTATTTCAGCTCCTCTACCCTTCCAAGGCACCCCGACACACGTCCAGTATGTCTCGCCTCTGTTTCCACGCAGCTCTGCTAACAAGCTGAGAGTCCACTGGGCGAGGTTAACCCTACCTACTCCTGGTGGCCGAGACTGGAACCTTGGTGGTGGAGCAGGGCATTCCATGGACTCTGCTCCCATCAGGTGCCCAAGCATTCCTCCTAGACCTTAGCCTCCCCCCGTGCCAAGGCCTTGCTGATGGAGCAACCTACCTTTGTTAAGGGCTGCATCCATGGGCACAGGCAGCTGCATGATGTAGTCAACTCGCTGGGTGTACTTCACCTTCTCTGTGGCCAGGCACTTAATCTTCTCCTCCACCAAGAAGCGGAACACTTCATTCGGATTTTCAGAGCTCCGGCAATTCCTCTATGGGAAAGAGGCAGGGTAGGGAGGTCTGGGCAGCCAGGGAACAGAATGGGGCCTGAAAGGTTCATGGGAGAGTCAGGGAGAGAAGACAGACTACCACTCAGAACTCAGGGACATAAGAGCAGAGCAGAAACCTTCCCTAATTCACCAACCCCTCCCATTTCTGGCCCCATCCCTGCACTGAGGGACTGTGCTGGAACACGCCTGTATTTTTCTTTATGAGCAGTAAGTATTCTCATGTCATTGTCTTTGGGCGCAATCTGAATTGAGCTTCCAGCCCATCAAGGGTAAGGATCATCACCTTCACTATCCTCCTTAGGTGCAAATACTGCTCACAGGGACATAGACCGTAGGGATTCAGGGATGGGACTGGGTTGGGGCTGACAGAGGGAGAAATGGGCAGGAAGGAGAGCGAGTAAACTGCAGGAAAATGAGGGTGTGCCATCTTCCCAGCCCTTACCTCCACCATGTTGATAAGGTGAAGGAAGAACTCCTGGGCATCCTGCTGCCGGTTGGTGGAGAATTCAGGGTGGCCCTTGCCGATGAGGGCCTTGAACATCCGAGGGGCAATGCCATCTTGAACTTCCTGGGAAGAGTCAGGGCAGGGACTCAGCTGGGGCTCAGTGGTCATCCCGGGGCCTTCTTTAGACATCTCCCAGACCTCAGCTTCCCCACAATCCCAGGGCCTGAAAGGGACAGAGTCCTAGACGCACCTTCTGTTCTGGCACCCGCTCCCCATCGCCCGACTCTGGTACTGGCTTGGAATACTCCCCGGAGAGAAGGCCATGGCCCAGCTTGGCCCTGCGTTAATATCCAAGAAAACATTTCACTTCAGTCAACTAACGACCCTGTATGTCCCCAACTCAACCCCCTGCTCGTGGCTCTCCCTAGCTAACTCTTGACAATGTGAAAAACCTTAGATTCCACAGGAACCCAGCTCAAGACAGACAACATGCCCAGAGGACAGTCACCCGAATACTCCTAATAGGCCAGGGGTGGCCATGCATGATGGCTCACGCCTGTAATCCCAGCAATTTGGGAGGCTGAGGTGGGCAGACCACGAGGTCAGGAGATCGAGACCATCCTGGCCAACATGATGAAACCCCGTCTCTATTAAAAATATTTTAAAAATTAGCTGGGCGTGGTGGCGGGCGCCTGTAGTCCCAGCTACTTGGGAGGCTGAGGCAGGAGAATCACTTGAACCCAGGAGGCAGAGGTTGTAGTGAGCCGAGATCGCACCACTGCACTCCAGACTGGCAACAAAGCAAGACTCCGTCTCAAAAAAAAAAAAAAAAAAAAAAACAAAGGCCAGGGGTTAAAGTGCTGTGCCCCCCAGGCGGTCATGGAGGAGGAAGGTATACGGCCATGACTCTCAACAGCCTTCCTACATAGGACCTGGTTACATACACCTGGGTGCTGAAGTCCTGGGTAGGGTCTGTCGGGGCATTCTGGAAGATCTTCTCCAGCTTATCCACATACCTAAAAGTCAAGGAAAGGACGGTTGGAGGGGCTCTGGCCTGAGCTCTGAGGAAAAGGGAAGGGAGCAAACATTTACTAATTCTGTGAATGGGCTCCCGTCAAGAGTGGGGAGTCGCTTCTCTCCAGCAACCTGCCTGTTCTCCCCTTCTCAACTATGTCCAGTGTGTAAGCACGCTGGGCGGCACAGGAGCCAGGGAGGGAGGCAGCCTGGGATGAGGACAAGGGCAGTTCATGTTCCATTAGACAGAACCTGTTGACATATTCTGAGCATTCACATTCTAATTGTTCCCCAAATTCAAAGGTAAACTCATTTCTGCTGAGAACCTGCCTTTCTTCTTAGTGTACCAAGCCCCCTTCCTCCCCAAGTGCTACATGTCCATGTTAGGTGCTCATCTGAGGTCACTGGCCTAAAATAAAGACCATCTGCTAACCCTTGAGTCTGTCAGAAGGCCACAGAGCCCGGGGACCTGGCACTCTGCACTATCAGCGGGGTTTGTGTGTTGGGGTGCTGGTGGTGCAGCTCCCTAACTTGCTCCCCTTACAGCATGTCAGCCAGAGTGTGACAGGAATTATTCTGTTTTTTTTTTTTTAAAGAGAAGACAGGGTCTCGCTATGTTGCCCAGGCTGGTCTCAACCTCCTGGGTTCAAGCGATTCTCCCATCTTGGCCTCCCAAAGTACTGGGATTACAGGTATGGGCCAACACACCTAGCTGATAGGAACTACTCTAAGATTAGAATCAAACACAGAGGTGCCAAGGGCAGCTGAAGGGAGTATGCCCAGAGGGTGCTGACCAGGAGGGGGCCTGGGGAAGGAGAGCACTACTCACTTCCTCTGGAAGTCAGGGATGCTGAAGAGCACCTGGACCACGGAGTTGAGGTAGCAGCTGTTACCCAGGTTCTGGATGCCTGTGTAGCCAGGCCCAAACAGGGGCTTGAGTGGCACACCCGACTCCTGGATCAGCTCCCATTCACCAATCCGCTGGTTCATGTCTATCTCCAACTCAGTCATCGTCTTGTCTGTCTGTGTGAGAAGGGGCACTTCAGACTGAGTGAGAAACTCAACCCTGTAGTTTTTACCTTGATCTCTCACTGAATCTAGGATGACACCCGACTGTGGCCTAGAATTTGTGGAATTACAGGCTCAAACATGGGAGGCATGTTGAATATCATCCGGTTCAAGTTCTGGAAGGTCATACATAATTGTCCCAGAGGCCCTTTAGTCTTCAGGGCCTCTGCTTGAATGAGGAATAAAAATTCCTTTTACCTGAAATGTTTTTCCCATCCTTAAGTTACCCCTAACCTCCTTCACATTGTCACTTAAGCATCATTTCCTCAGGGAAATGTCCCTGATCCCTAAACTAGGCCAGGTCACCCTGCTGTTAATTACTGTAGTACCCTCCATCTCTCTTTCATAGTACCCACCACAGTTTGCAACTGTTGGCTTATTTATCTGGGAATGTGACTAATGTCTGCCTTTCCTTCTACAGTAGAATTCTTATAAGCAAAAACCACATACGTCTTATTCACACAGCATCTAGCACATAGTAGGTACTCAGTACTATTCACTGCATACATGATTTGAGATATTTAAAAGCAGCCCGTGTATCTTGGTGATGGGGTTAACTAGAAGATTTCTCCGAAACCCTACTTCAGCCTTGGGCGAAGAGGAAGGGCCCTCACAGGGGCAGGAAGTAGAATCTGAAGCTGGAGGGGTCTCACCTTCTGCATCTTCAGCATGTCGATGCCGAAGTGGGACAGGTGCTCAGCCAGGCTGGGGTCCAGGACCATGTCATCCTCATCATATGAGTACACGTCTAGAGCAGGAGGCAGGAAGAGAATCATGGGAAGTGGCTCAGGACTAGCCTGGCCACCATCCCATCCCTTGCCCAGAAGGGACTTGAGGGGACAAAAGGACAGCCAGTAAGGTCCACCCTCTTGGTTCCCTTGAATGTGAGTGAGGTCACGGCCCTTCTGGGACTGTCAGGGAAGACAGATGAAACAGGGTGAGGGTTGGAATTAACTGTGATTCTGATTCTACCCATGAGGTAAGACAGGCTTGATAGGAAAGGGATGAGGATTTGAGTGGGGAGTAATCAAAAATTTAGTATCATCTGCAGTATTTTCCTTTTTTGAGACAGGGTCTCTGTAGCCCAGGCTGGAGTCCAGTGGTGCAATCATAGCTCACTGCAGCCTCAACCTCCTGGGTGCTCAAGCAATCCTCCTGCCTCAGCCTCCTGGGTAGCTGAGAGTACAGGCAGGAGCTACCACACCCAGCCAATTTTTCTTTTTTTATGTGTGTAGAGATGAGGTCTCACTATGTTGCCCAGGCTGGTCTCGAACTCCTGGGTTCAAGTGATCCTCCTGCCTTGGCCTCCCAAAGTGTTGGGATTGCAAACGTGAGCCACTGCACCTATTTTCCTTTCTTATCAAGATAATGCATTCATGTATTATACATGTCACACGAAATTACTAACAAATGAAATACATTTAAGCATGAGAGTGGCTGGAGGAGGGGAGGCTGTACCAGCTCCATCAGGGGTGATGGTGCCCAGCTTGACAGCTAATGGGTAGCCCGTCTCCCGGTAGTGCTCCACAGCGTGGTTGTTGCCCCCACTGCCGTCGAAGTAGCGTCGCCCACAGAGGATGGAGCCATCCGTCAGGTTGAGCCACAGGTTCTCTCTCATGTCACACTTAGAGCACTTCCAGCCACTAACCCAGGGAGAAGAGAATCAGCGGAAATGTGGGTTGGGGATTTGTGGGAGTGGCAGAGAGAGGGGGCTCTGCAGGCCCCCTGCCAATCCAAGGTCTCTCTCTCCTCTCCTCTGGCCATCCCCATGTCTTGTTCATTTCCAAGTTTCCCTTCCTGTCCTGCTTCCTACCCTCTCTCCCACCAGATCCCCCAGAAAAGTGGTCTCCATGTCCTTGCTCTGGGGGTGATGCCCGAGGCAGAGGGGCCAGGCCTCACCAGGGAGGGATTCGAGCAGGGTTGTCCAACTGCTTGAGGCTGAAGGCATGCTTAGACACCTGCCGTACTTCCCCATCCCATGCCTGCACCTCCTGCTTGCGGGAGGCTGAGTCAGCTGACAGTAGGGCCTCCACTGCACTGGTCACCTGGGGGAAGCAGAGGGTCAGAGGCAGTACCCAACCCCCTGCCCCACATGCCCCTCTTCCCCTTGGCCTTCAGCTTTGTCAGTGCTTGCCTCAGACATCACTACCCTGGCCGATCTTGCTCTAGAATCTTGGGGAGCGTGGGAGGGAGTCATACCCGATCTCTGACAATGTCAGGCAGTCCCCCCAGTCCATCCCGGGCAATCTCCAGGTAATCTGGCAAAATGACAATCTTCACATCCTCGTCTAATTCAAACTTCTCCTCGCTAAGGTCAAACCCGCCTTCAACACCTGGAAGGACAGGGAAAAAGAGGGAGAGTAGAGCAATGACAACAGGTCAGTGTCCCTCCTCCGATCCAGCAGCTCACTTGCCCCACCCAGAGTTCTAGGGCCATCAATCAGGCCCACTCTTTGGGGCTTTCCTGGTGCTGCTGAGAGCCAGAAAGACCAGCTCAGGCAGAAGAATAGAAGTGCAGTGGTGCTCACCAATAGCCAGCCGCGTGGGCTTCTTCCGGGGTGGGTCTCCAGTGCCTGTAGCAGGGTCCTCCTCTTTCTGCAAAGAAGCAGGAAGGGCTGGATCAGCAATGAGCATGAGCGAAGGAACAAGTGGGGAGGAGAGACGGGAGGAGGTAGTGGTTCATCTCAGAATAAAGCTAAAAAACATCTGTGCCAAGCTTTAATGACACAAAAGTAGGTGAAAAAAAGAAACTGAGTCCAATAGTAGGTCAGAATACAGACAGAATGGAACAGAATGTACCCAGGCCTTGCCCCAGCCCTGTCCCTACCAGACGCCGGGTCCGCCGGAGGTGCAGGTAGACTCGCTGGCCAGTCTTATTGAAATGTCTCTCCACATACTGTTTCCCGAAGCCCAGAAACGTGTTCATACAGATGTAGAGGCCCCCCTCAGACTCCTGCGGGACAAGAGGTAAGGGTGAAAACACGAGGAGGTTATGAGCCTGGTCAGGAGAGGAGACCAAAACCCGGAGTCAGAACCGCTGGTTCCAGAGAGATGCTCTGTCCGCTAACACTGTGGGGCCCCTGCAAGCTACTTAGCCTTTTAGGACCTGGGACATAGCTAAGATTCTCCCCATTTCCTCCCATGACTTTGATAACAACCAACAAGGGCATCGGGGGCTGAGGAACACCAGCTCATCTTCGCCATTCAACCCCAGCCTCCATTTATCTTTCCACCTGCTCCTTCTTGGGCTTTGGAGCTCTTCAATCAATCACAGAGGACTTCCTTCACTTCCTTCCTGGGGCTAACAGATCCAGAAAGTCAATGGCGATCAAATATTGTGGCCTTCCGGTGCTGGAGATGACATTCAAGGGGAAAAGGGTCCCTCCGTGGGAGAGGAAGGACTTTCATGTCAGACACTGAACCCAAACCAGGGACACCTAAGACAAACCCTATCTGATCTCCATGATTCAGAAAACCTTCCAGACCGGAGGAGCCGAGATTCCAGCACCTGCACAGTATATCTGATCCGAGTGTGCCAGCAAGCAAAACTACCTTTCCTTTAAAAAAACAAAAACATTTATTTTAGAGACGGGGTCTTACTCTGTCACCCAGGCTGGAGTACAGTGGCACGATCATAGGTCATTGCAGCCTCAACCTCCCAGACTCAAGTGATCCTTCTGCTTCAGTCTCCAAAGTTGCTGTGACTACAGGCACACATCACCATGCCTAGATTTTTTTTCTTTTTTTAGAGATGGAGTCTCACTATGTTGCTTAGGCTGGTCTTTAACTTGTGGCCTTGAACAATCCTTCCACCTTGGCTTCCCAGAGTGCTGGGATTACAAAGGCAAGACTAAACATCCAGCCAAAAACACCTTTCCTTTACCACACTCTACCAGGTAGTCAAACCCTGGTCCACACTGTGAGTCTTCTCCCTCCTCTCCTGCTGAAGTGTGGCTCCAGGGAAACAATGACTTGTTAGGGACTCACAGCTAAACCTGCACCCCGTCTGGCAGGGTCATCAAGTCCAGCATTCTATAGCCACCACCCTCTCTCCTCTGCCTCCCCTCTGACCACTAAGATCCCTGCTGAAGTCCCAACAATCACCAATCTCAAAGCCATCCCCTTCTGACAACAATCTCGCAACACTTGCTGAGGTAGCTAGAACGCACATAACCATGAAAACAGGGACAAATGGGTGTCCACCCAGAAACACAGCTGAGAAGGGGATGGGCTTCCCCCAAAGCTGACCAAGTTCTCCAGTGCCTTTGTAAAGAGTGATGGAGAAGGTGGAGGAGGAAATTGGAGAAAGTAAGGGTCTTCCCTCAAATCCAAGGCTTTGAGCAACAACAGGCATCCTCTTCCAGGAATAAAAGTCTCAGTGGCCTTGAACATTTCTCTGCTGTGATATGAAAAATAGTGCACTAAGGTAGTCCTCGGGCCCATAGATTGCTCTGTACCACCTCCTAGAACAGTGTGTACTGCAAGTTCATGAACAAATAGAGCATTTCTCACCAGGGAGGTCAACTAAGCTCTTTCTACCATGAACCCAATCTGAAGGTAACCAAATATGCTGGAAGTTGGTTAGCAAAGAACTAGGGCACATTGAAAATCTCTTGACTTGGGGTGAAAGAGGCAAAGTGTCAGAAGATTACAAAAACCCTTTTTGGATTATTCAAAGCCGTTACTAAGGAGAGAGACAGGAGTGAATGTCAGTGTAAAGAGGGGCCCACTGACTTCTACCATCTGCTGGTAATTTAAAAAAACATTTCCTCCTGGGAAGAATGTGGGAGCTCTGAAGTGATTAAACTCCTCTGTTGGAAATTAAAGATGCTGATTTCACCAAGGATTGGGAACCCTGGAGCTCTGCTCTGCGCAGTCTTCTTTTACCTCTGCCAAAGCCAGACTTCAGAGAAGCAGCACATTGTCTGAGGCCCAGATCAAAGCCTAGTAAACCAAGCAAACCACAAATCACAGTGATGATCCTGAACTGGGCCTCACATCATGCCATTCTACTCAGTACTGGTGATGCAGTAATGAAGGCTTTCCACTCTGACTTGCAGTTTTCAGGCCATGAGCTGGTCTGGCAGAATACCCTGGGCAGGGCCCAGCAGCTTGAGGGGAGGGGTGGTGAGGGGGGCGGATCCCAACCAAGCTGCTGCCTTCTCAGTTCAGGCCCCAAAGGGCCTCCGCTTGAGGGTGACACAGGAAGGCAGAACTGCAGGAAGGGAGGTACCAGGTGGAGCCTGCAAAACGTGAAGCATGGTGTGGGAGGTGGCTTCGTGTAACTAGCCAAGAGTGGGAGCGGGATGGGAAAGAGGCCTTAGCATCCTCCAAGAAAGAAACCACCACTCTAGGAATACTTTAAAAGGGGTTATCTCAGCTGTCTGTGATAGGCTGGGGGGCGGAGGAAGGGTGGGGGTTGCGGCCATTGCTCACTTCAAAGGAGAAACGACTAGAGCTTTCCTCTCCTCTTTCCTCCCCTCCCCGCCCCCTGTCCGTTTTAACCACAGGGTGAAGGCTCTCTAGCTCTTCCTTTCTCAGAACCGGACTTCTTGAGAGCCCATTCCCCGACTATTAACCGCCTAGGAACTGCGGACCCCACCCCACAACTCCAACCCCGGCCGAGAACAGTGGGGAGTCGCCCCCATCACTCCCACACAAGACTACAAAACCCGGAGAGCCGTGCGCGGCAGACAAGGCCGACTGCCAGGTTTTCTCAAGGGTCCACTTGGGGGATGTAGTCCGACGGTCTGGCTGCACCCCTAGCTTAGAACGACAACGAGGGCAGTGAGCAACTACAATGCCCACAGTGCTCCACGAGGCGGGGAGCTGACGAGGTGAGCGCGGCGGCTTCTGGGGGCAGTAGTCACAAGACAGCCGCAGTTACTGAAAGGCAACGGCAGAGTGGAGCGTGGGAGACTACAAGTCCCATGGTGCATCGCAGGGAGGCGGTAGCCCAAGCCTTGCAGGCCCCGGCGGAATGACCAGGGCGATGGAAGGCAGTCGTGCTCGTTGCGGGCGTGGGGAATGGGCTTACCGGCGTGTCGAAGGAGAAGGCGCACTCGTCTTTGTGGACCCGGTCTCCAGCCTTAGGGACCCGGATCGTCGGTAATACTGACAGCAGCGCCTCCTCACTCAGCTCCGCCATGACACCGGCAGCGGCTTCTCCACACACCGCCGCTCCCACCGTTCCTAGTCTCCGCCCCTGTCCCTGCCGTCCAATGAGCGCCACTCGTTAGGGGCATGCGCCGCGGGGACGACGCGCGAGAATGGCAGTTGGACACAGCCTGCCTGCCGGTGCTCCGCCCCTGCCCCGCGCTTGACCGACGCCAATGAGAAGCGCTCCTAAGGCAATTGATGGTTGAAAGAACCAATCCCACTCCTCCAGGGCGGGAGCGCACGTAGAGCAGCTGGGTGGGCTCCGAAGTTGCAGCTCCTCCGGCTCCGGGACCTTTAGGGTCGCTTCGCGTGCCTTCTATTGAAGAGCAGGAACTGACGGTTGTTTTAAGTCTCTCACTTCCAGAAAGTTTCCTGGGGACCTGTCCCGTCGGAAAGTCGAGGGGCAGTTGTCTTGGTATTTGAAAAGGGGGTATCCAGTGAGGCGGAGCTTGAGGGGGTGGTGTCGAGTGATTGATAAAGCTGTCAACCAATAAGGCTACTATCGCTCGCCTCAGGAAAACCACGACTCCAGCTGGATGTGCGCATAATAGTGTAATCACTCATAATTCTATTTTGTTTAATAAAATAATTCGTTCTTGAGACTAGACGTCTCGAAAGCGAAGACTGGCACTCCTCAGTCTACCACGGACTGCTCGCAGGCCGATACTGAACAGAAGTACCCTTATCAAGGAGGCGTCACCTCTGGGCAAGCCTAGCATCAGTCCATTGACCCCCCCACAGTCACCATGATAGACGTTCTCCCAGACCAACAGCTTCCTTTGGCTCGAGGCGGGTCTTCCGTGGAGGGCCTATGGATCTACGTCGGCTCAGCCAATAGGGTCAGGGCAGGGGGCGTGGCGGGAAGTTTGAAACTGGTAACTTCGGGAGTTGCGCCACGAGCTGTTGTGCACCCAGAGGTGGAATTGGAGCCCGGTAAGTGATTTGAATAATTTAATAAACAAGTTAGCGGGCTCGGCAGGCCCAGACTGAGCCATTTTGTCAGCTGCAGCGGTCATTAACTCCGCAGAGGCCTCTCGTCCCCCGCCAGGAAGTTTCTTCGCTGGAAACTGGGAAGATAGGGTGGTTTAGGGTTGAGGGTCCGACGTGGAAGGGATAAGGGCTGAGACCTCAGTCACTTCTCACAGGCATTCCTTCCTCTTCCCGGGCTGGCCCTTGCCCCTACCCTGCAACTCCTGGTTGAGATGGGCTCAGCCAAGAGCGTCCCAGTCACACCAGCGCGGCCTCCGCCGCACAACAAGCATCTGGCTCGAGTGGCGGACCCCCGTTCACCTAGTGCTGGCATCCTGCGCACTCCCATCCAGGTACTCTGGGCCAGAGTGGGAAAGGCAGAGAATGTCTGAATTCTTGGGCCTCTTCCTAACCTGATTTTGAGAGAGCCCTCATGTCCCCACCCTTATCCTGGCCTTATTTTCTGCATTCTCAATCTGTGTGGGGTAGACTGGATATCTGAGGGCCTTGGCAATTCCTTCCTGAAATATGGGGAGGAGAAGAGAGAAGAGTCAGGGCCCAGACTTGTTCTAGCCTATGGTCTTGACAGGTGGAGAGCTCTCCACAGCCAGGCCTACCAGCAGGGGAGCAACTGGAGGGTCTTAAACATGCCCAGGACTCAGATCCTCGCTCTCCGACTCTTGGTATTGCTCGGACCCCTATGAAGACCAGCAGTGGAGGTAAGTGTTGGGCCCAGGGAATGCTGATGAAACTGTCATCTATTATTCTTGGGTAGGGTCCATGAAGCCATTCTCTCAGGGATCTTTAAAGGGTCCTCCATCCTCCTGCTTCAGACCCATCTCACTCTTATCTCAATGTTTTGTTCCCAGCCTGGGTACGGTGGCTTATGCCTGTAATCCCAGCACTTTGGAAGGCCAGGGTGGTCAGATCGCTTGAGCCCAGGAGTTCAAGACCAGCCTAGGCAACATGGCAAAACCCCATCTCTACAAAAAATGCACACACACACACACACACACACACAAAAGCACGGTGGCATGGGCCTGTGATCCCACCTACTCAGGAGGCTGAGGTGGGAGGATTTCTTGAGCCCACGAGGTCAAGGCTGCAGTGAACTGTGATCATGCCACTGCACTCCAGCCTGGGGGACAGAGCAAGCCCCATATCAAAAAAAAAGAAAAGAAAAATTGCTCCCTTTCACCTTGATTTCCTTGATTTCTCTCTTCCCACTTGCTCACTCACCTGGGCATGAGTCCTAAGGTTCCTGTATCTTTTGCTCCTTGCTGAATGTTGCGTATCAGAAGGTCACTGTTCACTTCACTTTCTTCCTCTAGACCCCCCAAGCCCACTGGTGAAACAGCTGAGTGAAGTATTTGAAACTGAAGACTCTAAATCAAATCTTCCCCCAGAGCCTGTTCTGCCCCCGGAGGCACCTTTATCTTCTGAATTGGACTTGCCTCTGGGTACCCAGTTATCTGCTGAGGAACAGATGCCACCTTGGAACCAGACTGAGTTCCCCTCCAAACAGGTGTTTTCCAAGGAGGAAACAAGACAGCCCACAGAAACCCCTGTGGCCAGCCAGAGCTCTGACAAGCCCTCAAGGGACCCTGAGACTCCCAGATCTTCAGGTACAGAATCTAAAGGCAAGATGTAGGGAAGAGAAGCTAGGATAATGTTTTGGGATAAGGTCCATGGGTGAGTGTGGGAGGAATAAACTGGGAGTCCTAGTTTTAGGTCCTTGCGTTAACTCCTTACCCACCCCAGGTTCTATGCGCAATAGATGGAAACCAAACAGCAGCAAGGTACTAGGGAGATCCCCCCTCACCATCCTGCAGGATGACAACTCCCCTGGCACCCTGACACTCCGACAGGTAAAGGAAGAGAAGGTGAAAGCTGTTATTAGGATATCCAGCGTAGAGGGTGGGAGACCCTTTTACCCAGATCTTCCCTCTCCTGAACAGCAACCCCCCAACTCATATACTGCCGTTTTCAGGGTAAGCGGCCTTCACCCCTAAGTGAAAATGTTAGTGAACTAAAGGAAGGAGCCATTCTTGGAACTGGACGACCTCTGAAAACTGGAGGACGAACATGGGAACAATGCCAGGACCATGACAAGGAAAATCAGCACTTTCCCTTGGTGGAGAGCTAGGCCTTGCATGGCCCCAGCAATGCAATCACCCAGGGCCTGGTGGTGTCTGTGTCCTCGCACCCCTTCTTTCCCAGGGATACTGAGGAAAGGCTTGTTTTCTTAGACTCCTCCTCAGAGGACTCAGAGCTTTATTGGGCTTTCTTTGTGTCTTGTGTGTTTCTTTTATATTAAAGGAAGTGATTTTAAATGTTACTTTAAAAAGGTATATGTAAACCTTGCACCGAGTTTTCTGTGTGTAGAATGGCAGCCTAGAGACCTTGTGTTCCCTGGCCTGAGCCCACCGATGCTCTGAGCTTCCTTTGCACATCTCCCTTAAACCATGGTGTCCCCATGGCTCTGTCCTTGGCCCTTTCCTCCTGCTCTCCCTAGGTGTTTACTTCTAGGGCTTTAGCTATCACTTCCCTATATTCTGGTAACTTCCAGGTCTCTCTCTCTAACCCTGACCTTTATCCAGCTGCCCTATAAATACTTCAAAGTCAGTTTGTCTAAAACTGAATTCATGATCTTCCCCCAAAAGCTATTCCTCATGCCCTCTTCCCTATCCTTGTGAATGACAGCATTATCTACCCAGCCACCAAACTCAAACCTTGGCCATTATCTCAAATCCTTCCCTCCCAATATCCTCTATCCTAGCATTTGGTCACTAAATCCTGGTGATTCCACATTTTGTTTGTTTGCTTGTTTTCTTAGAGGCAGGGTCTTGCTCTGTCACCCAGGCTGGAGTGCAGTGGCACAATCACAGCTCACTGCAGCCTCAACCTCCTGAGCTCAAGTGATCCTCCTGTCTCAGTCTCTCGAGTAGCTGGGCTTACAGGCATGAGCCACCAGGCCTGGCTAATTTTTGTATTTTTTTTATACAGATGAGGTCTTGCCATATTGCCCAGGCTAGTTTCAAGCTCCTAGGCTCAAGTGATCTGCCTGCCTCAGCCTCGTGAAGTGCTGGGATGACGGGCATGAGCCACCATGCCCAGCCTGCCCAGGTAATTTTAAATTTTTTTTGTAGATACAGGGTCACACTATGGTGCTCAGGCTGGTCTCAAATTCCAGGCCTCAGGAGATCCTCCTGCCAGCCTTCCAAGGCTCTAGGATTACAGGCATGAGCCACTGTTCCAGCTGATTCCACGTCTTTAATCTCTTCCTAATCCCTCTCACTAACCCCTCTGTCCTGTCACTCTTGCATTTCTTGCCACCTGCCTCCTATCTTGTTTCCCTAGTGCCAGTCTTTCCTCCCTCCCTTTCATCAACCTACACTGCTTCTTTCTGAAAGATCTGGAGCAACCTTTCTGAGAAGCATAACTGAACGTGTTACTACTCTGCTCAGAACTCCTTAATGGCTTCCCATTGCCCTTAGGAAAACGTCTGGACTCTCTGGCTTGGCATTCAAGACCTTTTATAATCTGATTCCTTCTCAATCTAACCCTCCCATACAAACACATGGGCACCACAGGCAGGCCATAGCAAACTGCTGCACACACAGTCCCCCAGCCACCTGCTGAATACCTTCTCCCCCTGACCCATCTCAGGCCTCCTCCCATAAGCCCACAAGCTGTCCAGTACCTAGCCTTTATCACAGCACCTGTAACACATTACTGCCCTTAAATGGGACCTGGGTCTTTTGGGAACAGAAGGGAGTGGAAGGCAAACATCACAGATGTACCAGGGTGCTACACTTTATTGCAGTTGTCTTAGGAGAGAAAAAAAGGTAGAAAAAGGAGAAAGCATAAATAAGAAGAGGACCAGGACTCTAGTGGTGCCAGAGCCATAGTCACAGGGCCAAACACCTATACCACCCAGGTCTGGACAAAGGTCGTGGCTCCAGGGGAGGAATCCTAGGGCCTGGGTCCTCAGACTGAAGTCTGCTGGGCCTGCAAAGGGCTGGGGAGGGGCTGGTTGTCCTTGCTCATTAAGGGAGAGGCTGTGAGGACTGTGGGGAGGGAAGGCCATGGGAGGAGATGGGGCAGTTCTTTGCCCCTGTGTCCCTGATGCTTCCTCCCAAAGGCAGAGTCCCCATGCTCCCCAGTGCCCTCAAAGGAGAAAGCTTAGTGGGAATGGCACCTGGAATATAGAAGAGAACACCTGAATGAGATGGGGTCGGGGAGGGGCCGCTGAGCATCTTCACTGCCTTCCGCTTCCCTTTCTCTAGCCTCCTCAGTTCCAGATTTTGAGGAAGCTGTCCCAGGAACCTGTGGCCACAGCCATCCCATCAGCTGTGACTCCCAGGCAGCTGACCCTGTTGTCGTGGCCAGAGAGGATGCCTGAGCAAGAGGGAAAGGAGTCAGCCTGTCTCCAAGCTGATTTGGAAAGCAGTGTGTGCATGTGTGCAAGTGTGTGCGTGTGTGTGTCGGGGGTACGTGTGCATGCGTGCGTGTGTGTGCACGTGTGGGTGTGTGTACGTGTGTTTGTGCATGCGTGCCTGAGCACATGCATGCAGGGATCCTAGACTGGGTAGGCTAGGCTCAACCCCTGAAGAAGGCAGAGAGACTGAAAGAGGATTAGCCGTAGGGCAGGGGGTTCTCTCTCAAGAGCTTTGGTTGGGGGAGGGCTGGGATCAGACAGAGAAAAGCTGGAAGCATCTGTGTACTCTGAAAAAAACTGAGGGCACCTTGACAGGTGCTGGAAAGCAGAAGGCAACCGTTCATCTGATTTCTTTGTTTCCAGATGAAGAAACTGAGGCCCACGGAGGAGTGACTTGTGCAAGGTCACTCAGAGTGAGCAACAGAATTAGGATTCGGATTCTGCCCCTGCCCAGTGTTATTTTCATCAGCACCTGGCCTCTTGATAGAGGTGTCTGACCAACTTCAGGTCAGACACCTCTGTCTGACCAACTTCAGGCTAGTCTTAGATGAGCCCTAGGCAGGAGTCAGGGCCCTCGGGCCACTCTAGATCTTGATTCTGCCTTGATTCCATATTTCCCTGAGGCTGTCTTGCCTCTCAGTGGGTGCCCCTGAAATGCCAGGAACCCAGAACTGACTGGACAGTCATGGTCTACAGATCTAGGGCAGGGAGCAGCCATGGCATTGGGCAGGGGAGAGAGGTTGCTTAGAGCAACTGAGGGAAGACAGTCCTAGTTGGGAGCCAAGGGGTACTGGATTCCAGGAGTGGAGTCGCCCAGGACAGCAGTAAGAGAGTCCAAAATGGGAGCTGATGGGGGTACAGAATGAGGAGGGAGGGCTGGAGAGGGGCCTTCCAGCTGAGGAAGCCACAGCCAGGGCTGGCCCTTACCCACACGCTCGGACTTCATGGAGTCCCAGACATTGCAGTTGAAGTCGTCGTAGCCAGCGAACAGCAGGCGGCCACTGAGGGAGAAGGCCACGGACGTGATGCCGCAGATGATGCTCTCATGGGAGAAGCAGATCAGCTCTTGGTCCGCCCGCAGGTCAAACAAGCGGCAGGAAGCATCATCCGAACCCGTACAGATGGCCTCTCCATTGGGGAAGAACTGAGGGCATAGGTGGCAAGTGGGTCAGGGATCAGACCTGGGCAGCCCACAGCCTCTCCCACCCTCTGGCTCCCACCTGACAGCTCCAGGGCAAGCCGCTGCTCTCAGCCTCTCTGCCTGTCCCTTCCTTGGTTTGGGATGAGAAGCAGCCCTGCCAACACGTACCACGTGCCACTGACTTCCCTATGCCCCTCGCCCGCTCTGCACTATACAGCGCTGCAGGCAGGCATCATTTCCATGTCACAGGCAAGAGCACCAAGGCTTGCCTGCAGTGACCTGGCTAGAAGGGCAGACGGAGGTTGTCCCAAACTCAGACTACACAAGTGGGCTGGATCAGGGTGTGTAAGAACAGGGTCAAGTACAAATGCAAGGCCTGAATCTCATTGCGAGGAAATGTCAGATAAACTCAAACGGAGGGAGAGTCTATAGAAAACTGGTTTGTACTCTTCAAAAATGTCAATGACATAAAAGACAATTAAAGGTGGGAAAACAGTTCCAGTTTAAAGGTGGTGACGAAAAAGATATGGCAAGGAAATGTCATGCATGTTTCTAGATTGGATCCTGGACAGAAAAAAACCATAGCTATTATGGACATTTTTGAGGCAGTTGGTGAAATTTGAATATAGACTGTAGACTATAGTATTGTGTCAATGTTAAATTTTCTGATTTTAAGAATCATACTGTGATTATGTTACAGAATGGCTTCGTTTTAGGAAGTACTTAAGGGGTAAGGAAACATGATGTCTGCAAACTACTTTTAAAAGACACAGAAAGAAAATGTGTATCTACATCTAAGTGTGTATGTATGTGTGTATCTATGGCTATTTCTCTACAGAGAGAAAATGATAAAGCAAACGTGACAAAATGGACTGGGCGTGGTGGCTCATGCCTGTAATCCCAATATTTTGGGAGACTGAGGCAGGAGGATCGCTTGAGCTCAGAAGTTCCAGCTCAGCCTGGGCAACAGTGGGAACCCATCTCTACAAAAAAATCAAACATTAGCCAAGCGTGGTCGCACGCACCTGTAGTCCCAGCTACTCAGGAGGCTGTGGTGGGAGGATTGCTTGAACTTTGGAGGTTGAGGCTGCAGTGAGCCATGATCGCACCACTGCATCCAGACTGGGCAACAGTGTGAGACTCTGTCCCCAAAAAAAGAAAGAAAGAAAGGGCTAGGGAAGGCTGGGCACGGTGGCTCACACCTGTAATCCCAGCACTGCACTCTGGGAAGCTGAGGTGGGAAGATCGCCTCAGGTCAAGAGTTCAAGACCAGCCTGGCCAACATGGCAAAACCCCATCTCTACTAAAAATACAAAAATTAGCCAGGCATGGTGGCGCACACATATAATCCCAGCTACTCAGGAGGCTGAGGCAGCAGAATGGCTCCAATCCAGGAGGCAGAGGTTGCAGTGAGTTGAGATTGCGCCACTGCACTCTAGCCTGGGCGACAGAGTGAGACTCTGTCTCAAAAAAAAAAAAAAAAGAAAAGAAAGAAAGGGCTAGGGAAGCTACGGGAGGGGCAGAGGATGTGTATTATATGTGTTGTGGGGAGTGCGGGGGAAGGAGTTGGAGTCAAGCGGGGGCAGGGGGTGCACTCACACAGATGGCGTTGATGTCCGACTCGTGGCCAGTGAAAGTCTGACGGCAGGTCCCCTCTCGCACATCCCAGAGCTTGGCGCTGGCATCACAGGCCCCCGAAATGAAGAGATTGAAGTCAGGAGACACAGCCAGGCTCATGCAGTCACCCGTGTGTCCCACAAATACAGTCTTCTGCTGCCCAGTCTCAATGTCCCACAAGGCACTGCCAAAAGGGAGGCAGACTGTTAGAGAAAGGCCAGGCCAGGCCCACTCCCAAGCCCCAGCACCAACAACGTTCAGCCTCACCACGTGGTGTCCCCCGAGCTGGTCACAATATTGTTGTCATCCAGGAAGCGGCAGCAGGAGAGATAACCTGGAGGTGGTTAGAAGGACAGTGCCCTGGCTGCATAGCCACAGCCCACTGGAAACCCAGGATTCCCTGAACCCCTCAGGAGGGGAGGAGAGGGTCTCTCCCTCACCTGTGTGAGCAGAAAGCTCCCGGCTGACCTTGACATTGCCCTCACGGGATTTGAGGTTGTAGATAGAACACATGTTGTCCAGCCCCCCACATGCCACAAAGTTCCCTGATGGGGCATAGGCACAGGTCATCACCCAGGAGGAGCGCAGTGGGATGGCATGCACCTGCAGGGAGGGTGGTTTGAGCAGAGATGGCACCGGAGCCAAGCTCCCAGCTGGGCAGAGGAGGGTAGGCATAGCGCCCCAGGAAGGATGCGGCGGTGGAGGCTCGGGGAGGCAGGGCTGGTACCTTGTTGGTGGTGTAGCTGTCCCACACGATCAGCTTCCCATCTTGCGAGGCACTTACCAGCAGCCTGGGGAGAGGGCATCCCATATTACACAAGCCTGCCTCTCCTTCCCGCCTTCCTCACTCCCGCTCTCCCCCTCCCATTCTCGGTTCCCCCCAAAGCCTCACTTGGAGTCAGTGGCCCAGTGCATGGCATAGATCTTGGCCAGGTGCCCCCTTAACGTCCGCCGTGTCCGCATCTGGACTCGTCCCACCACCTCTAGGCCAGACACCAGCTGCAGAGAGAGGGGCATTGAATATCGGGGTGAGCAGGTTACATGCCCGGATGTCTGTCACTGATCTATACAAGTTCCTGCTCTGTGCCAGGCTCCAGGTCAGGCCCCCAGCCTTAGAGAAATAAGCCTCTGTCCTGGAGTGTCTTAGACTGATGTGGGAAAGAGACGCATGCATGGCCAGGGGTGTGCTGCTAAGTGTTTAACAAGCACCTCTCCAGTGTTGGTGAGGAAGGTGGGAAGGTGATTTCCATGATATGAATCTTGCACGTTGACCAATTTCAAGCTGCCAATGTGAGGTCATTGGAAACAGATTTGGGAAGAGATGCACACGGTTGGCTCTTCCAAGCTGAGAGGAGCCTGCCGTCACCCACCACTGCAGCAGGGCTAGCTTTTTAACTAGGTGCCTGGGGCATCACCGTTACCCTGAACTGCACCTCCGGAAATTTGTGGTACTATGCCCCTTGAGCTCTAACCAGATTTTAGACTTAGGCTGGGGGTCCACAGTGAACAGACTTGATTTGCCATCACTTGCTTTGTTATCTTTTTTTAGAAAAATTAAAAACAATTATTTTATATGAAGATGAGATCTCACTATGTTGCCCAGGCTGGTCTCAGACTCCTGAGCATAAGCGATCCTTCCACGTCAGTCTCCCAAAGTGCTGGGATTACAGGCGTGAACCACTACGCCCGGCCTGCTTTGTTATCTTGGGCAAGTTACTTCACCTCCCTGAGTCTGTTTACTCAAGGTGTAGAATGAGGCTTATCATAGCACCTACCTTACAGAGATATCATGAAATTAAATGAAATTAGGTATTTATGCAGCTTAACCCAGTATCTGGCTCATAAAAAGTCTTCACTGTTAACATATTTAATCCAGTCTAAGATGCATCACTAAGAATAGAAGATGCTGCCAATTCTAATTGAAACGATGATCCATTGTTGAATGCATCTTGATTTCAGAGATGTCAAAATGTGAAGAAATGTGCATCTTAGAATTAATAAAATACAGTAGAGAACACCAGCAATTAGAGTCTACAAGGGCTTTATCATTTACAAAGTACTATCGCCTCTTCATCTTCAAGGCCCTGGGAGGGGGCTGTGGTGACTCTTGTCCTATGGACAAGAATAGGAACCGTGTCTGCATCTTTCCCATCCAATATGGTGCCTGGCTCAGAGCAGGTCCCACTAAATGTTGGCTGAATGAATTAATTAATGGGTTTCCTCACTCCAAGGACAGGCTGTACTAATGCTCGGAGCAACGGGCTATTGCAGCTCAGGGAGCTCCCTTCCCCTCCCGCAATGCCCTGCCTTAGGCGGGGACAGGGGGTCTTACCTCTGCCAGAGTAACGTCAGCACAGGCTTTCCTGGCATCCTGCAGGGAAAGCAGACATCAGGGGAGCAAGGGCAAGGTGGGGGTGGTGGGTGCATGGGCCTTCAAGGCAGGTTGGGCTTGGGGCACTGGGGCTTGGGGGTCTCAAATATGCAAGCCAAGTTTAGAAAGTCCCTGGTCACTTCTAGTCACTCAAGAGCAAACCCAGTCCCCTCCCCCTGAGCCACACTCCCTCATGTCCCCAGCTCTTTTCTGGGGCCCCAGTGGGAGGGCTCTGGAGTTACTGCAATCTGCTTCTTGAGCTGCTCCGCTTCCTGACGCAGTTGCTCCATCTCCCCCATGGCTGACAGGTCGAGGGGTAGCTCTGGCTCCTGCCAGGAACATGGGGTCCGTGTTGAGGAACCCCCACCAGGCTGTGCTTCTGCCCTTCATGCCCACACCAGACTCCAAGACACAGGGCAATGCCTGGGTGGCTGCACCCCCTCCCCAGCTAGGCTCTCCAAGTTTGGGGTCCTTTGCCTCCAGCCCCAGCCTGCCTGAGCCCTGCCTGCGCCCCAGCCCAGGAGAGCAGAGCCGAGGCCAGCTCCCTCTTACTTGGGCTCTGGCTGGACCTCGGCCGGGTTTCCAGCTCCGGTTCCTGGGAGCCTCCTTACTCCCTCAGCTGCGACGCTTGCGCCCGCCCGTCACCTGCCCAGGCTCTGCTGCCAGAGGAGCTGGCCTGGCCTGGCTCCGACCGGCGGGGGGTTGGGGGGGCCTGACAGGGAAGGGTAGAGCCAACCACAACGTCAGGCAAATGAAATCAGCTGGCAGGGGTGGGGGGAAGAGGACAGGGAGGGAGAGAGGTGTGTGGCTTCCAGAGACTTGGGCCCAGCCTGGAGGAGGGGTGGGGGCGGGATGTGGGGCCGTAGAGAGGAGCAGCCCCCACCACAAGCCCTGAGAGGGGAGGGGGGTGAAGGGGCGCTTCCCTGGTCAGTCTCTGCAGGCAGAGATAAGAGCATCAGGCCCCATGGGATTAGAGCAAAGCTGTGAGTAGATTAAGGGTTGGGGTTTGGGAGGGGTGCAAAGGAGCAGAAGCAACTACAGCTCCAGTGGCCACCCCGGTCCGGGCCCCCATCTGTGGTGATAATCTCAGCAGTCAGGGCCACTTAGCAAGCAGGCCAGAAGGCGGGATATAAGGGTGATAGATGGCCCCGTTGTCAGTACCTCAAACTGTGCTCCTTAGCTCAGGGTGGTGGGGAAGAGGGTTTGGTGAGTATGGGAGGGTACAGGCAGGAGCTGAGATTAGAAAGGACTGATCTGGATAATCCTTCTTCTCGACAAACCCCAACCAGCTGCCTCTGGGTCTGATCCTGTGGGGGGAGAAAGGTACAGGGGACCCACAGAGAACGATGGACAGGTCTGCCCCTGTTGTGGGTGGGCAAGGGAAGCCCCGCACCCTGCTGCCAGGCTGCGGCCTCGCCCCCCCTTGCCCTCTTGCGGCTGTGAAAGCAGGAGTCAGAGAGAAAGCAGGCGGCCCTAAGTCTCAGCAAAAGCTCCGAGAGGGAAGACAGGGCTTAGACTTGGAGGCCTAAGGAGCAGCTGCCAGGGGCTTGGGTCATTTGCATGAGGGGAGCAGGTGGCTGAGATTTCCCTGACAAATCACAGGCTCCAGGGGCCCCGCCTCTGGGAGGCCCAAAGACACCTGTCTCCTCCCAGGCCAGCCAGAGCCACCCCCACCTCCAGCTATCACGGAATCTGTGATACACTCGACTGGCCCCTGGCTGAGGGATCTTCATGACCTTTATTGCACAGAGTGGGAGAGAGCAGCAGGGTTATGCCCCCAACCCCACCATCCTCTTCATGTAAAGCATCAGCCTCCTCCCCTGCCATTTCCGTTCAGGGAGACACAGTGTTCCCCATCTGTCCGGGGCTGCAGGTCCGGCAGCTGGGCCCAGTCCCGGCTCCCCAGCCCTGGTGAGCTCCAGGCTACCCTGTGCATTGTCCTCTGAGTCCAGGCCCTTGTGGGTTCCCAAGATGGTGGGGGTGCAGGGACAGAGAGCTTGCTGTTCTGCTCCTGATGTCACGCAGGGGCTTTCTGTGGGTCCTGGCATCAAGATGGCCTTGCACAAGTCAAGTGGCCCCATCCTCAAGGAGCTGGCTCAGCCACTCACAGCTCCTCCCGAACCCGAGGTGCCTTTCCAGCCTTGTCTTGGACCCTCTGGTGCCTGCGGCTAGGGGGCTCTGGGGAAGGGTCTTTGCTGGGCATTTCTTCCTCTTCCTCCTCCTCCTCCTCTGACTCCTGCAGCAGTTCTTGGGCTTCTATCCACTCCTGGGGTTGGGGAGGAGAATGTAGCCAGTTCCCTGCACCCACCTTCCCTGGGGCAGCTCAGCCCCTGCCCCTCACCGACTGTGAGCCTTCTCAGGGGTGCCTGCCCACCCTTCACTCACCAGCAGAACCACATCCCTTCCTACCCCACTCCTTACCTGCTCCCTGTGCTCAGGTGCCCATGTGTGCCACAGCGCCAGGGCACAGCGCCGTCCCCGAGTCACGGCCCACACCCCATGGGGATTCTCCCCACCGGAGCTGAAGGCTACAAGGCGTCCACAGCGAGGACGCACCCGAGCCTGGGGGGATGAGGGCAGGTTCAGCTCCAGGGACCGGCTCTCTCAGAGAACTTGGCCCTCACTCCCTAGAGCAGGATGGGGACAGGGCCACAGAGAGGGTCAGCCCTCTCGCTATCACTTCCCACTCCTTAATTCAGGGACTAGCTTGGGGCGAATGGGAAATCAGCTTCAACTTGCAGAGCAAAAATGCCAGATTAAGGCAAGAGGAGTTGGAAACCAAAGGAAAAAGGGGTCTCCACGGAGGGTCTCCTGTTGGTTCCTGACCCCCGGTACCCTGATTTTTCCAACTCAGCCCTTTGAACCCAGGATGTGAAGCAATCTGGGGGCGGGCATGCAGTACTAGACTCTGTGTAGAAGGGGATATGGATATTGGAGCCATTTTCACACCCCACAGCCAGATGAAAAATCACTGCCCCTCTCCTCCTACCCAATCCTAGCCCCTGGCATCTAGAAATTTCCCACTTAACAGTCATTAATTGCTTATTTTTACCAGGCACTGCCTCATTCTTTTAGGTACATTACCTAAATTACTTCCTACAATGACCCTTTAAAATAGGTACTATTGCCCAGGCGAGGTGGCTCACGCCTGTAATCCCAGCACTTTGGGAGGCTGAGGCGGGCAGATCACGAGGTCAGGAGATCGAAACCATCCTGGCTAACACGGTGAAACCCCGTCTCTGCTAAAAATACAAAAAATTAGCCAGGCGTGGTGGCAGACGCCTGTAGTCCCAGCTACTTGGGAGGATGAGGCAGGAGAACGGCATGAACCCAGGAGGCGGAGCTTGCAGTGAGCCAAGATCGCGCCACTGCACTCCAGCCTGGGTGACAGAGCGAGACTCCGTCTCAAAAAAAAAAGAAAAATAGGTACTATTATTATCACCTCAATTTAGGAAACTAAACCTCAGAAAGGTTAAGAATGTGAGCCCCAGTCGAGGTGGCCCTGGTATCTGTGCGCCAGCCACTGTGCTCATCTCACTGCAAAGAGGAAGGACTATTTCAAGTTCCCCAAATCCCTAGAATAGGGCCATGGAGTCCTGGAGGCACCTGCAAGCTGTGCTTCATTCACCCTTCTTTAGGAGGTGAGACGAATAGTGATGGCAGGGTTGGGGGGCCCACCTGCAGACCTAGCTACGGAGGAAGCAGCGGGAGGGCTGGGGAGGCAGGGAAGTGAAAGGGTTAAAAGCACTGGCCATTTCCCTGCATTTGCCTCTGGAACCTTCTGTTTTGAATCCTGACCCCACAGCTGGGCCCTCTGTCACATCGTCACACCCCCCACTCCACGCACCGTGACAGTGAGGGCGTTGGGCTCCGTGAAGAACAGGTCCCCACCCTGGAAGTCATCGTTGAGGTAGAGGAGTCCACTGCGGAGGGAAAAAGGCAAGACGCAGTGAGACCCCAACCCAGGCCCAGGCCAGCAGTGGGATGACCTTTGTCTGCCCACCTGCCTGACCCCTAGAGGGGCTGCCCACCTGTAGTCCCGATAGGTGTAGGCTGGGGGCTCCCGCCAGCACTCTCCTGTGTCGGGGTCCAGGACGCAGTTGTCTGCGTGCACTGGGTGACTCAGGTCCATGCGCTGCTCTTGCTCTCCTAGGACACAAAGGGGTCTGGGGCTACCTCTGTGCCCCTGTGCCCATCTGCCACCCTGTGGGCTCATGCCATGCACATCCACCCTGGGGCTCTTGGGGGCAGTGTCCTGGGGGCAGGGCCTGAGCTTGGAGAAGAGCAGTGGGGGTCCCTGTCATACCTTCTATGGCGCTGCGGCACACCAGGTGGGTGAAGGACAGATGCAGGGGCCGTTCCGGGGAGAAGTAGGCCTGGGTCAAGGTCCGCACCCGCTCGCTCACCTCCAGAAGCAGCTTAGCCCCCTGACTGCCCACTGTCCCAGCCCGGGCCAGCTGCAGGCAGCGAAAGGCAGCACAGAAACGGAGGAAGGCAATGGGAAGGTGGTCTCAGCCCTAGCTCCTGCCCATCTCTGCTGCTCTCCACCCGGAGGTTTGGAGTCTCTCAGCATGCAGCTCTGTCCATCAGCCCAAACTGCTCCTTCTGTCTTTCCATGACAACAACCCCGGCCCCAGCTCTCAGAACATCCCTTTTCTCCATGCTGGGTCCTATCAGGTAGTCTCGGTCCCAAGAAAGCTCCTTCACAAAAGCCCAGGCCCTGGGGCCCGGCTTCCTGCACAGCCTCTCCTCCAGGTCTGGGCATCAGACGGATCCAGGTACCTCCTGTGCTCACCTGTGCAGCCTTAAGCACTGTGAGCCCCTCGAAGCGTTCATGGGGGGTGTGAGGGGAGCGGCGACCACGATAGCCAGACCTGGCTCCAGCCCCAGCTGCATCCTAAATAGGGAGGAGTTTACCGTGGTGTCACTCCCCCAGCCTCTCACTGTCTGCAGGGCTGCAAGACCCTCCCTCCGGCCCTCCCGCTCTCCAGAAGAAGCTAGATGCTCCCACAGTTCTGTTGCGGCTCCTCTTCCTGAATGCTGCTCCTTCCCAGAGAGTGCCCCCCGCCACGGCTGGCCGACTGTCCCTCTCTGGTACAGGCTGGAATCCTGCTTACCAAGGGGACTGTGGACAGAACTCGGGAGAGCTTCCTACAGCAGTAAGGGGGCCTCTGAGAGGGTAGGGACAGCAGGGAAAGTGGGGCAGAGCTGGGAACTAGGCAGGAAGGGCTTGATCATTAATCCCTGATGAGCCAAGAATAGAGGAGTCTCTCAGGAAACAGGACCCTAACAGGAAGTTCCACAGTTAGGCCAGGTCCCGGCAGGAAGCTGACTGGCGGTAGGGCGACAGCATCAGCGGGCTATCCCTCTCTGACCTCTTCCCACCTGACATTCTCTCGGGGAAACTGTGGACTCCGTGGCTCCCCCACTCCTTGATACTGAGTCACAATTACCCAGCCACCTATGTGACCAGTCTCACTACCTGGAGGTCTCCTAATATTTGGATGTCTACACTGGAATCATTCCCTTTTCTGACACCCATTTCTTTGTCCACTTTTTGAATCTGTTTAAGCACCACTATCTAGTTACCCCTGCATACAAATCTCACTTCTGAGAGACACCGAGTCACCCAAGCCATCTAACCTGGGTTTTTTGTTTTTTGCTTTTGAGACCGAGTCTTGCTCTATCACCCAGGCTGGGGTGCAGTGGCGCGATCATAGCTCACTGCAATCTCCACCTCCCAGGCTCCAGAGATCCTTCCAAGTAGGTGGGAGAATATAGGTGCATAGGCCCAGCTAATTTTTTGTATTTTTTGTAGAGACGGGGTTTTACCACAATGCTCAGGCTGGTCTGGAACTCCTGAGCTCAAGCCATCCACCCGCCTCAGCCTCCTGAAGTGCTGGGATTACAGGTGTGAGCCACCTCGCCAGCCAACAGTGGCACTTGTCAATTAGTCCGTTCTCGCCGTCTTTTCTCCTGCTGCATTCTACGCACTGCCACTAGAGGGATCTACCACTTCTACAGGTTACTCCAGACCCTGCACTTGGAGGTTCTACAGGAATGCAAAAGTCAACTGCTCCTAAAATCCTTCAGTAGCTGTCTACCATACACAGATAAAGTCCAAACTCCTTGGGAGGCCACAGAAGACCCTCACTGTCCCTGGGCCTTCATGTCTGGGCTCTCTCCCTCTTCCCCTATACTGCCTCTTGGTAACATACATCCTGATGATTCTATGTTCTTAATTAATTAATTTTTTTAAAAAAATTTATTTTTCGAGATGGAGTTTTGCTCTTGTTGACCAGGCTGGAGTGCAATGGCGGGATCTCGGCTCACTGCAACCTCTGCCTCCTGGGTTCAGGTGATTCTCCTGCCTCAGCCTCCCCAGTAGTTGGGATTATAGGCACCTGCCACCATGCCCACTAATTTTTTTTGTATTTTTAGTAGAGACCGGGTTTCACCATGCTGGCCAAGTTGGTCTTGAACTTCTGACCTCAAGTGATCCACCTGCCTTGACCTCCCAAAGTGCTGGGATTACAGGTATGAGCCACCACACCCAGCCAGTGATGATTCTATGTTCTAAGAGCTTTACCATGTGCTAACTCATTTAATCCTGACAACACTATGACAAAAACACTATTATTATCCCCATTTTATAGATGAGCAAACTAGGTTCAGAGATATTAAAATAAATTGCCCAAGATCACACAGGTAATGACTATCGGAGCTGGCCCTGCTCTCACCCCTGTGCTTGACTGCAGTTCCCAGAATGCACCTTGCTCTTGTCCCTCTTAGACTGATTCCACGCCCCCATCACCTGGTTAACTTATCCTTAAGACTGAGCTCAAACACCACCTCTCCAGCAAGCCTTCTGTAACTGCGCATTTCAGCACTTCTATCTGGATGAGTACATTTTTTTTTTCTTTTGAGACAGAGTTTCGCTCTTGCTGCCCAGGCTGGAGTGCAATGGCACAATAACAGCTCACCACAACCTCCACCTCTCAGGTTCAAGTGCTTCTCCTGCCTCAGCCTCCCAAGTAGCTGGGATTACAGGCATGTGCCACTATGCCTGGCTAATTTTTTTGTATTTTTAGTAGAGACGGGGTTTCTCCGTATTGGTCAGGCTGGTCTCGAACTCCCGGCCTCAGGTGATCCACCCGCCTCAGCCTCCCAAAGTGCTGGGATTACAGGCATGAGCCACCGCACCCAGCCCAAGTACATACTTCTTTTACCAAACTTACCACCTGCTTATATTATGTATTTCCTTGTCTGTTTCCACCTCTACACTGGAGCTCCCAA
Source organism: Macaca fascicularis (assembly GCF_037993035.2). NCBI lineage: Eukaryota > Metazoa > Chordata > Mammalia > Primates > Cercopithecidae > Macaca > Macaca fascicularis. The sequence goes on along the minus strand of NC_088385.1, from coordinate 7,765,674 downwards.
AGGGCGGAGTCTATAATCATCTTCCTCTCCCTAGAACCTAGCAGTTTCTGGGGTACAGCAGCTACTCAATGAGTATGTTACTGAATGAGCACTAACCTGAGATAAGGGTTGAAGCTTCATAAATGGTAGCCTCAACCTGGTGAGTATGAGTCATTCAGCCCAAACTAGAAGGAGGGAAAGAAAGGCCTGCGTGTCTGCTGAGCCATCAGTCAAGCCAGTAACTAAACTCTTGGCTAATCAAGCAATCCTTACCTGCACACTCATCCATTTTTATGCCTTTGTGGTTTTTGTTTTGTTCTTCCTATCAATTTCTAGCAAAATTCGTAAAATTTGTAAAGAACATCCACCTGTGTCAGCTAAATTACGACACGAAGGCACTTATCCGCAGCTGAGAGGCAGTGGTAAGCACAGTCCCGGTTGGATAATCAGGACAGGCAGAACGAGGGGGGCAGGCCAAGAGCAAGGGAACAGGCAGCTGTACCCAAGGGTCTTGAACGAGCTGATGAACTTGCAGGTCTTCCTACCTTAGCCAGCTGCAGCAGCACCCCACACTCGGCTGGGGTGAGCAGCCCATCCAACACCGCCCGCTCCGACCCATTCAGCTGCCTGGAATCCTGGGTCAAGGTCACACCCTCCAGGAGAAGGACATCTGCCAGGGAAAAGACAGAGCAGAGGTGGCTGAGCAACCCCTAAGGGCAGGCAGAGCAGTAGCTGGCAGCCCCCAGACCCTCCAGGCTCCTGTCTCCTCCCTCCCAGGAACTCACCCTTCCAGTAGGTCAAGGGCTTTGGCTTCGGGGGCTCATGGTCCCAAGGCCTCTTCTCTTGATCCTCTCTCAGGGGTGAGAGATGTGCTCAGTGGGTGCACAGGACAGTCCAGACCCAGCCTCCCAGCTCAGGCCGAGTGCCTCCCACCACAGGGCATCTCCTACCTGAGCTTTTCTCTAAGTGCCTCAGGGATGAGAGCTGCAGGGGTCCAGGGGTCCTGTGACAGTCCAGAAAAGCATCATCATCCACCAAGATCAGACCCTGGGATCCCTGACATTAGAGCTGAAATATCTCGTTAAGGTCCTCCTGTTTCCAGAGAGGGAGACGGAGGTAGGAAGAGCCTGAGAATCAATGTCAGGCGCCCTGGGCAGTGGACCAAACTCTGTAACAAGTACAACTATAACTCCTATAGCACTTACTATCTATCGGCTGGGGGCTATTCTAACAGCTTCATTCATGGAAATTGAATTTCTCCTTTAAAGTTCACAATAGTCTCATGAAACAGACAATATTAAAGTGCTCATTTTGTCATTGAGAGCCCTGAAATATGGAGAAGTAAAGTAACATGCTCAAGATCACACAGCTAGAAGTGACAGAGTTACTTTTTTGTTTGGTGGTTTTTTTTTTTTTTTTTTGAGACAGAGTCTCACACTGTCGCCCAGGCTGGAGTGCTATGGTGCGATCTCGGCTCACTGCAACCTCTGCCTCCCGGGTTCAAGTGATTCTCTTGCCTCAGTCTCCCAAGAAGCTGGGATCATAGGCACCCGCCACCACGCCTGGCTAATTTTTTGTATTTTCAGTAGAGACAGAGTTTCACTATGTTGGCCAGGCTGATCTTGAATTCCTGACCAAGGCCCACTTCAGCCTCCCAAAGCAGAGTCAGGTTTTAAACTAGCCTCAGGCCAGGTGCAGTGGCTCACGCCTGTAATCCCAATACTTTGGGGGGCCGAGGCAGGTGGATCACCTGAAGTCAGGAATTCAAGACTAGCCTGGCCGACATGGTGAAACCCCGTCTCTACTAAAAATACAAAAATTAGCCAGGGAAGGTGGTGGGCACCTGTAATCCCAGCTACTCGGGAGGCTGAGGCAGAAGAATCACTTGAACCTGGGAGGTGGAGGTTGCAGTGAGCCAAGATCGCACCATTGCCCTCCAGCCTGGGTGACAGAGCGAGACTCTGTCTCCAAAAATTAAAATTAAAATTAAAAAATTAGCTTCAGAGTTCTCACTTTTAACCAGTGGTTCTCAAGCAGGATACTTCTGCCCCCCAGGGGTCAATTAAGCAAAGTCTGGAAACATCATTGATTGTCATGACTCAGGGGCTGTCAATGTGCTATTGATCTCTACTGGGTAGAGACCAGGGAAGCTGTTGAATACCCTCCAAGGCATAGGACAGGCCCTGCCCTCTGCCCCAACAAAGCATTATCCAAAATGTCAGATCCAAAATATCAGTAGTGCCAGGAAGGCTGAGAATGCCTGCTTTATGCCCTAGTCCTAGCCACAGATAATCTCTGCCCCGCAGTTTCCTCTCATAACTACAAGAAGACAAATAAAAGCAGCAGTAACAGAGCTTTCTATGTTGTTATCAAATGATGTGGTTTCAACAACCCTGTGACAACCCTGTGAAATAGATGTGATTATTCCAACTTACAGGTAAGGAAGTTGAGGCAGAGGCAAGTTGAAGTTCAGAGACGTTTGGGGCAGAGGAGGACTGACACTTAGGCCTGTGTGACCCCAAAGCTGCCCTAATGACAGGCACACTGTCTCTGTCCCTGTAAAACTGGGATGGCAGACTCTTCTCCAAGCCTCACGGTGGAAAAGTGGAAAACTCTGTTGCAAACCAAAGTGCCATCCCTCCTGGGAGTGCGGAGGGGTGGGATGGGACAGAAGCAGAATGACTCACAGGATCCTTAAAGCTGGTCCCCAGGTGCTCCATGGCATAGTAGAGCTGCCTCTTCTCCCCCAGGGATCGGAGGATGAAGCGTTGGATGTCCTGAGGGTGAGATGATGAGCAGTGAAGCGGGGCTGAAGGAGGGCAGGGAAACCCAGGCTCTAGGGCACTGCCTGGGTGCTCCATGCTCCCTGAACCTGGCACCATGCCCCCGGTTCCTCCGTTCAACATTCCCCCTCAGCAGCTTCAGAGCGTCTGGGCTCAAACTGGAAAGGGTGTAGGGGGTGGGAGTGTGTGTGAGTGTGTGGGGGTGTGTGTGCATGAGCTCGGGGGCTGGTGGCAGGCAGGAGTGAGGTAAAGGCAAGAGAGATGGGACTGAGGGCTGGAATCGGAACTCCAGGCTGCCGTGGGGAGCAGGGAGTGGAGATGGAAGTCGGATGCTGGACTTGGAGTCCTCTGGGTGACTAGAATGCCTGGCTAAGAGGTCAGCAGGGGGTGGGGGTCCAGGTTACTTCTCAGGTCTATTTGTTTGATTTGGGGCTACCTCCCAGGTACGTGTGGAGAGGGGGTTACCTCTCTGGGTCCGAGGCCAGGTCTCGGCTCTCCCAGCTGGGCCTGGTACTGGTTCAGAGCCCTCTTGGCAGCCTCATCATCCGGGTAGAAGAGCAGGACACTCAGGACATTTTCTATAGCCTGGGACAGATTGCCCACTGGAGAGGGAGTGACAAGGTCAGGGGTCAGGGGATAAAGACTTAGAGCACATTGATCCTTGGGGCAGAGGCAGTGCTGGAGAAGGTGGTCTCCAGAGGCCAGCCGGCCAACTCCAAGAGCCCCCCTCCCACTGGCAGACAAGTTCAACTGCCGGTTCTTTCAAACGCTGGTGCAAACATACCTTAGCTGGAGATTTCAAAGAAGAGCAAGAGGGAGGAAAATAAAGGAAGGTGAGAAGCAGCAAGGCAGAAGGAAGCCCATCTCCTGAGCTTGTCACAGGCGCCAAAGGAGAGCAAATTAGAGTCCTTGTGAAGTGATGGTTCCCATGGAGCCCTGACAGTGAAACTACAAATCCAGAGACAGATGGGAGGGATAGAGAGATGGAGCTCAGGATAGCAGCAGAGGCAAATCTTCACTCCGCGTTTCCACCCTTCCCAAACTGACCCTGAGCATGGGCCTCATGTAGCCGCCTCAGCTGGCTGGGAAGGAAGTCTGGGACAGGGAAGCTGCGACCAGGGCGTGTGGCTGTTTCCCCTACACAGCGTTGCCGGCACTGCAGGACCTGAATCCAGTGTCCTGCAGAGGAGACCCATGAGCCATTCAGCTTGTTCATGCCCCTCCCTGGGCACCGACCCACCCCCCACACACACTCCCAGCCCCGTACTTGCAATGGCCTCATAGAGGCCCCCCTGGCTCCCAGCCTCATCCTCCTCTTCTTCAGCCCCCTCCTGCTCCTCAGGCCCCTGGCAGTCAGCACGGCAGCTCTCCATCTGGGCCAGGCTCCCCTGCAGGGCCTCCTCTAGCCTGGGCAGTGCCAGTCCTGCCTCCTGGCGCTCCAGTAGCTCCAGGCCGGTGTCATAGGCTGCCTGTTGGGGAAGGGAGCAGTCACCTGAGATCCAGGGGGTTGCCAAACTGGGAGGTAGAGAGGAGAGCGGTGTTGGTCTCATTTGGGGCAAGGACTCCATGTCCCTCTTCACCATGGAGAAGAATAAGGATGGGCCTCAGAATCATAATGTTGGAACATCAGACTTCAGCGATCATCCAGGAAGGAAACGAAGTCCTAGAGAAGGACTCCCCACCAGGGTCACTGAGGATCATTACCCCATCTCCGCACGCTGAAGCAGCACAATGCAGCAGTTTAGTGAGGCCTGTGTATCCAGCCAGGAAAAGGCTGGGGGCAAGACAGGGGTGGTGCTGGGGGTCTCACCCAGTGTGGCGGCGTCTCCAGGTCCCGGAAGCTCTGGGGCTGAACTCCCGACATTCGTCTGTACTTAGCCATGTCCTCTCGCATCTGCAGGTGCATAGGGTTTGCTACAAAGAAGGTGTGTGCTGCGGCGGCTGCCAGATCCAGCTTCTTCAACTGAGGAGGCAGAGGGAGGAGGGCATCAGAGCCCTGGGATGGAGGTCACACCTCTGCTCCCTGGTCGGCCTCCCCACCCTACCCCAGACACACACTCTGGGTGCCCAAGAGCCTCATGGAAGACTGGCCAATAAGAACCGCCCACCGCCCAAATTGCAGACCCCCTAGAAGCCAGAACATTGGGACTCTCAGAAGGCTGACACCGAAGGAAAGGGGGTCTAAAGACGTAGGAGTTGGGTGGGACCTAGGCCTCAGGACTTCAGGCCCTCAATTTGGGAGACCAGGTGGAAGTGATGGGCTTAAGTGAGGTGGGGAAGCGGGGGAGACCTCAGCGACCAGCAAAACCCGCAGGTCTCTAGGACCCTGAGCTGAGGTGAGTGCAAACCGGCGCCCCGCTTCCCCAGCCACGTAGGCAACTGCTGCGGTACCGGCGGCTGCGGCGTGCTGTCCCCTCCCTGCCCGCAGACGTCTGGCCTCGGAGGCCTCCAACCTTGCCTCCGTCTGCTCCTTCCTTTCCGAAGCTACCTCCTGCCCCAAGCGAAGGTTCACACTCACCACCACCCCCGACACACACACACCCACGCACACTTCCCGTCCGACAGCCGGTTTCGCCCCCACCGCCTCCGCTTCATTCCTAGGAAGAGGCGGCCCTGTCCCTCCATCTTCGATCTGCTCCCGACCCGCCTCACGACCTCCCCGCCCCATTCCCACTCTGCTCGCACTCCCCCTCGGCTGCTCTTCCGCGATCTCAACAGGTCCTCGCGGTCGCTTAGCCAGCTCCAAAGCAGAGGCCGGCGGTACGCCCCCCAGCCCCGTCCGGGGTCCGGGCAACAGCATTCCGCCTACTACTGGGCATCGTAAAGTAGGACAGCGTCGTGGTGAGGGCTGGGACCCTCGGAGCTGCCCGGCCCGCTCCCCACCTGGTAATAGGCCCTCTGCAGGTAGTTGTAGGGCTCCCGACGGCGGAAGGCGTCCCGGAGCGTGCTCCCCACGCGAAGCCGCGCCGCGCCCCCGGGGCCCAGCCTCCGTGCTGCGCACTGGGTCAGGCAGTCTGCGCGGCGGAGCGCTGCACGGAGGAGCTGTCGCTCCCAGGACCCCTGCGTGGGTCCCGGCCCGGAGTCGGGCTCCGGGGCCCCGAGAAGCACGGCGGGGAGCGCGGCGCCCGGCTCGGCCGCGCAGCTCGCCCCGCAATCCAGCCGCACCCGGCCCAGCGCCGCCTGGCTCCGCAGCGCCTCCCGCAGCAGCGCCACGGCCGGCGCCCAAGCCCCGGCCGCGTAGGCGCGCAGCCCGTCCGCGTAGAGCAAGTCGGGAGCCTGCGGGGGCGCTCCCGGGGACAGCTGGGCCAGGCCGGGGGGCTCAGGGGACCCCGGGGGAGGCAGCAGCAGCAGTAACAGCAGCGGCCGGAGGAGCCGGAGCATGATGTCGGAGCCGCCGGCCGCCGAGGGGAAATGCGGGAGCCGAGAGGGAGGGAGAGGAAAGGGGGGAAGGGGGAGGGAGGGGAAGGAAGGAGAGGTGGAGAGGCAGAGGGAGAGGGAGAAGGAATGAGGGAGGCCGAGAGAGAGAGAGAGATGGGGCTGAGACCCGATGGTGGGAGAGGCCCATGTGAAAGATGGAGAAAGAAGAATGCCGAGTGGAGAAAGCTGATCTAGTGTGGAACGAGAGGGAGAAACTGGGAGGAAGGGGGCAAAAGGCGGGAACTGGAGCAGGCCTGGGCATCCATGGAGAACCAGCGGTGACTTCAGCCCCTGAGGTCTGGAGGTAACTGCTGGGGCAGTGTTCTCTCCACACACACGCTTCTGGGTCCAGAAAAAGGACTGTGGACGCGGACCCCCGCTCCTCCCCCTCCCCCCTCCCCACACACACTCATCCACCCTTATACTCCTTTGGAGAAAGAGCTTTAAAATGCAGCAGGGAGGAGGTGTCCAGGCCCGGGACACTACGTCAGCCCCAAACCCTTTTCTGCCCATAAAGTGAGCCCCTGGATGGATTTGGGGTTAGAAGGAGAGTTGGGCACTGGGACTGGAGCCACGCTCTAAAATCACCTCAACAAATCTGAACAGAGATCCTTCACACCCCAAACCAACAAAGACATGTGTGTCCTCAAGCCCTGCCCCCAGCAGGATGTGCTCCTCCCAGCCTTCCCTGTGCGAGGCTGCCTGGTGGAGCGTGTGATCTTTTCTCCATGTGTCCTTCTGTGCCTCTGTCTGCTGCCCCTGCTCTGTCGTGTCCTCTGTGAGCCTCTCCACCCTCCAAGCCCCTTTCCATCGCAGTACACTGGACGCTGAGGTTTCCATGGCAACATTTCAGACTTTAATACATATTGCTAGGGGTGATGGAAGGTGAGTAGGGCATCTGGTCACTTGGATGGGAGAGAGCAGGGCCTTCTGAGCCCCAAATCTAGCGCCCATCTCCCCAGAGTCTGGAGGCAGCTGCCCTACTCTCAGGGCCAGAATGAGGTGTTACTCACTCAGGCTTCCTCCTCTGAGTTCAGCAGGCCTGCTTGGGCTCACAGGGTCAGCTGGGGAAAGATAGGGTTGCCTGGGCCCCAGGATCCTCCCCAAGCCCTTGCACTTTCTTCGGCCCCCGTCAGGGAGCAGCGTCTCCCTGCACTTAGTCCCAAAGGAAGTCCAACGGCTCTGCTCTCAGGGGACCCAAGGGAGAGTCTGCGGGGTGAGAGGCCCAGTGGCCGGGGCCGACGAGGAGAGTGCCCTGGTGAGGCAGTCGGAGAAGGCAGAGGTGTCTCATCGATGAAGGTGGTGATCTCCTCCCGGAAGAAGCCAGGGCCCCGTGGGGGTCCCCCACCTGACCCCAGAACCCCACTCTCCAAGAATTGGCGAAGGCTGGCCAGCCCCCCACCACCTTCAGCCTCCTCCTCGTCCGCCTCATCCTCCAACCTGTGTCTTTGTCCCAGGTACTCAGGAGGACCCCCGAGGGCCCGGCTTTGGGCTGGGAGGACCCGGATGTCATCAGAGGATGACCACTTGTGCAGGAAGGAGCCTGGTTCCCGAGGGGTAGAGAAGATGTTTGTCTCATCATGGGACAGACGCCGGGATAGGGGGACCTGGGAAGAGGAGCGGGTAAGACCTGAAGGTGCTGCAGGGACAGAGGCAGAGGAACCAAGTGGGGACTCCAGAAGATGGTGCCACCTTCTTAACCTTCTTCAAAACGTTTGCTCCGGTGGGCAAACCTGGCCCCACGAGATCTGAAGGGATGCCTCTCTTACTATAGTTTTCTTTCACCCAGCTTTATGGTGCCCTGAAAGCCAGGGCTAGGGAAGAGGGGATTGGGGTGCATAACAGACACTGGAGAAAAGTGATGAGGGGCACCAAGGGTAGGAGGTGTATCCCCCAGTTCCATACCTGTAAGTAGTGGACTCTCTCAAGAGGAGGGAAGAGCATGTGCCTTCCAGGCAGCAGCTTCACCTGGGCGGGGTCCCGGCTCCCTGGTCCTGTAGCTCCATTGGCATCAAAGCGAACTTTGCAAACTCGGCCCTCTGCATAGTCATCACAGCCCCCATCTAGGAGAGAAAATGGGCAGAGCAGTTACAGGCAGGGAATGCCTACCACCCCCGACCACTGCCTTGATAAGCTCCCAGAGACCCCTTTAGTTCTCATTAGCCTGTATGTGTCAAGAGGACAGTGAGAGTAGCTAGCATTTGCTGTGTTCAGTGCTAAATCCTGAGTGGAGTGCTTCATACATATAGATGAAGTTATTGAAACAATTACATGCCCTCCCCCAAGAGCCATCCCTATGGCTGGGGGCCTCTCTCAGGAAGCTCAGGTTCCCCATAGTGCCAGAGCTGGGTAGTGTGGACTTCTGGAGGGGAGCCTAGGCCCGGTGAAGGGAGCCCTGAGTGCTGCAGGAAGCAGTAAGTGGACAGCAGGGTGCCTGCTTAGGGAAAGGGGAGCCCAGGGTGGTGCAGGTTCTGTCCAGTAGGGGGCACTCCAGGGCAGCCCATCCTCTGACTGAGAAGGAACGGCAGGAAAGGGAATAGATAGATGTCCAGGAAAGCCAAAGCCCAGCCCCTCTTCTGACCGTCATCTCCATCCTCCTCAGACATGATGGCCACGCATTGCTCCCACACTGTGCGCACGTCGGCGCGGTAGCGCTCGCAGGACCAGATGAAGGAGGGCAGCAGCAGCGTCTGTGCCATGGAGCACCACAGCACAGCCAGCACCATCCAGGGGGGCGCCGAGTCCGACTTGAGAGAGAAAAAGCTCACCACCTGGGGAAGGGTGGGAGTGGGCTGGGTCAGGGCCAGAGCTGAGGAGCCCACCTGAACCCCATATCCTAGTGCAGCTGGTGGGCAAGACGTCAGAAGTAATGCCTGATCCCTGTGATCCAACAGAGGTGAAGCCGGAGGTGGAGATGGAGTGAACAGAGGGAAGGAACTGACTCAGAGGAAGGTAGGGGAGAGTGCTGGAGGCAAAGCCCTGCGGTCAGGAGGGAGAGGAACAGAGGTAGACCAGGAAGCGTAGAGACAGAGAGGAACCCAGGAACAGTGACTAGATGGGGTGGTGGGGTGAGCCCTGTGGGGTTTCCACCCAAGACTGCTCAGAGACCATGTGGCATCCAGAGGGAAGGAGGGAATGGAGAGTGGAGCCCAGCAGCTGGATGAGAGGTCTGCGGCTGAACTGTGGAGCTGCAGGATGGATGACGGAGCTGGAGGACAGGTAGTGGAACTGAAGGACGGTGATGGAGCTGAGGAGTGGGAACTGAAGCAGATGCTGGAGCTGGGGTAGACAGGGTAGTGGGAACTAAAAGTCAGATGATCAAGATGGGGGCCACAAATGGAGTGGGGGATGGACAGAGGAGAGGAAGATGGATGATGGAACTAGAGGAGAGATGATGGAGCTGCTGTATGGCTGATGAAGTTGGAGGTCAGGTGATGATGCTGGGGCCTGGATATTGGGGAGAACAGGTGGGGAGGACCCCGATCTCACCAAGATGGGCACCCCTGTGAGTGAGTCATAGAGAAAGACGATGGCGCTGACCAAGTTGGTGACCTGCAGGGATGTCTTGGCAGACTCCGAGCCATCCAGCGAGGACCGCCGCTTCCCTCGGGCATCCTCCACCACAATGGCTGGCACCTCAAAAGCTGGCCGGGTACCCAAGCCCCCTGGCCCACCCGCTTTGGTCCCCCCACCGCCCCCCACTCTCCGGGCCTGCCGAGCCCTCCTGGGCCGGGCCCACAGTGTCTGGTAGAAGGTGATGGCCACACACACCAGCCCCATGACAATGCCCCCAAGTAGCAAGAGGCTGAAGCAAACACCAAAGCCGAGGCCGATCTTGGAGACTATGAACTGGCAGCCGCGGGCATAGTAGCGCTCGCCGTTGTTGTGCCAGCCAATGGAGGGCAGTGTGGAGAGGATGAAGCTGACCATCCAGATGCCCACGACGGCATGCAGCGCCTGCTTCTTGGCGTTGCTGAGGCGGTAGTTGACTGGCCAGCGCACCATCCACATGCGATGGTAGGAGAGCGAGGCGACCGTGAAGCAGGTGGCCAGGGCCAGGGTGTAGTAGGTGGACACGAAGACCTTGCAGATACTCTCGTTCCAGTCATAGTCGGAGGAAGCCTGACGCCGCAACTGTACCACAGCAAAGGTGGTGAGGGGCACAGCTGCCATGAGTATGTGTGTGCCCGCTAGGAAGCACAGCAGCAGCTCCAGTGGCTTGTGCTTCTGCTGCTTGGCCGAGATGCTGAGGATGATCCAGGCATTGGCCAGCAGCGCCAGGAGCCCACAGGCCAGCCAGGACAATGCATTGGAGTGCAGGGAGGCCTCCTCTGCCCTGGCCCCGCCCCGAGCCATCCTATCCTCAGCCCCCCACCCCCTTGAGCTCCGTGGGGGTGGGGGCTAGGTCTCACCCAGGAGCCCCACTCACAAACATGCCCATAATCCCCACAATCCTCGCCCTGTCAGCAGGCAGGCTGCCCCCAGGCTCACCCCAGTGCTCAGCATTGCATGATCGACCCAGCTGAGGGCAGATGTGGAGGGCAGGGGAGGAGACTGAGGGTCAGCAGAGGCAGTCCTCAGCTTTCATACTGGGCGGGGCCTTCCTTAAGCATCCCTGCAATTGATGGGGCAGGCAAGCTGGCTACTTTCCCAACTGTGAGGCTGGCTGGGGGGTTCTGGTCCCCATGCTGGGACGTCCGGGTCTCTTTTTCCTCTGGTTCTTGACTAGTCAGGAATCTTCTGGATGCCCCAGGGATTTGGGGGTGGGGCTCAGCCCCCTGGACAGGCTGCAAGGGAAAGATGAGATGTGGGAGGGAGAGGGCAAAGGTCTATAACCAGCCTCCTGTGCCCCCTTTCTTGAAACTATAGGGATAACTGATTACTAGGGCCCTGAGGGTCATTCAGAACATTCCTTTGCCTTAAATCAGACAGCTAAACACCCCGCACAGATGAGAGCCCCGCTCTTCCAGACCTCTAGGGAAGAGGGTATTCCCACCTCCCTGTCTCCTTTAGCCCTTTCTCCTCCCGCTGGAACTCCCGGGTTCCTTCTTAGAACATCCCCTGCTCAGCACTACTCCACCCCTATCTTCAAGTCCCTAAATGTCTCTTCAGAACTACTGATGGGAGACACATGACTGGTTTCCTCTTGAGGGTTCACAGTGAACGGGGATATGGCATTACAGCCTTCCTCCCCTACCTGCCGGTCTCCTGGATGCGGGGGTCTTGGTGCTTAGTCCCTACTTCCCCAAACCTGGATGATCACCCTCCAGCTCCCCAGATCTGGGAAAATGGGAGAAAGGAGTCTGGGACCGAAGGGGGTGCTAGGGAACCTGAAGGCGGGGAAACCGCTGACATCAGAAGCATCCAGAAATGGAAAGAGGGGGAACTAGGGAGAAGGAGGAGAGTTTGAGCAGAAGAGAAAGAGGGGGCAAAGTGGTAGTATCTGAAAATAGCAGGAAAAGCTCAAACCCCCTGGAGAGGAGGCTTTGGAGGGAGGAGGGACTGGAGGAGGGAGGGAGGGAGGGAGGGAGCAGTGAATAGGAGGCTGAGAAGAAAAGCCAAATGTTCAATAAGGTGCTGACTCCCGCGGGGAGACCTTGACTCTTCCTCCCTGGCCCAGAGCCTCAGTTTCCCTCTGATGGGAGGAAGGATAGTCCCAGTTTTAGTGCGTGATGCTGAGCTTCAGTGAGCCCTGGGAAGGGGGTAAGGGAATCGGGTGAAACCCTGAACAGAGTGAGGCTGTAAGGAAGCGCATAATGGCTTTAGGGTAAGTGGGGTAAAATGGGGCACAGCAGTGAAAGGGTCTGTTTCCCATGGAAGTAGCTCAGACCCTTGCCTTCCCCAAGAGGTCCTGGTCCACCCCCACCCTTGGCTTCCCTCCGGAGCCCAGTACACCCTAGTTGCCATGACAATGGCCAGCCAGAGGGAGGTGGAGGGACTTGGCCACAAGCAGCCCCCAGTGTCCTCTCCTACAGCCCTGGACCCCTTCCCACCCACCTCTACCCAGGCCCGGCTGGTGGGCTCAGGACGAAAGAGATAGGAAGTCAGAGAGGGAAGGAGGCAGGAAAGATGTGAAGGACAGAGAGAGGGAGGTGAAGGACAGGGAGAGATCAGAGGAAGGTGGGAAGGGGGATCTGGGAGGTTCCCTGGCCGACGGGGTCCCTCGCCCTTTGGGGTGAAGGGGTAAGGTCAGGCGGCTCCTCCCTCCTGTCCCCCTCCAGGTTCTCCAGGGCAGAAACAGCAGGTGGCTGGGAGGAGGGGTGGCCTAGGGGAGAGGAGGCAGCCTGGGGGGGAAAGGGAGGCAACACGGGGGTTGGGGCAGGGGTCGTCTTACCTCTGGCTGCGCCCAGCACTGCCATGGAGACCGCACTCCCGACGCGGCTCTCTCAGGCTCGCGCTGCCTGCCGGCTCCAGCTCACCCGCCCTCCTCCCTCCTTCCCTCTCTCCCTCCCTCCCTTCCCCCGGGCCTCCCTCCTCCCCCTCAGTCCCGGCCTCCCTGGCTCAGCCTGCGGCTCACTCAGTCTCTGCCCCTCTCACTCTCCAGGACCCTCTCTCCCACGGTCATCCTTCCAGTGAGCCCAGGCGAGGGGGACTGCAGGACAGCTTTGTGGGGTGGGGGGCGGGAAACGAGTGTAGGGTGGGGAACTGGACGGTGGTGACTAGGGGAGGAGGGGCAAGGAAGGCGCCGAGAGGGAGGCGGGTGAGGAGGATGGCTGGGAACCGGCTTCATTGGTGAAATGGTTCATGTCCTGCCCCCACCCCTTCCCGTTTTTCAACACGAACACAAGCTCCAAGAGGCAGCTGGTGTTGTTGGGGACTGAGGAGCTAGCTGTTCGGGGAGGAGGAAGCGTGTGTCACTGTGTATATCTGTGTGAGGGCTGGGCCTTGAGTTTGGGAGTGAGGGGGCTTGTGGTGCAAGCTGGGGCTGCTTGTGGAGTTGAGGGTGGGTGTGCACAAGCTAAAAGGATGTGGGCGCATGCATGCACACAGACACACACACACTGCTTCCTCCTCCTGGAACACAAACACACGTGTTGGGGATACAATTTGCACACACACGTTACAGTTTCTCACAGTCCTTTTTCTCTGCCACACACATACACCAGGAGAGCTCACGCAACCCTGAGTCTCTCCCCCACGGTATATCACACACGTGTAATTACACAGTCTCAGCCTCACACACACACAGGCCCACACAGAGCCCTGTGGGTTGTGGAGGTGGATAGCCAGCCTCCACAGAATTTTTCCCTCTCCAGGGAAACTTCATCTCCTTCCTGGGGCACGCCAGGCAACCTCTCCTCTGGGTCCGACCCCAAAGACCAGAAGATTCCTGGTCCCCAGAGAAGGGGTCTCTCTCTCTTTCTCTGTCTCTCTCTCTGTCTCTGTCTCTCTCTCTTTCTCTGTCTCTCTCTCTGTCTCTGTCTCTCTCTGTCTCTCTCTGTCTCTGTCTCTCTCTCTCTCTCTGTCTCTCTCTCTGTCTCTGTCTCTCTCTCTGTCTCTGTCTCTCTCTCTGTCTCTGTCTCTCTCTCTCTCTCTGTCTCTCTCTCTGTCTCTGTCTCTCTCTCTCTCTCTGTCTCTCTCTCTCTCTCTGTCTCTGTCTCTCTCTCTCTGTCTCTCTCTCTGTCTCTGTCTCTCTCTCTGTCTCTGTCTCTCTCTGTCTCTCTCTGTCTCTCTCTGTCTCTGTCTCTCTCTCTCTCTCTGTCTCTCTCTCTGTCTCTGTCTCTCTCTCTGTCTCTGTCTCTCTCTCTGTCTCTGTCTCTCTCTGTCTCTCTCTGTCTCTCTCTGTCTCTGTCTCTCTCTCTCTCTGTCTCTCTCTCTGTCTCTGTCTCTCTCTCTGTCTCTGTCTCTCTCTCTTTCTCTGTCTCTCTCTCTGTCTCTGTCTCTCTCTGTCTCTCTCTGTCTCTCTCTGTCTCTGTCTCTCTCTCTCTCTCTGTCTCTCTCTCTGTCTCTGTCTCTCTCTCTGTCTCTGTCTCTCTCTCTGTCTCTGTCTCTCTCTCTGTCTCTGTCTCTCTCTCTCTCTGTCTCTCTCTCTGTCTCTGTCTCTCTCTCTCTCTCTGTCTCTCTCTCTCTCTCTGTCTCTGTCTCTCTCTCTCTGTCTCTCTCTCTGTCTCTGTCTCTCTCTCTGTCTCTGTCTCTCTCTGTCTCTCTCTGTCTCTCTCTGTCTCTGTCTCTCTCTCTCTCTCTGTCTCTCTCTCTGTCTCTGTCTCTCTCTCTGTCTCTGTCTCTCTCTCTGTCTCTGTCTCTCTCTGTCTCTCTCTGTCTCTCTCTGTCTCTGTCTCTCTCTCTCTCTGTCTCTCTCTCTGTCTCTGTCTCTCTCTCTGTCTCTGTCTCTCTCTCTTTCTCTGTCTCTCTCTCTGTCTCTGTCTCTCTCTGTCTCTGTCTCTCTCTGTCTCTGTCTCTCTCTGTCTCTCTCTCTGTCTCTGTCTCTCTCTCTGTCTCTGTCTCTCTCTGTCTCTCTCTCTGTCTCTGTCTCTCTCTGTCTCTGTCTCTCTCTGTCTCTGTCTCTCTCTGTCTCTCTCTCTGTCTCTGTCTCTCTCTCTGTCTCTGTCTCTCTCTGTCTCTGTCTCTCTCTCTGTCTCTGTCTCTCTCTGTCTCTGTCTCTCTCTGTCTCTCTCTCTGTCTCTGTCTCTCTCTCTGTCTCTCACAGACACACACACACACGAAGAGCATCTTCTTTTAGTAAGTTTATTGTATTTTTCTTTCAGCTCAGGGGAGCAGGGCTGGAGAGTGGGCACAAATGCAAAGTAAGCAAATGGGGAGCCCCAGCAGCAATAGGGTGGTCTTCCCGGAAGAGGCAGGCTGTAAAGATAGGAGGAGACGAAAGAGGGAAAAGGAGTTGGGACTGAGGGAAGTGGTGAGGAAGGGTAGGAAGAGAGGGGATCCTGACAGAAATGGGTCAAGAAGAAGATGATTTGTAACCCTGATTTCCCTGTGTCCTGACTGGTCTGGAGGAGGGTAAGGGAGGGTGTGGGGCAGGCGCAGAGCCTGGCACAATCACCTTTGAGGTCCCTTAGAGGGTTCCCTCTCAGGCTAGCTATCCCTTCTCCCAGCAAAACTCACTTCCAGGAGGTTCTGCACAGGGTGAGTGGCTGGTCACTGGGCATTGTCTGCCACAGGGCCTGTGCTCCCAGCCTGCACTCTGATCAGAAGAGCCAAAGGCTTTGTCCTCTGGTAACAGATTCTGCCACCAGCGGGGGATGAAGGAGGAATTTTAGACAGGGAGGCCTTCATCCCTGCTTATAAATTCTCTAAGATGGGCCCTTCCCATGGGTGCTGTGCTCCTGCGAACCCAACAGTACACCCTGAGTACCCACCACTAGCCACTGGTGACAGCCGTGTGGCATTTGTCCCTGCATTCAAGAGGCAGCAGTGGAACTTGGGACAAGGGACCTGGGTTAGTCCCAACTCCAGCACTTGCTAGCTGTATGACCTTGGGTAATCAATCATCTAGCTTTTCTGAGCTCTGATTCTGGTCTGTAAACTGGAGATGATCATCTTAGTTCTGTCACTGCCAGCCTTGGAGGATTTTTGTAAGTCTCAAACAGACAGAGGATGTGAAGCATCCCTTGTGGCTGTGTACATGGGGCTGTGTCCAGTGGGGCTGCCTGTGCAAGGTCAGGACGTGAGTCTGTGGCCCCACCCACATAGGGTGAGACGCAGGCAGCGTGGGGCAGGAGGTGCTGGCTGCCAGAAACCTCTGGATCTGCATCTATCCTTGACTGGCTTGGCTGTGTGATTTTGTGCAAGTTCCTGCCCTCTGTGGTCCCAGGGTCCTGTCCTGTGAAATAACAGTCCCATGTTCCATGCTTCCGGACACCTAGCCTCACCCTCCATGCCAGCCAGGGCTGGCCCTGAACACTCCCCTGGGATCCAAATGAGCAGTGGGGGAGAAGGTCAGAGAGAAATAATGAGAGAAGGGCTAGGGCTTGAAGGAAAAGGAAACGGTGGGGAGAATGGTGTGATTAAGCCTCTGGAAAATAGAGAGCAACACTTAACCAATGAAGCTGGGGCCTAACCCAGGAGAAACAATGGTAAATCGTAGAGGAGGCGAACAGGAGGCCAGAGGCCTAGGATCTGCTACATTCATCTGGTCCGCAGGCCATGAGCCCAACGGGAAACGCGGGGCAGACACCTGGGGAGGCTGCAATTGGGATCTCCCTGGCCTTGTGCCTCAAATGGGGCTACATGTCTTCTGAAACCGGCTGCGGAACAAAGAAGAAGGGGAGCAGGTCTGTCCCCACTGCAACCCCTTTATGTTCTAGCAGCTCCATGGCTTTTCCAGCGCAGTGCTAGCCTCTGGGCAACAGCTGCAGAACTAGTCCAGAAAGGCCCTGGCCTGCTGCTCCTTCAGCTCCACCCTCCCACTTCCGCCTCCTTCTAGCTCCTGGCCATCTTTTCCCACCCCTCTATCCTCTCCACCACACCCCTTTAGCCCCAGTCTCCTCGCCTCCACTCCCCCCAACTCTCCCTCCTCAACTCCTTCCTCCTGTCCATCCTCCCTTCCTGCCCCCTTTGTCCCCCCTTCCTCCTCCTCCTCTCTCACTCCCTCTCCCCACCCTTTTCCCCTCTCCCAGCCCCTCCTCCCAGATCCTTACTGAGGGCACTGGCAGGTCTTCTTTTCACTGAGGAGTCTCTTGATCTGAGACATCCGCTCTGCTTGACGCTGTCCAGGGACAAGAAAGGGAGTCATGAGGGTTCCAGGCCTCCAGAAGGGAGGTGCCCCTTGGTGGGGCGATTGGGGGAAGCTGGGAGAGGAGAAGCAGTTACATAGCTCAGGCCATCTATCCTGGAATTAACTCTCTGCTCCTTTCTGTCTCTCCCTTGAGTGGCATCTGGGTCAGGGCAGCAGGGGAACTTAGGGGTGGGCAGAGGGAGCTGGCCAAAAGCAGGTCCCATATACGGTATCTCCTGGTACGGGACTCAGGGGTTTGAGGGCCCTGTGGGGACCAGGTGTGGGGTCACTCACCCTTCGATGCCGGCACCTGACACAGAAGAAGATGCCTAGCCCAGTGAAAAGCAGGAGGCCCGCAACGCCCCCCAGCACAATCAGGGCCATTGGCTGCACCGGGGTGGGCCATGTGGGCACAACTGCAAGGGAAAGAAATGTGCTCAGTGCACCACCCTCCTCCACAGGCCAGCGGACTGAGGACTGACCTGCAACCCCGCCTGGCCAGTCTCTGGTTTGATCCTGGGGTTGGGAGAGAGGGGCAGAGTGCTTGGGGACTCTTAAAAGGCCGCCAGTGCTGGGGAATCGGTTTTATGTTTGAGAGACCACAGGGCACTCTGCAGAGGTAGAAGCAGTGGTCTAGACCCTGGACTCTGTGTGTGTGTGTGTGTGAGTGCGTGTGTGTGAACGTGTGTGTGATGTGTGTGAATGTGTGTGTGTGTATGTGCATGCGTGCGTGTGTGCATGTGTGTGAGGATGTGTGCGTGAATGTGTGCATGTGAGTGCATGTGTGTGAATGTGTGCATGCATGTGTGTGTGTGCACGTGTGCATATGAATGTATGTGAGTGTATGAGAGTGTGTGAGTGTGCATGTATGAGAGTGGGTGTGAGTGTGCGTGGGTGAGAGTATGTGTGTGAATGTGTAAGAGTGTGTGCATGTGTGTGCATGTGTGAATGTGTATGCATGCGTGAATGTGCATGTGTGCATGTGTGTACATGTGAGTGTGTGTGCGTGTGTGTATGAGTCTGTGTGAGTACGTGTGTGTGAGTGTACGAGTGTGTGAGAGTATGTGTGAGTGCATGTATGTGAGTAGATGTGTGTGTGTAGGTGTGAGAGTGTGGATGTGTGTAGTGTGTGTATGAGTGTGTGCGAGTGTGTGAGTGATGTGTGTGTGGGTGTGTGAGAGTTTATGTGAGTACATGTGAGTGCATGTGTGTGTGAGTGCATGTGTGAGTGTGTGTGTATGTGTGTCTGGATTTGGAGAAAAGCCAGGAGCCAGGGAGGAGGGCTTTTGGTCAGGTGGACCCCATTCCTAGGCTGTAGACCTGAGGGAGTCGGAACTTGTAGAACAACAATTGGCAGCCTAGAGCCCAGGACCACAACCCACCTCACCTCATCACTTCTATGCCTCCAGGACACCATCCCCATAACCCCCCAACTCAGGCATTGGGAGGCTGGGACTCTGGGTGGTCTCTGCCAACCACAGGAAGGCCCTGTAGCTCAGGAGGCAGAGGCCATGGAACCTGGGTCCTCACCCTTGATGTTGGATTCTAGCAGGACCTGTCCCGAGTCACTCAGCAGACACTGCCACATCCCCGCCTCAGGGTTCAGCACCCACACCGCCTTCGCCTGCTTCGAGACCGTTGTCCCCTTGTTCTCCAGTTTCAAGCTCAGCGTCAGCTTAGGGGAGGTGGGTCCCCACACTTCACAGGTCAAATTTTCCTGGAACTGAGTGGCTGCAGAGGAATGAGAGGCTGAGATTGAAAGCCTGAGATTCAGTGGAACAATTAAAATGATACTGTATATGGGCGGCCTTCTTTTAGCCTTTTAGAGCAGATTTTCATGCAGTCGTATGAGGAAAAACAGCGTTTGGGGTCCAGTGGTATTGGATTTGAATCCCAGCTCCGCTGCTTAGCAGCTGAGTGCCTTTGGGCAAGGGACTGAACAACCTGCGGACAGTAGTAAAAGCAGACATACATGTAGTGTCTGGATGTGGCCCGGCCGGTGCTGAGCATTAAGTGTTAGCCATTATTATTTGTGGAGTTGTTATGATGATAAGGAGATAAGGAAGCCAGAAACTCAACTTGGAGCTAGACATTATCATCATTACTATCCTACAGAGAGCAGATTTCATTATCTTTATTAGACAGGTCAGGAAGCAGGCCTGAAGTGGGAGGGGGCTTAGTCAGGGTCACAAAGGGTTGGTCACAGGCAGAACGGGAACCCCGGTTCTTAGCCCAAGTGGTTTGCGGATCTTCAGTGAAGCCAGCCCCACCCCGGCTCATAGATGTCTCAGCTCAAAACCAGCCCCAAACCCAAAGGGCCCTCCCTTACTTCATCCAGGTAACCAGGGCCTAGGCATCCCCTCTTGGGGCCTGGCTTGCCTCAGAGGGAGCCCTGGGCCAGGGCCCTCCACCTCCTTCCCCTGCCTGCCCCTCCCTGGCCTGGCCCCTCACCTCTCATCACCACGAGGTTCACTTCCTGATGCAACTTTCCTGTTTTCGCTTCAAGGGCCAGCGTGAGGTTTCCAGAGCCAGCATACTGAGGCAAGGCCTGGGGCAGGGTGAGGTGGAGCGGGAGCTTCTTGCCCATCTGGAGCTTGGGGTCCTGGGTAACCCGTTTTACAGACACTTCCTTGTTCTTCAGGTCGAAGGTAATCCAAGACTTGGAGGAGGAGGCCCTCTCCGCCTGCCACCACAGCTCGCCACTGCCCGTCAGCTTTTCAAGTGTAAAGGCGAGTGGGAAGGAGAACTCCACCTGTTCCCCCTCTTTCTTATAGACTGTGCTGGAGGCCTTCTGGAAAGCTGGAGGTGGGAAGGGAGAGACCCCGAGTGAGGAGATAGGAAGATGAGACTGCACGAGTGGGGTCGGCATGCGGGGGCAGCAGGGAGATGGAAGGGGACCCGATGAGAACAGACACCCACCTTGTCATTTCAGATGCTTCAGTTCCTTCCTACCTCTCCAGCCTTCTCTCCCCTCTTCCACCCAGCATTTTCCTATAGCAGACCACCTCTCTCCTCCCAGAAGCCATCACAGAACAGCCCAGCCACAGGGGATCCTTGCTGTCCTCAGGATTCCTGGACCACAGAAGCCATTTGGCCTCCACTCCTTAGAGCCATAACTCATCACCCTTCACAAAATAAGAACGAACACTTAACTTTAACTAGGGCTTACTCTGTGCCAGGCACCATTTTTAGTGCCTTGCGTGTATCAGTCCTCAACTTAATACAAGGTAGGCACTATGGCAGTTAACATCATCCCCATTTCACAGAGGCTGAAACCAAGGTGCAGAGAGGTTCAGTAACTCACCCAAGGTCACATGGTTGTGGCAGAACCAGGATTTCAACCAGGGTCCATGCACTAAACTGGCACACTACACTACCTTATGTCCCATAAGCACCCAGGGGACAGGATCTGGGGTAGGACCTCGGTCTCTCCACAGTGGCCTGACTCAGGGGTCCAGAGGTACAACATAGAACATCATCAGGGTCGGCTTGCTGGTGTTAGTGTCCGTGAGTAAGTGGATTTGCCAACTTGGTAGGGGTGGGGAGCTGAGGCAACAAAGAAAGTAAACGCCCTGACATTCATCCTTTGGGGCCTCCAGAGGAGACTGGGGCCTCTAGCATCCTTACCTTCCCCAGCCCTTCCTTTCTCCATGTCCACCACACTGAGGGGTGGCTGTCAATCAGCCCCCTGATAATGAGGGTCCCAGTGAGTCCTTCAAGAATGGCCTCAGCTCTAGGGGACCTAGCCTTCTCTACTCCTGACCTCCCAGCACCAGACCCAGAAGCAGGGAAGTGAGAGCAGAGGGAGGGGCTGTCAGCCTCCGGGGCAGGGAGGAGACTGCGGGCAGAGGGGCTTCCCTTACCTAGCACCACGATGTCTATTTTGAACTCCACCGTCTTCTGGTCCTGCGAGACGGTGCATGTCCAGGTGCCACTATCCTGGCGCTCCAGCTGAGGCACAGAGAGGGTCCTCCCCCCCTGTATGTTTTTACCCCCTGGACTCCTACATTTCACTGAGGGGCTACTACCAGGGGGGCTCTCCAAGGTCAGGGTCAGGCTTTGCCCCTCAAGCAGGTGGGTGTCAGAGTTGGCAGTCACTGTGGAGGGAAAGGCCAGCTGTGTCACACACATACCATCCCCAAGGAGAAGGGCAGAGGACAGGAAACCAAGAACATCTCTCCATTATCTCCATCCCAACATCTCCTTCCTCCCAGCACCCAGCTGCCCACCCCCAGCCAAGACAGGGTTTCCCTCTCCCCTCCTCTCTCTCTTCTTTCCTCCTCTCCCCTCATCCTCTCTTCCCCAGTCTCTCTCTCTCCTTCCCTTGCTTCCTTCCCTTTTCTTTCCTTTTCCCAAGGCCTCTTCCCTCCTCCGCCCACCACCATCCCCCACCTAATCAAAAGGGCTTTGAAGAGATTCGGAGGCCAGTTTGATAGCCTGGTCCTCTTGGGGCTGCTGCGGTATCACCAGCTCAGGCTGGATTTGGTGCAGGGGTGGGAGTAGTGGGGAAGAGAACCAGCCAGGAGGTATCCTCGTCCCCACCTGCCCCACTCACATCCGAACACCAGCAATTCCACCTCCTCCTTCTTGTTCTCCACTTCACAGATGTAAGTATCTGAGTCTTCTATCTTAAGATTCTTGATGATCATGGAAAAGCATCCTTGGTCCCAAAGGCTTTTTCTTGAGTCAGCACGATCGCTCAGCTTGGATGGACCTGGGAGCAGAAGACAAATGGGAGAGGCTGAGGTGCCTTGGAGACATGGCACCTCTGGCAAGAGAATGCCCACAGCTCTTCTGATCTCAATTGCTAATTTCCTGCAACATCTGCTCCTCATTCTAATCAGAGAAACCCAGTCTGGTAAGGAGGTCTCATCATATCCATTTACCTGGCTGGGACAGTGGCTCACAAATACAAATAAAATCATATCCTTATTTGGAGAGCACCAACTCCTACATGCCAAATACTTTACATGCATCATCTCAGTAATCTCCACAATAATTCCAAGAAATAGATATTGTCAACACTGTTTTGCTTATTTTACAGATAGAGAAACTGAGACTCACACACTGAGATTAAGTAATTACCCAACTCTCACACATTGTAGGAGAAGAAACCAGTACAATTTCTTTGGAGGGTGATTTGTACTATATATCAGAATTACAAATGTATATACAAAGCGAAATGTCCATCAATAAAGAATAGGTTAAATAGCTCATAGCTCACCCATTCAGTGGATTGCTATGTAGCCGGAAGAGAGGAAGAGGAAGTGCTTTGTATACTGATTTGGAACCGTATCTAAGAAACATCACTAACTGAATAAAGCAAGGTATTAAACAGTCTACTATTTGTTTTTAAAGGGAGAGAAAATATATTCTTTGTATATGAAAAGAATATTTCTCGAATTAAACATAACAAAATGAGGCCATTAAAAAGAGTTATAACGTCTAAAAAAAAATTAAAAAAGAAAGAAACTGAGGCCAGGCATGGTGGAAATCTCTCATCCCAGCTCTTTGAAAGATCGAGGTGGAAGGATTGTTTGAGCCCAGGAGTTCGAGATCCGCCTGGGCAACATGGCGAAACCCCATCTCTAAAAAAAAAAATTTTTTTTAATTAGCCGCCTTAGGAGGCTGAGGTGGGAGGATCGCTTGAGCCCAGAAGTCAAAGGTTGCTGTGAAACAAATGAGATGGCACCAATGCACTCCAGTCTGGGTGACAGAACGAGACTAAGAAAAATTAACTGGGTGTGGTGGTGCATACCAGTAGCCCCAGCTACACCGGAGGCTGAGGTGGGAGGATCACCTGACCCGGGAGGTCGAGGCTGCAGTGAGCTATGATCGTGCCACTGCACTCCGCCCTGGGCGACAGAATGAGACCCTGTTTAAAAAGAAAAAAAAAGAAAAAAAAACTGGGAGGCTGAGGCACAAGCATCGCTTGAGACTGGGAGGCAGAGTTTGCAGTGAGATCGAACCAATGCACTCCAGCCTGGGTGACAGAGTGAGACTGTCTCAAAACACACACACACACACACACACACACACACACACACACACACAGATAACCTTGGTTGCCTCTAGGAAGAGGAAGTGAATACTCATGTGTAGGAAGAAAGCTTTTCACTATATGCCCTTTGCTTTTTTTTTTTTTTTTTTTTTTTGAGATGGAGTTTCGCTCTTGTTGCCCAAGCTGGAGTGCAATGGCACGATCTTGGCTCACTGCAACCTCCGCCTCCCAGGTTCAAGCACTTCTCCTGCTTCTGTCTCCCGAGTAGCTGGGATTACAGGCATGTGCAACCAAGCCCAGCTAATTTTGTATTTTTAGTAGAGACAGAGTTTCTCCTTGTTGGTCAGGCTGGTCTCGAATGCTCAACCTCAGGTGATCCGCTCACCTTGGCCTCCCAAAGTGCTGGGATTAGTGAGCCACCACACCCAGCCTGCTTTCTTTTTGTTTGTTTGTTTGTTTTTATGGAGTTGAGTGTTGGATCTCTGCTCACTGTAACCTCTGCCTCCTGAGTTCAAGGGATTCTCCTGCCTCAACCTTCGGAGTAGCTGGGATTACAGGTGTGCACCACCACATCTGGCTAATTTTTGTATTTTTAGCAGAGACAAGTTTTCCCACATTGCCCAGGCTGGTCTTGAACTCCTGACCTCAAGCAACCCGCCCACCTCAGTCTCCCAAATTGCTGGGATTGCAGGTGTAAGCCCCTGCGCCCAGCGTATATGCCCTTTTCTGCGTTTTGAATTTTGACTCCCCTAAGTGGTGGAGCTAGGATTAAAATGCAGCCTGTCAGGAGTCTGGGACCAACCTGGGCAGCAAATAGACACCCTCATCTCTAAAAACAATTATTTTAAAAGAATTAGCTGGGAGTGGGTGCCTGTAATCCCAGCTACTTGAGAGGCTGAGGCAGGAGGATTGCTTGAGCCCAGGAGTCCAAAGTCACAGTGAGCTATGATTGTGACACTGCACTCCAGCCTGGGCAACAGAGGCCTCATCTTAAAGAAAAGAAATTTTTGGCCGGGTGCAGTGGCTCATGCCTGAAATCCCAGCACTTTGGGGGGCCAAGGCAGTGGATCACTTGCGGTGACGAGTTCAAGACCAGCCTGGCCAACATGGTGAAACCCCATCTCTACTAAAACTAGAAAAAAAAAAAATTAGCTGGCACATGGTGACGCGTGCCTGTAATCCCAGCTACTTGGGAGGCTGAGGCAGGAGAGTTGCTTGAACCCGGGAGGCGGAGATTGCAGTGAGCCGAGATCACGCCACTGCACTCCAGCCTGGGTGACAGAGTGAGACTCTACCTCAGAAAAAAATAAAAATAAAAAATGTTTTTAAAAATAAAAATAATTCAGGCTGTTTCACTATGCAATGCTATCTCTGGAAAGTTCTTCAGGCATAAGTATGTGTCTCCTTTGGCCTCTTCTTGTAAAATCTAATACCCATCACCAAGGGAAGTTTTCTCTTTAGCTGTCCGTTTTCTGGGTGCGGTGGCAGCTCCAGAATCTCTATAGAACAGGGCTTTAGAATCTAAATTTACATAGCAAACAGTTCTGCATTGCTTTGTTTTTACTTAGAATGTATATTTGGAGGAATGGGGCAAAAGTGGCTAAGACTAAAGCCTCTCAGCCTGCTTGGCACTACCTCTGCCTCCCTGAGATGCCTAGGCCCTCTCCCTCTTTCTGCCTTGGTGTGGGAGCCTGGATACCCATTCAGCCGCTCACTCTCCTTTCTCTCCTCTTCCAGACCACACAGTCCTCTTCCCCACTGCTCAGCTCTCACTGTCCAGGAGCCTCTTCCAGACAACCTCACAGCCTCGGCACACAGTTGCCCCAAGCTTCCCCGGGGCACGGCAGGCACCCAATCCACCCCACACCTTCAGTTTCACTCTTTCTTTTTTTTAGATGTCCCTACTCAAGACAACCCGGACCCAGCCTCCCCCTTTATTTGTTCCTTCAGTGGTTCCTGCCCTACTTGCTGTTTCCCTGGATCTACACACTGCTTTAATTCCCCAGCTTACCCTGAAATTCAACTACATTCCTTTCACAATTCCTTTACCAAACTTCTTAGAAGCGTGGCCTACTCTGATTCCGCCCCACTTTGCTCCGCTTCTTTTGCTCCTCTCCTCCATTTCTAAGAATGATTCGTTTTTCATCATCTTGAACTTTTGCTCTGACAGCTACATTTAGGTGTTGTCCCAGACTGTCTTTGGTCCTCTTCCTCATTTCTACAGACATTCTCAATTCCACCGCATCCCCAGTCAGGTCTGCAGACGGTGGCCAAGTTGTTACTGCCAGCCCTGACCTCTCTCCTCAATTCTAGGCACACATTTCCAATGGTCCAAGTAATAAATTTATGTTAATATCCTGCTATCACCCCAAACGCGATTGGTTCAAAATGAAATGTATAAGCCTCCTCCTAAAATAACTCTGCCTCCTTGCTTCTCTTAAAAGGAAAACCATGGCCTGCTTGTCCATGCTGTCCCATACTTTGAAAAAGCTACAGCAAGATAATAGGAAAGGTCTAAGCATATGAGTGAGTCTGGGACAAATTCATGGGACAACCAGTATTGAATGAAGACTTAAAAGAGGTATAGACCTGTGGCCAGGTGCGGTGGCTCACGCCTGTAATCCCAGCACTTTGGGAGGCCGAGGCAGGCAGATCACCTGAGGTCAGGAGTTCAAGACCAGCCTGGCCACCATGGTGAAACCCAGTCTTTACTAAAAATAGAAAAATTAGCCAGGAATGGTGATGCACGCCTGTAATTCCAGTTACTCGGGAGGCTGAGGCAGGAGAATCCCTTGAACCTGGGAGATGAAGGTTGTGGTGAGCCAAGATCACGCCACTGCACACCAGCCTGGAGGAGAGAGAGACTCCGTCTCAAAAAAAGGAAAAAAAAAAAAAAAAGGCATAGGCAATAGACTAGAGGAGATGGGGAGCAGCAAGGACATTACAGGAAGGGGGAAAGCTCCAGAGAGGCAGCACAGGCAAACTGTGGGGAAACCTCCTGGGTGCAGAGGTTTCCGCTGGGAAACTGTGAGCAGTGGCCCCGAGATGGTGAAGGTCCTGCAGAGGCTTATAGGCTTAGTCTAATGAGCTAAGACGTGGCATGTGCAAAGCATGACTTTGGAAGGCAATGCTGCAGCAGGAGGAAGGGAAATCCAAGTAGGTGAGTAGGTGAGACTAGTGGCAGACCAAATTACCCGGAAGCTCACTGTAATCCATTACCCGGAAGCTCACTGTAATCCAGGTGGGAGGTATGTGGGGCTTGGCTGGTGATGGTGGTATTCCCATGGGAACAAAGAAGAGGATGAAATTAGAACCTTTTTTTTTTTTTTTTGAGACAGGGTCTCACTGTGTCACCCAGGCTGGAGTGCAGTGGTGCAATCACGGCTCACTGCAACATCTACCTTGTGGGCTCAAGCGATCCTCCCACCTCAGTCCCCCAAGTAACTGGGACTACAAGCCTGTGCCACCACTCCCCATTAACTTTTGTATTTTTTGTACAAGTGGGGTATCACCATGTTGCCCAGGCTGGTCTTGAAATCCTGAGGTCAAGTGATCCAGCTGCCTCAGCCTCCCAAAGTGCTAGGATTACAACAGGTAGGAGCCATCATGCCCGGCCCAAAATACTTTCAAAGCAAGGAATGGTCATAGTTGATGATGATGGGAAACAGGGATTGAAGTAGAGAAAAAAACATGACTCTGTGGCCAGGCGCGGTGGCTCACACCTATAATCCCAGCACTTTGGAAGGCGGAGGCAGGCGGATCACCTGAGGTCAGGAGTTCGAGACCAGCCTCAACATTGAGAAACCCTGTCTCTACTAAAAATATAAAAATTAGCCGGGCATGGTGGCGCATGCCTGTAATCCTAGCTGCTTGGGAGCCTGAGGCAGGAGAATCGTTCAAACCTGGGAGGAAGAGGTTGCGGTGAGCCAAGATCGCACCATTGCACTCCAGCCTGGACAGCAAGAGTGAAACTCCATCTCAAAACAAAACAAAACAAAAAACATGACTCTGTGTTTCAGAAATTGGGGGTGATACTGTTATTGTTAGAAATCAGGAAGTTGGGAAGGGGAGCTGTTCTGAAGGAAGATGAGATCCATAGAAACAGAACAAAAGCATCAACACAAAAGACTTAAGAGTTTTTAGAAAGTAGAGCATTGTTTTAATCTCATAGGCAGTGAAAGAAATGCAAATTAAAACAATGATATATTTTTCAATTATAAAATTGCCCCCCCAAAAAAGTTTTATATAATACAACTCAGTGCTGACAAGGTGTGCTCAAAAAGTTCATATCCTTAATTTCATTTCTGGAACTTTATCTTTAAAACAATAATTTTAAAATGGAAACCATAATTTAGGTACAAAAATAATACTTATAGCATTGTTAATAAGATACAATGTTAGACAAAATGATAATGGCTGTATATTAGAGGACAATTAATTTGATGGAATTCTAGGTTAGCACCAAAACCAATATTTACAAATAACTTATAATGAAATAGAAAATACTAACAATATACATTTCTAAGTTGTTTTAAGATAATCTTTATTTAGAGAAGTAAGCTCTCGACTTTTTAAAAAGAAGAAAATTATCTCACAAAGTAGGGAAGGAAAAGAAGAAAAATTAAAAAAAAAAAGATAATCTTCACTTTTTTTTTTTTGAGACAGAATCTCACTCTGTCACCCAGGCTGGAGTGCAATAGTGTGATCTCGGCTCACTGCAACCTTCATCTCCTGTGTTCAAGTGATTCTTCTGACTCAGCCTCCCAAGTAGCTGCGACTACAAGCGGGTGCCACCAAGCCCAGCTAATTTTTTGTATTTTTAGTAGAGACGGGCTTTCACCGTGTTAGCCAGAGTGGTCTCGATCTCCTGACCTTGTGATCCGCCCGCCTTGGCCTCCCAAAGTGCTGGGATTACAGGCGTGAGCCACTGCGCCTGGCCAATCTTCACTTTTTAGGTTAGTTATTTGAACTACAAAAATTATACAGACTCAACACTTTCCTGGCCCTACCTGCTTTCTTTCTTTCTTTCTTTCTTTTTTTTTTTGAGAAAGAGCCTCACTCTGTTGCCCAAGCTACAGTGCAGTGGTGTGATCTCGGCTCACTGCAACCTCTACCTCCTGGGTTCAAGCAATTCTCCTGCCTCAGCCTCCCGAGTAGCTGGGACTACAGGCATGTGCCACCACATCCAGCTAATTTTTGTGTTTTTAGTAGAGACCGGGTTCGCCATGTTGGCCAGGCTGGTCTCGAACTCCTGGCGTCAAGCCATCCATCCATCTCAGCCTCCCAAAGTGCTGAGATTACAGATGTGAGCCATCACACCTGGCATTAAATTAAACTTATTGTTTTGACATAAATGTAGATTCACTTGCAGTTTTAAGAAGTAATAAAGAGAAACCCTATGTACCCTCTATCCAGTTTACCCTAATGGTAATATCTTGCAAAACTGTAGTACTATATCACAACCAGGATGCTGACATCGACACGATCAGGATACAGAACATTTCCAGCTCCATAAAGGTTGTTGCTTTTTGTAGCCATCCCCTTCCCCTCCCCATCCCTGAGCCCCTTAAACCCTGGCAATCACTCATCTGTTCTCCATTTCTATAATTAGTTATTTTAAGAATGTTATATAAATGGATTAATACAGCATATTACCTTTCGAGATTGGCTTTTTTTCACTCAGCATAAGTCCCTGGAGATTCATCCAGGTTGTGGTGTGTACTGTAATTCATCCTTTTTATTGCTGAAAAGTATTTCGTGGTATGGATATAATCATTCCCCAGTTGAAGGACATCTAGATTGTTTCTACTTGTTGGCTACCGTGAATAAAGCTACTATAAACATTTGTGTACAGCTTTTTGTGTGAGCGTAAGTCTTCACTGCTCTGGGATAAATGCCTAGGAGTGCAATTGCTGGGTTGTTGCATGTTTTGTTTTATAAGAAACTATCAAACTGTTTTCCAGAGTGGCTATGCCATTTTAGTCTCCCACCAATATTGGAAGAATGACCCCGTTTCTCCACATCCTCATCAGCATTTGGTGGTGTTCCAATTTTTAATTTTAGCCATTCTGATAGGTTTAGTGATAGCCTATTGTGGTTTTAATGTACATATCCCTAATGATTAATGATGTTGAACAGCTTTTCATGTGCTTATTTGCCAACTGTATGTCCTTTTGGGCCTGTTTTCTAATTGAATCGTTTTTTTGGTTTTGAGTTTTGAGAGTTGTTTATCATATTCTGGATACCAGTCCTTTGTTGAGTATGTGGATTATGGATATATTTTCTTATATTCTGTAAACTGTCTTTTCTTATTCTTCTTCTTATTTGAGATTGGGTCTCACTCTGTTGCCCGGGCAACCAGGCAACATCTTGGCTCACTGCAACCTCTGCCTCCCTGGCTCAGTGATCCTCCCACCTCAGCCTCCTGTGTCACTGGGAATACAGGTGCACTCCACCAAACCCAGCTATAAATATATTTTATATATATAATATAATATACAAAATATATAAATATATTAAATATTAAATATAAATACAGAAATATATTTATGTATTTATATATAATATTTATATTTAATAAATTTAATAAAAACAAAAATATAAAGTATATAAATATATTTGATATATAAACATATATTTAATTTAAAATATTAAATATAAATATATAAAAATATATAATATATAAAATATATAATATATAAATAAATAATATATATATATACTTTTATTTATTTATTTTTTGTAGAGACAGGGTTTCATCATGTTGCCCAGGCTGGTGCCAAACTTCTGAGCTGAAGTGATGAACCCACCTCAGCTGCCCAAAGTGCTGGGATTACAGCAGTGAGCCACCGTGCCCAGCCCCTTTTTGCAGAGCAAAATTATTTTGCTTTTGTTTTTGAGACAGGGTCTCCCTTTGTCACTTAGGCTGGAGTGCCAGCTGGAATGCAGTGACACAATCATAGCTCACTGCAGTCTTGAACACCTGGGCTCAAGCGATCCTCCCACCTCAGCCTCCCAAAGTGCTAGGATTATAGGTGTAAGCCATTACACCTGGCCAACTTGTTTATATCTATAAAAAATCTTGCTGGTATTTTTATAGGAATTGGATGAAACCTGTATATAGATTTCGGGAAAATTGATATTTTTCTTATGTTAAGTCTTCCAGTCCATCAATCCATGAGTATAGTATGTCTCTCCATATATTTAGGTCTTCTTTGACTTCTTTAATCGGCATTGTGTAGTTTTTAGCATATAAATTCAATATCTTTGTTTTTTGTTTTTGTTTTTGGTTTTTTTTGCTTGTTTGTTTTTGTTTTTTTGAGACAGACTCTTACTCTATTGCCCAGGCTGGAGTGCAGTGACTCTATCTTGGCTCACTGCAACTTCTGCCTCCAGGGTTCACGCAATTCTCCTGCCTCAGCCTCCAAAGTAGTTGGGATTACAGGCATGCGCCACAACACCTGCCTAATTTTTGCATTTTTAGTAGAGACAGGGTTTCACCATGTTGGCCAGACTGGTCTCAAACTCCTGACTTCAAGTGATCCACCAGCCTCAGCTTCCCAAAGTGCTTTGATTGCAGGCATGAGCCACTGCACCCGGCCCTATGCATGTTTTTTAGATTTACACCTAAGTATTTTTTTTCTCTTTCTTTCTTTCTTTTTTCTTTTCTTTTCTTTTTTTTTTTTTTTTTTTTTTTTTTAGATAGGGTATTGCTCTGTTACCTAGGCTGGAAAGCAGTGGTGTGATCATGGCTCACTGCAGCCTTGACCTCCCAGGCTCAAGCAATCCTCCCACCTCAGCCTCCCCAGTAGCTGGGACTACAGGCATACACCATTATGCTTAGCTAATTTTTTTTTTTTTGAGACGGAGTCTCACTCTGTCACCCAGGCTGAAGTGCAGTGGCGCAATCTCAGCTCACTGCCAGCTTTACCTCCCAGGTTCATGCCATTCTCCTGCCTCAGCTTCCTGAGGAGCTGGGTCTACAGGTGCCTGCCACCGCGCCTAACTAATTTTTTGTGTTTTTAGTAGAGAAGGGGTTTCACTGTGTTAGCCAAGATGGTCTCGATCTCCTGACCGCGTGATCCACCCACCTTGGCCTCCCAAAGTGCTGGGATTACAGGTGTGAGCCACCATGCCCGGCTATGCTCAGCTAATTTTTTACTTTTTGTAGAGACAGGGTCTTACTATGTTGCCTGGGCTGGTCTTGAACTCCTGGGCTTAAGCAATCCTCCCACCTTGGCCTCCCAAAGTGCAGGACGTACAGGTGTGAGCCACCATGCCTCGCCTTTTTGAGCAATTATAAATGGTATTGTAGCTTTAATTTCTATGTACACGTATTCCTTTCTAATATATAGAAATACAATAGATTTTTGTATGTTTATCTTATATTCTGCAACTTTGATGAATTCATTTATTAATTCTAAGAGGTTTTTTTGTAGATTCTTTGAGATTTTCTATGTAATCATGTCATCCACAAATAGGAACAGTTTTATTTCTTCCTTTCTGACAAGTTTTCCTTTTATTTCATTTTCTTGCCTTATTGCACCGGCAAGGGATTGCAGTACCATGTTGAATAAGAGTAGTAAGAGCAGACATCTTTGTCTTATCTCTGCTCTTAGGGAGAAAGAATTCAGTTTCTCACCATTAAATATAATGTCAGTTGTAGTAGGGTGGGTCTTTTGGGGTTTTTTTGGGGTGCTTTTTATTTAATTAACTAATTTCGAGACAGAGTCTTGCTCTGTCGCCTAGGCTGGAGTGCAGTGGCGCGATCTCATCTCACTGCAACCTCTGCCTCCTAGGTTCAAGCGATTCTCCTGCCTCAGCCTCCCAAGTAGCTGGGACTATAGGTGCATACCACCACAGCCGGCTTTTTGTATTTTTAGTAGAGGCAGGGTTTCACCGTGTTAGCCAGGATGGTCTCCATCTCGTGACCTCATGATCTGCCTGCCTCGGCCTCCCAAAGTGCTGGAATTACAGGCATGAGCCACAGCACCTGGTCTTTATTTATTTATTTATTTTTGTTTTATTTATTTATTTTTTGAGACGGAGTCTCACTCTGTCACTCAGAGCGAGCAATGGCGCGGTCTCAACTCACCACAACCTCCACCTCCTGGGTTCAAGCAATTCTCCTACCTCAGCCTCCTGAATAGCTGGGATTACAGGCGCCTACCACCATGCCTGGTTAATTTTTGTATTTTTGGTAGAGACGAGGTTTCACCATGTTGGCCAGGCTGGTCTCAAACTCCTGACTTCATGATCTGCCCACCTTGCCTCCCAGAGTGCTGGGATTACAGGCGTGAGCTACCGTGTCTGGCCTATTTTTTAAATTTATTATTGGTTTGTTTGTTTTTCCTTTTTTTTTTTTTTTTTGAGACAAAGTCTTGCTGTGTTGCCCAGGCTAGAGTGCAGTGGCACAATCTTGGCTCACTGCAATCTCCACCTCCTGGATTCAAATGATTCTTGTGCCTCAGTCTCCTGAGTAGCTAGGATTACAGGCTCACACCATCACATCCAGCTAATTTTTGTATTTTTTGCAGAGATAGTGTTTCACCATGTTGGCCAGGCTGGTCTCGAACTCCTGATTTCAAGTGATCTGCCTGCCTCAGCCTCCCAAAATGCTGGGATTACAGGTGTCAGCTACCTCACCCAACCTGTTTGTTTTTCTTGAGACAGGGCCTTGCTCTGTCACCCAGGCTGGTGTGCAGTGGTACAATAGCTCACTGCGGCCTCCACCTCCCGGGTTCAAGTGATTCTCCCACCTCAGCCTCCTGAGTAGCTGGGATTACAGGCATGTACCACCACATCTGGCTAATTTTTTTTTTTTTTTTTTGTATTTTTAGTAGAGACAGGTTTTCACCGTGTTGGCCAGGCTGGTCTCGAACTCCTGACCTCAAGTGACCTGCCAGCCTCACCCTCCCACAGTGCTGGGATTAAAGGCATGAGCCACCGCGGCCTGCCCTATATCATTATTTTTGAAGTGAGTTTCTTATAAACTGCATATTGTTGAATTGTGCTTTTTAATTCATTCTATCGATTTTTGTATTTTAATAGATGTATTAGACCATTTACATTGACTGTAATTATTGATATGTTAGGGCTTGAATCTGTCATTTTATTTTTGTTTTCTGCTTTTTTTGTTTTCTTGTTTCTTTTTCCTGCCTTCCTGGGGGTTATTTGGATATCTTTTTGTAACAAACTTCTTAAGAACAGTTTTAGATTTACAGCAAAATTGTGAAAATGGTGTGGAGAACCATGGAGATAACACTGCCATCCCAGTGAGCCTTTTGGAATGAGAACATCTATCCTATGCCTGTATACCATTGTGTTTTAGATACACATAACTTGCCTGGTTTCACAGGTTCACAGCTGGAAAGAAATTTTGCCTCAGGATGAACCGTATCTCAAGTCTCACCCATACCTGATTTAGATGACATTTTAAAATTCCATTTATTTATTGATTTTGTTTTTTAGAGACAAGTTTCACAATGTTGACCGAGCTGGTCTCGAACTTCTAGGCTCAAATGATCCTCCACTTCAGCTTCCTGAGTAGATGGAACTACGGGTGCATGCCACCAAGCCCTGACTTAGATGCTATGTAGATGAAACTTTGGACATTAGACTTTGGAGTTGATGCTGGAATGAGTTAAGACTTTGGAGGCTATTGAGATGGAATGAATGCATTTTTCATGTAATAAGGACACAAATTTGAGGGGGCAGTGCAGAATACCATGGACCAAATTGAGTCCCCCACAAATTCACATGTTGAAGCCCTCACCCTCAGTGTGATGATATTTTGATATATGGCCCTTGGGAGGTAATTCAGTTTAGATGAGGTTATGAGAATGGGGCCATCATGATGGGATTAGTGTCCTTATAGGAAAAGACATCAAAAAGCTTTCTTTCTCACCGGTCGTGGTGGCTCATGCCTGTAATCCCAGCACTTTGGGAGGCTGAGGTAGATGGATCATCTGAGGTCAGGAGGTCAAGGCTGGCCGGACCAACAGAGCGAAACCCCGACTCTACTAAAAACACAAAAATTGGCTGGGTGTGGTAGCAGGCACTATAATCCCAGCTACTTGGGAAGCTGAGGCAGGAGAATCACTTGAACCTGGTAGGTGAAGGTTGCAGTGAGCTGAGATCATGCCATTGCACTCCAGCCTGGGCAATACGAGTGAGGCTCTGTCTGAGAAAAAAAAAAACACATAAAAACACGCACACACACAAGGAGGCCGAGTGCGGTGGCTCATGCCTGTAATCCCAGCACTTTGGGAGACTGAGGCAGGAGGATCACTTGAGGTCAGGAGCTCTAGAGTACCCTGGCCAACATGGTGAAACCTCGTTTCTACTAAAAATACAAAAAAATTAGCCGAGTGCGGTGGCAAGTGCCTGTAAACCCAGCTACTCGGGAGGCTGAGGCAGGAGAATTGCTTGAACCCAGGAAGCAGAGATTGCAGTGAGCCAAGATCGGGCCACTGCACTCCAGCCTGGGCAACAGAGCGAAACTCCATCTCAAAAAAAGAGAAAGTTTTCTTCTGTTTCTCTCTGCCATGTGAGGACACAGCAAGAAGGCAACTGCCTGCAAACTAGGAAGAGATCCCTCATAATCTGACCATGCTAGCATCCTGAAATCAGAATTGTGATAAATAAATTTCTGTTGTTTAAACCACCCAGTCCATGGTATTTTGCTATGGCATTCCTAAGAGACTAAACTAAAAAAATACAAAAATTAGCTGGGCGTGGTGGTGCATGCCTGTAGTTCCAGCTACTTGGGAGGTTGAGGCAGGAGAATTGCTTGAACTTGGGAGGCAGAGGTTGCAGTGAGCTGAGATCGTGCCATTGCACTCCAGCCTGGGTGACAGAGCAAGACTCCGTCTCAAAAAAAAAAAAAGTTAGTCTAATAATTGATAGTCTCATTATGGTATAGCTTAAGGAAGGAGTAGGATAACAGGTATATACAGTATGATATCATTTACATAATTATATATATAATATTATCCACACTGACCAAGAGTGGAAGAAAATAGGCCACATGCAGTGGCTTATACCTATTTTCCCAGCACTTTGGGAGACCAAAATGGGATCACTTGAGCCTAGGAATTCAAGACCAGCCTGAGCAACATGGTGAAATCTCATCTCTACAAAAAATTAAAAATTAGGTGAACATGGTGGCGTGCACCTGTAGTCCCAGCTCCCGGGAAGGCTGACGTGGGAGGATAACTTGAGCCTGCAATGTGTTGTGGTCATGCCACTGCACTCCAGCCTGGGCAACAGAGTAAGACCCTGTCTCAAAAAGGAAAAAAAAAAAAAGAAACATTGGATGAAAATAAATCAAAATGTTAGCAGAGGATATCTCTGAGTGGTAGAAGTATGCATGCATTTGATTTTCTTCCATGTTCTTTCCTTCGTTGACCAAATATTTTGTGATGAGCATATAATACTTTAAATCAGGAGAAAAGGCCGAGTGCAGTAGCTCATGCCTATAATTCCAGCACTGTGGAAGGCTAAGGCAGGCGAATCACTTGAGGTGAGGAGTTCGAGACCAACCTGGCCAATATGATCAAACCCTGTCACTACTAAAAATACACAAATTAGGCATGGTGGCACACGCCTGTAGTCCCAGCTACTCAGGAAGCTGAGGCAGGAGAATGGCTTTAACCCGGGAGACAGAGCTTGCAGTGAGCCAAGATCATGCCCACTGCACTCCAGCCTGGGCAACAGATCGAGAGTTTGCCTCAAAAAAAAAAAAAAAAGTAGAAAAAAAAATTCTGGGCCAGGCACAGTGACTCACGCCTGTAATCCCAGCACTTTGGCAGGCCAAGGCGGGTGGATCATGAGGTCAGGAGATCAAGACCAGCCTGACTAACACAGTGAAACCCTGTTTCTACTAAAAGTACAAAAAATTAGCCAGGCATGGTGGCACATGCCTGTAGTCCCAGCGACTTAGGAGGCTGAGGCAGGAGAATCGCTTGAACCCGGGAGACAGAGGTTGCAGTGAGCCAAGATCACGCTACTGCACTCCAGCCTGGGCGACAGAATGAGACTCCGTCTCAAATA
This sequence comes from Macaca fascicularis, assembly GCF_037993035.2. Taxonomy (NCBI): domain Eukaryota; kingdom Metazoa; phylum Chordata; class Mammalia; order Primates; family Cercopithecidae; genus Macaca; species Macaca fascicularis. The sequence goes on along the minus strand of NC_088385.1, from coordinate 7,729,769 downwards.
AATAAATAAATAAATAAAATAATAATAATAATTCTGCAATTTTTTTTTTTTTTTTGAAATAGAGTCTTGCTCTGTCACCCAGGCTGGAGTGCAATGGTGCAATCTCAGCTCACTTCAGCCTTTGCCTCCCAGGTTCAAGTGATTCTCCTGCCTCAGCCTCCTGAGTAGCTGGGAATACAGGCCTGCACCACCACGCCCGGCTAATTTTTGTATTTTTAGTAGAGACCAGGTTTCACCATGTTGGCCAGGCTGGTCTTGAACTCCTGACCTGCGGTGATCTGCCCACCTCAACCTCCCAAAGTGCTGGGATTACAGGTGTGAGCCACTACAGCTAGCCTTTTTTTTTTAATTAAAAAAATTTTTTTGGCTCGGCATGTAATCCCAGCACTCTGAGAGGCCAAGGTTAGTGGATCACTTGAGCTCATGAGTTCGAGACCAGCCTGGCCAACATGGTGAAACCCTGTTTCTACAAAAAATACAAAAATTAGCCAGGCACGGTGGTGCATGCCTGTAGTCCCAACTACTTGTGAGGCTGAGGTGGGAGGATGACTTGAGCCTGGGAGGTGGAGATTGCAGCGAGCCGAGATCACACCACTGCAATGGAGCTTGGGTGATAGAACCAGACCTTGTCTCTCTCTCTCTCTCTCTCTCTCTCTCTCTCTCTCTCTATATATATATATATATATATATATATATTTTTTTTTTTTTTTTTTTTTTTTTTTTTTTTGTAGAGACAGAGTCTCACTATGTTTCTCAGGGTGGTCTTGAACTCCTGGACTCAAGCAATCCTCCAGCCTCGGCCTCCCACAGTGCTAGGATTACAGATATGAGTCACTGTGCAAAATATTATCTACATGGGTCTGTAGCAACAATACTCAAGAAATCATGGGTGTTAAGTGGTAGTGATTGTTGTAAAACTCACTAAAATAAGTTCATGAATATTAAAATATTCAAATTAACATACCACCAAAAGCCTTTCCCTGGGCCACCAGCAGTTGGTGTAGGGAAACTCTGGACAAGAATGCCACTGAGTTTCTGTCAACCCCAGCCCTCTGGGATCCCAAAGTTTAACTAAGAGCAGATCTCAGACACCAAAGGCTTTCAATCCATAGTGTGTTTTCCTCCCTGGATGGGGGGCCAGGGAGCCCTACCTTTAGTTAAGAAGGAGCCCTGAATTCCCAGAATCTTTATCTGGTTGGAGTTTTTCCAGTGGAATTGTGTGTTCTTCTTCTGCGAAGCATTACAGGTCAGTTCCACTGTATCCCCTTTCTTGCCCAGCACCACTTTCTTTCCCTGGGTGACTGCTGGGAGTAGCGCTGGGTGGAAAAGAAAGGAGTCAGGTCCCAATGCTGCCGCTGTCCCCCTCTACCCCATCCTCCACCTTTGCCTTTCCTCCCACGCCATCTGCATTGAGACCCCAGGTCTGAGAACTTACCCAGTTGCAGCACCAGAAGCAAGTGCCTAAAAGGGATTCCCCGGTTCATTGTGGCCTTGCTGAGGGAGGCAGGGGCTTGAGCCAGTAGGGACCTGAGCCTGCAAAAATGGCAGGGCCTGAGGGAAATACCAATCATTAGTCAGCAAACATTTATTTGACCTGGAGTATACAGGGGCCATATGCAACCTCTCCCTCAGGACCCTTGCAGCCAGCCCAGTGAACTTGAGGTAGGAGAACAGCAGAGGGAATTGGAGGTTGGATTAAGGAAGGAATGAGTAGGAGCACAAGCAAGAGAAAGAAGGAAGTGAGCAAAAACAGAAGTAAGATAAATAAGTGAATAAGGAGCCCCATGGCTGGCTAGATCCAAACCAAACCAGTAAGGAGGAGCTCCTAAGAGATGGGCATGTACTGGGCTGGGTGCAGTGGCTCATGCTTGTAATCCCAGCACTTTGGGAGTCCAAGGTGGGTGGATCACTTGAGGTCAGGAGTTCAAGATCAGCCTGGCCAACATGGTGAAACCCTGACTCTACTAAAAATACAAAAATGAGCCGGGCATGGTGGCATACACCTGTAGTCTCAGGTACTCAGGAGGCTGAGGCAGGAGAATCACTTGAACCAGGGAGGTGGAGGTTGCAGTGAGCCGAGATTGTGCCACTGCACTCTAGCCTGGAGGACAGAACGAGACTCCTCAAAAAAAAAAAAAAAAAAAAGCACATGTACTCCAGAGAAAAGAAGATATCCTTAAAATGACCCCATATAGTAATTGGCTACTTAAGGTTCAGAGTGCATATCATGCATGTACTTAAAATTATGGGAAGGAGGTGACACACAAGCACACAGAGGCCAAGAAACTGAGCAACTCACCTGTCAATCAAAAGGCACATGCCAGCTAAAGATTAGGCAGCTTGAGGAAGAAGAGAAAAAGACACATAGAAAAGGCATGAAGTATAACAAACCATAACTGACACCATTCGCTGGTCATCCTCGATCCATAGTGGATTGTACCGTGCTTAATAAACTTTTTGCTGTTTTGCTATTTGTGTGTGTCATGTCCAATTCTTTGTTTGTGGCACCAACAAATGATGGTTGTGGGACTTCACAACATCAGTTGGTAACAAACTAAACTTGCACACTCCTAACTGGATGCTCGGAGATACACACCACGAAATGCTATGCTCAGGCCAGGAGGGGGTTCTTTGCTGGGATGAGTGAAGAGGGGATCAGAAAAGGATGCACGGAGAAGGTGACAAATTGGTGGGGAGACCATGGAGCCAGGCCAGGACGTGGAAATGCTTGAAGGCTGTGCTGAGATGCTGCGACTGGATCCTGGGCACTAGAGAGCCAGCAGAGGATTTTCTATAGAGAAGAAGGTGATTAGATTTGCCACGTGGACCCCTGAAGCTGCTGAGTGAAAGAACTGGAGGAGGTGAGGCACCAAAGGCAGGACTGCAACCATCCTGGTGAACAAAGGGCCTGAGCCAAGTGGCTGTGGGAATGTGTGGGACAGTTCTAAGGTGACATTCCCAAGGATTGGGGCCTGATATAGTGTGAGAGGTGTGGGGAAAAGAAAGAGAGATCAGATTGTTACTGTGTCTGTGTAGAAAAAGAAAGACATTGACCGGCTGCGGTGGCTCACACCTGTAATCCCAGCATTTTGGGAGGCCGAGGCAGGCAGATCACCTGAGGTTAGGAGTTCATGACAGCCTGACCAACATGGAGAAACCCCGGCTCTACTAAAAATACAGAATTAGCCAGGCGCGGTGGCACACGCCTGTAATCCCAGCTACCAGGGAGGCTGAGGCGGGAGAATTGCTTGAACCCGGGAGGCAGAGGTTACTGTGAGCTGAGATTGTGTCATTGCAGTACAGTCTGGGCAACAAGAGCAAAACTCCGTCTCGGGGGAAAAAAAAAAAAAAAAGAAGACATAAGAAACTCCGTTTTGATCTGTACTAAGAAAAATTGTTCTGCTTTGAGATGCTATTAATCTGCAACTTTTGTCCCAAACCTGTGCTCACAAAAACATGTGCTATATTGAATCAAGGTTTAATGGATCTAGGGCTGTGCAAGATGTGCTTTAAAAAAGTTCTTGCAGGCCGGGCGCGGTGGCTCACACCTGTAAACCCAGCACTTTGGGAGGCCGAGGCGGGCAGATCACGAGGTCAGGAAATCGAGACCATCCTGGCTAACACGGTGAAACCCTGTCTCTACTAAAAAATACAAAAAACTAGCCGGGCGAGGTGGCGGGCGCCTGTAGTCCCAGCTACTCGGGAGGCTGAGGCAGGAGAATGGCGTGAACTCGGGAGGCGGAGCTTGCAGCGAGCTGAGAGCACGCCACTGCACTCCAGCCTGGGTGACAGCAAGACTCCATCTCAAAAAAAAAAAAAAAGTTCTTGCAGGCAGTATGCTTGGTGAAAGTCATTGCCATTCTCCATTCTCTATTAACCAGAGACACAATGCACTGTGGAAAGCTGCAGGAACCCCTGCCCGAGAAAGCCTGGGTATTGTCCAGGATTTCCCCCCTGAGACAGCCTGAGATATGGCCCCACGGGAAGGGAAAGACCTTACAGCCCCGCAGCCCCACAGCTGTAAAGGGTCTGCGCTGAGGAGGATTAGTGAAAGAGGAAGGCCTCTATGCGGTTGAGATAAGAGGAAGGTATCTGTGTCCTGCGCGTCCCTGGGAATGGAATGACTCGGTGTAAAACCGATCATACATTCCATTTTGAGAGAGGAGAAAACTGCCTTATGGCTGGAGGAGATACATCATGGCAGCAACACTACTCTGTTACTCTTTACTGTACTGAGATGTTTGTGTAAAGTTAAACATAAATCTAGCCTATATGCACATCCAGGCACAGCACCTTTCCTTAAACTTATTTATGACACAGAGTCTTTGCCCACATGTTTTTCTGCTGACCCTCTCCTCACCTTCACCCTAGAGCCCCACCACATTCCCCTTGCCGACATAGTAAAGATAGTGATCAATAAATACTGAGGGAACTCAGAGACCAGCACCAGTGCAGGTCCTCACTTGCTGAGTGCTGGTCCCCTGGGCCCCATTTTCTTCCTCTATACTTTGTCTCTGTGTCTTATTTCTTTTCTCAGTCTCTCAGTCTCCACCTTGCAAGAAATACCCACAGGTGTGGAGGGCAGGCCCCTTTCAGAGAGGTCAGGGGAGAAAGAGCAGAGGACCATTTCTCTGTCCAATTTCAGACCAACCCTACAAGGCCTCTGAGTGGGCCAAGCAGAAGGCGTTGGTCCAGGGTTTGGATGAAGAAGAGATTCCTGTGTGTTTGGCAGACAAGTGAGACTGGGGGTGGAGGGGGCAGGGCACAGAGGCTCTGAATGGACCCTGGGGAATGGACAGCTGTAGGTTAGAGGAACGATTCCCAAAGTCCTGGATCAGCAGCAGCGGCAACATGACCTGGGAACTTGTTAGAAATGTAAATCCTCGGCCCTACCCTAGACTTGCTGAATCAGAAACTAGGGGTGGGTCTGGTCATCTGGGTTTTCATAAATCTCCAGGTGACCTGATCACGCTCAAGTTTGAAAACCGTAAGTTAGATGGAAAGGAAAGGGGAGAGGCATCCCCATTCTGAGGTGTGCGAAGGTGGTAGGGATGTGCGAGGAGGCTTTGGGGGAAAGAGAGGGCTCAGGGAGGAGATGGTGGAAGAAGGTATGGGAAAAGCATTTGGGGCTTGACTGTAAATCTTTTTATTTTTAGTTTAGATCCACTCTGTCACCCAGGCCAGAGCGCAGTGGTGCAATCATAGGTCATTGCAGCCTGGAACTCCTGGGCTCAAGTGATCCTTTCATGACAACACCCAGCTAATTTTTGCAGGTCATGATTGCAAATATTGACAGGCAGGTCGAAGAGCTGGAACTTTGTCCTGGAGGTGATGGGACCCACTGCTGATTTTTGAGCAGAGATGTGACATGGTCTATGTAGAGCTTTCGGAAGCTTGATGTGGTAACTGGGGACCAGATGACATGGGATTGGAGCAGGGATTATAGAAAGGGCTCCGAGATAGCACCTCAAAGGAGGGTTGGAGCAGGGCTCAAGTGTCTTTGAATCCAGGCCCAGGATATAAAGCGAGCTCAGAGAGGTGACTGCCTGGGGAAGGGGTCAGCCTGCACCTGGCCCCTGCTGGTGAGACAGGATCCTGCCTCCAGACTTACTCTGTCTTCCAAGCTTGGTCCTTCTTTCCCCCAGTGGCACCTTTGTCATTGAAGTTTGGTGACGATCTGCCTACCCTGAAGTCCCACAGCACCCCGTTGACATGCTCCTGGGTGCGTTCCACCTTCTACCTTGTGTGTAGTGATTTGGTTTCTCAACTCTCCTCCACCAGCTTGAGCCCCTTGAGGACAGAGATGACAGTCTAGCCAGCTGTGTGGCCACCACAAGCCTGGCAGCAGCTGAGACAGACAGAGGACTTGGGATGACTTTCGGTAACTTAAGCCAAATTGAATTGTATGGAGGAGGAAAAGTCACTGATTTCTTCTTTCTGTACTCACCATATTAATTCTGTTTCTAAAATGGGTCACTGAAGTGTGTGCACACACCCAGCTCTGGCATAGATGAAGCCAAGTCATCCCAATCCATGCTGTTCATCCCCCCGGGGCCCTGCCAGCCACTCTCCACCCTGTCTGTGGCTCTCCACCAAAGGCCTGACAGCCACACATGGCTCATAGACTCTCTTGCCCTCCAGCACCAACTGGGGCTGGCCAGTGGGAAGTGCCTGTCAGAGATGAGATGGAAGGGTGGGGGAAAGAGGCTGGGATATTTTCCCTACTCTATCCGTGTCCTGGACATATTTTCTGTCAATAGCTGTGTGTTCATCCTCACCTGCAGCCCTGCCCCTCCACAACTTCTGTGGGGTGGCCCCTTATCCAGAGCGCAAGCACTCTCTGGGTTCCAGAAATACCATTTTCACTTCCTCAGGACTCTTCTTGCTGTTAACTGTGTCTGTGCTTCAAGAAGTTGGTTGATTCCCTTAACCTCTATGAATAACCCCCTTTTTACAGTCTCTTGAACCATGGGAGGTGGACTGTGTTTCCTGCTGGGCACTAAGACACAATCCATGGAGAGGAATGGAGCACTCAGAAGGTATGGGGAATCGGTCCTCCTACTGGGGTTTAGCAGAAGAAAAGAAAGTGACTCCATCTTTGTCAGCTGCCTCCTGTGACTCAATCTGTCTGGGAGAGGAGGTAGCCAGGGCTTAATATGTGGTAGGTGCTTGAGATAGACAGGTAGGTAGGTAGATAGATAGATAGATAGATAGATCAAATAGATTAGGTATATTAGATAGATTAGATGATAGATTGATAGATTAGATACATAGATTAGATAAACACACAGAGATTAAATAGATGATGAATAAGATAGATAAAACAGATTAGGATGGATGGATAGATGATAGATAGATAGATAGACAGATAGATAGATAGATAAATGATAAAGACAGACGTAGAGGGCCGGACACGGTGGCTCACAGCTGTAATCCCAGCACTTTGGGAGGCTTAGGCGGGTAGATCACCTGAGGTCAGGAGTTCGATACAAGCCTGACCAACATGGTGAAAACTTTCTCTACTAAAAATACAAAATTAGTCGGGCATGGTGGCATGGGCCTATAATCCCAGCTACTCCAAAGGTTGAGGCAGGAGAATCACTTAGAATCCAGGAGGCAGAGGTTCAGCAGTGAGCTGAGATTGCGCCACTGCACTCCAGCCTGGGCGACAGAGCAAGACTCTGTCTCAAAAACAAACAAACGAACAAACAAAAAAGCCATATAGACAGATAGATTAGATAAATAGATGATAGATAAGATAAATAGATGGATTAGATTAGACAGTCAGACAGATAAGATAGATACATAAGGCTGGATGCAGTGGCTCACACCTGTAATCCCAGCACTTTGGGAGGCCAAGGTGGGTGGATCACCTGAGGTCGGGAGACCAGCCTGGCCAACATGGTGAAACTCCATCTCTACTAAAAGTACAAAAATTAGCTGGACATGGTGACGCACGTCTGTAATCTCAGCTACTTGGGAGGCTGAGGCAAGAGAATCACTTGAACCCGGGAGGCGGAGGTTGCAGTGAGCCGAAATCCTGCCACTGCACTCCAGCCTGGGCAACAGAGTGAGACTCCGTCTCAAAAAAAAAAAAAAAGATAGATATATAAGATAGATCAATAGCTAGGATAGATATATAAAGCTATCTGTCTATCATAGATGGATATAGATAGACAGATATAGATAGATAGATTAGATAGATAGATAGATAGATAGATAGATTAGATAGATAGATAGAAGCCGGGTGCCGGGCGCGGTGGCTCATGCCTATAATCCCAGCACCTTGGGAGGCCGAGGCGGGTAGATCACTTGAGGCCAGGAGTTCGAGACCAGCCTGTCCAACATCGTGAAACCCCCGTATCTACTAAAAATACAAAAAAAATAGCTGGGGATGGTGGCGGGTGCCTGTAATCTCAGCTACTCAGGAGAATCACTTGAACCCAGGAGGTGGAGGTTGCAGTGAGCCAAGATCACGCCATGCACTCCAACCTGGGTGACAGAGTAAGACTCTGTCTCAAAAAAAAAACAAAGAGATAGATAAATAGATAACAATTTTGTTTAAACCAGGGAAGTAGGAAGAAAAGAGGTCAGGAAGGAGGTTCTGAGAAACGAGGAAGGGAGACTAGCCACCAGCCATGGTGAAGTGTCTACAGGTTAGCATGCAGCACAGGAGGCATCTAGGGGAAGGCTGCAGTGAGAAGAGTAGAATAGGAGTAGCCTCATACCAAAGAGTGGTTCCCACTGTCCCCCATCCCAGACTGACTGTGTCCTTGGTGAGCAGGGAGTGAAAGAGGGGAAGTCTCCATATAGGATATCCCTTCTCTGGGGTCCAAATCCAGCTTACCCTGATAAGATGCCTGGGGAAGACTAGAGGCATTCTTTTTTTTTTTTTTTTGAGACGGAGTCTCGCTCTGTCCCCCAGGCTGGAGTGCAGTGGCCGGATCTCAGCTCACTGCAAGCTCCGCCTCCCGGGTTCACGCCATTCTCCTGCCTCAGCCTCCCGAGTAGCTGGGACTACAGGCGCCCGCCACCTCGCCCGGCTAGTTTTTTGTATTTTTTAGTAGAGACGGGGTTTCACCGTGTTAACCAGGAGGGTCTCGATCTCCTGACCTCGTGATCCGCCCGTCTCGGCCTCCCAAAGTGCTGGGATTACAGGCTTGAGCCACCGCGCCCGGCAACTAGAGGCATTCTTGACCCTTCCCCACATGGTGGCTGTTTTGACTCCCCCTGCTCCATGGTCCTGAGGTCTGTGCAGACAGCCACCTCCCTGCCTCCAGCTCCCTGTTCCGCCTCATCTCACCCCAAGGCTCTGCTAAGTGGAGGAGGCTGTGGGTTTCCAGCATGCTTGCTTTGGTGCTTTGGGCTTCCGCTGCCACCACAGAGATCCGGCCTTTGATTCCCATACTCAGCGTCCCCAGAGGTGCCTTACCCTAGTACAGCAGCATCCTGTAGACCAGCACTCCGAGAGAGGTTGGGAGGGCTCTCTGGTCCCTCAAGCCCTAGCACGTCTCTCTCTTTCTCTCTCTCTCTCTCTCTCTCTCTCTGCTTGCTTCTCAGCTCACATCTGTGCATTTCTGTATCTATGCTTCCCAGCCCCCAGCTTATGCCCCCAGCCTGCAGCTCCCTGTGTCTGTGTCTGTCTTCCTCTGTGCCTCATATGCCAGGAGGTCATGCTGGCTCTCCCGGGCTCCCCTGGAATGCCCCTTGCCTCTCCTCCTTTATAATCTTCCCCTCTCCAGCTGCCACTAAGCTCTAGCTGCTTCCGGTCTGTACACGGGCCTCCTGGCCTTTGGCAGCAATATAGACCCTGGACAAGCTTTGATCTGTGGGGAGGCTGCCGAGCACGCCTGCAGCCCAGGGTGGATGTGAGGGAGCCGGCTGCAGGGTGGGAGGGACACCGTGGACAAAGGGAAATGGACAGATTTCCCCAGAATGCACAGAGGCCTCAAGGGAGGAGGGGAGGGAAAGATGTGGGAGGGAGAGACCTGGAGCAGCTTGTTAAAGCAACAGCTACGCACACACAATCCACAATCACACACAAAGCGCAGGGTAGTACAAAAAAAGAGGAAAAGAAGAAATTCTGAGAAGCAAGACAGATGCACAGAGCATAGATCCAAAGTGAGGCAAAGAGAGACTGAGAAAGAGATGAGACCAAAATGGCAACACACACCACGCACTCTCTCAGAGCCTTGAGGTTCCTGCCGCCCTCACCCCTGGCCCCCAGGGATGGGATGAAGAGCGAGGCTTGGGAGGGTAAGAGGGCCCAGCTCCACCACAGCGAGAGTCTGTGGTCCCACAGGCACTTTTATCTTCTCTCCATAACCCCCAAGCAGCCCACTCAAGCCCAGCCGCGGGATGTGCCCCACCGCGTTCACCCTCTCTATTGCTGACTGGCTTCCTATAAACTTCCTAGAGACTGTGACCCCTCTAAGGAACTCTTGTGGTTGGTGGCTGCAACCTCCGCCATCCTCTTCTTCGCCTCAGACACCCACATCGGGGGAACCGTGCCCACCCTCCTCCCCTCATCCCCTCAAAGATACAGAACAGAGCTCAAACTCAGCGCTTTGCAAACCCAGACCCCTGCCCGTCTGCCTCTGATTCCCCACCTTCATCAAAGTTATTTTGAGACAGGGCCTCACTCTTGCCCAGGCTGGAGTGCAGTAGCACAGTCAGGCCTCACTGTGGCCTCCATCTCCCAGGCCCAAGCAATGCTCCCACCTTAGCCTCCCAAGTAGCTGGAACCACAGGCACACACTACCATGCCCAGCTAACTTTTGTGGGTTTTGTAGAGATGGGGGTTTCACCATGTTGCCCAGGCTCGTCTCAAACTCCCAGACTCAAGCCATCCTCCTGCCTCGGCCTCTCAAAGGGCTGGGATTACAGGTGTGGGCCACCATGCCCGGCCCATCACAGTTATTTCATTCAACAAACATTTATTGAGTGTCTACAGTGTGCAAGACTGGCCCACTGTGGTGGCTTACATCTGTAATGCCAGCACTTTGGGAGGCCAAGGTGGGCAGATCATTTGAGGCCAGGAGTTTGAGACCAGCTTGTCCAACATAGTGAAACCTGGTCTCTACTAAAAATACAAAAAGTAGCCAGGCGTGGTGTTGGGCGCCTGTAATCCCAGCTACTCGACAGGCTGAGGCAGGAGAATCGCTTGAACCCAGGAGGTGGAGGCTGTAGTGAGTGGAGATCGCATCACTGCCCTCCAGCCTGCGCAAGACAGCGAGACTCCGTCTCAAAAATAATAATAGAAAGTAAAACGTGCAAAACAGTTGGTCTAACCAATTCCCCTCAGCGCCACCCCGCCATTACGGCCAGGGTCAGGGCCTAGGGCTGCCCTCAAGGTTCTGCCTAGCACCAATGGTGGGAGGAGTTTTTATCTAGATATAGACCTCTCCCATATAAGTGCTCCCACATTGAAAGAGGGAAATCATCTCCCGAGTGTCTCTAACGCTGTCCTCAGGGGCTCCTTCGTCTGACTTTGAGGGCGGCGGCCATTTTGTATCAGCCTACAGCATCTGATACAACATAAGGAATTATTTGTCAAAATGTGAAGTAGCAGTGACCTCCCCCATCAGGCCCTACTCTTAGCCTTGCCCAGATAAAAATGTCCCCCACAAGAGCAGGGCATTCAGGAAGCACTATCCCACTCAGAGTGAAATCTTTGAATTATCAAGAATGGGGCCTTTCCATGTTGAGAGATCAGAACCTACCCCAGGAAACCTCTCTCCCAGAAGAAGCCTATGTGGGAAAAGCAGAGGACACCAGGGATAGCATGACTTCAAGGCCATCAGGTCTCAGGGGCTGGAAAGGCCTGAGGGCGGAGAGGCTGAGATGGTACAGGGCTTCCCGTCAGGAGGGATAGTGAGTCCTCACTCTCCCTCACACCCGGCCAGGCCCAGGAGGAGCTGCACCTCCTTCTGCAACTCTCCCGGCCTCATGAAACCCATACCACCAATTCTCTTCGAATCCATTTCTCAAATGACGTAATTAGCTAAGGATATGTATCTGCAACTTTTAGGGCATTTCATACGCAAAAGCTCAGTCTCAGCACTTTCTGAGAATGTTAACTTCCCTATTTCACGAATCATTTCCTATTTCATAAATCATTTAAAAAGTAGAAGTGCGTTTAGACATTGTTCAAAAATCTTAAAAGAGCAAAAAGGTAGACAAAAATTAAAAAATACACACATAAACACAAAAGGTAGTTAAAAGAGACTATTACATAGATCATGTGACTTATGAAATGCTGCAAGTATGATATTTGGTGTCAATTTTTGGAGGTTGTGTATTAGGAAAATTGATTTTGCAAGAATTTTCTCTAGACTAGATTCCACTTCTTTTGCTCTTTTTCTTGCTTTTATCGTTTTTCCTCATCATTTCTTTTTTATAGGTCTCCTCTCACCTTATATTTATTTTTCTAATTTTTTCCCTCCCCTCCTTCACTCTTTTTCTCTCCTCTTCCCCTCTTCCAGTCTTCTCTCCTCCACTGCCCACAACTAGTTGCCTTCCATGCCTTTCCCAGCCTGGGATAGTCTCCAGTCCTCACTCCCTCTCTGATCTTGCCCTTTAGGTCAATACTCCTCTGAGGAGCACCCACCGCTCTGAACACTGAGCTGTGCACGCTGGGGCTGCAGAGAGGAGTCTGGCACAGTCCCTGACCTCTGGAAGCTCACAGTTCCAGTGGGAGATCACTGCCCATGACCGGTTCCAAGAGAAATGCAAGAAAAAGTGGCCAGAGCTGTGGGCAGACAACTGGGCAGAGCATATTCCTGTGCATCTGCCCCACGTTCTCCTCCCTCTCAGCTCCGGGGAAAGAAGCCGAGTCTGACCGTCTTACCTCTGGGCTTGCGTCTTTCTTGCCCGCTGCTTCTCAAACAAGTGTATCTGTATGAGGACTTGGAGCTTTGCAACCAGGAGCCCAGTGGGGAGGGTGCTTTGTTCCTTCTGCAGAGTCGTGCTTAAATGAAGAGAGACAGGAAGCCCGATGGCGAGGCTCCTCCACACCCTAGGCCTGGGCCGGCCCCCAACGTCACCATCTGGGGCTGGGGTCCCCACCCCCCTGGCTCTCAGGGAACATGTCAAAGTGAAAATGCCAAAGTCAAGGGAAAAAGTTAACCAGAATCAGGCAGGAGCCAAAGTGTCACTGCCACTGTTAAGTGGCAAGAAAAAGATGGCAAGAAAGATTCCATCAGTGATACTGCCATGTCTGACCAGACTGTGGGGAAAGAAGAAGTGGGAGGCAGTTGGCAGCATATGGTGACAGCAGTGGCAAGCCCACAAATAGCTCCTTGCTCCGGGGCCCTGAGGGCCTGTGTCCAGTGGGTGCCTCCAGGGGTATCTGTGGAGGGTTTATAGATGGCCCAGTGTGGAAGAGAGGGCGTGGGCTGAGCAAAGAATATCTGAGACACCAGGAGTGACTGTTAACCAGGCTCTGTTCCTCTAGGCATCTCTGGCCAGGCCTCAGGTGCTTTCCTCTAGCCCATATCTCCCATGAGCTCCCAATGTGAGTATCCGTCTGCCCATTGGACATCTCCAATGGGAAGCTCACCAGACATAGCAAACTCAACACATCCCCAACTAAGCATACCACCTGCGTACTACCACCCTCCAAACCTGCTTCTCCAGGCTTCTCACTCGGTGAGGGGCTCACCATCCACCAACTTGCCCAAGCAAAATAAATTGGGTGTGATCTTTGACACCTCCTTCACCCAGCTTCTCCCATGTATTCATTTTCCAATTCCCGTGGATGTTACCTTCTAAATGGCTCCAAAATCTACCCAGGTCACTCTGCACTACCACTACTGCCACCATTCCAACCCAAGATGCCAATATCGTCCCTTGCCTGGACGACAGCTCCTGCCTCCTCACTGGTTGCCATTCTTATACCACAGCCCAAATGATCATTTAAAGATGCACATGTGAGTGTGCGTTTTCCAGTCTGAAAAAAATGGGGCTGGGCATGGTGGCTGATGCCTATAATCCCAGCATTTTGGGAGGCCAAGGTGGGAGGATCTCTTGAGCCCGGGAAGTTGAGGCTGCAGTGAACCGTGATTGCGCCACTGCACTCCAGCTTGAGTGACAGAGAGAACCTGTCTCGAAAAGAAGAAAAGAAAAGAAAACAAGTGGCTAGTTCAGCTTGTGACTGCAGCAATTAACGCAAGTACCCCTATTTGACAGCATTGTACTTCATCCGTAGCATATAGTACTGTGTGCTGCTTCTCATTTCATGACACACCGTACTCAAGGGTTGAGATTTAATAAAATTAGTATTTACTGCTTCACTAAGGGCTTTTTTTTTTTTTTTTTTTTTTTTTTTTGAGAGGGAGTCTCACTCTGTTGCTCAGGCCGGAGTGCAGTGGCATGATCTTGGCTCACTGCAACCTCTGTCTCCCAGGTTCGAGCAATTCTCCTGTCTTGGCCTCCTAAGTAGCTGGGGCTACAGGCACACGCCACCACACCCAGCTAATTTTTGTATTTTTAGTAGAGACAGGGTTTCACCATGTTGCCCAGGATGGTCTCGATCTCTTTTTTTTTTTTTTTTTTGAGACGGAGTCTTGCTTTGTCACCCAGGCTGAAGTGCAGTGGCATGATCTCAGCTCACTACAACCTCCGCCTCCTGGATTCAAGTCATTCTCCCACCTCGGCCTCCCGAGTAACTGGGATTACAGGCACCTGCCAATGTGCCTGGCTAATTTTTGTATTTTTGTAGAGACAGGGTTTCACTATGTTGGCCAGACTGGTCTTGAATTCCTGACCTCAGGTAATCTGCCCACCTCAGCCTCCCAAAATGCTGGGATTACAGGCGTGAGCCACTGTGCCCAGCCTCATTAAGGGCATTCTTAAGTAAAACTGGCATTAATTTTTTTTTTCTTTTTTTACTGTAAGTACCTGGCAGTGAAGAATGCAATGACTATCATATGGTTTGGCGCCACTGCCTTCATTTATGCTAAGGCAGCAGTTTTATCCAGATTGCTTTTGCAACATTATTGCAATGTCAACATAGTGACAAAGGAAAATAACATCGTGCATTTTTTTATGAAAATAGCTTGACCTTGAAGATTCCCTGAAAGGGTCTCAGGGACTCCCAAAGGTCTGCAGGCCACACTTAACTCTGAGAACCACTGATCTAGGTAATTTTTATTCATTCTTGAGATCTCAGCTATTGCGTTAGCTGTCCCCAAAGTCTATTTTCTCCTTCTTCTTGGTAATAGAACCCTCAATTTTTAGCTGAGCTCTTAGCTACCCAGATTTAAAATATACTTCCCAGACTCCCTCACAGCTGGATGTGTCCAAGTGACTCAATTTTGGTTAATGGATGATAGTGAAAGTATCAGGTGCAACCTCAGAGTTGCTCCTCAAAGTGGGGAAAATGTATCCTCCTCAGGCCTTCTTCCTTCAGACTGAAAAGCTAACACCCTCCCTATTGTTCACAGCCACCCTCCCTATTGTTCACAGCCAGTCTGCTTTTCTCATTTACATTACCTGGCAGGCTCTCATAGGCATTGACTTTTGAGTCGATGCCTATGTTTTGAGCCCTGCTCCATTCATTCGTGTGTGTAGTTAAGCGTGTACCAGCCCAAGGCACTCTGCTAGGTGCTGGGGATGTGATGCTGAATAAGACAGATATGGTCACCACTCCAGCTTATGACATAGACACTAAACAATGAACAACTTCATGACAATTCGACAAGTGCTACAAAGGAAAAAGCACAAGGTGCTGGGAGATCTTATCATGAAAGAACCTTTTTCAACTGGGAGAATTGTCTATCGGTAAGCATTGGGTTCTGCTACAAGCAAAAGAAAACCCAAAATAATAGAGGCTTCAACAAGATTGAAGTTATTTTTCACATCTAGGAAGTGTGGAGGTGGGTGGTGCAGAGGTGAGGGAGCAGCACGCCGTCCTCCAGGGCCAGGATTGGGGCTGTTTATATTTTGTTGCTCTATCATCCTCCTGCACAGAACTTCCTCCCCAGAGTCACAGAGGCTACTCAGGTTCCTCAGTTGAAATCAGTTTTCCTTGTGATAAGATCTCCCACTCCCCTGTGCTTCTCCCTGATTTTCCAGTTGCGATGAAGTCATTCGCTGCTTAGTGTCTAGCTCATAGGCCAGAGTGGTGACCGTGTCTGTCTTAGTTAGCACTACACTCCCAGCACCCTCACAGATGCCTTGACCCTGGAAGACCCTTAATACTTGTTTAATATTTTCCTGATATATTATATTTTATTGATATTAAATTTATTGTGGTAAAATACATGCAACATAAAATTTTCCATTTTAAGCTTTTTTTTTTTTTTTCTGAGACAGAGTCTCATTCCATCACCCAGGCTGTACTGCAACGGCGCGATCTCGGCTCACTGCAACCTCTGCCTCCTGGGTTCAAGCGATTCTCCTGCCTCAGCCTCCCGAGTAGCTGGGACTACAGGTGCCCGCCACCACACCTGGCTAATTTTTGTGTTTTTAGTAGAGACGGGGTTTCACCATGTTGGGCAGGCTGGTCTCAAACTCCTGACCTCAAGTGATCTGCCTGCCTTGGCCTCCCAAAGTGCTGGGATTACAGATGTGAGCCACCGTGCCTGGCCATTTTAAGCATTTTTTTTTTTTTTTTTTTTTTTGAGACTGAGTCTGGCTCTGTCGCCCAGGCTGGAGTGCAGTGGCCGGATCTCAGCTCACTGCAAGCTCCGCCTCCCGGGTTTACGCCATTCCTCCCCTCCCCTCCCCTCCCCTCCCCTCCCCTCCCCTCCCCTCCCCTTCCCTTCCCTTCCCTTCCCTCCTTCCTTTCTTTCTTTCTTTTTTGAAAACAGTCTTGCTCTGTAGCCCAGGCTGGAGTGCAGTGGTGTGATCTCGGCTCATTGCAACCTGTGCCTCCGGGGTTCGAGCGATTCTCCTGCCTCAGCCTCCCGCGTATCTGGGATTACAGGTGTGCAACACCACGCCTGGCTGATTTTTGTATTTTTAGTACAGACAGGGTTTCACCATGTTGGTCAGACTGGTCTCGAACTCCTGACCTCAAGTGATTCGCCCACCTCTGCCTCCCAAAGTGCTGGGATTACAGGCATGAGTCACACTGCGCCTAGCCGAGGAGTTTCAGTTGTCAAAGGTCACAGAGCTAATAACCATAGCTGGTGGACTGGGATTTGAATTCACCCACTTGGACCCCAATCTCTGGGTGGTTCCTCTTATTGCACTGCCTCTCCTCTGCATTAAGAAGGTTCAGGACCGGGCGTAGTGGTTCACACCTGTAATCCCAGCACTTTGGGAGGCCAAGGTGGGCAGATCATGAGGTCAAGAGATCAAGACCATCCTGGCTAACACGGTAAAACCCCGTCTCTACTAAAAATACAAAAACAAAAATGAAAACAAAACAAAACAAAAAAAGAAGGTCCAGGTGGGGCGCGGTGCCAAGTGCCTGTAGTCCCAGCTACTGAGGAGGCTGAAGCGAGAGGATGCCTTGAGCCCAGGAGTTCTGGGCTGTAGGGCACTGCACGGATCAGGTGTCTGCACTAAGTTCAGCTTCAGCATGGTGACCTCCCGGGAGTGGGGAACCACCAGATTGCCTGAGGAGGGGTGAGCCAGCCCAGGTTGGAAACACAGCAGGTCACAATTCCCATGCTAATCAGTAGTGGGACTGTGCCTGTAAATAGCCACTGCACACCAGCCTGGGCAACATAACGAGACCCTACCTCTAAAAAAAAATTAAAAATAAAAAAAGAAGAAGAAAGGCCAGGATGGCAGCTAAGAGAAGTCTTCTCCCATGGCAATGGAGTGGGGTGTGAGGCCCACCGCCTCATCTGGAGCTTCTGAGGCTCAGCAGCACCATGATCCTCACATCTATAGAATGGTTTTCCATGTTCCGAGCACTCTCACGTTCGTTTGCACACGCCAGACCTTTTTGGTAGGTGTTACTGTTACTATCCTCACTTTACAGAAGAAGAAATGGAAGTCAAGCTATCTGCCCCCACCACATGTCTGAAAGCATGGGACAGTGGGAGTTCCAGAGGCTATTTTTGCTGCATATATCCTGTGTCTCTAGGCTGTAGAACAGGAGGAGACCAAGCCAGGGGAAGAAGTGATGGGGAGGAGAGAGAAGCTGGTGTCAGAGGCTACAGACAGAGTGCTGGAGACTAGATGATCTGAGAGACCTAGGGCAGCCAGGGTTGTAGGAAAGTTGAAAGTCCCAGGTGCAACTCTGCGGTGGCCTCCTTACCAGAAGTATGTTTGGCGGCACTGACGCCCTCTGCAAAGGGGGCTGGGGGCAGGGTTTGAGGATGGAGAGCAGGGGAGGGGTCTTTGGGATTATTCTCTGGGAAGCAAAGTCTAGGAGTATCAACACCGTGTCTACCCCATCCACATTTCCCCTGGCTGCAGGACCACTTGTTGCCACTCTCAGAGGGTGGTTCTGGGCCTCCCTCACCCCACGGAAGTTTGAGTAGGCACATTTCAGAGCTCAGGCTGGCCTCAGACAGCTGACACCTGCAGCCCCTTGGAGAAACTGTCAGCCACAGAGTAGAACAGATAGAACCGACCCTACCCCAAACCCACTCCCTTCAAAGGAAGAACCCCACCCTGGGGTGGGCCTGTGCAGGGGATCCTAAGCTCCTTGATCTCCTCCTTTGAAGGAGGGATAGCAGCAGGGGCTCAGGCCTGAACCCTAACATCTCTACCAGGTAGGGGAGGTGGGCAAGGACATTTCTGGGCCTGCAGAGGCTCCTCCTCTGCGCTATGGAGCTGAGAAGACCAGGTCACGGGTAGGGGAACGGCTGGCAAACCCGACTCCAGGGCTGAGTGTGCACAGTACGGCCTCCTACCTCACACACTCGACTTGCCAGGGCCCTAGACCTCACTTGGCTTCCAGAACTTCTCGAGAGTGGACAAGAGAAGACAGCTGGGGATGGAGATGCTCAGAGGGGTCCCTTCTCCTCTCTTGGCCTATCCCTGTTTCAGGCACTGCTCCCCACTCTGACAGCCAGGCTGCAAGATGGCCCCCAGTGACTCCTGTCTCCCTCCGTTCACACCCTTGCATTGCCCCCTCCTGCTTGCACCAGGTTGGTCTCTGTGACCAATAGAATAGGGCAGAAATCATGGTATGTTGTTTTCCAGATCAAAAGACATGGTAGCTTTTGTCTTGTCCACGCTGTCCCTCTGGGGGAAGCCAGTTGCTGTGTCATGTTGTGAGAGGCCCCATAAAGATGCCCAACGCAGGGAGGCGCTAAGACCTCTGGCCCACAACCTCCCAAGGGAGCTGTTTTGGAGGCAGATCCTCCAGCCCCATCCCAGCCTTCAGATGGCTCCTGGCCTGGCCCACACCTCAGCAGCAACCTCATGAGCGACCCTGTGCCAGAACTACCCAGCAAGACTGCTCCTGAGTTCCTCATTGTGTGAGATAGTGTGTATTGTGATCGTTATTATTATTTTTAGAGACAGGATCTCACCCTGTCACCCACTCTGGAGTGCAATAACACAATCATGGCTCACTACAGCCTGGAAATCCTTCCAGTGATTCCTCTCCCTCAGCCTCCTGAATAACTAGGACCACAGGTGCATGCCACCATGCCCAGCTCATTTTTAAATTCAAAAAGAAAAAAAAATTGTAGACCGGGCACGGTGGCTCACACCTGTAATCTCAGCACTTTGGGAGGCTGAAGCAGGCGGATCACGAGGTCAGAGATCGAGACCATGCTGGCTAACACAGTGAAACCCCGTCTCTACTAAAAACACAAAAAGTTAGCGAGGCGTGGTGGTGGGCACCTGTAGTCCCAGCTACTACAGAGACTGAGGCAGGAGAATTGCTTGAACCCGGGAGGCGGAGCTTGCAGTGAGCCAAGATTGTGCCACTGCACTCCAGCCTGGGCAACAAAAGCAAAACTCTGTCTCAAAAATAATTAATTGATTATTAATTAAAATACAAAAATTCAAAAATTAGCAGGGTGTGGTGCCATGCGCCTATAGTCCCAGCTACTTGGGAGGCTGAGGCAGGAGAATCACTTGAGCCCGGGAGATGGAGTTTGCAGTGAGCCTAGATCAAGCCACTGCACTCCAACCTGGGCAACAGAGTGAGACTCTGTCTCAAAAAAAAAAAAAAAAAAAAAGTAGAGGTGTGATCTCACTAAGTTACCCAGGCTGGTCTCATACTCCCGGCCTCAAGCAATCCTCCTGCCTCAGTCTCCCAAAGTGTTGGGATTACCAGTGTGAGGCACCCACCCAGCTTATTATTTTAAATTACTACGTTTTAGGGTAATTTTTTGGTTAAACGCCAATAGGTAACTCACACACACCCCCTTCCTTCTTAACAAGGAGCTGAGCTGATTCCCACCCACCCACTGAAGCTCCCTGAGCTCCTGGCCTCCTGATGCTCCTTCCCCTCCAGGACCACAGCCTGGAGCACCAGTTGACAGATCAACTTGGAGAAGCCAGATGAATTAACCAAGCTCCCTAGGGGCCTTTGGAGGACAGGAAAAAGGCTGGAGGTTATCCTGCCAGACTGATAGTGGGGGGCTGTGGAAAGAGGAGTGGGACCAAGAATGTCACCCTTAGGAGAGACCCCACAGAGAAGCACTCACGGAATGCAGCCCATATGCCCCCTCTTCCTTCCGCCCTTTGCTCTTCTCTAGGGGGTAAAGGAAAAAGGACGCCCTTCATTCTGCTTCTGTCCCCTCCCTGTCCCCTTTATGAAAGAGCATGGGGAAGTCCCCGCATAGGCCTCAGTGAATCTTCGATGACTACTCTCATAAACCCAAAGGGCATAGGATGTTAGCTAGTAGAAAGGAAAAATGCCACCCACAGAACTTTCCAGGAAACCCCTGCCCTATTAAAATATCAGGGCTCCCACTAAGGCTGTGGGGAGCAGGGTCCTGGGGCAGAGAGCTGAGGAGTCTCTGAGCAGCAACAAAGGGTGGGAACGACGCTTTGGAGGCTTCTTATTTTATGTTTTTGAAACAGGGCCTCACTCTGTCACGCAGGCTGGAGTGTAGTGGCACAGTTATGGCTCACTGCAGCCTCAACCTCCCAGGCTTAGGTGATCCTCCCACCTCAGCCTCCCAAATAGCTGGGACCACAGGGGCATACCAGTGTGCCCAACTAACCCTTTTTTTTTTTTTAAAGATGAGGTCTCACTATGCTGCCCAGGCTGATCTTGAACTCCTGGACTCAAGCGATCCTTCTGCCTTGGCCTCCCAAAGTGCTGGGATTATAGGCATGAGCCATGACACCTGGCCTGGAAGTTTCTAAAGGGACTTCAAGTCCTTTTGCAGTGTGATCATCTCTGGCAGGGCCAGAGCTTCCTCCTTCCTGTGCCAGTGTTTCTCTGCCAGTGACAAGGCAAGAGTCATCACCATCCTGAGGCTCAGAACCTCAGATTGCTGTAAATGGTTCATTGTTCAGGCTTCAGAGGGTCCCCCCTCTCCCTAAGGCTCTGCACAGAACAAAGGTGTCACCCTCTTTATCCTCTGTCTCCAATGAGTGACTATGGTGTCTCTGCAGGGACATGTCCTCAGGTCTGTCTTTTTGTGTCTTTTTGCACACGTCACACAGACCCAGTTGGCGCCACTCACACATGCCACCATGCCCCTCCTGCTCCAGCAGGCTCACTCCCACTCACCCACTCACTTTCAATATTTTGTTCTCCTGTATGGGGTTAAAGTCCCCTGACAGAGCTATCTGTGGCCAAAGTGCAGGGCCCACACCCACTCGCAGGCAGAAGCCTCTGTCCCATTCCAGACTGGAGGGTGCCATGTGCTGAGGCCCGTGTGCTCTGCTGAGAGGACCATCGGCATGGCCCAGGTGAATGCTCCAAGAGAGACAGACAGAGTAGGGCGCAGGCCGACTTGGGGTCTTCAGCATCATTCGTAGCATGATCAGAGCAGGCCTGCTTTCTCCTTCACTAATGGATAATCAGACAAGTACTCCACACATGCAGAGCACTTCACAGTTTCCAAAGCCCTTTATTATCCAATATTCACAACAACCCATTCTGGTGGGTTATTATCATTATCCCATTTAATAGGTGAGGAAACTGAGGCTCAGGGAGATTCACTACAGTCACATCAACAAAGCTGGAATGAGAAGCCGGGGCTCCTGATTCCCGCAGCCGTAGCTGGCTGTTTTGCTCCACGCACAGGCCTTTGTTCACAGCCTTCCCCTTTGTCAGACATAGATTACACCCTTGCCAGGGTCAGCCAGGGCTGTATCTCCTGAGACATGCATTGTTCAGTCCCTCTCCTGAAGGGTGCATAGGACATGTGACAGTCACTGGGCGCACACTCATATGCTGCACATAGAGCGTACACAATACAAAGGCAGTGCCTGCATTCGCAGCAATCTGTGCTCCGCCTTGTCCACTGCACTGTTCAACTCCTCAGGCCTGCCGCAGCCGGCCCAGTGACCGCCGTTGGGGTGTGACAAACACTGACCACTGGGTGGCAGTGTGTTCTCATGCCTGGGACCTGAAAAGCCGCCAAGGGCTGAGGAACGTGGGGGGTGGGGCAGAGGTAGGAGCCCCAGCCGGCTGCCCAGAGAGGTTTCCAGACCAGATCTCCTGGAAGACTTGACAAGGCAGTCCTCCGCGCGCGTGTGTGCGTGTGTGTGTGTGTGTGTGCGTGTGTGTGTGTGCATGCGTGTGTGCACGTGCGCGCGAGCATATGTGCGCATCTGCTGCAGCCGGAGGGCCAAGGACAAGTGCTGAAGTGCAGCTGAGCGTGGGGTGGGGTGGACCCAAAGGACAAAAATATCAAGGAAACCAGGGCAGCCAGCGCACTGTGGGTGGAAGGTGGGTGGAAGGACGGAGGAGAGAGCTGCGGAGGCAAGGGGCAAGGTCTTTTTGGGGGGAGCTTCAGGGAAATGATTACCCAGGAGAGAGAAAAAGAGAGTGAGCGCAAGAGAGAGAGAGACCAAGAAAGAAACGCGAAGCAGCCAGAAACAGAAAAGGGGAAGGTGAGGGAGGCTGGCTGGGGAAAGTAGGTTAGGAGGCTAGGGTGGGAGAAGGGAGCCCCCAGAGGCTGGGGAGAGACGGGAACCTTCACTTGGACAAGAAAGAGCTAGACTCAGGCTTGCTGCTGACAGGGAGTTTATTTGGACTGGGCTGCTGAGATCTGCTGGCTGCCTCAGCTCCAGGTCAGAGCTGCTCCGGCTCGGGCTCAGGCCCCAGCTCGCGCTCCAGCTCCGGCTCTGGTTCCAGCTCCGGTTCTTGCTCGAGCTCCTCTATCTTGCTCTGAGCCTGCGGAGGGTGAATCCCTTGCTCTAAGGCAGAAAATCTTCTTGGTCGCCACTGTAAGAAGAGATGGAGAGAGAGATGGAGGGTGGAAGGAGGAGAAGGATGAAGGGAAACGGATTAGGAAGGACACTGAGTCCATCTATTTTTTCTCAGCCACCCTGCCCTCCCCATCTGGTCCTGGCTTTCTCTCAACCCCCGTTCCAGCCTACCCAGGCACAAGCCGTCCCTGGAGTGAGAGGCTTATGAAGAAGGGGGGGCTCCGAGGGCAAGTTCAGGGTCCCCTTTGATCACCTTCCTGAGGAAGGGGTGTCATCAGCACTCTGAGGATGGAAGAGGAGGGGCTGTTGGGGGAGCGGGGTTGGCACGTCCCTGGCTCACCTGTCTTCTCCAAAGGTGAAAGCCAAAGGCTCCAGTCACCAAAAGGAGCAGAAAAAGGACACCAAGGATGAGAAAGAGCGGGAGGTGGCCTGCTCGGAGGGCCCCTGGGGCTCTCCCAGAGCGTTGTGCACCTATGGAGAAAGTACAGGATGAGGTGTAGGGTCAGGGCTAGAAAGGACATTTTGTCACTCCCTCAGACTTTACAGATGCAAGGAGATCCAGAGAGTTTAAGGGACTTGTCCCAGGTCTTTCAGCTGATTATTGGTGGAAACAGGTCAACCCTAGGCAAGAGCCAGAGATCAGGTCCCTGTCTGGAAAGAAAAGTGCTGGGATGGGGGTGGCAGGGGCTGTTCTGGAAGGGGATAAAGATTATTGCTGTGGCATTGGGGTCCTGGCATTTTGGGGCCTCGGACCTGGGCTAGACAGTTCTGTGAAGTATACTGCTGCTCCAAGAAGCGTCTCCCCCTGGTGCAGCTGGCATTGCCAAGGCTGGGAAAGGAGCTGGGCTTCCTGGGCCTCCAGCCATGGTCCTGAGAAACTCCTCTGGGATGGGGTGTTCAGGGGGCTCCACACAAAGTGTTCTTGTCCAGATGCTGGAGTCACCTCACAAAGCAGCTTCCCCAGGGAGCCAGGTGACCCAAAGGATTTGGGAGTCACTGAAAAGAGTAGAAGGAAGAGATCTTTTGGGTTTCTGGCCCCCTTATGTGATACCACAGGTTGAACTCCAAGCCTCAATCACCATGCACTCACTTGGGTTCTGGCCAGGTGAGGTTGGGGAAGGACATCAGGGGTCATGGCCACATTCATCTTTTTCTTTCTATTTAATTTTTTGTTAAATTTTATACAGATGGGTTTTCACCATGTTGCCCAGGCTAGTCTGGAACTTCTGGACTCAAGTGTTCTTCCTGCCTCAGCCTCTCAAAGTGCTGGGATTACAGGCGTGAGCCACCACACCCTGGCGGCCACATTTATCTTGTTCAGACAACGCTCTAGTCAGCTCCTTCCCCTGCTCAAAACATTTCCAGGCTCCCTACTGCCTTCACACTCAAACTGGCCCTGGCAGACCACAGAAGAAATACTATTACAGATTCTTTTATTACTTTCTACTCAAAATGCTCAGAACCCTCAAAATCAGTCAGATGAGCTGACCCCCCGTCCACTTCACAATTTTGCAACTTCCATGACATGGCTCACATCAGTGTCTCCTGCCTTGTGGTGTCCCCTGAATGAACATCATCCCCCTTTCTGAATGTATAGAGAACAGGGAACTGGCCCATTCATCTAGAGACTGAGCATTCTCCAAGTTGTAAAGTGAGAGATGGGAGGAGACTAAGGGTCCTGAAGAGTGATTTGGTGATGCAGACACCTGAGTTTAGACCCAGAGTCTGGCACTTCCCAGGTGTTTTGAGAAAGTCTTCAGGGGTAACTATCTTTCTCATTGAGCTGTCTACATAAAACAGTTGACCTTCAAGAAGGCATTGGACAGAAAGAACTGGTGGGCTTTGATGACTGATGGGACGTAGGGAGGAGGCGGCCAGGTTTCGAGGTGGGTGGATACCAGTGGATTACTGACAGGCTGAGTCAGCAAGGGGATTGGTGGTAGAAAAAGATGGGATTCAGGGTGAGGCGGCTGAGAGGTGGTAGAATATCTAGTTAGAGGTATCCAGAAAGCAAGTGAAAACTCAGGATTGGCCTTCAGGAGATGTATTATCCATTAGCATGTTCATGTATTCATTCAATCTCTATACATTATTAAGCACCTGCCATGGGGTGCTACTACTTAGTGACCGCAGGTGAGTGCTGCAGACATAGTAATCTGTCATGGCTGATAGTTATCAACCAGTCAACACATACTCTCTGAGTATTATTTTTTCTGTGTTTGTTTTATACCATCTTGGAAAACCCTTACTCAGTAAGTATTTGCTGACCAAGGGACGGATTTATTAACTCCTCCCAAATCTAGGCCACTTCCTGCAACTTTAACCCAAGCCCTGTCTGCAAAGTAGAAAAGGGTTCTAGAAATATTTTCTACCTCTTTTGAACCATTTGGAATTTTTGTCACCTTTCCTTCTAACTTCCCAGACCCTCCCGCCAATTGAGAGCAGGGGAGTCCCATAGAGAACAGTGGAACTTTTATCTTGTGACTCAAGAGGAGATTTTCAGTTTCGATTCTTTATTATGGGGGTGAGAAAAGTGGGGGCCGAGATGGGCAGGCTCAGGAACTTGTGCCCAGTGGCCTGGCATCACCCACTGGGTGGGTTTGCTCAGTCTTTGCCCCGCCAGCCCTTCCTCCCTGTTCTTTCTCCCCTGGGAGGGGAGCTACTCCTTTCCCATGTGAGGCTGACCTGTGATGATTGCCAATGTGACAGTGGCATTGAGCTGCTGTCCCTGTAGACGGATATGGCAGATGTAGGTCCCAGCCTGGGCCTGGCTTACATCCTCTAGTCGAAGGGTAAAGTCGCCATTGTCTCCAGCCACCAGGAGGTCAGGGCCTCCCCCAGGAGGAGCCCACTTGGCAGTAAGGAAAGACTGGGTCCCCACAGCAGGAGGCAGGCGGCAGGGCAGCTCCACCCTGGAACCTGCTCCAGCGTACACTGTCAAGGGAGTTGCGGGCTCCAGACCTGAAGAGAAAAGAAAATCCAAATTTAAAGCTGGGTGCTGCAGTGGGGAGGGAGTGCTGGGGCTGCAGGGAAGGGAGGCAGAAGAGTGCAGGAGATGCCCTGGCTCGTAAGAGTGCTAAGGAGCAGAATAAGGTGATGAGCTGAGGATGCGCAGAAACCCAGCAAGTGGGCTTAGCCAGAAGGAGAGGGAAGGCTGGCAATGATGCTGGAAGGCTATGGGAGAAGCAAGAAGGGGCGATGGCAGCTGCAAGGCTGCCAGCAATATAAGGGGGTCGAACAGTGAGGCCCACAGCAATGATGTAGGCCACTGGCTGCCGAGAACCTGGTTTGGGGACCCATAGTCAGGGGAGGTGACAAGGGGGGCAGGAAGGGGTTGTGGTAAAGTGTGAAGCAGAGTGGGGGAGTTACCCAGAACAGTGAGGTTATACATGATGGAGACATTGAAGCCATCTCTGTAGGTGAGGATGCAGCCCCAGAGCCCAGAGTCCATGGGGCCGACATGGGGCAGGAAGAGGAAGCTTTCCGCTAAGTGGTGATGGGGGGACCCCTGGACGGGGACTCGGCCCTGGCCACGGCTCCGGAACCAATGCACAGAGGCTGGGCGGTCAGGGCGGCTGAAGGAGCAGTTCAAAATGACCCAGTCAGAGGTCCTGAGAGACCCTGGGGGGCTGGCAGTCACTGTGCAAGGATAAAGAAGACTTGATCAGCCCACTGGAAACAATTTCCCAACACAGCAGGACTGCCAAGCTGGAAGCTCCTGGAAACAGGAACCTGGCTTTAGACTTGTCTTCTCTCTCGAATCACCCTCTCCCCATCTCAGCTCCCAGCACCTGGAGGTGCATAAAGTGGATCCCCAAGAGTCCCCAGGGCTACTTTCCCCTGTCCCTTGCCTGGAATTTACTTGGCATCAGCCACCCTTGCCGTTCTCCTGGCCTGGATCCCTGCGAAGCCCACCCCCTGAGCCACAGATATCTGAAATGAATCACTCTAGCCCCGTGCTCTCCCCGCTCCGCCCGCCTCTGGGCACTCCCGCGTGGGTGGGAGAAGGGGAGCTCGGGGCTGACACAATCTCTCCACAGGGCCCCCCATACACGTGCTTCGGGGGGCCCCTTCCACTCCAGCAGGCCGCCCACCCCCTTCCTCTACTCTTCTGGGAGCTCTCGGACACGGCCTAGAGCGCAGCCTCTGCCCCAGCCCTTCCTGCCTCCCCGGCGGCAGGGAATGGGGACCCACCTCCCAGCCCCTCTCCGGTCGTCCCGCCCCACATACTCGAGGCCTGGCCCACGCGCAGACGAAGGCGGCAGGAGAGGGCGCGGTCCCTGAGGTGCACCGTGGCGCGGTACTCGCCGGCGTCCGCGCGCCGGGCTGGGCGCAGCCACAGCGAGAAGTCCCCGCGCTGCCGGCCGCGCTCATCCAGCTGGACGCGGGGCTGCAGGGGCAGCCTCCCGCTGCGCAGGCCTCCAGGACCCACGCTCAGCACCGTGTAGCGGCGGGGCCTGGGCCCCCAAGAGTAGGGCGCCGCCGGGCGATGGCCAGGGGCCGGGGGGTGGCCGGGGGCGGGAGCTGGCGGGCCACTGGGCGGGAAAGAGAATGGAGTTGAGAAGTTCAGGGGCAGGCAGCCACCTGTTGAGGATGAGGAAGCCCGCCCCGAGAGTTATCTTGACCACCAACCGTCCTCTCACCCCCGACCCCTCTGTTGGACTGGCAGCATCCCCTTCCGGAGAGAAGGGATGCAGGTGTGAGGGTATTGCAGAGCAAGGGCAGGAACGGTGCGGGCGAGGGCAGGGAGACTGGGTCACTGGCTTCAGAGGGAGTGGCACCTCAGGGTAGGGGACAGAGGACCGGCATGGGTGTTGGGTTGTGAGTGCTGGATTCGGGGGTCCTGTTGCCCAGGTTTGGGGTGCATACCTGTCTGGTTGATGCTGCCAAGTGACCCCTGCTCTTCGCAGAAGGCTGAGATCCTGGAGGGGGATTGTGGGGCTGCAGGGGAGCTGGGCAGGAGCCCCCTCCTGGGCCCACACCACCGAGATCTCAGCCCCTGGCTGGGGAGGCTTCACTAGGTGAGCAAAAGAGAGGCCAAGGGGAGGGGGCGTGAGCCGAGAGGCAGGGGTAGAGAATGAGCCTGGGTGCTTCCCGAGGGAGAAACAGGGTGCAGGAAGAGCTTGGGTTTCTGTCCCTTCTCTGCCCAGAGAGGCTTTGGGGGTGGAAGGACTGTCCATAAAAGGGATTAGAAGAATCCACCACAGAGCTAAGGACCTCAGAACCTTTGTGGCCACAGAGATCCCTGCTGGTCCCCTCCTGTGGGGCCGGAGGTCAACCCTCCCGCCATCCCCGCTTTACCTGGAGCCACCCAGAGCGGCTGCAGAAACAGCAAGCCCAGGAACTGAGCCTCCCACATCTCTCCTATGGTCTGGGCAGCACTGAGCCCTCCAAAAGGAGGTCAGAAAAGGAAAGTGGGCAGTGGTAGGGGGTGGGGGGGGCAAAGGAGAAGTTCTGCAGATAGGGAGGTGGAGGAAGAGGATCTAGAAGAAGGGAGACCAGGAGAGAGCCTTGGAGAGAGGGTGGGGAGGGATGACCAGAGGCCAGAATCCAGAGGAAAGCTGGGCAGATCAGGCAGCCTGAGGAGGTGGGGGGGGTGTCCCAGGGAACAGAGCAGAGCCGTGGCAGAGAGCAGACAGAGCAAAGTGGCTGTCGTGACTGGGATGCCGTTCTCCGGGCCTTCACCCCTGTGCCCGGCCTTCCCTCCACCTTCCCCACTTCCCCTCCTCCCTGCCCGCCCCCCGCACCCCAGGGCTTACGGTTTCACTTCGCAGTGGAAAGTCTGAGGGGGCTGATTCCCAGCAACAGCACCCTCCACCTCTGTGGTGGCGCTCCCCTTGTTTACTTCCTCAGTCCTGGGTCTCCCCACCTCCCCCTCCCCGCCTCTGCCCCACCTTCCAGACTGCTCCCTCTGCCAGGGACCTTCTGCGGCCACGCACCATTTCTGCCTGAAACTGCCCCCTTGCCCATCTCCAAGCTGCCTCCTCAGTCCCAATATTCACACTTCCTTCTTGGCAAGCTCTTTCCTTGTTGCTTAATCTCCTCCCTCATTCTCTTAACCTCCCAGAACTTCGTGACCCCTTTAGACCGGCCTTTCCACCCATCAGTACAATGTTTCCTGGGAACATGGTGGACAGGAAGCTTTACTGCACCCTAAAACATGGTAGGTCTAAGGCGAGGCGTGCCAGCTTTGCGGGGCATGGAGAGTAACTACATTGTATTGAGGCTTCATTACGTGCTAAGCACTGTATAGGACACTTATAGTAATTCATGAAATCTAGTAATTTTCCCCATTGTACAGATGAGGAAACTGAGCTTCCAAGAAATTGTACAATTTGCCAAGGTTAGGGAGTGTGAAGATAAAAGCTGTGAGTGTACCTGTGTGCGGGAGAGTGTTTAATCCTGACCTTGAATGAGTTAAGGGAGTCTCCTGGGACAAATGATGCTGTTGATGAGTCAACACCCCTCCCCACTCCAGCTGCGGCCCCCATGCACTCAGAAGCATTCTCCAATCCAGAGGTTCCGAACTGAGGGGAGAGGGCAAGGGTCATGCAGAGATGGAGAAATGCAGAAATCTCAGCAATCTCCTAACAGAGATCACACTCAGGGGAAACAGAGGCAGTGGGACTAGGGAGGGCCCAAGACTGACAAGAGTCATACAACTCCCGCTCCCCAGCCCAGCCCAGGGAGAGTGGGAGGGCAGGTGACGAAACATACAGCTGACCTGGGAACGACAAGAGGCCCAGGATTTCCCTGCTTGACTGGAAGGAGCTCTCTTCTGTGCCAGGCAAAGGGCATCTCTGATGCCCAGCAGCTCACTCCAGATCCTAGGAGGCTGAGACCCAGGACTACCAGCCCTCTCCCAGCTCAGGGGCAGGACTTCCTGTTTCTGGGCTGTTTCTCTGTGCCTGGTTCAGCACAATAGAGCTGGTAGCTTTCCACTGGGCTCAGCAGTGTCTAGGTCTTGTGTGGGTTAGCAGGGAAGTGTGTATTGCTGGGGAGGAGCATCCCTGAGAATCCAAAACAGGACGTAAGTCAGCTCTCAGAAGAGCTGGGCTCCGGGCCACCCCTGGAGGGCTGCTCTTGTCTTCTTGAGTCGTGGGTGGCAGGAGTGTGCTGCTGCTTTGGTATCAAAGGGAAGGGTCCTGGCAGAATGTGAGGTCAGCCACCCTCATCCCTTCTCTACCCTTTTGTCGCACTGACTGGACCCCCCCGGGAAAGCAGGAGACAGGTTAAAAACAGAAGCGCGACCATTTCTTTATTAAATTATACAAAAAGGGAGGGGAGGGGGGCAGCTGTGGGGCTCGGCCCCAACCCCGGCCCCACCCCGGCCTGGCGCTGTCTGAGAAGAGGGGATCTGAGGGAGATCCAGGGGTCAGGCAGGATAGGGATGGGGCAGGACATGAGGCTGGGGGATGCAGAGGTTAGGTGGGAGAGGCTACCAGAGGAAGGACGGGGCTGGTAGGGGAGGGAGAAAGAGAGCAAAGAGAGAGAGGAGCAATTGGGGGCCAGCTGGGGAGCTCAGATGGAGCAGGTCAGGAGGTGGAACAATGGCAGAGTGAGGGTGGAGGGCGCAGTGTCTGGAAAGGCGGAAATGAGAAGGCTGGGGAGAAAGAAGAGGGTGGCAGCTCTGGTGCAGGGCCCAGAGCAGGGAGCCAGGTGAACAGTGGCTGGACTTGTCTGCCCCCACCCCCACCTCCAGGCCCAGAGAGGCCTCCCAACCCCAGCCTGTTGGCAGGGGCTCACGCCGATGCCCCATTTTCTGTCTTCTGCCGCTTGGGATCAGCTTCATCCTGTGGAGAGGGAGAGAATGGGGGAGTTGTAAAATGGGAGGGGAGACCTCCCCCTGTCCCGGTCCTGTTCCAGCCCCCACCCCTGCTGCACAGGTATCTGGGTCCAAATCCAAAGGGCGCCCAGCCCGGCTGCATCCCTGACAGCCCCTCAGGCCCAGCAACCCAGCCCAAACCTCCTCTTCGGCAGCTCTCTTCAGCGCGGGCCCTTCGTCATCCTCTTCTTCTTCTTCCTCATCTGAGGAGCCAGAAATGGGTCATTGGGGAAGGGCAGGAAGCTCCGGCACAGACCCCCTGTGGTTGCCCTTAGCCCTGCTTCAGGTCTTCAAACCCACCCTGACTCTGCTCATTGGAGCCCAGACTTTGCCAGCCCAGCCTCCCCTGCCCCTCCCCACCTTCTTCTTCCCCTTCATCTTCCTCCTCTCCATCCTCAGCAGTTTCTTCTTCTTCCTCCTCAGCCCCGTTCTCCTCCTCCTGTGGGGACCAGGAGAGGGAGTAGCCTCAGGCTGGCTGCATGCCCTGCCCACCATTACCACCAATGGGAGGGGAGACTGGGTGAGAAAAGGACTTGGGAGGGGCCTCAGGGTGGGGCAGCAAGGATGAGAGGGCTCAGTGCAAGGGCAGGACCCAGCACCCTCAGAAGGAAAGTGGAGGAAGGATGAGATGATTGGAAGATGGTAGGGTAGATGTGGTCCTCTCCCTGACCCCTCCACACCTCCACCACTTCTTTCTTTCGCTCTTTCCGGCTTGCCTTCTCCTCCACCTTCTCCTTCTTCTCCTTCAGGTCCTGCAAGGGAGAAAGAGGTCACCTTTCTCACCACAAATGGCTTGCAGCCCCTAAGTCCCTGCAGCCCCCGTCCTCCCTCTGTAGTGAACTTAGAGGAGTATGAACTGAAAAGGTGGCCATAACTTAGAGACAGAATAGGGGCCCCGGGGTCCTTACATTAGGGCCATGAAGGGGTTGAGACCAAACACCTCCTTCCCCAAGACCCAAGGTGGGGTGGGAAAGGGATGAAGAAGCAGGAGCTGGCAACCAGGGTAACGATCCCCACCCCCATCAAGTTCTCCCAAACCTCACTGGCTGAAGAGTTCAGCTCAGCAAAGCAAATCCTCTCCATCTGCTTGCAGCCTCAGTGCCCCACCCCCTCCTGTGTCCCTCCGCCTCCCTGGCCTGCCCCCCACTGCCCGCCCAGCTCTGCCTTTTGTCTACCTCTGGGGCCTTTTCCTGAGGACTCTCTCTCCTGGGCATCCCTCCCAGCTTCCCCTTCAGCTTCTAAGGTCTTTGTTTCTCTCCGTCTGTGTCTCCCTAATCCTCAGGCCCCTACTTGGCCAAACACTACCAGAGATAGGGAGAGCACCTGAGCACATTCCTAGCACCCCTCCCACTTTCTGCCCTCCCCACCCCAAAACAGTTCAAGTAGTTTCCTTCTTCCTGCCTCCCATGATGTATGCATGGGTGTAGTGGAAGAGTGGAAGTAGCATTTCCAGTGGAAATGTAGGTGAAGTAGGAGAGAAAACAAGGAGGGGAAGAGTAGCAGGCACGGGAGACAAGGAGAGAGCAACAAACAAGGTCTGTGACTGGGGTGGGACAGGAATGGAGAAGAGGGAGGCACCTGTCTAGTGGACCCTCCCACCGGCCAGCCCCTCTCCTTCACCCCAAGATCCTAGCAGGCATAGGATGACATCCTGTGCTGATATGGCAGCGGGAGATGCCCATGTGAGTCCCTTCTGGACACTACACTAGCCTCCCAATTCAGATTCCAGTCCTCTCCCCACCCACTCCTTGGCAGGCACAGTGTAACACGGTAGGTGTCCTTGTGTGATCTGATCTGGTGTTGGTGTGCCATGCTGTGTATCTGATTCCATGTGAATGGAAGTCTCCTGTGTGAGATCACCCTGGGAGGGGGGTCTTTTCTGGAACAGGATAGGGGATAGGAGAGGAGCCCGGTGCAGAACGCCTGACCTGAGGGGCACTCAATTCCCTTCTCCCTTTAAGGGTAGCTGAGAACTCTTCACCCTCACTCCAGCGAGGCTGCCCTTCCACCCCACCGTGAGGTCTTCATTTCTGTGCCACAAGGTCAGTATGGCATTTCCACTACCTAGTGGGCTCTTCCCTACATCCTGGGCCAGGAGAGCAAGGAGCTGGTCAGCTTCTCTCTGGGAGCCCCAGCACCAGAAGTCTGTAGGGCCCTGGCCTGACTTTCCCATCTGGGCTGATGGAGGGAGGGAGTGAGAATACCAGAGACCAAAGTTCAAGAGGCCGGGCCCTCTCCTCCCCTGTTCTGTCCTTCTGGTCACTGTCCTTCCATGATCCCTTTTCCAGGAGAATATGTGACCTGGGCCCTAGGTCTTCTGCTAAGCGGCCCTCTGGCCTCATTTACTCAAGACAGGCACACACACCTACACCGGCCGACAGCGATGCACAGAGAGGGGCACCCACGCGATGGGAGACACATGGCCCAGCGCTGGGCCATTCTGGTACACACTCTTGAGACAGCACGGGAGCAAAGCGGAGCCACTTAACACTCACAAAGCGACAACATGGCTCCAGAAAATCTACGTCTCCACATGCACACATGTAACTGACACGGGCAGTCCCACACACTCGCTGGATTTCAGACATACAAAGACACCTACTCAGTGAAGTCACATGCCACCGCACAGCCCGCCGGAGGGCCACACGGGCGCACCTTGGCAGATCGCACACAGCCCCTCTCCCACCGCCGTTAATCCCATTGGCTCCCCCCGTTTCACTTCGCTGGCCTCCGGGAGACCAGTGTGACGGCCCCTCAGCAACCACCGCGCCCCAACCCGCCCCGCCACACACATACACACACAAGATAGGGCTCCCAGCCCCCAAACCCCGGCCGCGTTAATTTCCCAAAGCGACACTCCGAAGGTTCCCTGGGGAAATTAGAGAAGGCTGGAAGAGAAGCAAGGGCGAACGGATGGGGCAGGGGAAGGGAGCTGATGAGGGCGAGGACAGCTCGACGCAATGCCATGCAATGCCCAGCCTCGGCTTTTTCGAAGGCTATTCCTGCCCCGCTTCTAATTTTTAGGAATTCGAGATTCTTCCAGTGTGTATGTGGGAAAGGGACGATGAAGAAAAAATAAAGCTGAAAGCCAGCTGAGGGGAGGGAACGAGAAAACAGAGGCAGCCGCCGTCCGGGGAGAGAAGCGAGCGACGGTCGGGCCGCGGGGAGGGGCCGGGAGGAGTAGCCTCCAGGGAGAGTCCTGTTTACACTTGAGGATCTCAAACCGCTTAGCGAGGAAAGGTGAGGTCGGGTTGCAAGGAGAGACGCGGCAGCGGGGCGCAGGGAGGGGGCGCGGCAAAGTGAGACTCGGGGCGTTGGGACGGAAAGCCGGACGGGATCCGGTCAGCGAGGTGGGGCCGAAGAGGGGTGGGGACGGCTGCGGGGGCCGGCGCGACCGGAGCGGCGAGGCCGGGCGCCGTGGTGCGCGCAGGGCAGCTAGAGGGCGCTGGCGCTAGCCGCGCGGAGCCGGGAAGGCAGCTCCGGGCCGGGGAGCGGTGGGAGGGCGCAGTGGGGTCCGCCAGGACCCGGGCGCGAGGGCCGCGCGGGGCCGTCGGGGGCGACCCGGGGCGGAGGACCGCGCCGGGCCCCAGGGCCACGCGAAGTCCGGGCCGCCGCTGCCCCCGCCCGTACCTTGGCGCTCAACTCGGCCGCTGCCTCCACGCTTTTCTCCGACATGGTGCCGGTGCCGGGGCCGGGGCCGGGGCTGGCGGGGAGCCGGGGTCCCGGAGCCGAGACGGAGGGGCCCTGGACGGCGGAGGGTGGCCGCGGCCGGAACCTGGCGCGGTGGCGGCGGCGGCGGCGACAGCGGCAGCGGCGGCCGCTCGGCAAGCTGGGTCTCTGGAAGAGGCGGCAGAGGCGCGCGGGGTGGGGCGGGGGTGGGTCTGGAGCGGAGACCCGCAGGGCTGCGGCCGTCCGGAGGGCGGGCGGAAGGGCGGTGCAGGCGGTGGCCGGCGCGCTCGGCCGCGGTCGCTCGGTCCCGGGCTTGCCACCCCCGCACCAGCAGAGCTGCCGCCGACCAGCCGCTGCCGCCCCCGGGAAGGGAACCCGCTTATAAGGCGGCGCTGCCCGACGGGAGGGGCTTCCCAGGGGTGGGGCAGGCGGGAGCGGGGAGGAGAGGAGAGGGGAGGGGGATGAAAGAGGAGGTTGGAGAGGTGGGGATAGGAGGATGAAAGCGAGGGGAGGGAGAGCTAGAGAGTCGGGAGGGAGGACGAGACCAGGAGGGGGAAATGGAGAGACTGACGGCCGCGGAGAAAGAGTGGGGCGAGGAGGTGGGAAGGGGTGGGGTTCCTGCGGGGAGGCACCTTTCCAAATCCCAACCTACTGCCTGCGAATGTGGAGTCTGGCTTTTGGGGGCGGACTGGAGAGGTGGCCAGAATCCTACTGACCCCAAAAAAAGCCCTGGGATTTTGTCAAAGGGTGGGGTGAGGGGAGCAGATGGGAAGATAGGGCAGGTATTTGAGAAACCAAAAGCTTAAAGAAGAGGAATAGGGTTCGGGCGCTCCTTCCACACCACGCCGGATTTCCCCCTCTCATCCTCCATCCACATTCTCTGGATGGCCTTGAGGGATGGGAGGGCAGAAAGGGCGGCCCAGCCTTCCCTCCCGCCAGATTGACACTTGTGACCCTTGCCGGGTGCCTGCCTTCCTGTCCCCGTGCTGTGAGCTGGAGGGAGTCAGGCCCCTGGTCTCCTTTGCTTCCAGCTCTCCTCCATCTTCTACCTCTCTTATTCGCCTGTCACCTCACTTTTATTCGCCTGGTCCTTCTATTTCTCTTCATCTGTCCTCAGTCATCTGTACCCAGACCCCTCCCTCACAACCAATTATAACTCGAATCGCTCCCATTCTTCTCTCACCTCTTCTCCACTCCTTACTGACCCTCTTCTGCCCTTACACCTCTGCACTCCTTACTGACCCTCTTCTGCCCTTACACCTCTGGTCTCTTTCCCTACCTTTCCCAGACAACCCTGCTCTTGTCTTATCTGAGTCAGGCACCTGGCCCTCTATTCTTGGCTGGCTTTCCTCAACTCCTCTTTCTGTCCTCATTTTTTACATTTGCCGTCCGTTAGCTTTTCTCATTCCTCTGCTGCCATCTTCCCTAGCCTTTCTGGGTTATATTTGCCTCCTTTGCAAATATAATACAGGTCCAGGTCTGGAGTTCCAGCCCCACCCTATTCCAGACATCCTCAGCTCCTCGCCCTCAATCTCGGTATCTTTGAGTCATTTTGAAAAGCTTGGGATTTCAGAAGGGAACAGGGGCTGGGTTGTGTATTAAAGGTCAGGAAGGTGGACGGGGTGGAAGGCTGGGGTTTGGAAAAAGTCCTTTGGTGTGCGTGCACTCCTATATTTGTCTGTCATTATCATTATTCCTCATCTTATTTTCATTTTATTAATAAAAAACCATTTTGATGATCATTATCATTATTTTGTATTGGAGTGCTTAAATACACCATCTTTTGGTCCCTTGATGTACACGCCTCCCAGTTTCTCTTTCTGACTTTTCTATCAATATTTCATTCTCAGTCTCCTCAAAAATCTTGGGGCCCCACCCAGGATTTTTCCTTGCCGGACTCTATCTTTTCTGAGATCTTTCCATGTCCCTCTCTCAATCTGTTTCTCTGACTCACTGGCTGATGTCTTCAGCCGTCTCTCACCATCTCCATCTCTGTACTCCTCTTGCTTCATTTATCTCCCTCTCCTCGATCCTTTGCTACTCCCCCCCCAACCAACCCAGTCTCCCAGTCTCGCTCCCTCCCCATCAGGCTCTTTCCTCTCCCTCCCGCCTTCCTTTCCTTTTCCCTCCACTCCACCTCCCAGCCCCGCCTGCTGTCTCGGACACCCTGCTGGGCTCTTACCCTGTTGCCCTGGTAACCGCCCCCCACTCCGGTCACCTCCACTCCCCTCCCCCCTCCAATCACCGCCACCAACAACCTCCATCCACCTTCCTCCTATTTTTCCTGATAGCCAATAGAAACCCTGTTGCCAGGTGGAATGCTCATTTGAATCAGCCAATCCAGAAGCCTAACTGCTTGCCCTGCCTTATATGGGGATGTGAGATGGGCCACTCCCCCAACTCCAGCCCCACAGGGGACCAGCCCCTCCAGTGTCCCTTCTCCCCGCCCTAAAGAGAGGCTGGGACACTCCCTCTCACCCTTCCATAAGGGGCCTGGCCTCCCACTTCTCTAACTGGGACCACCAGGGTTAGCGTGGGCTGTGGGCCGGACTGTGGGCTGGGCCTCAGGGCTGGGGGTGGGAATGAGGTGTGATTAGGGAAGGGGAGGCGGAGGGAGCCGGGAATTTTGCCCAGGGAGGGGTGTCTGGGAGCAGAGGCAGCTGCAGTGGAAAATTCCAGAGAGATGGAGAGGCAGAGAATGGGAATCCTGCCCCAAAGCCCAAGGGAGTGCCTTGAGAATCTAAGAGCTTGGACACTAGGGTCCGAGGGACCCCAGGGAAAAGGTCTAGGAAGCTGGAGGCCTGGATCGAATTCCTTTCCTGCGTGGATGAAGCATCCTTTAGCCTTCTCTCTCTGGTTGGACAACAAGCCAGTCTTCTGAAGTCTTGGCTTCATGAGAAAGAAGCTGGAAGTGAGACTTGGGATGAATGTGGAGTGAGTGGGATCTGAAAGCCACCCGACAGTCCTAGGGGTTAGCCTCAAGCCTCTGGGGCCAACGGTGTTAAATGCCTGTGTTTGCTTTTCTCCATGGAACTATTTCTGAGGCTTTGTGGAGGCTTGCCTATTCCTAGAATTACCTTACTCTACAGTCCAATTGAGAATTTCTCCCACTAGTTGAATGGGGGAAACATGTGCTTCTTACACATTTTCTGAAAGTGGGAAAAAAGTGACCAGGTGAGAACAACGAAGGTCTGAGCCCCCCGGAAACGATGACTTCTGGCCTGACATCCTAGAAATTTACCTTGATACCATGTGTGGGAAGTGTTCAATTCTAGTTATTTCCATCTCATTCTTGGTGAATTCTTCCCTCTCTCCAGCTTCCTGGATTTTTTTCAGTGTGCCTATTTCTCCTATTGGTTAAGGGGTAAGGAAGGCCTAGTTATCATTCAAGGCCTTGGAAGACAGACTTGAAAGTTGGGGGAGTTATCTTCACTCCTTGTTTTATTTTATCCCCCTTCCATTCCCAGTGACCTCATTTTCTATCCCCCATTTCCCCCATTTTCCTTTGCTTTTTTTTTTTTTTTTTCCAATCTAAAACTTTTCAAAATGAAAGTCAGTGGAGAGTTGAAAGGAGAAGGAGTCCTAGAGGAAGACCTAAATTAGCCTAACTTCGATCATGTTTTTTTATTGTTGTTGTTTTGAGACAGAGTCTCACTCTGTCAAACAGGCCGGAGTGCAGTGGCACAATCTCCACTCACTACAACCTCTGCCTCCTGGGTTCAAGCAATTCTCATGCCTCAGCCTCCCAAGCAGCTGGGATTACAATCGTGCACCACCACACCTGGATAATTTTGTATTTTTAGTAGAGATGGAGTTTCACTATGTTGGCCAAGCTGGTCTCCTGACCTCAGGTGATCTGCCCACCTCGGCCTCCCAAAGTGCTGGGAGTTCAGGCATGAGTCATCACACCCGGCCGGATCATGTTTGAGTGTGTTACCTCCACGAGTGTTAAGAATAAGGAGAGATCATCTTCCAAGCAACACTAAGGCATATCCATCATGCGTCCCATCTCCGTGGGTACTCCCTTTCTAGAATGCCTCCCTGATTCCTCCTGACTTTGCAGACCCTTATCCATTTTTTCCATATGTTGTTCTCAACACCAAATCGCCTTCCTTGGTCTTCCACCCATACTGATGTCTCCTATGGCATAGTATCTAGCACCACACCAGGCACAAACAAGAAAGCTCAATAAACCACATATTTCCGAGCCCAGAAGCACCATTTTGGACTCAATCTGACAGCTCTCTCAGCCTTCTTCAAGGAGGCTGGGAAAACACAACATGCTGCCGGGATACTGGCTTCCCTCTGTCTGACTTGAGATCTTCCCAGTAACTACTGATGTCCTGGTTGGAAATCTCTTTTATGTTTTGAACATCACAACCAAAGTTTCTGTAGCTTTCCTACTTTTCTCCATGAACTTTCTCCCCAGTAAAAAAAGAATGAGTTTCACCTTTGTACCTCTCCTTCAGATTATTTTTTATATATATATATATATATTTTTTTTTTTTTTGAGACAGGGTCTCACTCTTTCACCTGGACTAAGCACAGTGGCAGGATCTCAGCTTGCTGCAACCTCTGCCTCCAGAGGCTCAAGTGATCCTCCCACCTCAGCCTCAGCAGCTAGGACTAGAGGCGCCCCACCACACCTGGCTAATTTTTTTTATTTTTCGTAGAGATGGGTGTTCACCATGTTGCTCAGACTGGTCTCGAACTCCTGGGCTCAAGCGATCCACCCACCTCAGCTTCCATTACAGGCGTGAGCCACCAAGTGGGCCCTTCTTCAGAATCTTTACTGGCTTTTCTTATTCCCCCTGCCCTCCTTCGTGACTGTCTTTGCCTTTTTTTTTTTTCTTTTTTTGAGACAGAATCTTGCTCTGTCCC
This sequence comes from Macaca fascicularis, assembly GCF_037993035.2. Classification (NCBI taxonomy): domain Eukaryota; kingdom Metazoa; phylum Chordata; class Mammalia; order Primates; family Cercopithecidae; genus Macaca; species Macaca fascicularis. The sequence continues at coordinate 7,690,639 of NC_088385.1, read as the reverse complement.
CCAGGCTGGAGTGCAGTGACGTGATCTCGGCTCACTGTAACCTCTGCCTCCCAGGTTCAAGTGATCCTCCTGCGTCAGCCTCCCAAGTAGCTGGGATTACAGGCGCCTGCTACGGCGCCCAGCTAATTTTTGTATTTTTAGTCGATACTGGGTTTCACCATCTTGGCCAGTCTAGTCTAAAATTCCTGACTTCATGATTCACCTGCATTGGCCTCCCAAAGTGCTGGGATTACGGGTGTAAGCTACTACACTCGGCCTCACCTTTGCTTTTATACCTAGAATAGTTTGCTATTGCCTGACCCTCCCTGTCCTGCCTTCAATTTTTCCCCCACATTCACTCTTCAACATGTCTTCATGGGCGTTCAACAAAGTCCAGAAGGAAGGCAACATTATGGGTGCTTTCCAGCTCTGTCCAACAAAACTTTCTGTGATGATGGAAATGTTCTTTATCTGCACTTTCCAATACAGTAGCCAATAGTCCTGTGTGGTTACTGAACACTTGAAAATGTGGCTAGTGCAACTGAGGAACTGAATTTTTTTTTTTTTAAGTTTTTTTGTTTTGTTTTGTTGTTGTTTTTTTGTTTTTGTTTTTGTAGAGATGGAGTCTTGCTCTGTCACCCAGGCTGGAGGGCTGGAGTGCAGTGGCATGATTTCTGCTCACTGCAACCTCTGCCTCCCAAGTTCAAGCAATTCTCCTGCCTCAGCCTCCTGAGTAGCTGGGACTGCAGGCACATGCCGCCATGCCCTGCTAATTTCTTTTGTATTTTAGTAGAGACGAGGTTTCACCATGTTGCGCAGGCTGGTCTCTTAACTCCTGAGCTCAGGCAATCCGCCCACCTTGGCCTCCCAAAGTGCTACGATTACAGGCATGAGCCACCGCACCTGGCCTTTTAATTACATTTATGTATTTATTTATTTTTTGAGACAGAGTCTCGCCCTATTGGCAGGGTGGAGTGCAGTGGCGCGATCTCGGCTCACTGCAACCTCCGCCTCCTGGATTCAAGCAATTCTTCTGCCTCAGCCTCCTGAGTAGCTGGGACTACAGGTGCACACCACCGTGCCGGGCTAATTTTTGTATTTTTAGTAGAGATGGGGTTTCACCATGTTGGCCAGGATGGTCTTGATTTCTTGACCTCGTGATCCCCCCACCTCAGCCTCCCAAAGTGCTGGGATTACAGGCGTGAGCCACCGCGCCCGGCCATTAATTAAATTTAAATAGTTAAATAGCCACATGTGGCTAGTGGGTGGCTATTTTCCCATATAGGACAGCACCACTTTAGACCTTGGCCCTAAACTGCCTCTTTTCCTTTTTTTTTTTTTTTTTTTTTTTGAGACAGAGTCTTGCTCTGTCGCCCAGGCTGGAGTGCTGTCACACTATCTCCACTCGCTGCAAGCTCCGCCTCCCGGGTTCACACCATTCTCCTGCCTCAGCCTCCCAGGTAACTGGGACTACAGGCGCCCACCACCACACTCGGCTAATTTTTTATATTTTTTTAGTAGAGACAGGGTTTCACCATGTTTGCCAGGATGGTCTCCATCTCCTGACCTCATGATCCGCCCACCTTGGCCTCCCAAAGTGCTGGAATTACAGGCGTGAGCCACCGTGCTTGGCCTAAACTGCCTCTTTTTCCACCTTTTCAACCTCCATCACCAGTAATCCTTAAGTAGAAAGTCAGGGAGCAACTCTGGCTGCTGTGTTTCAGGTAATCAGGGCCACTGTTGACATATACTTTACCATAGGTGTGTGTTTGTTCAGAGTGTTCACATTTTCACAGATTAAACAGACTGTGGCAGATCCAGGGGATCAGTAAAAATGAAAAGGCAAGGGAAAATGGGACCAGGAGTAACAGCTAAAGACTTGTTTTGCCCAGAAGACTGAGGAAGGGAGGACTTAATGACCAGGAGGAGATGATGACAGTGTCCACGGAACCCTCCCAGGTGACTTCAATCTCAGAGGTCCTGTTCTCTCTTCACAGACTCCCTAAACTATTCCATAAGTTCCACTGCCAACACACACCTCAAACACACTTTCAACTCTCTGGCACTAGCTACGCTCCAGAGCTCCAGAGTCATGATTCCAGTTCTGTTCTGTTCAGTTCTCCCCGGATGCAACACAGCTCCTCAGACCTAATTTGTTCCCACTGATACTCCTTTGTGTTTCCTCTTTCAGTTGATGGGACTGCCCTCCACCCATTCATTCCCGCCCAGGAGTCATCCTAGACTCCACCTTTTCTTTCCCTCCTCAGATCCCTCATTCCTTGAGTGCCTCCTCTGCTGTCCTAATCCCCGCCCTGCCTCTGCTCAAAGGCTCACTCACTGACTTTAAGCTTAAGCTCCTTAGGGTTTTCAATCATGATTTAAGAATTTTTTTTTTTTTTTTTTTTTTTACATCTTCAGCACCTATTTCCATACCTGGAATATTGTAGAAGCTCAGAAATGTTTCCTGAAACGCATAAACTGCCTTTCTGCCTAAAATATAAACAGACTATTGTAATTTTCCCTACAGGACAAAGTCTAGAAGCGAATACGGCCCTTCAAGGTCTGATTCCTTTTAACATATGTAGCCTTACCTCACACCGCTACTCCCTCAAAGTTTTGCTTCAGCAATTTTTTTTTTTTCCTGAGACGGAGTGTCGCCCTGTTGCCCAGGCTGGAGTGCAATAGTGCCATCTCAGCTCACTGCAACCTCCACCTTTAGTAGAGACAGGGCTTCACCATGTTGGCCAGGCTGGTCTCAAACTCCTGACCTCATGATCCGCCTGTCTTGGCCTCCCAAAGTGCTGGGATTATAGGCATGCGCCACCATGCCCGGCTAATTTTGTATTTTTAGTAGAGATGGGGTTTCTCCATGTTGGCCAGGCTGGTCTCGAACTCCTGACCTCAGGTGATCCACTTGCCTCAGCCTCCCAAAGTGCTGAGATTACAGGCGTGAGTCACTGTGCCTGGCCAGGATGTCTTCTTGAAATGATTAAATAATAATTTGAAACTCCAGTGCTAATGCCAACTAGTACTATTAGCGTATCTACCCAAGATGGTCTAATATCCAATATCTTATAGTCAGACTAGGTATGGAAGTCCCTCATTCCTGTTGTCCACATCGCCTCCTACCTTAGGTGGCTAGCTTCAAGAGATAAGTATCCAGGTCAGTTATCCTGGATAGCCACACAGTCAGGAGTTTCCAACCAGTCACTGCTTTAACATATTCTCAAACCACTATTTGTACATATTCAGTACAGTACTTAGCAGTGTAAGCAGTACCCAGGCCAGAAATCCTGGAATCATCCTTGACTCCTCTCTCTCACATTGCATCCATCCGTCAGCAAATTCTGCTAGCTCCATCTTCAAAATACATCCAGAATACGACCGACCCCTTCTCATTGCCTCTACTCCTTCTAACCTGCTCTAAGCCACCATCAGGTCTCATCTGGATTATGGCTACAGCATGCTAATAGGGCTTTCTGTTTCTGCTGTTACCCTCCCCCAACAGTCTGTCCTCCATACAACAGCCAGAGTGATCCTTTCCTAGGTTTTACAAAGGCTTAGAAAGTCCCACATGATCTGGCTTCCTTCTTCCTCAGTGATCTTACCACTGCTCTTTCCTTCTTTCACACGAGTCTAGGCACATTGGCTTCTTGCTGTTCCTTGACCACACTAAACACGCTTCTGCCTTCCTGCATACTTTAGGGCCTTTGCGCTTGCTACCCTTTTTTGTTGTTTATTTATTTATTTTTATTTTTATTTATTTATTTAGAGATGGAGTCTCGCTCTGTCGCCCAGGCTGTAGTGCAGTGGCTCAATCTCTGGCTCACTGCAAGCTCCGCCTCCCAAGTTCACACCATTCTCCTGCCTCAGCCTCCTGAGTAGCTGGGACTACAGGTGCCCGCCCTGCATCCGGCTATTTTTTTGCATTTTTAGTAGAGACCGGGTTTCACCGTGTTAGCCAGGATGGTCTCAATCTCCTAACCTCGTGATCCGCCCGGCCCGGCCTCCCAAAGTGCTGGGATTACAGGCATGAACCACCGTACCCAGCCTTTTTGTTGTTTATTTTTTGAGACAGAGTCTCGCTCTGTTGCCCAGGCTGGAATGCAGTGGCGTGATCTCAGCTCACTACAATTTCCACCTCCTGGGTTCAAGCGATTTTCCTGCCTCAGCCTCCTGAGTAGCTGGGATTACAGATGCACACCACCACACCCAGCTAATTTTTGTATTTTTTAGCAGAGACAGGGTTTCACCTTGTTGGCCAGGCTAGTCTCGAACTCCTGGACTCAAGTGATCCACCCACCTGGGCCTCCCAAAGTGCTGGGATTACAGGCATGAGCCACTGCACCCGGCCTGCACTTGCTACTTCTGCCCAGAATGCGCTCATCCTAGCTGCTTCTCTCACCTTGTTCAGGTCTCTGCTTAAATGTCACTTCATCAGTGAGGCCCCTATATCAAAAGCAACCACTGCCTGCCTCCCAGCTTGCCTGCCTGTCCTCTATCCCCATTCTACCTTGCTTTATTTTTCTATCATTACCGTATCTCCAGAACCATGAACAGTACTTGACAGAGTAGGCATTCGGTACATATTTGTTGAATGAATGTGGCTATATATATATATATATATAAGCTGAAAAGCTGACTTTTAAAAAAATGCTCTCAAGTCACTTTTCTATCTCACTGAGTTGGCATCCCCTCGCTCTACCTGGGGGCACCTTAGCGCTGTTTTTTATAGTTCATCTCCCTCCCCCAACACAAATGCACATCACATCCACACACACTCAGCCACACCCGCTCATGCTGCTCAGGCAAAAAAACTCAGTCTCCCCTCATTCCTTCATCACTCCTCCAGCCTCCTTCCACTCTCATCTCCAGCAGTCCTGGGATTGCTCCAGAGACATGACCTCACATCTGAAGAGAGGACTCCTTTTTCCATGAAGTCCATTAAGTACCCTCTCAAGGACTTCATGACTTTGGCTCCATCAGATACAACAGTGAACGTAGGAACTTTGTTTCTCTTCCTTGCCAACAATCCTTATCTGCCTTATATTGAGCCTCACCCCTGGCAGGGCCTGCTCTGCCTTCTACATCTCACCTATGGGACACTGCTCACCACAGCTCACTGGACAGAAAGGAAAGGAAAGAGAAAAGAGAAAAGAAAAAGGAAAGGAAAGCGAGTGAAAGGAAGGAAGGAAGAAAGGAAGGAAGGAAGGGAGGGAGGGAAGGGAAGGGAAGAGAAGGGAAGGGAAGGAGGGCACGAGGGCCAGGTGTGGTAGCTCACGCCTGTAATCCCTACACTTTGGGAGGCCAAGGCAGGCGGATCACCTGAAGTCAGGAATTCGAGACTAGCCTGACCAACATGGACAAAACCTATCTCTACTAAAAATACAAAATTAGCCAGGTGCGGTGGCACGTGCCTGTAATCCCAGCTAGTTGGGAGGCTGAGGCAGGAGAATCACTTGAACCCAACCTGGGAGGCGGAGGTTGCAGTGCACTGAGATCATGCCATTGCACTCCAGCCTGGGCAACAAGAGCAAAACTCTGAAAAAAAAAGAAAAAAAAAAAAAAAAGGAAGGAAAGTAGGAGAGAAAGAAAGAAAGAGAGAGAGAGACAAAGAAAGAAAAAAAGAAAGAAAGAAAAGAAAGAAAGAAAGAAAAAGAAAGAAAGAAAAAGAAAGAAAGAAAGAGAAAGAGAGAGAGAAAGCGGGGAGGGAGGAAGGGGGAGGGAGGGAAAAGAGAAGAGGGAGGGAGGAAGGGAGAGAGGAAGAGAGTGAAGGAGAGGAGAGGAAAGGAAATGAAGGAGAGGGAGAGACCGGGAGAAGGAAGACAGACACAAACTCTGGTTACTTGCAAAGTTACATCCCTTTAATTCCTGGAGTAGACAACTGCCTATATGGTATGTCTCCAACAACTCTGAAAATGGGCTCTTGCATTTCCTTTTTCATCCTCACCTGTTCAAGAGTTTTTTTCTTTCTTTCTTTTTCTGTTTTAGAGACATGGCCTTGCTCTGTCGCCCAGGCTGGAGTGCAGTGGTGTAATTATGGCTCAAGCAATCCTCCTACCGCAGCCTTCCAAGTAGCTGGGACTACAGGCACACGCCACCACACCTGGCTAATTTTCTTTACTGAAGAGACAAGGTCTCACTACGTTGTCCAGGCTGGTCTCCAACTCCAGGGCTCAAACAAGACTGCTGCCTTGGCTTCCCAAAGTGTTGGAATTACAGGTATGAGTCACTGTGCCTGGCCAACAATTTCCTTTTTTCTTTTTTTTTTTTGAGACAGAGTCTTGCTCTGTTGCCCAGCCTGGAGTACAGTGGCAAGATCTCAGCTCATTGCAACCTCTGCTGCTGGGTTCAAGCGATTCTCATGCCTCGGCCTCCCAAGTAGCTGGGAGTACAGGCATGCACCACCATGCCCAGCTAATTTTTTTGTATTTTTAGTAGAGATGGGGTTTCACCATATTGGCCAGGCTAGTCTTGAACTCCTGACCGCAAGTGATCCATCCACCTCAGCCTCTCAAAGTGTTGGGATTACAGGCATGAGCCACCACGCCTGACCAGCAGATTCTTAAGTTTTGGAAGGAAGAAGAGAAAGGGCTCTAGGCACCTAAAGGCAGTAGGTAAAGGACAGCAAGTGGCTGGGTGCGGTGGTTCGTGTCTGTAATCCCAGCACTTTGGGAGGCCAAGGTTAGGCAGATCACTTGAGCTCAGGAGTTTGAGAGGCCAGCCTGGGCAACATGACGAAACTCCCCATCTCTACAATTTAATTAAAAAAAAATAAAAGGATAACAGGTAACCAAAAAAGAAAAAGGTGGCTACAAGATTGTATGCCTTCAATTGGCAGAGACTGTGTCTTATACTTTTGTATGTATGCTTAATACAACGTACCTAGGATAGTGCCAGGCCTCATTAAACATTTGTTTTTTATTTTTTTGGAACAAAGTCTCGTTGTATCCCCCAGGCTAGAGTGCAATGGTGTGATCTCGTCTCACTGCAACCTCCACCTCCCAGGATCAAGTGATTCTCCTGCCTCAGCCTACTTGTGGGATTACAGGCGCTTGCTACCACGCCCGGCTAATTTCTGTTTTTGTTGTAGTTGTTGTTTTGAGCCGGAGTCTCACTCTGTCGCCTAGGCTGGAGTGCAGTGGCGCAATCTTGGCTCACTGCAACCTCCATCTCCTGGGTTCAAGCGATTCTCCTGCCTCAGCCTCCTGAGTAGCTGGGATTACAGACATGTGCCACCATGCCTAGCTAATTTTTGTATTTTTAGTAGAGACTGGATTTCACCTTGTTGGTCAGGCTGGTCTCGAACTCCTGACCTCGTAATCTGCCCGCCTCGGCCTCCCAAAGTGCTGGGATTACAGGCATGAGCCACCGTGCCAGGCCTTAAACATTTGTTGATTGGCTGGACAATAAAGAACTTGCTTTAGAAGGAGGAGAGGACAAAAAAAAAAAAAAAAAAAAGGAATGGATAGGGTATCTTTAGTTAAGTTTCAGCCACAGAACCTTTACTGGGACAACTCTTGATCACATGTCAAACTGCTTTCATTTGGGGCAAGAGGATAAGGGGAAGTTGCATGGTGGAATGTGCAGAGATAGAGCATCTGGAAGATAAAAGATTTTACTAAGTATCTTCCCCAGAAACAGCAATGAAAAACAAATTTACTTTTATTCTGTCTCTGTTTTCCTCTGACTTGCCAGTCTGCCAGCTTGTATCTTAACTATCTGTCTCTGCTCCCTGTCTCTATTATTGTTTTTTCCTCTTTAATAATGATCAAGTCCAAAGAAACCTGAGAAGCCCTGTTCCTAGCACCTTTTCCTGAGTTACCAGGAACCCCCTCTTTCTCCCCCAGGGAATTATCGGGAACAAGTCTTTCTCATTGGGTCAGACTCCACACAGCACTAATATGGCTAAAAGCCAGAGTAAAGAACCAGGGAAAGCTGGAGTTTGGATGAGTCTGGTTAAAGTCCATCCTAGACAGTCCAAATGCCCTGACCCCAAAGGGGAGGGCCCTTCTCTCCAGCAGAGCCAGATTTTATGCAAGACATTTAGTATGTCAAAGGATCAGTCTCTGGCCTTGGAGGCAGGTCTCCTGGGCCCCGTTTTAGCTCCTCCCCTGGGTGATCCAGGTTAACTGAGCTCTCCACTCCTTTCTTCCCCCAAACTTTAGACCTTTGACCTAAGAAAGCAAGCAAGAAAGGTCAGTGCAGGACTGGGAGCTCTTGAGGACGCAAGAATTAGAGTAAAAGGAAAGGGAGAGTGGCATTAAACTAATAGATTTCAGAACTGTAGCCTTTCCCCAGTCCAACCCTTCACAGTTGGGTAATGGGGGAGGGCTCCAGGTCCCTCTCCAATGCCAGTTCTCAAGGGCCTCGGGTTCCAGCCTGGCCGAGGAGCGCCATCTGGCGGCCAACTCCCCAACCTGGATTCTCTGCCCCATCCGACTTTCCGAAGCCCGAACTAGATCTGGGCTGGAGAGTGTCACCTCCTCCTCTGCGTCACTCCGGGGACTCCGCCCTGCCAGGAACGCTCCTCCTCAAGCGGGGACAGGCCCAAGCGACTCCCCGGCAAGAAAACTGCCCATCCTCCCTCCAGGATAGACTGCTTTTCCACTAGAGTCTGCTTAAAGCTCCCCCAAGGGATCCGCCCCGCCTCGTCGCCCACAGAGAGCCCGCCTCTCCCCGAGGGGCATCTGCCCCTAGTCCTCCAGTTTCCCCCGGAGGAGGGAGAGGGAACGTGCTGCACAGCGCCAAGTTCAACCCCCAACTCGGTCCCTCCCGAAGAATGGATTCCTCTTCTCCTTCTCCTCCCCAGCCTCATGGGAGCCTCTTCCAGTCCACAGAACCCAAATCCAGGTTACTAATGAGTTCCCCTTCCTCGTGGCCAGGTGAACCCTCTCGACCTCAGGTTCCGCTCGCCTGAGCTTGGCCCATGGCCCCGCCGCCCCTGGGACTCGGCCCCAGCCTTCTCACCACCCACGCCAGTGGGCGGGGCTCCCACGGCCCGGCCCCGGGTGGGCGGTTCCATCGTGACGTCACTTCCGCCCGGGCCTGGCCTAGGTTCGGGCTCCGTGGGCCGAAGGGGGGTTACGGAGGTGGCAGCGGTGGGAGGAGGCGGCGTGGAAGGCCGAGGAGCTCGAGCCCGGACCAATCCCCGCGTTCTGGGCCGCGACCCTGACCCTGCAGCGCACCGGGAAGCGAAACCGGCCGGATGGGCCGCTGAGCCCGAATCGGGCACTGGTGAGGCTCAGGCAGAGCGGGCAGCGCTGAACGGGAGCGGGCCCGCGGGGCTGCAGGGTCTGGGAGCCCGGGATGCGGGCTGGGGAGACGAGAGGCTCAGGCCTACCTCTTCGGCTCACCCGGCGGGGAGGCGGGAGCTGGAGGAGCCGCAGACAGGCGCGGGGGTCTTAGTGAGGCCCGCCTGGGGGAGGCCTGGTGTAAGGAGGGGGCGGGGTGGCTGGGGTCATTAATGGGGCGGAGGACCGGCACTTGGGATTTTCGTCTAGAACGGTGGCGGCGAGGGAGGAGGGGAGAGTATGCTACCGGCCAGAGCTTTGGGAAGAGGATGGCTCTGAGTGGGGGAGGGAAAAACCGAGAGGCTTGGAAAATTTTTCCGTGGCCCTAATTGAGAGAGAGGTTTGAAGAGCCCTTACCTCCTTAGAGGGTTGTGCGGAACACTGGAGTAGGGTCTCCCTGGAGTTTAGGGGGTCAGTTACAGCGTTTGGAAAGGACAGTGCTCTAAGAGTCCCTACACTGAGTGGGTGTGCAAAACCCTGGCCACCTCCAAGTATCTGAGCTTCCACATGTTTCCAGTGTGGAGCCCCCTGGAGCTGAGATCAGGATGTTCCGCTTCATGAGGGATGTGGAGCCTGAGGATCCCATGTTCCTGATGTGAGTATTCCCTCCCCCTCAAGCTTCCCACTCCAGGTCTCTCAGCAGTTCAAGCAGACGTCGGGGTTTCCATTGCTGGGAATGGTTGGAACTGGCTGGATACCCAGCTTCTACCTAGCAGGAAGTAGGCATCGGTGCCACTGTTGCTCTGTGCGTATTTTTTGCAGGGTGGTGGAGGGATTAACAGTTTGGCGCTTCTGCCATCCATACTATGTGCTCACTCCACAGGGATCCATTTGCTATTCACCGTCAGCATATGAGCCGTATGTTGTCAGGTGGCTTTGGATATAGCCCCTTCCTCAGCATCACAGATGGCAACATGCCAGGGACCAGGCCTGCCAGCCGCAGGATGCAGCAGGTAATGGTACTACGACACACCTGAGACCCAAAGAAAGGTTGGAGGTTGGTTAGGAAAGCACTTTAGTTTTCTTGCACTACAGCCAACTGAGCAAGTGAAGTGCTCTAGGAATGGGGGAAAGGGTCAGGAAAAAGGGCTTTGTGACTCCCTTTTGAGAGGATGGAAAAAAAAAATTGAGGCCATGGGCCTCGTTTGGGATTGTATAGAGATAGGATGTGGTCTGTAATTTCTGTTCCTCATGTGTTCCTGTAGGCTGGAGCTGTCTCCCCCTTTGGGATGCTGGGAATGGTGAGTCTTCATCTCCCCGTGTCCTGCCATCTCAGACACACTCTCTACCCTTAGGTATTATTCCCAAGTGTGCCTTTTAGGAATAGTTTCATGGGTAACCCCAGAATCTTCTCTTTTTATGGCATTCACAAAGCTCTGAGCCTGCTGGCTACTAGGAGCCCTGTGGGTTAAAGGTGTTATTAACTCTCGTTGGGAGGCCGAGATGGATCATCACTTGTGGTCAGGAGTTTTGAGACCAGACTGGCCATCATGGTGAAACCCCTTCTCTACTAAAAATACCAAAAAAGCCAGGCATGGTGGCACACACCTGTAGTCCCACCTACTCTTGAACCTAGGAAGTAGAGGTTGCAGTGAGCTGAGACTGCACCAGTGCACTCCAGCCTGGGCAACAGAGCCAGACTCCACCTCAAAAAAAGAAGAAAAGACGTTATTAACTCTTGTACTCCTAGAAGTCCATGCTCATTAGGAAGATGTAATTGTCTAGCAAAATTTGTTCTTTGGAGGGGGGAGGCGCAGTTAAAGGGCCAACTAGAGATGATTTTTTGGTAGGTTTTAACAATTTCATGCCTTATCTCTTTAGAGTTTAGGATCCATTAACTTTGGCTTGCTTCCTAAAGATGGGGGGAATATAGCAGGCAGGAGAAGGAAAATTGGATCAGAGCAGTCATAGAGATTGAGGAAGGGGTCAGCAGTTTACAGGAAGAGAAACATGAGTATTCTGGTTACGTTAATAGAGAATGAGAAAGAGAACTTGCTAGATGTGAAGAAGAGAAAGGAAGTGTGCAGCCACGTGGGTTGTGGGTTCCTAAACAGGATCAACTCTGAACACTGACTTTGCTTTCCTGACTCTGTTTTCCATCTCTCCTCCAGTCGGGTGGTTTCATGGACATGTTTGGGATGATGAATGACATGATTGGAAACATGGTGAGACTTGCCCCATACCCTTCCCCGGCCTTGCTCTCAGTGATGGCTGACAACACCTTGAATCCTCTAAGGCAAGAGGGAGACAGTATGCTAGTGAAGGGTAAAGTACTGGATACCGTAATTGAACCAGAGAGCCTTGGGACCCTGTATCTGCTGTCATGCCTGCCTGAAGCAGCCAGCAGCAGCACTCTTACGTAGCATACAATTAAGGCTCTGTCTCTTCAGATCCTTCTTGCTCGTGGTTGGACTCGGAGGAATTTGGGAGGGTAATGATGAGGCCTGATGCTTTTTCAGTTCTTGCATTTTGTGAGAAAGATACAGGCTAGAACAGGCAGCTGAAGGGTGAAATCTCTTCACCAGGGGGGATGCCTCCCCATTCAGCCCTCTCCTACCCACCCTGTCCTCAGGAACACATGACAGCTGGAGGCAATTGCCAGACCTTCTCATCTTCCACTGTCATCTCCTACTCCAATACGGGTGATGGCGCCCCCAAGGTTTACCAGGAGACATCAGAGATGCGCTCGGCACCAGGCGGGGTGAGTGGGGGGCCCTCCTGTCCCAGAGAAGGGGGGATTGAGCGGCACCGCCAGAAACCCTGGCTGCTTTTTTCCGGATTGGGTTGTGTGTGGTGTGTTTCTCCTGAGATGGTATAGCCAGGGCTTTGGAAGGGGCGGCTGAGTGTGCCATGTTCTGCCTCATCCCAGATCCGGGAGACACGGAGGACTGTTCGGGATTCAGACAGTGGACTGGAGCAGATGTCCATCGGGCATCACATCCGGGACAGGGCCCACATCCTCCAGCGCTCCCGAAACCATCGCACGGGGGACCAGGAGGAGCGGCAGGACTATATCAACCTGGATGAGAGTGAGCCTTCCCTCCCACTTCCTGGCCGGCAGCCCCTAGCCCAGTTCCTGTGGGCTAGGAGACATCCCTAACTCATAAACACTTCTGGGCAGGCCGGGCGCGGTGGCTCAAGCCTGTAATCCCAGCACTTTGGGAGGCCGAGACGGGCGGATCACGAGGTCAGGAGATCGAGACCATCCTGGTTAACACGGTGAAACCCCGTCTCTACTAAAAAATACAAAAAACTAGCCGGGCGAGGTGGCGGGCGCCTGTAGTCCCAGCTACTCGGGAGGCTGAGGCAGGAGAATGGCGTGAACCCGGGAGGCGGAGCTTGCAGTGAGCTGAGATCCGGCCACTGCAGTCCAGCCTGGGTGACAGAGCGAGACTCCGTCTCAAAAAAAAAAAAAAAAAAAAAAAAAACTTCTGGGCAAAGCTCTGGATCAGCCCCATATATATATATATATATTTTTTTTTTCTTTTGAGACGGAGTCTCGCTCTTGTTGCCCAGGCTGGAGTGCAGTGCCGCGATCTCAGCTCACTGCAACCTCCGCCTCCCCGGTTTAAGCGATTCTCCTGCCTCAGCCTCCCGAGTAGCTGGGACTACAGGTATGTACCACCACGCCCAGCTAATTTCTGTATTTTTAGTAGAGACGGGGTTTCATCATGTTGGCCAGGCTGGTCTCAAACTCCTGACCTCAGGTGATCCACCTGCCTCGGCCTCCCAAAGTGCTGGGATTACAGGCGTGAGCCACCGCGCCCGGCTGTCAGCCCCATATTTTTACGCACTCGGAGCCTCCTCCGCTCAGGGGCTGAGTCAGGTGCCGGCGGTGTCTTTGAGAGGGGCCTGCTTTGTCCCTGAAGTTCCGTATTGATAGTGTTACACTCTTCTCCACCTGGATCTGTTTCTTTCTCCCCTCTTTATCTTTTTCAAATCCGCAATTATTAAGTACTTAGTGTGCACACAGGACTATGAACCTGAACTGAAGAAGAATCCCATTCTGATTTCTTCCTCCAGTAGGCCACCTTAGGCCTACCGGTGGCTTCCCGGGATCGTGCAGAAACCAAAGAGCTAAGGGAATTGCCGCCCCACCCACCCCTGCACACACACTCAGCCTTCGCCGCTTTGGCCGGAGAAGCTGTGACTCGCTCGCACATCGGCCTCCAGGAGCCAGGCCGCACACAGGCCTCATGTGGACTCCGTCCCCTCCAGGTGAGGCCGCAGCGTTTGACGACGAGTGGCGGCGGGAGACGTCCCGATTCCGGCAGCAGCGCCCCCTGGAGTTTCGGCGGCTTGAGTCCTCAGGGGCGGGGGGACGAAGGGCGGAGGGGCCTCCCCGCTTGGCCATCCAGGGACCTGAGGACTCCCCTTCCCGACAGTCCCGCCGCTATGACTGGTGAGGGCCCCGGGCCCTCAGCCTCTCTTGTAAGTATCAGGGGTAAGGAGGGCGGGGTGCACCTGCGGATGGTCCTCGGCCGCGAGGCAGGCGCAGTCCAGGCTCCCGCAGGAGCTGCCTTTGATAGTGCGAGTTGGTGTGGAAAGAGAACAATGTTCTCACTGACATAGGCGATTAAACCCCAACTCCTGGCTCTTAACATAAGTTTTTTCTTCCTTTTGATTTGTGCTCCTCTCTTTTCCCCTCCAGGTACAGGCTGAGAGGCTGAGAAATCATCCCCTGAATAACTTTTTCCTCTCTGATTCCCATCCCCAATTTAATATTAAATTAACAGGCAAGCCGGCCCCCACCTCTCCCTGGGGGTCTCAGGGAGAACCTTTCCCTACTTTTTCCTTCTTTAATCCCCTTACCATGATGACTTCGCCTCTGCATCTACTAACTTGATTTTTCATTCTGCTGCTCCATCTTCAAACCCCTCACCTTTCCCATTCTACTCCTGCCATGCATTGAAGGGTCTTTTGGGGTGAGCTCTGGGTTTAGGGGCCTCCTCCATCCCTCAGCTACCCTGGATCTTTGCCCACCTCTTCCTCAGAGCCCCCACTGAGGGGCCGTAGCCCTGTCTAGGGCTGTGGAAGGAGCAGACTGGTTCCCAACTCTTTCTCCCTACTCCTGCCCACACACATCACCAGAATCTTCCCTAAACCCTTCCCTGCCTTTATTTTTTGATTTGTGCAACTTGTAACTAGGTGTTTATGGAATAAAGGAGAATAGAAAAAAGACCAAATGGGATTCTGGCTGTACTTTTGATCTTTTCCTGTTCAATTCAACCCTCCTGTCTCCTCTGAAGTTATCTTCTCACTTTTCCTCATCTCCACGTGTAGCTTTCGTACCTCAGAGTTCAAGCCCACATCTCCTTGGTGCGGAGAGACCATCAGCACTGGCAGGTGCAGGCCATCAGCACTTGGCTGGGCTAGGCTGGGGCGTGAGAACATGAGCACGTGCCTCGCTGGCTCTCCCCTCACATTCTGCTGTCACTTTTCTCTTCAGGGATGCATTGGGCATCTCTCATGGGTGCCTGCAGAACTTGCTGCCCCTTGCTCCTTAGGCAGAGTTTCTTTCCTGCACTCTGGGTGGAAACACTTCAGATAACCCTGCACAGGCCTTCAGAGGGGAGGAACTCTGGTCTGCAGCGTTCCACAAACCCTCCACCCACAGTAGTTGAGAATTTGAGCCCAGGGAAGAAGACTAGAGAAGAAAACTTAACCTGGAACCTGAGCATGACTGGAAGGGCATGAGGAGCTCAAATTTCTCAAGACGTTCACTCTTGCTTTGCCCAGCCAAATGGGTCACTCTTTTCCTCTTGGGAACTTACTTAATGATGACAAATGTGTAGGAGAGTCTGATAATGGTTTCCTCTTTATCAAAGTCTTGAGTTCTTTTCAGTTGGGGACACAAAGACACCTAAGGCTCTGGGTCCTCTCAGGGAAGGGAGAATCTTGCCCTGTGTCTCATGGACGAGTAGATTCAAGAGGATAAGGAGCGGCTGAGTGCAGTGGCTCACACCTATAATCCTCGTACTTTGGGAGGCCGAGACGGGCGGATCGGGAGGTCAGGAGATCGAGACCATCCTGGCGAACATGGTGAAACCCTGTCTGTACTAAAAATACAAAAAAATTAGCCGGGCGAGGTGGCGGCGCTTGTAGTCCCAGCTACTTGGGAGGCTGAGGCAGGAGAATGGCGTGAACCCGGGAGGCGGAGCTTGCAGTGAGCCGTGATTGCGCCACTGCACTCCAGCCTGGGCGACAGAGCGAGACTCCATCTCAAAAAAAAAAAAAAAAAAAGGGTGAGGATTTGTCCAGTGACTCAACAAGCAGAGAGATAGAGATGAAGTTGAGCTCGGCCAGGCGCGGTGGCTCAAGTCTGTAATACCTGCACTTTGGGAGGCCGAGACGGGCGGATCACGAGGCCAGGAGATCGAGACCATCCTGGCTAACACGGTGAAACCCCATCTCTACTAAAAAATACAAAAAAACTAGCCGGGCGCGGTGGCAGGCGCCTGTAGTCCCGGCTACTCGGGAGGGTGAGGCGGGAGAATGGCATAAACCCGGGAGGCGGAGCTTGCAGTGAGCTGAGATCTGGCCACTGCACTCCAGCTTGAGCGACAGAGAGAGACTCCGTCTCAAAAAAAAAAAAAAAAGGAAAAAAAAAGTTGAGCTCAACAACCAGGCACTGGTGTCCTAGTCCAGTGCAGTTACTAAATCCCATTAAGTAGGCTGGTGAAGATGCACGACCAGGTCAAGGGAACCCAGTGGTGAAAGAATCCAGGAATCCCGGAAGTCAAACAGGTGTGGATTATTCACCAGCTGGGCTCTGAACTGTGGATGATGGAACTCAGCAGCCATGGTCCTCATCTTTCTTTCTTTTTTTTTTTTTTTTGAGATGGAGTATTGCTCTGTCACCCAGGCAGTGGCGTGATGTCAGCTCACTGCAGCCTCTGCCTCCCCAGTTCAAGAGATTCTCCTGCCTCAGCTTCCTGAGTAGCTGAGACTACAGGTATGCGCCACCACGCCCAGCTAATTTTAGTGTTTTTAGTAGAGACAGGGTTTCACCATGTTGGCCAGGCTGGTCTTGAACTCCTAGACTCAAGTGATCCACCTGCCTCGGCCTCCCAAAGTGCTGGGATTACAGGTATGAGCTGTTGTGCCTGGCTTCATAGCTCTCATCTTTAAGTGTAATCTTGCCCTGTGCAGATAAGCACACGACTGTTTCCTCTGAGAAAGGAGTTTTCTTCACTCGCCTGAGAAGGCAGCAAGGTAACCTGGAATTGAAGGAGCCTCAGTCCTTAGCTCTACCACTAACAGCCTTGTGGTCTTGGGCAGGTCACTCACCTCCCTGGACCTGAGTTATGTGGGGCCCTTCTAGCCACAAAATATCAGGCCCAGCCTCTCAACCCCGATTTCAGTTCCAGTGCTGCATGCGCAGGTGTAGTCCTGAGTGTGACTGGAGCAGGGTAAGGCTGCCCTGACCTCAGTCCAGGTGAGTCAGTCCAGTGTTTTCAGGGATTCCCCTGTTCAGGTCCCAGCCTTTAGGCATGTGAACTGATTTGTACCCCTGCTCCCTGCTGTAGGGTTTGGACCACCCTTCACCCAGCCCTTACTCCTAGGGCCTGTGACTAGTTCTCAGCAGGAATATGTTGTGGGAAATGAGGTGTGTGTTAGCATCAGTAGAGTGAGATGCTCAAGAACCAGCCCCCAGTGGGGCGCGGTGGCTCATGCCTGTAATCCCAGCACTTTGGGAGGCCGAGGTGGGCGGATCACGAGGTCAGCATATCGAGACCATCCTGGCTAACACGGTGAAACCCCGTTTCCACTAAAAATACAAAAAATTAGCCAGGCGTGGTGGTGGGCTCCTGTAGTCCCAGCTACTTGGGAGGCTGAGGCAGGAGAATGGTGTGAACCCGGGAGGCGGAGCTTGCAGTGAGCCGAGATCGCGCCACTGCACTCCAGCCTGGGCGAAAGAGCAAGACTCCATCTCAAAAAAAAAAAAAGAACGAGCCCCCTAGCACATCCTGACCTGTCTGCCACTGGGGTAAGGGCCACGGGACAGGAAGAGGAAAGGAACTTTTCCGAGGGACACAGATATTCTACTTCCGGTCAGCTCTCCATCTGGGCCCAGCCTCACACAGCGGCCACCCCTCAGCCACCGGCCCAGCGAATATCCAGAGGACATGGGCAAATGACTCAGGTTATTTTCTCCACCCCAGAACATTACAGGTTGGAAGAGGCTGACACTAGATGTGTGACTAAGCAGAATAACACAGAGGAGGGAAACAGGCTGCAGACGCACAAGCAAGACCTGGCCCCACCACTCAGCCACACTGTGGGAAAGACTCTTCCTCTCTTGTAACGTCAGTTCCCCACTTTGTCAAATGGACCTTTCTAGGCACTGGTGACTGTGGATTCATACCTCAGAACTGAGACCCGAGTGAGTGCAGAGAGCGTCTGACACGCGCATGGGATACAAATGACCGTTCCACGCTAGTATGTCTCCCTGGTCACTCTCTCCCTGCCTTGCTCCTTCAGGGTTCTCTGGTGGTCCCTCATCCCCCACTCCATCCTCAGGACCCCTAAAATACTTCCAGACACAACCTGGATCTCATCCTACTGGCCTTGAACAGCCCCCAGCTGTTCACCCTCCCAGCTCCTGGCTATCATCTCTCACTCCCTCCAGACCTCAAAGTAGAAACAAATGTCTGAGGCCACTCTCCCCCTGCCCTGTTTGTGGTTTGGGGTTTTTTCCCCATTCTATTGTAATGGCTTCAGGCCCTAGTAATAATACCCTTTTTCCTCCACCCCCTACCCCATGTCCAAGTTATCTAAACAGGTGACCCAGAGAACCAGGAACTGGCCCATAGGACCCAGAAGTCTGGTCTTGCCACCTGCATATTCCAAGTCCATTTAACTCACATACCTTCCTGCCTTTATGTTCCCAATCCTAGGACTGTCATTCCAGGGGCTGAGGGAACAGCAGGGCTCAAAGATGCCTTCTCTCAGCCCATTCCAGTTGGGCTAGGGGCAAGAAGAAAGCAGTCTCAACCTCTGTCGCTCGTAGACACCACTGGAGTCTTAGGAGAGGCAGGAGACAGGTAGTGCTGCACCAGGACAGGGAGATAAAGATGGGACGGTGAGGCATGGGAGGCACTGGGAGGCGAAGTAAATCACTGAGGAGCTGGGGCATGGGGAGACGTTGGTAGCTGGCTCTCATAAGGAGCCTCTGTCCAGCCTCATCCCTCGGGAGAGCCTGTGTTGGGGGCACAGAGCTAACATAGCCTGTGGGAGAGGGGCCTGGGACGCTGAAGCCTGACAGAGCTACTACAGAGGGGACCCTGAAACCCCCCAGTGTAGAGCAGTGTAGAGTGTGCTCATGACTCTTAGCCCTCTTAGCCTCCGTGTCTGCTTTTTTTTTTTTTTTTTTTTTTGAGACGGAGTCTCCCTCTGTGCCCAGGCTGGAGTGCAGTGGCGCGATCTCGGCTCACTGCAAGCTCTGCCTCCCAGGTTCACGCCATTCTCCTGCCTCAGCCTCCCGAGTAGCTGCGACTACAGGCGCCCGCCACCACGCCCTGCTAATTTTTTTTTTTTTTTTTTGTATTTTTAGCAGAGACAGGGTTTCACCGTGTTAGCCAGGATGGTCTCAATCTCCTGACCTCGTGATCCGCCCGCCTCGGCCTCCCAAAGTGCTGGGATTACAGGCATGAGCCACCGCGCCCACCCTTTTTTTGTTTTGTTTTGTTTTTAACGGAGTCTCGCTCTGTCACCCAGGCTGGAGTGCAATAGCACTCTCGGCTCACTGCAACCTCTGCCTCCCAGGTTCAAGCGATTCTCCTGCCTCAGCCTCCAGGTAGCTGGGATTACAGGCATCTGCCATTACGGTCCGCTAATTTTTAAATTTTTAGTGGAGAGGGAGTTTCACCATGTTGGCCAGGCTGGTCTTGAACTCTTGACCTCAGGTGATCTGCCTGCCTGTGCCTCCCAAAGTGCTGGGACTACAGGCGTGAGCCACTGCACCCGGCCCATGTCTGCTCTTAAACGGTAGCTCTTGGCGGACCAGGAGAAGCAGAAAGTGCTTCCCTGCCTGGGCTCAGGGCCCTCTGGACTGTCCCTGAGACGAGACAAACTGGGTTAGCATTCAGCCTTTCTCTGCCCCTTGAGATTCTCTTCTTCCTCCCTAAAGCCCTTATCTTTTGGGTGAGATAGGGTGCTGCTCCTGGTTTATTCCAGCATCACCCCCTCCTTTTCATCTGTCACCTGCCACCTGGAGAGTTTGACATTTCTGGAACATCATCTTGAAGATGTCAGTGTTCTCCGGCCAGGAGGCCAACCAAGCATCTGAGGGGTCTGAGACATATGGGCCCATGAAGCTGGAGGATGGGAGAGAGGGGGGACTTGAAAGAGCTGTCCAGGTGGGACTGAGTCTCTAAAGAGCAGAAATACCGGCTGGGCGCGGTGGCTCACGCCTATAATCCCAGCACTTTGGGAGGCTGAGGCAGGCAGATCACGAGGTCAGGAGATCGAGAACATCCTGGCTAATCTGGTGAAACCCCGTCTCTACTAAAAATACAAAAAAAAAAAAAAAAAGTAGCCGGGCATGGTGGCGGGCGCCTGTAGTCCCAGCTACTCAGGAGGCTGAGGCAGGAGAATGGCGTGAACCAGGGAGGCGGAGTTTGCAGTAAGTGAAGATCGCACCACTGCACTCCAGCCTGGGCAATAGAGGGAGACTCCCTCTCAAAAAAAAAAAAAAAAAAAAAAAAAAGAAAGAAAGAAAAAGAGCAGAAATACCTTGGGAAAAGCCAAGATGACACTGAGGTGGTGTATTAGTCTGTTTTCACACTGTTGATAAAGACATACCCGAGACTGAGTAAATTATAAAGAAAAAAGAGGTTTAATGGAATCACAGCGTGGCTGGGGAGGCCTCACAATCATGTTGGAAGGCAAAAGGCACATCTTACATGGCAGCAGGCAAAAGAGAGAATGAGAACAAAGCAAAAGGGGTTTCCCCTTATAAAGCCATCAGATCTTGTGAGATTTATTCACTACCACGAGAACAGTACGGGAGAAACCACCCCTATGATTAATTATCTCCCACCGGGTCCCTCCCACAATATGTGGGAATTATACGAGCTACATTTCAAGATGAGATTTGGGTGGGGACACAGCCAAACCATATCAGATGAGAAATGCTTTGGTGAAAGTAAACAAAGTTGTGTTCCTAGAACACCACTGGTGACTCCAGATAAAGATGTTATGTATTTGAGGTGGGGGAATTCACAATTCACAAGGAATATGGCAGGGAAGGACAGAAGCCGATTCCCAACATAGATGAATCTCAATTTCAGACAGCCCAAATATAATATAAATGACAATTTCGACTTAAAAGAGACTTTAGATATCGTCTGCTCTGGAAATTCCCAAATATGGCAGTAGGTCTGCTTTCAGAAACACTAAAGCAGAATGTCAGGGTTGGAGATTATTTGGATGGCCCTTAGCAGTAATTCCAGATATCATCAAAACCACCGTTTCCATTTTCTTCTGAAGAAACGGAGAAGTGACTTGTTCAGCATCATACAGCTATCTGATTGCAGCACAGCGAGAGCCAGGACTCAAAACCTAGATTGACAGAAATGATACTAATATGTATGGAATGATTCACCGTAGAAGTCCTTTAAATAGAACGTTTCGGCCGGGCGCGGTGGCTCAAGCCTGTAATCCCAGCACTTTGGGAGGCCGAGGCGGGTGGATCACGAGGTCAGGAGATCGAGACCATCCTGGCTAACATGGTGAAACCCCGTCTCTACTAAAAATACAAAAAACTAGCCGGGCGTGGTGGCGGGCGCCTGTAGTCCCAGCTACTCGGAGGCTGAGGCAGGAGAATGGCGTGAACCTGGGAGGCGGAGCTTGCAGTGAGCCGAGATCGCACCACTGCACTCCAGCCTGGGTGACACAGCGAGACTCCGTCTCAAAAAAAATAAATAAATAAAAAATAAAAAAATAAATAAATAGAACGTTTCCTGCAGGGCGTGGCAGCTCACGCCTGGAATCCTAAACACTTTGGGAAGCCGAGGTGGGAGGACTGCTTGAACCCAGGAGTTCGAGACTAGCCTGGGCAACATGGCAAAATCCCATATTTACAAAAACAAAAACAAAGCTGGGCATGGTGGCTCACACCTGTAATCGCAGCATTTTGGGAGGCTGAGGCAGGTGGATCACCTGAGGTCAGCAGTTCAAGACCAGCCTGGCCAATATGGTGAAAGCCTATCTCTACTAAAAATACAAAAAATTAACTGGGTGTGGTGGCATGCACCTGTAGTCCCAGCTACTCAGGAGGCTGAGGCAGAAGAATCGCTTGAACCCGGGAGGTGGAGATTGCAGTGAGCCGAGATCATGCCACTGCACTCCAGCCTGGGCGACAGAGTGAGATTCCTTCTCAAAAACAAAAATAAAAAATTAGCTGGGCATGGTGGTGCGTGCCTGTAGCCCAACTACTTGGGAGGCTGAGGTGGGAGGATCACCTGAGCCAGGGTGGCAGAGGTTACTTCAACCCAGGTAACACAGCAAGACCTTGTCTCCAAAAAAAGAAAGTTTTTTTGTACAAATTTTTACATAAAAAATTACCCAGCCAGGCAAGGTTGCTCACACCTGTAATCCCAGCACTCTGGAAGGCTGAGGTGGGTGGATCACGAGGTCAGGAGATCAAGACCATCCTAACCAACGTGGAGAAACCCCGTCTCTACTAAAAATACAAAAATTAGCTGGGTTTGGTGGTGCACGCCTGTAGTCCCAGCTACTTGGGAGGCTGAGGCAGGAGAATCGCTTGAACCAGGGAGGCAGAGGTTGCAGTGAGCCGAGACTGCACCACTGCACTCCAGCCTGGTGACAGAGCAAGACTCCATCTCATAAAAATAAATAAATGAATTAATTAAATAAAATTACCCAAGTGTGCTGATAACCCTGTATGTTTTTCTAACCTTTAAAAAAAACTATGGCAAAATTGCTTCATGTGTGTATGTGTGTATGTTCTGTGAGTTTTAACTCACATGTACAGATTTGTGTAACCACCACCACAATCAGGATTAGAACAGTTCCATCACCCCTCAAAGCTCTCCCTGTAGCTCCTGTAGGTACACCCTTCCTCTACCCCAACTCCTGGCAACTAATGATTTGTTTTCCATTGCTATAGTTTCACCTTTTCCAGAATGTCACATAAGGAAATCACATACTAGGTAACATTTTGAAGGTGCCGCCCAGACTGAAGTGCAGTGGCACAATCTCGGCTCACTGCAAGCTCCACTTCCTGGATTCACGCCATTCTCCTGCCTTAGCCTCTCAAGTAGCTGGGATTACAGGCGCCCACCACCACGCCCGGCTAATTTTTGTATTTTTAGTAGAGACGGGGTTTTACCATGTTGGTCAGACTGGTCTCGAACTCCTGACCTCAGGTGATATGCCCACCTCAGTCTCCCAAAGTGCTGTGATTATAAGCATCAGCCACTGTGCCTGGCCAAAGGTGGCTCTTTCACTCATCATAATGCCTTTGAGACTCACTCATGTTGTGTGTGTGTTAATAGTTCCTCAGTATTCCATTGTGTGTTTATTGTTTATTCACTCACCCATTTGGGCCATTTAGGGCCGGGCGGGGTGGCTCACGCCTGTGATCCCAGCACTTTGGGAGGCTGAGGTAGGCGGATCACGAGGTCAGGAGATCAAGACCATCCTGGCTAACACGGTGAAACCCCGTCTCTACTAAAAATACAAAAAACTAGGAAGGCATGGTGGTGGGCACCTGTAGTCCCAGCTACTCGGGAGGCTGAGGCAGGAGAATAGCATGAACCCGGGAGGCGGAGCTTGCAGTGAGCCGAGATCGCACCACTGTACTCCAGCCTGGGTGACAGAGCAAGACTCTGTCACAAAAAAAAAAAAAAAAAAAAAAGAATATTTGGGGTCATTTACAATTTTGGGAACTATGAACAGAACTGCTGTAAACACTTATGTATGGGGCATTTGTGTGAATATAAGTTTTCTTTTATTTCTTTGAGACAGGGTCTCACTGTGTTGACCAGTCTGGAGTGCCGTGGTGCCATCATGGCTCACTGCAGCTTCAACCTCCCGGGCTCAAGTGGTCTTCTCACCTCAGTCTCCTGAGTAACTGGGACTACAGGCGAGCACCACCACACTGGGCTAATTTTTGTATTTTTTGTAGAGATGGGGGTCTTGCCATGTTGCCCAGGCTGGTCTCCAACTCCTGGGCTCAAGCGATCTGCCCACCTTGGCCTCCCGAAGTACTGGGATTACAAGCCTAAGTCACTGTGCCCAGCCAGTTTTTGTTTCTTTAGGAATGAAATGAAGTGGGATTGCTGGATCATATAGTAGCTGTAAGGTTAAGTCTATAAGAAAATAGCAAAGTGTTTTCCACAGTGGCTGTACCATTTTGCATTCCCACCAGTAATTGTAAGAGTTACAGTTACTTCACATTCTTGCCAGCAGTTACTGTTGTCAGTTTTTGTTTTATTTTAGCTATTCTAATAGGTGCATAGGTATTCTATTCATTCTACTAGATATTTCATTGTAGTTTTAATTTGAATTTGCTTAACGGTTAATGATTTGAGCATCTAATCATGAGCATGTCTTCATGTGCTTATTTGCCATCATAATAGCCTCTTCTATAAAGTGTCTAAGTCTTTTTGCCCTTTTTTTTTTCCTTTTTTTTTTTTTGAGATGGAGTTTCACTCTTGTAGCCCAGGCTGGAATGCAATGGCATGATCTTGGCTAACTGCAACCTCTGCCTCCCGCGCTCAAGCGATTCTCCTGCCTCAGCCTCCCGAATAGCTGGGATTACAGGCGCCGGCTGTAATTATTGATTATTAGCCACCATGCCCGGCTAATTTTTTGTATTTTTAGTAGAGACAGGGTTTCACCATGTTGGCCAGGCTGGTCTCGATCTCCTCACCTCAGGTGATCCACCTGCCTCAGCCTCCCAAAGTGGTGGGTTTACAAGCGTGAGCCACTGCACCTGGCCGTCTTTTGCCCATTTTTAATTGAATTGAATTGAATTTATTTTGAGACAGAGTCTCAGGCTGGAATGCAGTGACACGATCTTGGCTCACTGCAACCTCCGCCTCCAGGGTTCAAGCAATTCTCCTGCCTCAGCCTCCTAAGTAGCTGGGATTACAGACGTCCACCACCACACCCGGCTAATTTTTGTATCTTCAGTTGAGAGAGGGTTTCATCATGTTTGCCAGGTTGGTCTCAAACTCCTGACCTCAGGTGATCTGTCCGCCTGGGCCTCCCAAAGTGCTGGGATTACAGGCGTGAGTCACTGTGCCCAGCACCCCATTTTAAAAAATTAGGTTGTTTTCTTACTGAGTTTTCAGAGTTCTTAATGTATTCTGGCTAGAAGTCTTTTATTAGGTAGATTCGCAAATATTTTCTCACATTCTGTAGCTTGTCCTTTGTTCCTTCTAATGCTGTCTTCCTCAGAGCAAAAGTTTTGAATTTTGATGACGTGGAACTTACCATTTTTTTCTTTTATGAGTCATGCTTTTGATGTTAAATCTAAGAACTTCTTGCCTAACTCCAGGTAACTAAGATTTTCTCATATGTTATCTTCTAAAAGTTTTATAGTTGTACATTTTATATTTACATCTACCTCTTTTTTCTTTGGCGAGTTTTGGTAACTTGTGGCTTTCAAGATTTCTTAGTCTGTTTTGTGCTGCTATTAATAGAATGCCTGAGACTGGATAACTTAAAACAAAACAAAACAAAAAAACCAGAAATTTATTTCCCAGAGTTCTGGAGGCTGGGAAGTCCAAGACCAAGGGATCAACAGGTTTGGTGTCTGGTTAAGGACCTGGTCTCCACTCCCAATACGGCACCTTGAGCACTGCATCCTCCAGAGGGAATACTGTTCTTCATATGGCAGAAGAGCAGAATACAGTGTACCCATTTCTGAATGCTCTTTTTTAGCGTCATTAATCCCTTAATCCATGAAGGCGCCACCTTCGTGACCTAATGCCTCCCATTAAGCCGCACCTCCCAACACTGTTTGCACTGGGGACTAAGTTCAACATGAATTTTTGAGGGGACAACAATATTCACACCATATCACAGGAATTGGTACATTTCATCTAAGTTGTTGAATTTATGTTCGTAAATGTGTTTATAGTATTCACTATTCAGCTTTGGGGTCTGTGGTGATATCTCCTCCTCTATTCCTAATCTTAGTTAACTTGTACTTTCTCTCTCTTTCTCTCTTTCTTTTCTCTCCCTCTCTTTCTTCTTCCTCTCTCTCTTTTCTGTTAGTATGGCTAGAAGTTTAGCAATTTTATTGATCATTTCAAAAAAAATCAACTTCTGGTTTCATTTATGGTGTTTTTGTTTGTTTGTTTGTTTTTGAGACAGAGTTTCATTTTTGTTGCCCAAGCTGGAGTACAGTGATCTTGGCTCACTGCAACCTCCTCCTCCCGGGTCCAAGCGATTCTCCTGCCTCAGCCTCCCAAGTAGCTGGGATTACAGGCACACACCACCACGCCCAGCAAAGTTTTTATATTTTTAGTAGAAACAGGGTTTCATCATGTTAGCCAGGCTGGTCTTGAACTCCTGACCTCAGGTGATCTGCCCACCTCAGCCCCCCAAAGCACTAGGATTATAGGTGTAAGCCACCACGCCTGGCTCATTTATGTTTTTATTTTTCTGTTTTCAATTTCATTAATATCTGTTACCATTTTTTTTCCTTCTGCTTGCTTTGGGTTTAATTTTGCTCTTCTTTGTCTTCTTTCTCAATACAGAAGTATAGATTGTTGACCTCAGTCTTTTCTTCTCTGTTTTTTCTTTTTTGAGACAGGGTCTTGCTCTGTCACCTAGGCTAGAGTGCAGTGGTGCATCACAGCTCACTGCAGCCTCAACCTCCTGGGCTCAAGTGATCCTCCCACCTCAGGCACCTGAGCAGCTGGGACTACAGGCATGTACCACCATGCCTGTAAATTTTTTTTTTTTTGAGATGGAGTCTCTGTCACCCAGGCTAGAGTACAGTGGCATGATCTTGGCTCACTGCAAGCTCTGCCTCCCAGGTTCATGCCATTCTCCTGCCTCAGCCTCCCGAGCAGCTGGGACTACAGGCGCCCACCACCATGCCTGGATAATTTTTTGTATTTTTTAGTGGAGATGGGGTTTCACTGTGTTGACTAGACTGGTCTCAAACTCCTGACCTTGTGATCTGCCTGCCTTGCCCTCCCAAAGTGCTGGGATTACAGGCATGAGCCACCATGGCGGGCCACCTGTAAATTTTTTGTAGAGACAGGGTCTTGCTATGTTGCTCAGGCTGATCTCAAGCTCCTGGGCTCAAGTAGTCCTCCTGCCTTGGCCTCCCAATGTGTTGAGATTACAGGCATTGAGCCACCACACCTGGCCCCTTTCTTCTTTTCTAATTAAGTATTTGATGCTATGAATTTTCCTCTAACTGCTGTTTTAGCTGCACCTCACAGTTTGATATTTTGCATTTTCATTTTTGTTAAGTTCACAGTGTCTTCTAATTCCTCAAGACTTCCTCTTTGATCCATGAGTTATTTGACAGTATGTTGTTTCGTTTCCAAGTATTTGGAGATTTCCTTGTTATCTGTTACTGATTTCTAGTTCATGTTCATTATGGTCAGAAAACATACTTTATATAACTTCACTTTTTAAAATTTGTTGAAGTTGGTCTTATGACCCAGGACATAGCCTATCTTGGTAATTCCATGTGCACTTGAAAAACCTGTATTCTGCTATGTTGGGGAGTGTTCTATAAGTGTCAATTATGTTGGTTGGTGGCATTGTTCAGTTCTATATACTTCTTCATACTTGCTAATTTTCTGTTGATTATTGGGAACAGAGTTTTGATGTTTTCAACTATACTTGTGGATCTGTCCATACCTCCTTTGAGATCTATCAGTTTTTGCTTCATGATTTTTTTTTCTTTTTGAGTCAGAGTCTTGCTCTGTCGCCCAGGTTGGAGTGCAGAGGCACTATCTTGGCTCACTGCAACCTCCACCTCCCGGGTTCAACTGATTCTCCTGTCTCAGCCTCCCGAGTAGCTGGGACTACAGGCATACATCACCATACCTGGCTAATTTTTGTATTTTTAGTGGAGACGGGGTTTCACCATATTAGTCAGACTGGTCTTGAACTCCTGACTTCATGATCCGCCCACCTCAGTCTCCCAAAGTGCTGGGATTACAGGCGTGAGCCACCACACCCAGCTGTTGTTTTCTTTTTTCTCTTTTTTGAGACAGAGTCTCGTTCTGTTGCCCAGGCTGGGGTGCAATGGCACAGTCTCAGCTCATTGCAACTTCCACCTCCAAGGTTCAAGCAATTCTCCTGCCTCAGCCTCCTGAGTAACTGGGATTACAGTCACATGCCACCACACCTGGCTAATTTTTTATACTTTTGGTAGAGACAGGGTTTCACCATGTTGGCCAGGCTGGTCTCACATTCCTGACTTCAAGTGATCTGCCCGGCCTCCCAAAATGCTGGGATTACAGGCGTGAGCCACAGTGGCCAGCCTGCTTCGTGTATTTTAAAGCTCTGTAGTGAAATGCATGGACATTTGGAATTATTGTGTCTACTTGGAAAACCAAATATCTTATTATTATGTAATGTCTTTTTTTTTTTTCTTTTGAGATGGAGTCTTACTCTGTCACCCAGCCTAGAGTGCAGTGGTATGATCTTGGCTCACTGCAACCTCTGCCTCCCAGGTTCAAGTGATTCTCCTGCCTCAGCCTCCTAAGTAGCTGGGATTACACACCCAGCTAATTTTTTTGTATTTTTAGTATTGATGGGGTTTCACCATGTTGGCCAGGCTGGTCTCGAACTCCTGACTTCGTGATCTGCCCACCTCAGCCTCCCAAAGTGCTGGGATTACAGGCTTAAGCCACCATGCCCAGTCAATGTCTCTCTTTTCTCTGGTAATTTTCTTTGCTCTGATGTTTAGTTTACTGTTACCACAGCCATTTTCAACTCTCTTTTGGTTAAAGTTCATGGTATATCTTTTTCCATCTTTTTACTTTTAACTGACCTATGTCATACTTAAAAATGTTTTTTTTCGTGTGTGTGTGTGTGTGTTTTAAGACACTGTATTTCTGGGTCTTTTAAAAAAATTATTTTGGCCGGGCACGGTGGCTCATGCTTGTAATCCCAGCATTTTGGGAGGCCGAGGCAAGCAGATCACAAGGTCAGGAGATAGAGACCATCCTGGCTAACACGGTGAAACCCTGTCTCTACTAAAAATACAAAAAAATTAGGAAGGCGTGGTGGTGGGTGCCTGTAGTCCCAGCTACTTGGGAGGCTGAGGCAGGAGAATGGCACGAATCCAGGAGGCGGAGGTTGCAGTGAGCTGAGATCGCGCCACTGCACTCCAGACAGAGCAAGACTCCATCTCAAGAAAAAAGAAAAAAGAAAAAAATTATTTTGATGTTTATTTAGAGATGGGGTCTCTATTCACTGTGTTGCACAGGCTGGTGTCAAAATCCTGGGCTCAAGTGATCCTCATGTCTCAGCCTCCCAAAGTGCTAGAATTAAGGAGTTTTTTTTCTTTTTTTTTTTTTTTTGAGACAGGGTCAGTCTCTGTCACCCAGGCTGGAGTGCTGTGGCACAATTACAGTTCACTGCAGCTTCAACTTCTCAGGCTCAAGCAATCCTCCCATCTTAGCCTGGGAGTAGCTGAAACTACAGATGTATGCCACCAGCCTACCCATCTTTTAATTGTATTTAGGCTATTTAAATTTAATATAATTGACCAGGTGTGGTGACTCACGCCTGTAATCCCAGCACTTCGGGAGGCCGAGGCAGGAGGATCACCTGAGGTCAGGAGTTCAAGACTGTCCTAGCCAACAGTGAAACCCTGTCTCTACTAAAAATGAAACCCTATCTCTTCTAAAGAGACTCCATCTCAAAAAAAAAAAAATTAATATAATTAGTATGTTTGCATTTATTTCTATTATTTATTATTTATTTTCTGTTTGTTATGTTTGTAATTTATCTGTCTCCATTTTCCATCCTTGTATTGGTTTACTTGAATGTTATTTAGTATTCCATTTTAATTTATGTATAGTTTCCCCCCCCCCCCCCAGTAAATATCTGTATCATTTTCTTTTCTTTTTTTCTTTGAGACGGAGTCTCGCTCTGTCGCCCAGGCTGGAGTGCAGTGGCGCGATCTCGGCTCACTGCAAGCTCCGCCTCCCGGGTTCCTGCCATTCTCCTGCCTCAGCCTCCCGAGTAGCTGGGACTACAGGCACCCGCCACCACACCCGGCTAATTTTTTGTATTTTCAGTAGAGACGGGGTTTCACCGTGTTAGCCAGGATGGTCTCCATACGCTGACCTCGTGATCCGCCCACCTTGGCCTCCCAAAGTGCTGGGATTACAGGCGTGAGCCACCGCACCCGGCTTTCTTTTCTTTAGTGGTTGCTCTAGGACAGGTATTGGCAAAGTTTTTCTTTTTTTTTTTTTTTTTTTTGAGAGGGAGTCTCTGCTGCCCAGGCTGGAGTGCAGTGGCGCCATCTCCGCTCACTGCAACCTCTGCTGCCTGGGTTCAAGCAATTCCCTGCCTCAGCCTCCTGAATAGCTGGGATTACAGGCGCCTGCCACCGCGCCTGGCTAATTTTTGTAGTTTTAGTAGAGGTGGAGTTTCACCATTTTGACCAGGCTGTTCTTGACTTCCTGACTTGGTGATCCACCCACCTCGGCCTCCCAGAGTGCTGGGATTACAGACGTGAGCCCCCGCGCTCCGCCGGCAAACTTTTTCTGTAAAGGGCCGGATGTAAGAAATATGATGAGCTTTGTCAGCCATACAATGTGTGTTGCAACACCCAAATCTGATGCTGTAGCGCAAAAGCAACCATACATAATATGTAATGAACGAGGTGTAACTACAGTCCAAAAAGACTGTATTTACAAAAACAGGCAGTGGGCTGGATTTGGCCTGTGGAATATGGTTTACTAACCCTTATTATGGGGATTACAAAATACATACTTTTCACAATCAAGAGTTTTTTCTATCACTTCAAGTTAAATGTAGAAATTTCACCACAACATAGGTCCCTTTACTGTCTCATCTCGTAGTTGTCATATGTATTACTATAAATGACAAATACCACATACTACCAATACTGAAACTCCGCATACTAAATGCTAAAAATGCTTAGTTCTAGGTGAATTTATCTGTTGATTTTTAATTTTTGAGGCAGGGTTTCACTCCTGTCACCCAGACTAGAGTGCAATGGCACAATCTTGGCTCACTGCAACCTCCACCTCTCAGGCTCAAGCAATTCTCCTGCCTTAGCCTCCCAAGTAGCTGGGACTACAGGCACATGCCACCGTGCCCCACTAATTTTTTTTGTATTTTTTGTAGCGGTGAAGTTTCGCCATGTTGCCTAGGCTAGTCTAGAACTCCTAGGCTGAAGCGATCTGCCCATCTCAGCCTCCCAAAGTGCTGAGATTATAGCCGTGAGCCACCACACCCAGCCTTCTAGGTGAATTTATTTATTTATTTTTTGAGACAGAATTTCGCTCTTCTTGCCCAGGCTGGAGTGCAGTGGCGCGATTTCGGCTCACTGCAACCTCCGTCTCCCAGGTTCAAGCAATTCTCTTGCCTCAGCCTCCCAAGCAGCTGGGATTACAGGCATGCACCACCATGTCCGGTTAATTTTTGTGTTTTTAGTAGCGACGGGGTCTCACCATGTTGGCCAGGCTGGTCTACAACTCCTGACTTCGGGTGTTGCGCCCGCCTTAGCCTCCCAAAGTGCTGGGATTACAGGCGTGAGCCACCGCGCATGGCTCTAGGTGAATTTATGATTGTTTTAAAATTATATTTAGAGAATTCCCTCTTGAGGAGACAAACATCAAGAAAATTTATAATTTTCTTTCAACTGTCATAAACATTTTAAAGAACTTAAGAGGAGAAAAATAATCTATTATATTTACCATTGCTGTTGCTCTTCATCCTTAATATTCCGTGTTTCCTCTGGTGTCATTTCTCTTCTGCCTGAAGAACCTCCTTTAGGATTTATTTTACAGCGGGTTTGCCAGTGACAAATTCTTATTTTCCTTCACTTGAGAATATCTTTATTTCACATTCATTCCTGAGTAATATTTTCACTGGATATAGAATTTTGAGTTATTTCCCTTCGGCCCCTTAAAAGTATCATTCTAGTTCCACCTGACTTTCATAGTTTCTGATGAGAAATGTGCAGTCATTTCAGTCATTTTTATCCTGCGTGAAAAGCACTGTTTTTCCAAATGCTTGTAGGACTTTTTTCTTTGTCTTTAACCTTTAGTAATTTTATTCTGATGTGTCTGGACATAGATTTTTTTTTTTTTTTTTTTTTTGAGACGGAGTCTTGCCTATCACTCAGGCTGGAGTGCAAGTGATTCTCCTGCCTCAGCCTTCCAAGTAGCTGGGACTACAGGCATGTGCCACCACACCGGCTATGGATTTGAGTATATCTTGTTTACTATTCACCAAACTTTTTGAATCTGTGTTTGTCTTTTCCTAGGTTTGGGAAGTTTAGGTTTTTGGTTTTTTTTGAGACAGAGTCTTGCTGTTGTCACCCAAGCTGGAGTGCAATGGCACAATCTCAGCTCACTGTAACCTCCACCTCCCAGGTTCAAGCGATTCTCCTGCCTCAGCCTCCCAAGTAGGTGAGATTACAGGCGCCTGCCACAATGCCTGGCTAATTTTTGTATTTTTAGTAAAGGTGGGGTTTCACCATGTTGGCCAGGATAGTCTTGAACTCCTGACCTCAGGTGATTCGTCCAGCTCGGCCTCCCAAAGTGCTGGGATTACAGGCGTGAGCCACCACATCCGGCCTAGTTATTGCTATTTTCGGTTTGGTTCTTTATATCTTCCATTTCTTTGCTAAGACTTTCTTTAGGCCAGGCGAGGTGGCTCACATGCCAGCACTTTGGGAGGCCGAGGCGGGCGGATCATGAGGTCAGGAGCCTGTAGTCCCAGCTACTCAGGAGGCTGAGGCAGGAGAATGGTGTGGACCCGGGAGCTTGCAGTGAGCCGAGATCACACCACGGCACTCCACTCCAGCCTGGGCGACAGAGCGAGACTCTGTCTCAAAAAAAAAAAAAAAAAAAAAAAAAAAAACTTTCTTTACATTTGCTTCAAAAGCATTCTCCCTTTCTTCTTCCTGCATGGTTAGACTGCTTGCAGCATTTGCTTTAAATTCCAACACTTCCACCTCCTTGGGGTTGGCTGTCTTTTCCCTGGAGAGTTATTTGTATGCTGAGTCATCTTAGATTATACTCTGGATATTTTGAATACTATGTTTTGAGGCTCTGGGTCTTGTTAAAATCTTAAGAAGTATGTTGAACATGTTGAATGCTAATTTGTTTTAGCAGGTAATCAGGTTCAGGCAGCAAGTTTTGACCTGCCTTTTTAGATTGTGGTTTCAATGTCAGTTTTATTTTAAAAATGTTCGCATTGGCCGGGTGCGGTGGCTCAAGCCTGTAATCCCAGCACTTTGGGAGGCCGAGACGGGCGGATCATGAGGTCAGGAGATCGAGACCATCATGGCTGACACGGTGAAACCCCGTCTCTACTAAAAAATACAAAAAACTAGCCGGGCGAGGTGGCGGGCGCCTGTAGTCCCAGCTACTCGGGAGGCTGAGGCAGGAGAATGGCGTGAACCCGGGAGGCGGAGCTTGCAGTGAGCTGAGATCTGGCCACTGCACTCCAGCCTGGGCCACAGAGCGAGACTCCGTCTCAAAAAAAAAAAAAAAGTGTTCGCAGTGCTATTTGGATCAGTCCGGCTCAGATGCCACCCAGTGGCCAGTCAGACCTGGACAGTGATCCATTCTGTAACTCAGTTCACAAAGCCTTAGCTAGGCTGTTTAGGGGCAGATCTATGCTTGCACAGCTCAGTTTAGCCCAGGAGTTCATAAACTTTTATGGGACTGTTCTCTTGATTTTCCTCCTGTGGTCTCTCCGACATTTTCTGGGCCCCTGGGGCTTCCCTCCCCATTCCCATATGATCCTGCCACTGTACTCCAGCTCCAGTGACAGAGCAAGACATGGTCTCAAAAGCAAAATAAAACAAAAAACAAGATATATTTGCCAATTGACTGATAAATGAACATTAAGTATAGCATTGTCTATCTTGCCCCATCCCCCAAATTATGCATTTCCTATTGAAGGACAGGCAGTGGGTCACAGAATGAAGCTTTCTGCCTGCAGGCCTTTATCCCACTATTCTTCCCAGCCAAGATGCTCACCCTCTCTTTTATCAGGCTAATTGCTACTTGGGCTTCTAGTTTCAGTTTAAAGGTCATGTCCTTGGAGGCTTTTCTGACCCCAAGCAAGATCTAGATCTGAGTTAAATGCTTTCGTGTCACCCAATACTTTTTTTTTTTTGAGATGGAGTCTCGCTCTGTCGCCCAGACTGGAGTGCAGTGGTGGGATCTCCACTCACTGCAAGCTCCGCCTCCCAGGTTCAAGCCATTCTCCTGCCTCAGCCTCCCGTATAGCTGGGACTACAGGCGCCCACCACCGCGCCTGGCTAATTTTTGTATTTTTTTAGTAGAGACGGGGTTTCACCGTGTTAGCCAGGATGGTCTCGATCTCCCGACCTTGTGATCCGCCTGTCTCGGCCTCCCAAAGTGCTGGGATTACAGGCGTGAGCCACCGCGCCCAGCCACACCCAATACTTCTTAAGGTACTTATCACACTTGTAATATATAACCATGTACTTAAGAACCTCGAAGGAAAGGACAAGTTTCTCTTGCTCTCTTGCCCTGTACTCAGAAGTTTCACTTTTGCCCTTCCCTCTCAGACGGTGACCCTGGGCCCCCTTACATGTCTTCCAAGGCCCTGCAGCAGCCTTTTCAGAGCCCTTGCAGAGCTGAGACAATGAGGGTGACGACGGCACATTTCCAGTTCACACCCTGGAGATGCTAATTCAATAGCAAAGGGTGGGAGTGGGGTCCAGGAATGCACCTTTTCAGAAGCTCCCCTGATGATTTTGATGCTGGTGGCCCAGAAAAACTGTCTGTGGTAGGGAGCTTCTAACATGGTTTCCAATGATTCCTGCCTTCTGACTTCACACCCTGTGTAGTCTTCACCCCTTGAATATAGACTGGACCCGGTAACTGGTAAAAGTGACGTGATGTCACTTCCATGATTAAGTAACAAAAGACTGTGACTTCATCTTGCTGGTGTTGTCTTTCTGGCTCTTGCTGTGATGGAGGCTACCTGGGTGGCCTCTGGCCAACAGTCAGTCAGGAAATGAGGTCCTCAGTCCAACCAGCTGTGAAATAATGAATTCTGCTGACAACCACTGAGTGAGCCGGGAAGCAAATCCTTCCCACTTGAACCCTGAGAGGACTATGGCCCTAGCTAACACCTTGACTCCAGTCTTGTGAGAAACCTAAGTAGAAAGCTAAGTCAGCCGTGCCCAGATTCCTTACCCATAGAAACTGAGATCATATTTACATGTTGTTTTAAGGCATGGTTTTAGGGTAATTTATTACATAGTAATAGATAACTAACTGTTGTGACCAGCCCTAAAATCATCCAAGATTGCTAGCCAGTAAGGATCAGCATATGTGTGAGCGTGCAAGTGGAAGACAAGATTCTTGGTTAGGAAGATTCTCCTGGTGCCCTGGGCCTGGTTACACATGGAATCCCTAAATCTTAAACCACATTTCTGGGTCAAAAACTGATCCTCACCACCTCTCAAATAATTTACTGTCCTTTCCCCAGGCCTTCACAGCCAAGACACTTCTTTCTGTAAATCAAAGGCAAATGGCATTTGTCTTTGTCCCATAACCTTGGGATGTGAATGCTTTCCCCTCCCTCTTTGGGTGAAGTCAGGCAGTCCCAGCCTAGCCCACATTGGACTTGAGAGCCATTCTTAAAGGATAGAGTAAGGGAGGCCTGGGAAGTTATGGCACCATTAGCTGGGACCAGCTTACAGGTAAAGGCGACACTAAGTTCCAAAGGAAAATTAGAGCATGGGCAGGGGTGGCAGGACAGGCTCAAAGCACCAAGGGTTAGCAACTTTTACACACTAGAGGGTGTGGGAAGAAGGGGTTATTTCAGAGGCAGAGACTGAGAATCAACTCTTGCTTGTCTAGGGAAAAGCTGAGAAGCCAAGAGTTTCAACTCCTGAAATGGGGCACCTTAGACTGGTCTCATTAAGTCACTGCCCCGCTCAAGACAAGCTTACCTAGCCAATTTGTAATAAAAAACCTAGCATCTGGCTGGGCGTGGTGGCTCACGCCTGTAATCCCAGCACTTTAGGAGGCTGAAGCAGGCGGATCACCTAAGGTCGGGAGTTTGAAACCAGCCTGACCAACATGGAGAAACCCCGTCTCTACTAAAAATACAAAAATTAGCCAAGTGTGGTGGGGCATGCCTGTAATCCCAGCTACTTGGGAGGCTGAGGCAGGAGAATCACTTGAACCCAGGAGATGGAGGTTGCAGTGAGCCAAGATCGTGCCATTGCACTCCAGCCTGGGCAACAAGAGTGAAACTCTGTCTTGAAAACACACACACACACACACACACACACACACACACACACACACACACACAAAAGAAACGCAGAATCTCACTCCCACTTTTTTTTTTTGAGACGGAGTCTTGCTCTGTCAGCAGGCTGCAGTGCAATGGCACCATCTTGGCTCACTGCAACCTCCGCCTCCTGGGTTCAAGCAATTCTCCTGCCTCAGCCTTCCGAGTAGCTGGGATTACAGGTAAGCGCCACCATGCCCGGCTAATTTTTGTATTTTTAGTACAGATGGGTTTCATCATGTTGGCCAGGAAGGTCTTGATCTCTTCACCTCGTGATCTGCCCGCCTCGGCCTCCCAAAGTGCTGGGATTACAGGCATGAGCCACTGTGCCCAGCCCCCCTCCCACTTTCTAATTCCATGACTGATAGCTTTAGGACCAATGAAGGGTGGTCTGTCCTAAATCTCCACCTAAAGAACATCACAAGCTCTGGGGAGCAGTTGTCAACCCCAGGACCCTCAGAAGGCAACCACTTCACATGCAAACGAAGGCTCAGCTGTCCCTCACACCACAGTTCTCCAAATCTAAGGAGTCCATGGCAGCACTCTAGCTAGGCCAAGGATTCCGATCCTTCTAGCACACTTCCTAGAGAGCTCTAGTGGACAGAGGGCAGGAGTCCAATGGCTTCTTCTTGCCACAGATCTGACAGTTCTGTGTGGTTCCAATGTGAAAATTCAAGTTCATTATCAACTCTTTCCCTTATAATTCTATGAGGTGGGAGGACACAGACTGAACTTAAGTTCCTTGAGAGCAGAAACAGTGGCCACCATTTGCATGTCCAGAGCCTTTTTTTTTTTTTCCTTTTGAGACGGAGTCTCACTCTGTCACCCAGGCTGGAGTGCAGTGGTGCCATCTCGGCTCACTGCAAGCTCCACCTCCTGGGTTCACGCCATTCTCCTGCCTCAGCCTCCCCAGTACTTGGGACTACAAATGCTCACCACCGCACCTGGCTAATTTTTTTGTATTTTTAGTAGAGACAGGGTTTCACCATGTTAGCCAGGATGGTCTCAATCTCCTGACCTCATGATCCACCTGCCTTGGCCTCCCAAAGTGCCAGGATTACAGGCATGAGCCACCACACCCATCCCTTTTTTTTCTTTTTTTTTTTTTTGAGATAGAGTGTCATTCTGTCATTCAGGCTGGCATGCATGATCTTGGCTCACTGCAACCGCAACCTTCACCTCCCAGGTTCAAGCGATTCTCCGGCCTCAGCCTCCTTAGGGGATTATGGGCATGCACCACCACACCCAGCTAATTTTTTTGTATTTTTAGGAGACGGGGTTTCACCATGTTGGCCAGGCTGGTCTCACACTCCTGACGTCAAGTGACATGCCCACCTTGGCCTCCCAACATATTGGGATTACAGGTGTGAGCCACTGCGCCCAGCCATATCCATTACTTCTGAATGGATGCTGAGCAACCTGTCCAAAGGCATACAGCTTGAGATCTAGGCCTCAGCCAGAGACTCAGCAAATAGTATCTGGGTCTCTTCATTTTCCAGTACTGTTTCTTTTAGAGTGAACTGGGAATGAGTCTTCTTCCCATCCACAAATATCAAACACAGAAGATACCTGGTTCAGGGTAGTTTGTAGATAGATTTCTCATAGATTTATTTCTGTGTCATGTTATATATAGATATATGCATATATACCTTTTTTTTAATACAATCTATATACCCTTCCCTTCCCCACCAAACTCACAAAAGGAGATTAAACCCTTCCAGGATTGCCATCAAGCTTCCCAAAATGGCCAGGGCCAAGAAAGACCCATCTCTCAACATGTTAAGAAATGGCTGCCATTCTTAGGCTCTGGGGTTGAAGCAGCAGCAATCCCAGGACCCAAGGGCCAGAGAGAGGAAAAGAAACGACTGTAGTGTGACAGGATTCTAGGATGAACATGTCCAGTGACTCCTGGAATGGCAGACTGGCTCCCAGAATTCTCAGGGTGTGAGTAAAGGTGGGGGCCCTACGGCTCTTCAGAGGCTGCTCAATAGGTGGAGGGTAAGGTATAGGAATTGGGGATCAGGCATGCAGGGATGAGGTGGTAGAAAAGACGCCTGTGGGTTATGCTTGAAACACAGCAACCCCTATCAGGGCTACCCACCTACTCAGTGACATTTAATGAACAGGGACAGATGCTGAGCTCTTAAGGAAACAGGGGAGACAGGATGGCAGCGGGGAGTAATGGAACACACGAAGTCACAAAAAACAAAAAGTACCAACAAAAACATAACCTGCATTTGCCTCCTCCCTAGAGAAGGTGTGATCTATGTTTGGGGTTAGGGGAAGTGAAGGGTCATGAACCTAGGATTATCAGCTGGCCAGGGGCACAGGAAGGCTCTCTGAGGACTCCTAAGAGGCAGGCAGGCAGCTGGGACCCCACATCCCCAGGGAGGAAACGACAGTCCTTTCAATTCGACTTGGACCAAATCTTGGCACTCCCTCGGAGCCTGGCAAGGAGAAGAGAGAGAAAGAGAGAGAAAGAGAATGCAGGGAATCCCCTAACCTCTGGAGGTTCCCCCCACTCCCTACTCCCATGCAAGTAACTGAAGGAAATGAGGACAGAGAGGTCCCTGGGGTAAAAGCAGGGCACCCTGGAAGTGAGCAGTTCCTGCTACCCTGGCTCACCCCTTGCCCTTTGAGGCTTTCTTGCTGGGCTGACGCTGGTTGGTGCCAGGAGCTGGTTCCCTCAGCTCAGTCAGGTGTTGCTCAGGGTCCTGAGATGTGGCCGCGGCTGCTGCTGCCGTTGTAACTTTAATGGTTTTTTTAAGGTTGGCAACCTACCAGGATGAAAGGAATGGGGATAGCAAGGAAGGTTCCAGAACCTTCCAGCCCCTGCTCATCTGGTTGTCTGCTACAGCCACTGTCCAAATCCTCTCTGCAAAGGACAAGTGGCCCAGGCTGGGGGAGCTTGGGTCTGCCCGCTCCCCTGACTGCTCACCTCACTCTCAATCTGCTGCTTTAGGCCCAGTTGCTGCTCCTTGTGCTGGTTGGCACGGCTCACCTGCTCCTCAATGCCTGACAGCACAACCTCACAGCCCACACACCTGCGGGAGTCAGGGCAGAGAAGTGTCAGCAGACAAGGACTGCAATCACAGACTCGCAGAAAACGGACTCAAAAAGAACCCTAGAGGCAGGGCGCAGTGGCTCACCGCCATAATCCCAGCATTTTGGGAGGCCAAGATAGGCAGACTGCTTAAGCTCAGGAGTTCAAGACCGGCCTGAGTGATACGGTAAAAACCCGTCTCTACAAAAAATACAAAAATTAGCCGGATGTGGTGGCACGAGCCTGTAGTCCCATGCTACTCGAGGGACTGAAGTGGAGGGTGGCTTGAGCCCTGGAGGTTGGAGGCTGCAGTGAGTCAAGCTGGTGCCACTGCACTCCAACCTGAGCAACAGAGCCAGAACACAGCTTCAGGCATTTTGAGTCTGAGTTGGGAACCCTCACCAGGGCACCTAGAAACTACCTGTGATAACACTCCTAGCAGTGGGATGGACACTCAGTGTGGTCAGAGAGCGATAAGGAAGTGCCTGGAGTAATGTGCAAGATGGGAGTAGGAACTAAAAACAAAATAGGGCAGGAGATGCTAAAGAGCAAAAGAGGTGACTTAATGAATACAGAAACCCTGAAGTTAGATGGGGACACAAAGAAAATAAAAAAGAGGAAAAGGTCCATGGCCTGTGGACAATGGTAGTTATAGACCAATCGACAGAATCCAGCCTAAGATAGGCGACCAACCTTACTGGTTAGGATCCCCTCAGTTGTACCACTCCCTTTCCCTCCCCCAATTGCTGTATCAAAGACGCTGACTTCTGCCGCCTCCCAAGGTCTCCCCACTCCTGCATTCCCCAGAAGCCTTTGGAGGGATAAATTCATTTCCCTTCATCCTCCTGGGTTCCACCTCTACAGACCAGCCCAGCTCTTGCCCTCTCTCACCCTGAAGCGCCTTTCTCCTTCTCAGGGTGACAAGGAAGGGGACAGTGCCAGGATACGGTTCTCACCATTCCTGCAGGGTTCGGGCAATGGCATTGAGGTCCTGGCGCTGGATGTCCCGCCCGATGCTGTAGTCAACCTCGAGCCGCTGGTTGCGCTGGTCCAGGGAGCCACGAAGCACGTCAGCATACACAGCCTCAATCACAAGGTCTTCCAGCTGCCGCACATTACGCAGGGCAAGAGACTCCAGCAACACTGCATATGGGATACACTGGGGCCGCGCAGATCAGGTCAGGATTTGTGAGGTTCCGCACAGAAAAGGGCTTCCAAAAATCTTCCCTCCTTTTCCCCCTGCCCCAGCACACCTGCCCTCCACTCCCATTCCTAAATCACTTCCTCTAAGAGGCTGGTTCTAAAGCAAAATAAACAAAAGTATTCCCACTTCAAAAACAGCATCATTAGAAGCACAATCTTAAATAAAATACAAAATGCTCCCCTAACACCCTCACCCCTGCCACACCACAGAGGGAGAAAATGACATCTGCCTGGGTGTCACTCCTTTGGCCACAGTTCAGGGTATCACCCGGTCCTCAGTCAAGATCAGCTTGACATAGGGGAGAAAGCGGAAGTGGGAGAGGTCTGGAGTTACTGTTTATCATTTATACTCTGCCTGCTTGCAACAGGCATTCCTTTGGAGGTGTCTCTCAATAGAGAGCCTGGTTTAAATTAAATCCCGAGGACAACTGAGAGTCAAGTAACTATTGCGAGCTGCAGATTGGGCAGGCTGGGGAGGTGGATGGTGATATTAGACAAAAAACAGCCATTAATAATGGGAATATACAGATACTTCTGGGATATATATTTCTCATCCTAACAAAGAGAAGCCTAGCACTTCATCAAGAGAGAGTCTGGTTTCCTGCAGTAGGGAAGAAGGTATTGTTGAACAACACCTGAACAACATCCTAGTTGCTATTTTGACCAAATACACAAAAGATGTTTATTTAGAACTTAGGTTGATTAAAAAATAAAAACAACACAGAAAACTAAGAATACTATCAGCCTAAACGGTTGCTAATGGAGTTTATATACAGACCTTGGACAAGGGGAGGGCAGGAAGCAGCCATGGTCCAGACAAAGGCTGTCCTAGTGTGGACTCCCAGGGACATACAAAAGGATGCTCAAGACCGTAGGACTGGGGGACTGCCACTCACCTTTACTTTAGCAGCCAGGGTGACAACTGAGAGGTGTCGAAGCTTATTCTTCTGAGCCTCTGTTAGTGGAGGAAGATTCCGGGCTTCAGCTAGGGAAAAATGACAAAGTGTAAGGAATCCTGATATCAGTTTTCTGGGAAGCCCTAGCCTCCTTCCCTCCCCTCCCATGTTCAATGCCAATTCAGGTCTTGACACTGACCCTACGTGCCCAGGGGATCTAAGTGGGATATCCTGGGAATTTCTTCTGAGTCCCTCCAGAAATTGCCCTTCTCCCATCTCCATTACTCCAGAGCACCACACCCTCTGGTTACCTAAGTAGTCAGCGTATGTCCCATAAGCAAACACTGTGAGCAGCCGGAAGGTGGAGGCAAAGTCACTCTCAGCCAGCTGCAAGAATGAAGACAAAGGAGGTGACCCAAGTCTTCCTCTCCACCCTCCCAGCCTTACCCTGTGTGGAACTCCACTTTTTGTTCCATCTTTCCCAGCCAATGTTAACTCTCCTGGCTCATCAAAAGCAGTTCTCTGCCTCTCTGATCACGCTTCCCACAGGAAGGGCGCATTTCCACCTTCAGGCCTTTGCTTACACTATTCTCCCAATCCACAATGCCCTCTTGCTCCATACGCCATCCAATTCCTACCCTAAATTCAGAGTTGAAGACATTCAGTTTTCAGAGTCGAACAGACACACGCACCAGACACCGCAAATTGTGTTGTCTGGCCCTCAGAGTGTTTGATATTTCTAAATTGGAATATGTCTGGGCAGTGTGCAGTACTCCGCAATTCAACAGATTCCTGCCTCGGCCTCACTCATCTCTGACAGCTGCACAGCCTAGAAAGACATCTAAATTTGTGGTCTCTGCTTCAGACCCACCTGACCAGGACACTGTCTTGCATCGCCCAGTCCAGTCCACCCAGATTTCCTCTCCTATCATGGATCACTCATTCTGGCATTTTTTTTTTTTCGCGACGGAGTCTCCCTCCGTCACCCAGTTTGGAATGCAGTGGTGTGATCTTGGTTCACTGAAACCTCCGCCTCCTGAGTTCAAGTGATTCTCCTGCCTCACCCTCCCAAGCAGGTGGGATTACAGGCATGCACCATCACACTGGGCTAATATATGTATTTTTAGTAGACACAGGGTTTCGCCATGTTGGCCAGGCTGGTCTCGAACTCCTGACCTCAAGTGATCCACCACCTGCCTCAGCCTCCCAAAGTGCTGGGGTTACAGGCATGAGCCACTGTGCTCAGCTTCATTCTGGCACTTAATCAATCCTTGCAGAAGGTTGCTACCTAAGAATATCTTTCAACAAGATTATAGACCCAGTCTCTGGTATCCCACAGAGCTATGCAGTAATTGCCTCAGAAGAAATACTCGCTAAATAAATAAATAATTTAGATTTATATCCATTCATCTTATCTCTTCTGATATTTTTCTTGTATTCCCAGACCATAAAAAGGGCAGTAAACAGCCACTCAATAAGTGCTTCTTTTTCTTTTTCTGAGTCGGTGTCTCGCACTGTCACCCAGGCTGGAGTGCAGTGGTGCGATCTCGGCTCACTGCAACCTCTGCCACCCTTTTTTTTTTTAAATTATACTTTAACTTCTGGGATACATGAGCTTTTTTTTTTTTGTTTGTTTGTTTTTTTTGAGACAGAGTCTCACTCTGTCGCCCAGGCTGGAGTGCAGTGGCGCAATCTCGGCTCACTGCAACCTCTGCCTCCCGGGTTCAAGTGATTCTCCTGCCTCGGCCTCCCAAGTAGCTGGGATTACAGGCGCCTGCCACCACGCCCAGCTAATTTTTGTATTTTTAGTAGAGACAGGGTTTCACTACCTTGGCCAGACTGGTCTTGAACTCCTGACCTCATGATCCACCCACCTCAGCCTCCCAAAGTGCTGGGAACAGGCATGAGCCACCAAGCCCGGCCCTGTTTTTTGTGGGTTTTTTTTTTGGGACAGAGTCTTGCTCTGGAGTGCAGTGGCGCCATCTCAACTCACTGCAACCTCCGCCTCCCGGGTTCATGCCATCCTCCTGCCTTAGCCTCCCGAGTAGCTACAACTACAGGCGCCCGCCACCATGCTCAGCTAATTTTTTTTTTTTTTTTTTTTTGAGACGTAGTCTAGCTCTGTGGCCCAGGCTGGAGTGCAGTGCCCGGATCTCAGCTCACTGCAAGCTCCGCCTCCCGGGTTTTTTTACGCCATTCTCCTGCCTCAGCCTCCCGAGTAGCTGGGACTACAGGCGCCCGCCACCTCGCCCGGCTAGTTTTTTGTATTTTTAGTAGAGACGGGGTGTCACCGTGTTAGCTAGGATGGTCTCGATCTCCTGAACTCGTGATCCGCCCGTCTTGGCCTCCCAAAGTGCTGGGATTACAGGTTTGAGCCACCGCGCCCGGCCTTTTTTTTTTTTTTTTTTGAGACGGAGTCTCGCTCTGTCGCCCAGGCTGGAGTGCAGTGGCCGGATCTCAGCTCACTGCAAGCTCCGCCTCCCGGGTTTACGCCATTCTCCTGCCTCAGCCTCCCGAGTAGCTGGGACTACAGGCGCCGGCCACCTCGCCCGGCTAGTTTTTTGTATTTTTTAGTAGAGACGGGGTTTCACCGTGTTAGCCAGGATGGTCTCGATCTCCTGACCTCGTGACCCGCCCCTCTCGGCCTCCCAAAGTGCTGGGATTACAGGCTTGAGCCACTGCGCCCGGCCTCAGCTAATTTTTTGTATTTTTAGTAGAGATGGGGTTTCACCGTGTTAGACCGTCAGGATGGTCTCGATCTCCTGACCTTGTGATCCGCCTGCCTCAGCCTCCCAAAGTGCTGGGATTACAGGCGTGAGCCACTGCGCCCAGCCCTGTTTGTATTTTTAATAGAGACAGGGTTCTGCCATATTGGTTTCACCTCCTGACCTCAGGTGATCCACCTGCCTTGGCCTTCCAAAGTGCTGGGATTACAGGCGTGAGCCACTGCACCAGGCCAAGTGCTTCTTTTTCATCACCTTGATGGATACTCTTTAGTTCCACTGCAGATGAAAGCA
Organism: Macaca fascicularis; assembly: GCF_037993035.2. NCBI lineage: Eukaryota > Metazoa > Chordata > Mammalia > Primates > Cercopithecidae > Macaca > Macaca fascicularis. Next base: position 7,646,703 of record NC_088385.1, on the reverse strand, counting down.
GGGAAAAGTCAGCCAGTTTTCACCATATCACAGAGTGATCCAAAAGGTTAAACCACAGGCCCCACATAACTTAGCTCAGTTTACCCACATATCACTGTCAGCATGTCAGGACTCAGGCTGCCTCCTCTGTAAATTAACTCTGCCACTTTTGTGTGAATGGTTCTCTCTGCTGTGTTCCTAGTGTTTGCCATGTGTCTTTGGGAAAAAGACACATTCTCCCTTAGCTACCTTGAACAGATTAGCATATGCTGCACATAGGGAAGAATAGGGCATGCTAATTTAACATGTTCACTACCCACTTGTACCAGACTTTACACTTTCCCATAATCTCACTTTATTCCCACAACAGAGGGGGCAGTATTGTCTCCATTTTTAAAAAAGAGAGCTCAGGCCCTAAAACAAAAGTGACCTGATCAAGGTGACATGAGAATTAACAGCTATTACGCTGGTGGAGACGGGCTGGAAATCAGATTTCCTATTCTGAATAACATGCTCTTTTGCTTAAAATGAAAAACAGTGGACTTTACAGATCCTTTATCTCCAAAGGAAAGCTGGTTTGCTTGTTTACTGGTTACTTTTGCAAGTTGGCATTTAATCATCACTGTTTTCTTGTTCAACTGAATGGTATGGGATCACAAATTGAGCCCTGCCCACCCATTCTCAAATTCAAACCTTTGCCCATGCTTCTCTGTGGACTATTCAAGCCAGCAACCCACCTCTCTAACATTGGGCATGTCCAGCAGTTCTCCAAACACGTAGACACCAGGGGCCTCCAGCACCTGATGGATGAGTGTGGCCAGCGCTGCCCCCTTGGCCGACTTGGCTAGGAGCAGAAATTGCTCCTGGTTCTGCCCTGTCACCTTCACTTCCGCACTCATGACTGCACTGAGCTGGGGGCACCTGGGCTCAGGATGTCCAGAGCTGCAAGGAAAGAGAATGTGAAGCTAGAGATCCCCGATGGCTGGTAGGATGGGAAGCACAAGGCTGAAGGACTGGATTGTTATAGGTACTAAGTCGGTTCTGCGGTGAGGAATCACACATGGAGCGGTCTAGAATTCTGATCTACAAATCCTAAAGTCAGCCACTTCACAAGGCTGCCACACCCACCCCCTCCCCCGAGCCTAACCCCAAGCCCCATCATGTGCACCGCCACTGAACCCCAAGACAGGATGCAACGGAGAAAGGGGTGTCGCATGGTATCCACACTAACGACGACGCTCCCTCAGTTCTCCACTCCTGCCCCGCACGCGCCCACAACCACGTGACCTCACCCCAATGAAGCTTACACGTGGCTCCGCCCCCTCCCTTAAAGACACCGCCCAGCGACCGTGGGCTCCCGCCGACTGCTTCGTCGTACCCTGGGTCAGGCTCTGCGGGCCGCTACCTGGAAGCTTCGCCCTCCAGCGCACCGGGCGGGGCCGCCGCTCCGTCACCTCCGGCAGCTGTTCCAAGCCTTTCCTGCCACCTCCCTGAAGAGTCGCTCTGGCCACTAAACTCTATGGCGGGCTTCCGGCCGTACTTCCGCTCTAAGGACGCAAATTTCGGCAGGACATGCCCCGCCCCCGCGTTCCAACCGCTGAAGCTCCAGTGAGGGACGCAAGCATTCTACTCTCCGATTGGTCGCCGGGGGAAGAATGACGGGCGCCTTTTTAAATACTGTATTTCAATAAAACTTTATTAGTGGAAGATCGCTAGCCACTAAACACAGACGTCTTTGGCGGGTCCCCTGGTCTCGGCCGACTCTGTGTTTGTTCTAAGCCGCTGGAGAGCTGGAGATCAGGACTGCCCTGGGTGCCTGAGGCAAGAGAAAAGCTGTAATGGAATGAGTGAAGAAGCGGGAAAAAAACGGGATGGGGGAGTAAGGGGCAGAGAGGAAGTAAACAATAATCAATAATAGAAGTTTAGCAGCAGAGATCACCTAGGTCGTTCAACCACTCACTTTTTTGAAGAGCAGGAGAAAAGAAGTGAGAAGAGTAAAAGATAATAATTGCTAACATGTATTGAGTGCTTACTATTGGTCAGACATCTTTTAAAATTTTATTCCGTTGAATCCTCACAAATATTCCCAGTGTGACTTCAGGACACCCTCTACCATGATTACTATATATGTATTAATACTTGTAGAATGATGCTTTCAGTACATGGACTCTTAGTTTCTTGGGGCGGAAAAACCCCTATGTTACTCATTTTACAGAAAAGGAAATTGAGACTCATAAAAATCCAAGGATTTATCTGGAGCTTTTCAAACTCAAAACCATCTTTCTACTTCAACATACTTTAATAAAAACAAAAACAACTAACATTTATATAGTGTTTTATATTTCACAGCAGGCTTGCAGAAGGTCAAGTGAGGGTAAAGTTAATGACATCTTGGCCTTTGTGTTAAGCTACGAGCATTACTTAATTCATCTGATACAACAATCTAGTAATTGTTATCTCCACTTTCCAGATGGAAAAACTGAGACTCAGGAAAATTAAGAAACTTATAAGTAATGGAAAGACAAGAAAGTGAAAAAGAGAAAGATAAAGAGAAATAGAACTCGTAGTCTGTTAGGGCTAAAGGAACTGCAGATGCAGTTTATGGTCCACATATTTTGGTTTGTAATAGAAAATAAGCAGAAACACAGAAAGGAAAGGGAAAGGAGGAAGAGGAGAAGAAGAAATGAATGGAAAAGGTGAAACAAAAGTGAGAAGGAATCAAAGGCATAATAAAATATTAAAACTTTGAAGGAACCAAGGAATTAATGAGTCCAAACTTATTTTTTTTTTTGCATCCACCCCTCCCCGCCCAAGCTTATCTTTTCTTTTTTATTTTTTTTTTGAGCCAGGATTTCGCTCTTGCCACCCAGGCTGGAGTACAATGGCACAGTCTTGGCCCACTGAACCTCTGCCTCTTGGGCTCAAATGATTCTCCTGCTTTGGCCTCCCGAGTAGCTGGAATTATAGGCGTGCGCCACCATCTCCGGTTAATTTTTGTATTTTTAGTAGAGATGGGGTCCAAGCTTATTTTTAAAGAGAGAAGGGAAAAACATGTAAGATGAAAGAATGAGAAAACAACCCATATTTGTTCTATTTTGCACCAAGTGCTTTATTTGTTCATTTTTTACTTTTTTTTTTTTTTAGAGGCATGGTTTCACTCTGTTGCCCAGGGTGGCATGCAGTGATGTGATCACAGCTCACTGCAGCCTCGATTGTTCAAATTTTTTATTTATTTATTTATTTATTTATTTATTTATTTATTTAGACAGAGTCTCGCTCAATCGCCCAGGCTGGAGTGCAGTGGTGCGATCTCGACTCACTGCAAGCTCCACCTCTCGGGTTCAAGCGATTCTCCTGCCTCAGCCTCCCGAGTAGCTGGGATTACAGGGACGTGCCACCATGCCCAGCTAATTTTTGTATTTTTAGTAGAGATGTGGTTTCACCATATTAGCCGGGATGGTCCTGATCTCCTGATTTCATGATCCACCTGCCTCCGTCTCCCAAAGTGCTGGGATTGCAGGCGCGAGCCACCGCACCTGGCCGATGGTTCAAATTTTTATTCGATTTTTGCAACCCTATGAGGTGCATATTAGTGTGTCTCAATTCACCTGTGAGGAACACAGAGTTAGGAACTTCTTAGGAACACAGAAGTTAAATAGTTTGTTGAAGGTTACCGGTCTGTGATGGAACTGAGATTTAATTCAAGTTTGTCTGATTCTAACACTGTATTGAGAAAGAGAAGAGAGCCAGGTGTGGTGGCTCAGGACTGTAATCCCAGCATTTTGGGAGGCCAAGATGGGCGGATCACTTGAGGCCAGGAGTTCGAGACCAGACTGGCCAACATGGTGAAACCCCATCTCTACTAAAAATACAAAAATTAGCCGGGTGTGGTGGCACATGCCTGTAGTCCCAGCTACTCGGAAGGCTGAAACAGGAGTATCTCTTGAATCCAGGAGGCAGAGGTTTCAGTGAGCCAAGATTGTGCTATTGCACTCCAGCCTGGGCGACAGAGCAAGACTGTCTCAAAAATAAATAAATAAAATTTTAAAAAAGAAAGAGAAGCGGGAAAAAAGCAGAAAGGAAAGAGCGAGAGAGAAGAGAGGACAAAGAGAGATAACCTGAGATTTAGTCCTGATTTGGCCTTAAACTAGCTGTGACCTTAAAGCAAATCATGCCGTTTTGTGGTATCTCCTCTTCCATAGCAGCCAAGAGAGATTAGATATAAGGCCAATTTGGGTTCTGATGTCTTTGGTTCTATAGGAGAAAGAGGAATGAGAGGAGGACATGAGAGAACTGAGTAAGGAGATAAAAGAGAGTTTAGAGAAAGACAGGAGAGGAAATGGACTAAAGAAGTAGGATTAGAGAGAGAAAAGGAGGAGCAGGAGGAAATGTGAGAAAGATAAGAAAAAGGAGCAGAAATGGGAAAAGAAGAGGGGAAAGTGGGAAGAAAAATAAAGGTGTCCCAAGAAGATGATGGAAACTAAATATAAGCAGAGTTCTAGAGATAACATTAGTTCATTCGTTACTAAGTGGCAGTTATATACAAGGGTGTGTGCCAGCTGCTGTTTTTCATGCTAATTATAGAAAAGATGCACTGAAATAAAGCTGGAAAAGCTGACTGACATCCAAGGAGTCAGACATGTAACAACATATTTATCATTGAGTCAAAAGGTATCTATTATTGCTCTAGCTCCTGGAGAGGTAGACAAAATCCCTGCCCTCTTGCTACTTGTATTCTTGTGGTAGAACTCGGGTCTTAAATAGTTACAAGGTGATAAATATGAAGAAAAACAAAAACAAGGTAAGGGGGATGGGGAATGCAGGAGACATTTGTTATTTAAGGTCCTTAGGAGGGCCTCCCTGATAAGATGATAAGGAGCCAGTTGGATGGATTTGTATGAGAATTTCACAAGCAGAGCAAACTAGCAGTGCAAAGGCCACGTGATGGAGACATACTGGATGTGTTTGAGGAGCACCAAGGGGGCCTGTGTGGCTGGACCTGATTGAGAAAGGGGTGAGGAGGCAAGGTAGAGAGAGAGCAGGGCGTCCAGATCATCTCTTGTGGGCAACTGTAGGGACTTTGGCTCTTGCTTAAAGTGAGATGGGCACCAGTGGAGGATTTGAGCAGAGGAGTGACACCATCTGACCCACATGTTTAGCATATTAAAATGGCTGCATGGGCAGAACCAATTAGACCAATTAGAAGCCCACAGCAGTGATGCAGGCAAGAGACGGTGATAACTTAGACCGTGATATTAGTAGTGGATGCAAAGAGAAGTAGCTGGATTCTGTATGTATGTATATTTATTATATTTATTTACTTTTGAGATGGAGTCTCATTCTGTCTCCCAAGCTGGAGTGCAGTGGTGCCATCTCAGCTCACTGCAACCTCTGCTTCCCGGATTCAAGTGATTCTCCTGCCTCAGCCTCCCAAGTAGCTGAGACTACAGGTGTGCGCCACCATATCCGGCGAATTTTTGTATTTTCAGTAGAGACAGGGTTTTACCATGTTGCCCAGGCTGGTCTCAAACACTTGACTTCAGGTGACCCACCCGCCTCAGCCTCCCAAAGTGTTGGATTACAGGCATGAGCCACCGTATCTGGCCTGGTTTCTGTATTTAACTTAAAGGTAAAGTGAACAGAATTTGCAAATTGATTAGATGTGAGGTATGAGAAGAAAAGAAAGTCAAGAATGACATCATAAGTCAGGCACAGTGGCTAACGCATGTAACCCCAGCACTTTGGGAGGCTGAGGTGGGTGGCTCTTTTGAACTCAGGAGTTGAAGACCAGCATGGGCAACATAGCAAGATCCTGTCTCTATTTTAAAATAGGGGGAAATTTTTTGTTTTGTGCTTTTTGTTATTTTTTGAGACAGAGTCTTGCTCTGTCACCCAGGCTGGGGTGCAGTGGTCTGATCTCAGCTCACTGCAACCTCCACCTCCCAGGTTCCAGCGATTCTGCTGCCTCAGCCTCCCGAGTAGCTGGGACTACAGGCGCCCACCACCTTGCCCGGCTCACTTTTTGTATTTTTAGTAGAGATGGGGTTTTGGCCAGGCTGGTCTCGAACTCCTGACCCTGTGATCCACCTGCCTCGGCCTCCCAAAGTGCTGGGATTACAGGCGTGAGCCACCAAGCCCAGCTGGAAATTGTTTGTCTTTCTTCTTTTTTTTTTTCTTGGAAATTTCTTCTTCTTCTTTTTTTTTTTTTTCTTGGAAAATTGTTTGTCTTTCTTTTTTTTTTTTTTTTTTTTTCTTGGTTGCTCTGTTGCCCGGGCTGGAGTGCAGTAGTATGATCTCGGCTCACTGCAACCTCCACCTCCCAGGTTCAAGTGATTCTCCTGCCTCAGCCCCTAAGTAGCTGGGATTACAGGTACCCACCACCCTGCCCGGCTAATTTTTGTATTTTTAGTAGAGATGGGGTTTCGCTATGTTGGTCAGGCTGGTCTTGAACGCCTGACCTCAGGTGATCCACCCACCTTGGCCTCCCAAAGTGCTGGGATTATAGGTGTGAACCACCATGCCTGGCCAGAATTTTTTTTTTTTTTTCTTTTGAGATGGAGTTTCACTCTTGTTGGCCAGGCTGGAGTAAAATGGCACTATCTTGGCTCACTGCAACCTCTGCCTCCCAAGTTCAAGCGAGTCTCCTGCCTCGGCCTCCCTAGCTGGGATTACAGGCATGCACCACCACACCTGGCTAATTTTGTATTTTTAGTAGAGACAGGGTTTCAATATGTTGGTCAGGCCGGTCTCAAACTCCTGACAGACGACCCACCTGCTTCTGCCTTCCGAGTGCTGGGATTAGAGGCATGAGTCACTAAGGCCCGCCGAAACATTTTTTATTTAAAAAAAAATGACATAATCAAGGCAAATAGCACCAAACTTTCAAAGTGCAGATCATATTAATTTTATACAAACTATTCCAGAAAATAGGAAGGGAGCACACTCCTCAACTTATTCTATGGGGTCAGAATTACTTTGATAACAAGATCAGAAAAGGGCAGTAATAGAAAGGGAAATTTTAGTCCCATCTAATCAGGAGCTAAGGTGGGAGGATCACTCAAGTCTAGCAATTCAAGTTCAGCCTGGGCAATACGGCAAGACCCTGTCTCAAAAAAAAAAAAAAAAAAAAAAAAAAAAGAGAGAGAGAAAAAAAAAAAGAAAAGAAAAAGAAAGTATGAAAGGAAAATTGCTAGGCACAGTGGCTCACGCTTGTAATCCCAGCACTCTAGGAGGCCGAGGCAGGTGGATCACCTATCAGGATTTGAGACCAGCCTGACCAGCATGTTGAAACTCCATCTCTACTAAAAAGTAAAATTACCCAGGCATGGTGGTGCATGATCACTCCTGATCACGACGTCAGGAGTTGGAGACCAGCCTAGCCAATATGGTGAAACCCCCCATCTCTACTAAAAATGAAAAATGGTTGGGCGCAGTGGCTCACGCATGTAATCCCAGCACTTTGGGAGGCCGAGGCGGGCAGATCACCTGAGGTCAGGAGTTCAAGACCAGCCTGGCCAACATGGCGAAACCCTGTCTCTACTAAAAATACAAAAACTTAGCCTGGCATGGTGGTACGCACCTGTAATCCAGCTACTTGGGAGGCTAAGGAAGGAGAATCCCTTGAACCCAGGAGGAGGAGGCTGCAGTGAGCTGAGATCATGCCATTGCACTTCAGCCTAGGCAACAAGAGCAAAACTCCGTCTCAAAAAAAAAAAAAAAAAAAAAAAAATTAGCTGGGTGTGGTGGCAGGTGTCTGTAATGCCAGCTACTCGAGAGGCTGCGGCAGGAGAATCACTTGAACCTGGAAGGCGGAGCTTACAGTGAGCCGAGATCATACCACTGCACTCCAGCCTGCGCGACAGAGCGAGATTCCGTCTCAACAAAACAAAACAAAACAAAACAAAAAACAAAACCAGGAACAGGCGGGGCGCTGTGGCTCCTGCCTGTAATCCCAGCACTGGGCGGACGAGGTGGGCAGATCACTTGAGGTCAGGAGTTCAAGACCAGCCTGGCCAACAGTGAAACCCTGTCTCTACTGAAAATACAAAAAAATTAGCTTGAACCTGGGAGGCAGAGATTGCAGTGCGCCAAGATGGCCCCACTGCACTCCAGCCTGGGCAACAGAGACCCTGTTTCAAACATAAACAAAAAAACAAACACAAAAATGTTCTGACTAGGAGGAGGATAGAGAGTGTTGTGGGTAATTTTGGTGGTGGTGTTTGTTTTTGTTTTTTGAGACAGGGTCTCACTCTGTCGTCCAGGCTGAAGTGTGGAGGCACGATCTCGGCTCACTGCAGCCTCAACCTGCCAGGCTCAGGTGATTCTCTCACCTCAGCCTCCTGAGTAGCTGGGACTATCGGTGTGTGCCACCATACACCGGCTCACTGCAACCTCCGCCTCCTGGGTTCAGATGATTCTCCTACAAAAAACACTTCCAGCTGTTTTTTGTATTTTTTGTAGAGTTGAAGTCTCCCAATTTTGCTTAGGCTGGTCTCAAATTCCTGAGCTCACGCAATCCTCCTGCCTTTGTGGCTGACTGCCATAAATACTACTTGAGACCGTCATTACAACAGTTACTACTGTTACTACTTGAGACCAACATTACAAGACTAAAGGAAGGGACGAACATAGAAATGAAAACTTAAGACAAAAGAAACTTTTAAAAGAAGGGTCCAGGGGAAGGAAAAGAGAGCGCCCTGCTTCTGTGGGCAAAGGCAGCCCCTCATTCTTTCGGCCTGTAACATGCCTTGGCCTCCCAAAGTGCTGGGATTACAGGCATGAGCCACTGCAGCCAACCTGAGAATGATTTTTATTCTTTATTTTTATTTTTTTGAGACAGAGTCGCACTCAGTAGCCCAGGCTGGAGTACAGTGGCACAATCTCAGCTCACTGCAAGCTCCACCTCCCGGGTTCATGCCATTCTCCTGTTTCAGCCTCCCAAGTAGCTGGGTCTATAGGCTCCTGCCACCACACCTGGCTAATTTTTTGTATGTTTAGTGGAGACAGGGTTTCACCGTGTTAGCCAGGATGGTCTCGATCTCCTGACCTCGTGATCCGCCCACCTCTGCCTCCCAAAGTGCTGGGATTACAGGCGTGAGCCACCATGCTCGGCCGAGAATGATTTTTAAGTTCAAGATACAGGTCGGGTGCAGTGGCTCACGTCTGTATTCCTAGCACTTTGGGAGCCCAAGGCAGGTGGATCACTTGAGGTTCAGGAGTTCCAGACCAGCCTGGCCAACATGGCAAAACTCTGTCTCTACTAAAAATGCAAAAAAGTTAGCCAGGCGTGGTGGCCTGCGACTGTAATCCCAGCTACTCGGGAGGCTGACACAGGAGAATCGCTTGAACCCGGCAGATGGAGGTTGCAGTGAGCTGAGATTGCACCATTGTACTCCAGCCTGAGCAACAGAGATTTCTTCTCAACAACAACAACAACAACAAAAATATATATATATATGTATAATAAAATAAAATAAATTCAACATACAAAAAGCATAATCACAAAATAAGAGGTTGATAAATATACCATATAAAAATTAAGAACTTCTGATAATTAAAATATATCAAGAAAAAAGTGAGAGGAGGATCACAAATACCTTCAAAAAGGAACAGATATTTGCAATATATATAACTGGCAAAAGATTAGTAGCCAGAATATATAAAAAACTACAAATCTGGCCAGGTGCAGTGGCTCACACCTGTAATCCCAGCACTTTGGGAGGCCAAGGCGGGCGGATCACTTGATGTCAAGAGCTCAAGACCAGCCTGGCCAACATGGCGAAACCTCGTCTCTACTGAAAATACAAAATTAGCCGGGCATGGTGATGCATGCCTGCAGTCCCAGCTACTCGGGAGGCTGAGCCAGGAGAATCATCTGAACCCAGGAGGCGGAGGTTGCAGTGAGCCGACATCATGCCATTGCACTCTAGCCTGGGCAACAGAGCGAGACTGTCTCAAAAAAAAAAAAAAAAAAACTACAAATTGACCAGGCATCGTGGTCCACGCCTATAATCCCAGCACTTTGGGAGGCCGAGGCGGGTAGATCACCTGAGGTCAGGAGTTTGAGACCAGCCTGGCCAACGTGGTGAAAAACCATCTCTACTAAAAACACAAAAATTAGCCAGGCATGGTGGTGGGTGCCTGTAATCCCAGCTACTCAGCAGGCTGAGGCAGGAGAATCGCTTGAACCTGGGAGATGGAGGTTGCAGTGAGCCGAGACTGTGTCATTGCACTCCAGCCTGGGCAACAGAGCAAGACTGTCTCAAAAAAAACAAAAACAAAACAAAAAAAAAACTACAAATCAATTAAAAAAACACAAGCAACTCAAATGATCAGGCATTTCCCAGAAGAGGAAATTAAAAAGGCTAATAAGCATACAAAAAGATGCTCAACTGCACTAGTAATTAGAGAAATGCCAAAAAAAATCCACACGAAAATACTATTGTATACCCACTAGATTGGCAAAAATAAAGAAGTCTAAAAATACAAGTGTTGGAGAGAATGTAGATCAATCAGTATTCAAATACAGATGAAAACTGGTCAGGCACAGCGGCTCACGCTTGTAATCCGAACACTTTGGGAGGCCGAGGCAGGCAGATCACCTGAGTTCAGGAGTTCAAGACCAGCCTGGCCAACGTGGGGAAACCCTATCTCTACTAAAATTACAAAAAGTAGCCAGGCGTGGTGGCACACGCCTGTAAACCCAGCTACTCAGGAGGCTGAGGCAGGAGAATTGCTTGAACCCAGGAGGCAGAGGCTTCGGTGAACTAAGATTGTGCCACTGTACTCCAGCCAAGGCGACAGGGCAAGACTCCACCTCAAAAATAAATAAATAGGCCGGGCGCGGTGGCTCAAGCCTGTAATCCCAGCACTTTGGGAGGCCGAGACGGGCGGATCACGAGGTCAGGAGATCGAGACCATCCTGGCTAACACGGTGAAACCCCGTCTCTACTAAAAAATACAAAAAACTAGCCGGGCGAGGTGGCGGGCGCCTGTAGTCCCAGCTACTCGGGAGGCTGAGGCAGGAGAATGGTCTAAACCCGGGAGGCGGAGCTTGCAGTGAGCTGAGATCCGGCCACTGCTCCCCAGCCTGGGCGACAGAGCAAGACTCTGTCTCAAAAAAAATAAAAAATAAAAAAAAAATAAATAAATAAATAAACAAAACCTTAAAAATGTGGGGAAAATTGAAAACAATTTGGCATTCTCTCTCAAAGCTGATTTCTTTTTTTTTTTTTAGACGGGGTCTCGCTGTGTCACCTGGGGTAGAGTGCAGTGTTGCAATCTCGGCTCACTGCAACCTCTGCCTCCAAGTTCAAGCAATTCTCCTGCCTCAGCCTCCTGAGTAGCTGGGATTACAGGCATATGCCACCATGCCTGGCTAAGTTTTTTTGTATTTTTAGTAGAGATGGGGTTTCATCATGTTGGCCAGGCTAATCTTGAATTCCTGACTGCAAGTAATCCACCCACCTCAGCCTCCAAAGTGCTGGGATTAGGGGCGTGAGCCACTGTGCCCAGCCAAAGCTGATTTTTCTTATACCTCACAACCTAGCAGTCTCACTTCCAGGTATATACCTTAGAGAAACTCTTGTACATACATAAGAGACAAATACAATAATGTTCACAGCCACAGGCTTTTTTTTGAGACAGAGTCTCACTCTGTCACCAGGCTAGAGTGCAGTGGCACGATCTTGGCTCACTGCAACCTCTGCCTCCTGGGTTCAAGCGATTCTCCTGCTTCAGCCTCCTGAGTAGCTGGGACTACAGGCCCACACCACCACGCCCAGCTCATTGTTGCATTTTTTTTTTTTTTTGTAGAGATGGGGTTTCACCATGTTGGCCCGGATGGTCTGGATCTCTTGACCTCGTGATCCAGCCGCCTCGGCCTCCCAAAGTGTTGGGATTACAGGCGTGAGCCACCGTGCCTGGCCAGTAACAATGTTTATAGTAGTGAAAAAAAAAAAAAAAGCAATTCATAAATGCGTCTACAGGAGAATAGACAAAGTATGATATATTTGGTATATTCACTCAGTAGCTCTTTACCTTCCGGTGAAAACATATGAACTGCAGCCACATGGAACAATATGGCTAAATCCTGGAAGTGTAATAGTGAGTGAAAAAGCAAGTAAACAGTGCTAGAAGGCTACATATAATGTCATTTTATTTATTTATTTATTTATTTATTTATTTTTGAGACGGAGTCTCGCTCTGCTGCCCAGGCTGGAGTGCAGTGGCGCGATCTCCGCTCACCGCAAGCTCCGCCTCCTGGGTTCACGCCATTCTCCTGCCTCAGCCTCCCCAGAAGCTGAGATCACAGGCGCCCATCACCACTCCTGGCTAATGTTTTTTGTATTTTCAGTAGAGACGGGGTTTCACCGTGTTAGCCAGGATGGTCTTGATCTCCTGACCTCATGATCCACCCGCCTCACCCTCCCAAAGTGCTGGGATTACAGGCATGAGCCACTGCACCCGGCCAATTTTTATTTAAAAAAAAAATTTTTTTAAGTTTTTTTTTTTTTGAGACGGAGTCTTCCTGTCACCCAGGCTGGAATGCAGTGGCACAATCTTGGCTCACTGCAACCTCTGCTTCCTGGGTTCAAGCGATTCTCCTGCCTCAGCCTCCCAAATAGGTGGGATTACAAGCACTCACCAGTATGCCCAGCTCATTTTTGTATTTTTAGTAGAGACGGAGTTTCACCATATTGGCCAGGCTGGTCTTGAACTCCTGACCTCATGATCCACTCGCCTTGGCCTCCCAAAGTGCTGGGATTACAGGCGTGAGCCACTGTGCCCAGCTGAAAACTATATTTTAAAAACAGGGGGCCAGGCATGGTGGCTCACGCCTGTAATCCCAGCACTTTGGGAGGCTGAGGCGGGTGGATCACCTGAGGTCAGGAGTTGAAGAACTGCCTGGCCAACATAGTGAAACCCTGTCTCTACCAAAAATACAAAAATTAGCTGGGTGTGGTGGCGCACGCCTATCGTCTCAGGTACTTGGGAGGCTGAGGAAGGAGAATCACTTGAATCCAGGAGCCAGGAGGTTGCAGTGAGCAGAGATAGCGCTACTGCACTGCAGTCTGGGCGACAAGAGTGAAACTCTGTCTCAAAATAAAATAAAATAGGCTGGGCACAGTGGCTCAAGCCTGTAATCCCAACACTTTGGGAGGCCGAGATGGGTGGATCGCCTGAAGTCAGGAGTTCCATACCAGCCTGACCAACATGGAGAAACACTGTCTCTACTAAAAATACAAAAATTAGCTGGGACTGGTGGCTCGTGCCTGTAGTCCCAGCTACTTGGGAGGCTGAGGCAGAAGAATTGCTTGAACCTGGGAGGCGGAGGTTGCAGTGAGCCGAGATCATGCCACTGCACTCCAGCCTGGGCAACAGAGCAAGACTCCATCTCAAAAATAAAATAAAATAAAATAAAAACAGGGGCTGGGAGCAGTGGCTTATGCCTATAATCCTAGCACTTTGAGAGGCTAAGGTGCTGAGTTGAGGCCAGAAGTTGGAGACCAGCCTAGACAACATAGCGAGATCCCCCACCTCTATCAAATAATAATTAAAAAATTAGCTGGGCTGGTGGTGCACACCTGTAGTCCCAGCTACTCTGGAGGCTAAGGCAGGATTTGCTTGAGCCCAGCAGTTCCAGGCAGCAGTGAACTATGATCACGCCACTGCACTCCAGCATGGGCAACCCGGTGAGATCCTGTCTCAAAAAGAAAAAAAAGTGAATTACAAAAGTTAAAGAGTTTAGATTAAAGCTAATACAAGAGAGAAGGAATTGGAGAAGTAGAGGAGACGGTGAATAGAGAGCATCTTCTGGGAAAGCTTTCCTGTAAAGGGAAGCAGAGAAGGGCAGAGGCTGGGCCCAGCCAGCCAGTTGAGAAGGATGTTTTAAGCCGGGAGGAATTACAGCGTGTTTGTGGGCTGCCGGCAATGATCAAGTAGACAGGAGGAGAGTGATGCTGCAGGAGAAGGAGGGACATTTGCAGGAGTGATGACTTTGGGTGAGTGGCAGTGTTTGAGATCCCCCACAGTAGGCGCAGTGGGGCTGGGGTGTGCTGGTGGGAATGGGGAAGTTTTCTCCTGCTTGTTTCTATTTTCTCAGAAAAGCAGCAAGCAAGATCATCAGCTGAGAGAAGAGTTCAGAAGAAGAATATTGGATATTTGAGGACAGAAAACAGACAGAAATTCACCCTAAATGAGCCAGGTGAAGGTGGCTCACGCCTGTAATTCCCGCACTTTGGGAGGCCAAGGTGGGAGGATTACTTGAGCTCAGGAGTTCGAGACCAGCCCGGCCAACACGGCGAAACTCCATCTCTGAAAATAAATTAATTAATTAAAAATGAGCCCAGAGATAGTGATGAAGATACCAGCAGAGCCAGAAACAGGACAAGGATGTACAGAGACTGTGGAGTGTGGGCGGGTCCTCAAACTCATCTGAGGTCACATTTATCACTGCCCCTTTCACTGCCTCCCTACCAGACTGTAAGCTCCACCAAGACAGACATGACTTCGTTCTTGCTCTCCACTGTATCCCCAGCCACGGCACAGTACCTGGCATGTCACTGGCATTTAAATGACCATATTTGTATGACCAGCCTGGACAACGTGGCAAAATCTCATCTCTGTTAAAAAAAAAAAAAAAAATACCCCACAAATTAGCCTGGCATGGTGGCACACACCTGTAGTCCCAGATACTTGGGGGCTGAGGTGGGAGGATTGCTTGAGCCCAGGAGGTCAAGGCTTCTGTGAGCTGTGATTGTGCCACTACACTCCAGCCTGGGTGACAGAGTGAGACCCTGTCTCAAAAAAAAAAAAAAAAAAAAAAAAAAAAAAAAATGGAATGAATGAATCAAGAATAATAGAAATAATTAATGACCCAAGGTCCTCAGTGTCAAAAGCACTTACACTGAGCATGAATATTCACTTGATAAGCTTGGTCCATGCCAGTGACACAAGTTCACCTGGAGCATATCCTCAGGATGTTCTGGGGCTTAAGGAGCCCAGGATGTGGTAGGAGTTGCGCACCTGACTCACATGGCCCCTTGGCCAGGTTCACATCCAGTGTGCGTTGTCTTTCCCCCACCAATGGGAGACGCTAGGAGGACGGCTCACTCACTGCTGTTCTGACCTCAAATGAACGGCTGTCAGGGACAGGCGAGCAAGAGGGCAGCTGCTGCAGATGTTGGTCAGAACAGCAAGCTTCCTTCCTTCCAGGAGGCAGGAGCTCCAAGCTGACGACGGTTCACAATGCAGCAAATGTAGGGGGAGAATCTGAAGGGGTGTGGACGTGAGCCATGAGCACAGGCTCAACCTGAAGCATTTGGCATAGGACAGAGATCAGTGGGGGTCAGGCAGCTAGAGACGAGAGGCAGGAGGACAGCAGGGGAGAGAACTAAAAGAGTTCAGAGTGGGCAGGGGTCCCAGGAGAAGTTCATTAAGTGGTACATGTTGAGCATCTACCACATGCCAAGGCAGTGCAGTAGGAGTAGGGATACACAGTCAACAAGACAAATAAGATCTTGGCTCTCTAATGTATGGGGGGGCAGGAGGGAGCAGACAGTAAATAGTAAACACGTATTAGATCATTTCAGAAAGTGATGAGTTGGGCCGGGTGTGGCGACTCACGTCTGTAATACCAGCATTTTGGGAGGCCGAGGTGGGAAGATCACCTGAGGTCAGGAGTTCGAGACCAGCCTGGCCAACATGGTGAAACCCCGTCTCTAGTAAAAATATAAAAATTAGCGGGGCAGTAGTGGGGAGCATCTGTAATCCCAGCTACTTGGGCAGCTGAGGCAGGAGAATTGCTTGAGCCTGGGAGGCAGAGGTTGCAGTAAACTGAGATCATGCCATTGCACTCCAGCCTGGGCAACAGAGAGACACCCTGTCTCAAAAAAAAAAAAAAAAAGTGCAGGGATGCTAAGAGAATGACTTCTGATGTTACAGAACGGCAAGTAGTCTGATCCAGCAGGAGCACTGTGTATGAGGTGGGTACAGGGTGGTGGGCTTCTCCTTACAAGGAGTTCAGATTTATTCCAAGTGTAATGAAAAGCCACTCGAATATTTTAAGCACGGAAGAGCATGACATGGTTTTGATTTTTAAAATATTATCAATATTGCAAAAACTAGTTTGTAAAGACAAGGGCAGAAGCAGGGACCAGTGAGGAAGCTATTATGATAATCTGGATGAGACATGAGGGCTTAGACCAGGACTGTAGCAATAAAGATAGAGAGAAGGAGATGAATTTGGGATATATTTTGGACGCAGAGCCCACAGGACTTGTTGGTGAATTAGATACAGGGACAGAATCAGTGAAAAAAAGGGGAAAGGAGGGATGTTTCCTAGATTTTTAGCCTGAACAACTAGTAGTTGTCAAGCCCCAAGATGGGGATCACTGGGAGAAAAATGGATTGGGGGTGGGGGAATTCAAGACATCTATTTTAGTCACATTAGCTTTGCATGGCTATTAGACATCCAAGTGGAGATGTCAAGTAGGCTGTTGGATAAATGAGTCTGGCGCTCTGGATATAAATTTAGGACTCACTGACATTTACATAGTATTTAAGCCCTGGGACCGGATGAGATCACTGGACAGAGAATGTGGAAAGAGAGAATGGCCAAGGACTAAGCCCTAGGAGGCTCCAACATTTAGAAGTCACCCAAGGAAGACTAAGAACAGCCAGTGAGGTTGGAGGGAAATGAGGAGAGTGTGGTGTCCTAGAAGTGCCCAGAGGTAAAACAAGGTAGTGTGGTAGAGAGGGATGGTGTCCAGGTGGTGGGAGAAGGGGCAGGAGAGGCTACTTTTGATAGCCACATTAGGCAAGGCCCCCCAGAAGGTGTTGGATCTAGGTGAGACTGGAATGAAAACAGTGAGTCATTGTGAAAAGCCAGGGAAAAGTATTCCAGACAGAGGGAACAGCAAGTGCAAAGGCCCTGAGGCAGGTTAAGCTTGTCTCCATCCAGGAACATCCACCTTTTTTTTTTTTTTTTTTTTTTTGAGACGGAGTCTCGCTGTGTCTCCCAGGCTGGAGTGCAGTGGCGTGATTTCGGCTCACTGCAAGCTCCGCCTCCCGGGTTCACGCCATTCTCCCGCCTCAGCCTCCCAAGTAGCTGAGACTACAGGCGCCCGCCACCACGCCCGGCTAGTTTTTTGTATTTTTAGTAGAGACGGGGTTTCACCATGTTAGCCAGGATAGTCTCGATCTCCTGACCTCGTGATCCACCCGCCTCGGCCTCCCAAAGTGCTGGGATTACAGGCTTGAGCCACCGAGCCCGGCCCACAAGAAATCTTTAGGAAAGGAAATCAGAGAGCCACCTAGGAGCCAGGTCATATAGGTTCTTACAAGTCACCGTACGGAGTCTGGGTATTCCAGCGCTGGAAAAGCCCAGGAATTTCGACGTGATCCACTTAATGCATGGTAGCAGAGCCAGAGTGAAATAGGGGATCAAGCTGTGGGGATAATCCAAAGATGGTGCAAGGTCCTTCCTCCCCAGTCCTTCCCTCCACCCCTTGCCCCCAGCCTTGACCTCGGGCACCTTCCACAGCGGACAAAACAAAGTTGGGGGACAGGCAGTGGTGACTGTAATCCCAGCACTTCGGGAAGCTGAGCGGGAAGGATAGCTTGAGCCGGAAGGATAGCTTGAGCCCAGGCGTTCAAGACCAGGCTGGGCAACACAGCGAGTCCCCATCTCTACAAAACAGAATACAAAAGAACAAAGTTGGGAATGCAGAGCATTGAGTGACTCAGAATCTCAGAAACTGATTGAGGCGACCGTGGGTGTCCCTGGAGTTGGGGAGAAGGAGGTGAGGAGACTGCCATCAGAACCCAGGGAACCGGACGGTCGCTGGACCCCGCCACCCTCTTCAGCCCTCCACCTGGGACATAGCCGGGTTTGACTCCTGCAGCGCGGCAGCAGGAGGGTTAAACCGTGCGTGGCCTCCGGCGGGAGGGGGAGGCGGAGACGGAGCGGTCCCGGCCGCCGCGCCGAGCCCAGCCGAGCCAAGCCGAGCGGAGCCGAGGCGAGCATCTCCCGCCGCCGCCGCCCCGCGCCCCGGGCGCCCGCCCCCCACCCGCTCCAGCGCCCTGCCGCGGGCCAAACCTCCCGACCATGCCCCGCACTCCGCCCGCTCCTGCGACCCCCCAGCCCCGCTCAGGCCCGAGCGCCCGCAGTCGTCGCGCCGCCGCGCCAACCATGCAGGTGAGTGAGAGGGACCCCCACGCCCCCACCCGCGGGGAGTCCGGCCCTGCCCTTCCCGGCTCCGCGCCCTTCGCCTCCTGCCCCTCCCGACGCGGTCCCTCGCCCGGGACAAGGCCTCCAGCCTCCCAGCGCCCCTTCCCCGAAGGGCTCTCCATCCCTCTGCGGTCCTGGCTCGCTCCCGCCCTCCCTGGCGCAGCCGTCCCCGTCCCCGCGGCTGCCTCCATCCAGCCTCGGCTCGGCGGGCGGCTCCGCGCAGTCTCCTGCCTCGGGTCCCCAGTCCGCTCTCGGCGCTCCCTGCCTCGGAGTCCCTTCGCCGACCTCCTTTTCTTCGTCTCCCCCGACTCTCGCCACTCTCCAGCCCTGTGCGGAGAGTGCGAGCCTGCGGGATGGGTGAGATGGGGGCCACGCTGGGGCTGGGGCCCGGCTCCCGCACCCCGAGGCTCCCGCCCCACCCCCAGCTCGTCTCCTGCGCACAACAGGTCGGTGAGGAGCTGGGAGAGGGGTGGGGGTGGCGCGCCAGCCCGGGGACTGCGGGCTTCCTGGAGGGGGCGGCTGAAGCTGTGCGGGGCCCAGGGGCTGGGTTGGCGCTGGTTGGGGGGGATGCACAGGCGGAGCGGCGATAGTCTTGGAGTCAGCTGGCCACAGATGCGCCTGGGAGCCCTTCTCCGCTTCACTGGTTCGCTCTACACGCCTCGCTCCCTCCCTCTAGCTTTCTTCCCTTCCCCTCTCTCCCTTCTTCCCACCATGCCCCTATCCCTATGTCTTTCCGTATCTCCATATCCCTTTACATTTGGGGGAGCAATTCCCAACTCCTCCATCTTTGCTGCTCCCGCCTCGTTTCCCAGCCCCTTCCTCATGTCATTTTTTCTTCAGCATTTATGTTCTCTCCTTTCCCACTTCCTTTCTCCCCATCCTGGGCTCTTCCCCCTTTTTTCCCATTCCCTTACGCTCCACTCCTCTGGCTGTCCTGCCTGGACCGCTGTCTCCTTCTCCTCCTGCCCCTTCTTCCCCTGCACCTGTGAACCCTTCATCCTCTCCGTTTCCCCTCCCTGACCTTTTCTCTCATCCTTTCCTCCTTTCGGCATCCTCCACAGTTCGGGTCTTCTGCACCCACTCTCCTCCTCTCTTCCCAGTCCACTCTTTTTCAGGTCTGCCTGCTCTCTCTCACCCTGCACTCCAGGCCAGCTTCCTCTTCACCTCTCTCCTCTCTCACTCTTAACCACCCTTCCATCTCCCAGCCCTTCACCCCTTCCCATCTCTCCCACTGCCGACTTCCCCACTCCCTTCCCGTGACTGTCCCATCTTGTTTCCCTGTTGTTCTCTGGGAAGACTCAATGGGCAGATTATTTATTTATTTTTATTTTATTTTTTGAGTCGGAGTCTTGCTCTTGTCGCCCAGACTGGAGTGCAATGGCGTGATCTCTGCTCACTGCAACCTCTGCCTCCCAGGTTCAAGGGATTCTCCTGCCTTAGCCCTCTGAATACCTGGGATTGCAGGCGCCCACCACCACCCCCGGCTAATTTTTGTATTTTTAGTAGACACGGGGTTTCACTATGTTGGCCAGGCTGGTCTTGAACTCCTGATCTCAGGTGATCCACCTGCTTTGGCCTCCCAAAGTGCTGGGATTACAGGCGTGAGCCACTGCATCCGGCCCATTGGGCAGATTTAGACCCAGAATCTAGAGGACACCGGGTGTCCTGTCCTCACTCCCTCTGGGGAGGCTGCCCCTCCTGGATCCACCACCCTCAGCTCTGAGAACATACCCTTTCTCTTTCAAAACCAACCATCCCAATTTTCCCAGGATTCTTTACCCAGGAGAGCCACATTTGAGGGGGTGGCTTCTTCCTGACTCCACCTCCCTTCAGAGGGCACCTATGCACTTGGATGATTAAACATTAAGAGCAAAAATTATATTCTGTAGTTTTTCTCCCACTCACCTCTCTCTGTCTCTTTCCTTCCATCCCTCCATCTCTTCCTTTCTCCTGAAGATGCAGACTCCTGGGGCTAATCATAAGACAAATGCCTGGCACTGCCAGTGGGGTGGGAGGGCTGGGAGGGCTGGAAGGGCCCCCCTGCACGCACACACACTCACTCGCTTGCTCAGATTGACTTCCCCATCCCTCCCCCTACCCTCAGACTCCCTCCCTAGCGGTAGGTGCTCAAGGAATCACAAGGTTCTTGGCTCTAAATTAAGATCCAAGAAAAGCCTGGAGCTGTGGGCAGAGGAAGTGAGAAGAAAGGAAGCCAGAGAAGCCAGAGTAGACCCTGGGGTGGAGAGGTAATAGGGACCTGAGAAGTTGTAGATGGGGCTGGGGTCTGGTCAGGCAACCAGGCTACAGTTTTTGCCCCAAAAGGATGCTAAGAAGCAGTGGATCCTGGGTGCAGCAGCATAGCTGGCAGCTGGGTGGCCTGGGAGGGCAGATGCGGGTAGAATTGGTGGATGAATTAGCTGGGGAAGTACACAGGGCAGGGCTGGGGTGTGATGGCCCCCTTTTTCTCCCAGTAAAGGCTGAAAATCTGGGTCACAGCTGAGGAAGACCTCAGACATGGAGTCCAGGATGTGGTAAGTTTGGCCCAGCAGAGGGAGCTTGGAGACCACATTCCCTGGGGTCATGACTCCTTCCTTCCTAGACCCATCCAGGGCCTTCCCTCCTGAGGGCCATCCTCCCTTGGAAGATGGGAAATGAGGCGAGAATCTTCCCAAGGCCCACCTGCTTTCACAGGGAAACCTGGAGGTTTCTGGCGTGAGCCTGTCCTTCCCACACGTAGGCCCACAGTAGGCCTGTGTCTCAGCCACGTTCTCTCCCTTCTTGCAGGCCTGCGCTGCTGCTGTCCCACCTCCTCCCTCTCTGGCCACTGCTGTTGCTGCCCCTCCCACCGCCTGCTCAGGGCTCTTCCTCCTCCCCTCGAACCCCACCAGCCCCAGCCCGCCCCCCGTGTGCCCGGGGAGGCCCCTCGGCCCCACGTCATGTGTGCGTGTGGGAGCGGGCACCTCCACCAAGCCGATCCCCTCGGGTCCCAAGATCACGTCGGCAAGTCCTGCCTGGCACTGCACCCCCAGCCACCCCATCAGGCTTTGAGGAGGGGCCGCCCTCATCCCAGTACCCCTGGGCTATTGTGTGGGGTCCCACCGTGTCTCGAGAGGATGGAGGGGACCCCAACTCTGCCAATCCCGGATTTCTGGACTATGGTTTTGCAGCCCCTCATGGGCTCGCAACCCCACACCCCAACTCAGACTCCATGCGGGGTGATGGAGATGGGCTTATCCTTGGAGAGGCACCTGCCACCCTGCGGCCGTTCCTGTTCGGGGGCCGTGGGGAAGGTGAGTGGGAAAGGCTGGGAGGGATATGATGGATGGGGAGGCTGGGTGAAGCCTCCAAGGGGCAGAAATAGAGGCCTTGTCTGTTAGCTCCTCCAACAAATGTGTCAGGCACTATACTGGCACAGGACGCAGCGACAGAGACGCCCTGTCGGAGTTCAGGTCCGCTGGAGCAGACAGATATGAAAGTACTCGGAGAGGAGTCAACGTAATAAATGCTTAAATAGAGGCACTTGCAGCATGATTTAGGAAAAAAGAAAAGTGAGAGTCCCCTCCTGCTTGGGGATCAGGACACCTTCAGAGAATTGACATGTGAGCTGGCCCTGAAAACAGAGTGGGAGGATTCTGGGCAGAGAATGCCACGGATGAGGGGCACTGCCCGGGAGGCGTCTTGGCTCAGGGAGTGCTGACAGGAACAGGGCCCGTGGTTTGGGAGTTGGGCCACAGCAGAGACACCTCCACCCCATAGTTTCTAGGCATAGCGGTAGGTTCTTTCTGATCACAGAGCCTCATCCTCGTCACATACACACACAGGATTTGGTGAAATACATTTGGGAAAGTGGAGGAAAAGAGCTGAAAACTCAGGGGAACGCTGGTGATAACAATAAAGAGGGAGGCTCCAGAGGGGCAGACAGAGTCGGCAGCGTGGCTCCACACAGCAATGCCACTCCAGCCCCCAGCCGAGCCCCCAGCCCCTCTTGGCTCCTACCACCTCAGGGCTCCCTAAAACTTTCTTCCCACCCCAATCAGGTGTGGACCCCCAGCTTTATGTCACAATTACCATCTCCATCATCATTGTTCTCGTGGCCACTGGCATCATCTTCAAGTTCTGGTAAGCTGAGAGGAGGAGGGTGCTGGCAGATGGGGATGGAATGTTTGGCAGTTGAGGCTCGAGCCAGGAGGGGCAGGGGCAGCACTTTTGCTGGGGGGTGGGTGGGAAATGTTGGATGAAGACAAGAACTTGGGAAAAGATAATAAGGATTTGGCTGGGGGAAGACAAATTTCTGGTGAGAAATCAGGGCAGATTCTGTCTCCCAGGGAAATACAAGGATAAGAGAAGACAGGGGAATTATTTCTGTGCATTCGGGGCTTTGGTAGGCCTCCCTTGCCCCTATTTCCTCCAACACAGAGAAAGCTGATCCAGTCTGCAGAGCCCTTCTTAGGGTTGCCTGGGGGGAGCGAGAAAATCCAGAGCTTTCTTTGCACACATTTAATAATGCATCACTCAGTCCTTCACACTTTACTGAATCATTAGACTCAGGTGTCCAAGTCATTAGCTTGCTTTGAACTAGAACTAAACCTGCCAGTCGTCTGCCGAGGAGAGAAATGACTCTTCTGGGCATGCAGAGGGGAGGACACTGTGGTGGTGGGGAGGGGATACTAATTCTGTGGATCTGGATCAGGTTTAGAGGGTAAGGAGGTTTAGATTTCCAAGCCCGCCCAGAGGGCAGGGGAAGTGGTTTTATGGGCACAGAGTCCAAGGGGATTTAGTAGAGGGAACTGTTTTGGCCAGTTTCTCTGCTGTAAGATGTTGGGAGTGACTGGGCAAGGCTAGGGGTGACCACTGGTGCAGGCCCAGGATGGGGGCTACTTGAGTGTGCAAGAGAACCTCTTTCCCTCTGTGCCCCAGCTGGGACCGCAGCCAGAAGCGGCGCAGACCCTCAGGGCAGCAAGGTGCCCTGAGGCAAGAGGAGAGCCAGCAGCCGCTGACAGACCTGTCCCCGGCCGGAGTCACTGTGCTGGGGGCCTTCGGGGACTCGCCTACCCCCACCCCTGACCATGAGGAGCCCCGAGGGGGACCCCGGCCTGGGATGCCCCACCCCAAGGGGGCTCCAGCCTTCCAGTTGAACCGGTGAGGGCAGGGGCAATGGGATGGGAGGGCAAAGAGGGAAGGCAACTTAGGTCTTCAGAGCTGGGGTGGGGGTGCCCTCTGGGTGGGTGGTGAGGAGGCAGGCGTGGCCTCCCACAGCTCCTGGCCCTCCCAAGGGGGCTGGACCAGCTCCTCTCTGGGAGGCAGCCGTCCTCTCCCAGTCTCTCAGGATCTGTGTCCTATTCTCTGCTGCCCATAACTCCAACTCTGCCCTCTTTGGTTTTTTCTCGTGCCACCTTGTCTAAGACAACTCTGCCCTCTTAACCTTGATTACCTCTCTTTGTCTTGAACTTCCCCTTCTAGTCTGGCCTACCCCTTGGTTCCTGACTGTGCCCTTTCCCTCTTCCTCTCAGGATTCCCCTGGTGAATCTGTGATGCCCCCCAATGTTGGGGTGCAGCCAAGCAGGAGGCCAAGGGGCCGGCACAGCCCCCATCCCACTGAGGGTGGGGCAGCTGTGGGGAGCTGGGGCCACAGGGGCTCCTGGCTCCTTCCCTTGCACACCACCCCGGAACACTCCCCAGCCCCACAGGCAATCCTATCTGCTCGCCCTCCTGCAGGTGGGGCCTCACATATCTGTGACTTTGGGTCCCTGTCCCCACCCTTGTGCACTCACATGAAAGCCTTGCACACTCACCTCCACCTTCACAGGCCATTTGCACATGCTCCTGCACCCTCTCCCTGTCCACACTGCTCCGCTCAGCTGACTCTCATGTTCTCTCTTGTCTCACATTTGCACTTTTCCTTCCCACATTCTGTGCTCAGCTCACTCGGTGGTCAGTGTTTCCTGCACACTTTACCTCTCATGCATTTCCCGGCCTGATGTTGTGGTGGTGTGCGGCGTGCTCACACTCTCCTTCATGAACACCCACTCACCTCGTTTCCGCAGCCCCTGCATGCTGCTCCAGAGGTGGGTGGGAGGTGAGCTGGGGGCTCTTTGTGCCCTCATCTGTCATGGTCTCGTCCCATTCCTCACCATTTGTTTCTCTGTCTTCTCATCCCACTCCAAGGGTGCCGGCATCACCCTGAGGGCTCCCCCTTGGGAATGGGGGTAGTGAGGCCCCAGACTTCACCCCCACCCCACTGCTAAAATCTGTTTTCTGACAGATGGGTTTTGGGGAGTCGCCTGCTGCACTACATGAGAAAGGGACTCCCGTTTGCCCTTCCCTTTCTCCTACAGTCCCTTTTGTCTTGTCTGTCCTGGCTGTCTGTGTGTGTGCCGTTTTCTGGACTTCAGAGCCCCCTGAGCCAGTCCTCCCTTCCCAGTCTGCCTTTGGGCCTCCCTAACTCCACCGAGGCTGCCAGGGACCAGAGTCAGCTGGTTCAAGGCCATCAGGAGCTCTGCCTCCAAATCTACCCCTTCTCTTCCCGGACTCCCTCCTATCCCCTCCTTTCTTCCCTCTTTCCTTCCACTCTCCTTCCTTTTGCCTCCCTGCCCTTTCCCCCTCCTCAGGTTCTTCCCTCCTTCTCACTGGTTTTCCACCTTCCTCCTTCCCCTCTTCCCTGGCTCCTATGCTGTGATATATATTTTTGTATTATCTCCTCCTTCTTGTGGTTGATCATCTTGAATTACTGTGGGATGTAAGTTTCAAAATTTTCAAATAAAGCCTTTGCAAGATACTCAAGTCCCCTGGTTCTGCCTTCTGACCCCCGTAGAGAGGAGGAGAGGGGGTGGACAGCCAGGAGGAGGTACAGGATGAGGTGGGGACCCCCTCTAGACCTAAGTCACCTGCCCTCCTCTGACCTGGAGCTGTGGGCCACCTGGGGCTTTAACTCGGGACAAAATGGAAGGGAGCCGTCCTGACGGGCAGTCGCACAAGAGAAACTAGAATAGAAATTGTGGCTCACTTGTTCCTTGCCAGGGAGGGTCAAGAAAGACCAAAAGAAGGGAGACAGAAGAAAAGGAAAGTTACATGGAAGGATAGGAGGTGGATCAAGGTGGAAGAGAGAGCTGGTAAGACAGATGGAGGGAGAATGGGGAAAAGAGAAGAGAAAAATGGAGCAATGGAGAAAAGATGAGAGGGAACCATCTGAAAGAAGCTGCCCTGCTTGGTTTATTTTCAGCTTTGCTCCCTAACCTGCCCCCACCCACAGCTGCCCCCCAAAAGCTGTGCAGAATCAGAAGCCCTGTGGTTAACTCATTAGCTTTCCCTACTCTGCCCTCTCAGAGAGAGGCACTGCAGGGGTGTGGGGGTGGGATCAAGGGGTGTGTTTGGGGAGGGAATGCAGGCTGCCCAGTTGAGATCAGTCACCTCTGAGTCCCCAATTCTAGGTTTGGCTCTTGTAACAGCCCTGTGAAAACCCACACATCAGCCTCTCAGCTGTTGCTAGGCTCTATTGCTATGGTAACCACCCAGGTCCCATCTCTCCCCCCTCCCCCAATCTGTGCCCCACTTGCTCCCTGGAAATGGGGTGGCCTCAGGGAGGACAGGGATGTTGTAGTGTACAAAAGGGTGGCCCAGGCTGCCCTAGACTGGATATGCCCCATGCGTTTATCTTTCAAGCTAGGATAGGAATGTCTGTGTTGGTAGGTGTGTGCTTTAGGTGTTGGGAGCTGTACTGTGAGCTGAGGGAAGTGGAGCTGAGCCTGTGCAGCACAGAATGGTGAGTGCCAGGAGGAGGCAGCATATCTGTCAGGACTACAGCAGTGTGTGCATTCAGGGCGTCACACTCCCTAAGGAAAGGACTGCTACAGAGGAAAGAAGCAGAGCGGGGCCAAGGATTGATGAACCTACTCAAAGCAGAGGTGCCAGGCAAACAAGCTTCTGAGGAGTCAACTCATTGGGGCATGAAGATATCCCAGCAGGCGGCTGATGGGAGGGAGCGGGCTGGATGAAACCTGAGGGTACAGGATGAGGCATGGATGGTATATGCTGTGGGCCGTGAGGGAGGGATCCAGATCCAAGGAGGGTGGGATAGGAAGCTTCATTAACCTTTCCTTCTTTCCCCACAGGAATCTAGTCCTTGTCAGGTGAGGGTGGGGAGAAAAGAGAAGCATTGGCACAGAAGGGGAAGGAGCTCAAGTGCCGGAGAGCACACTGGGCTCTCACCTTCAGCAAGGATCTCTCTTCAAAGGGACAGTGTGACCCGTGGCTCATCCATATGCAAAAGGCACACATGAAGGCCCCTAATGAAGAGGGAATTAATTACTGCCTGATTAGACCGCTGTTTCTCTAAATTTAAATAAATTAAAATACACCAGCAAGATACTGGAAATCCTCACCTCTTCCCTCTCCCTAAATGTCCTCCTTTCCCCATGGAAAGTCAGATGGCAGGAGAGACAGAGGAGGAAGGAGACTGTTCCAGACACTGAACTGTACTAAAATAATTCTCCCAAACGATATTGCACTGTCATGTTAGCCATGAAGAGTCATGAGGCCCTGAGGAACAAACCCTAACTTTTCTCTCTCCTGTAGTTGAAACAGAGACTGTGGGGCTTTGGGAGGTCCTCAGAAACCTGCAGCAGAGTCGCTAACCAAGAACAAAACAATGGCCATCTGCCCTTTTGGGAACTGGAAGGTTCTTGGAGGTCACACATCACAGGCACCAGTGGAACCAGTGTCTCTCATCACCATCCTTTCTTTGCCTCCTGAGCTGTGCATCAAATGACTCAGCCAGGCTTCTCTTAGCATTTTTCTGGAATGCTTGCCATTGTGGCTCAGACCAAACCAGGGAATGGGGAAGCCCCCAGGAGGAGGGAGGGATCTCCCAGGCACAGCTCAGGGTGTGGAAGTGATTCAAGATGGGAACAGTATGCCAGCTGGAGAACCCCAGGCTAAAATTAACAGCCCTCCTCCCCCTACGCCCCACATTTATTGTTCTAAAGCTTTTCCCTAAGGAGTTCAGAGCACTTGAAACTTGCTTCTTTTTTTTTTTTTTTTTTTTTTTTTGAGATGGAGTTCAGTTCTTGTTGCCCAGGCTGGAGTGCAATGGCATGATCTTGGCTCACCGCGACCTCTGCCTCCCAGGTTCAAGTGATTCTCCTGTGTCAACCTTCCAAGTAGCTGGGAAACTTCCTTCTTATAGCAAGGGCAAGAACAGGGCTGACGGAGACACTGAGGCCTAGGAAGTGCCCAGTTAACGTAAATAGGAAAAGAGCAGTAGGAGAACCAGGACGTATAGCTATTACTACGATTTCCTGTTCCCACCTTTCAATACCAGCCCCTGATGTCAAGGTTTCTTGAATCAGCAATCTCTGACCCACACAGCAATAGGTGTGGTCACATCTGAGCCCTTAAAATCCTTACTCTCCATCAACAGAGACTGAGTGCTGAGCCCAAAAATGTGATAAAGGGAACAGACACTTTAAAAAAGATACAAAAGGCCGGGCGCGGTGGCTCAAGCCTGTAATCCCAGCACTTTGGGAGGCCGAGGCGGGCGGATCACAAGGTCAGGAGATCGAGACCACAGTGAAACCCCGTCTCTACTAAAAATACAAAAAATTAGCCGGGCGCGGTGGCGGGCGCCTGTAGTCCCAGCTACTCAGGAGGCTGAGGCAGGAGAATGGCGGGAACCCGGGAGGCGGAGCTGGCAGTGAGCCGAGATCGCGCCACTGCACTCCAGCCTGGGCAACAGCGTGAGACTCCGTCTCAAAAAAAAAAAAAAAAAAAAAAAAAAAAAAAAAAGATACAAACTACAATTACAAACAAAGAAATGCATCATCTATTTAAACATTTAAATATTTAAAGGTGTACTTTGTTACCTTCTTGCTTTGACCTTGGGGGGGGGGAAAAATCACTTAAACCTTTAGAGGATAATTTTCATCATTTGTAAAATGGGCATTATAATTATTTCTGTTAAAGTTATTTTTTGCTGCACATGGTGGCTCATGCCTGTAATCCCAGCACTTTGGGAGGCCGAGGCGGGTAGATCAGTTGAGGTAAGGAGTTCGAGACCAGCCTGGCCAATATGGTGAAACCCCGTCTCCACTAAAGATAAAAAAAATTAGCCAGGCGTGGTGATGGGCGACTGTCATCCCAGCTGCTCGGGAGGCTGAGGCATGAGAATCGCTTGAACCCAGGAGGCAGAGGTTGCAGTGAACTGAGATGGCAGCAATGCAATCCAGCCTGGGTGATAGGGTGAGACTCTCTTAAAAAAAAAAAAAAAAAATTTATTTTTCTCAGCAAGGGGCTCTTACCGTTAGTAGAGATACCTCAGTTCTGCTTAGAGCTGAGCCCAGAGGGATTCTGGCCAAGTCAGGGTGCACGCTTGTAACAGCATTCACTTATTCAAACAACATATTCAGCATTGACTACGTGCTTAGCAAAGCAACGTATTTCCTTCCATGAAGAGCTACAATCTTGCTTGGGAATCACATGTATGAAATAGTTAAAATATCAATAAAAGGTACGTATTAAATGCTATGGGAATTCAGGGGATCATTACAGGGTGGAGCAATCAGGGAAGGCTTCCTGAAAGGATTCATATTGGGGATTCATAATGAACTACAGTACATTTATACAACAAGAGTTTACAGACCACTTAACTGCCACGATGTGAGGATACAGCAACGAACAGTTCGGTCCTTGCTGTCCTATAGCCGATATTTTAGTGGGGAGAGGTGGACAGCAAACAATCAGGCAATAATGAGTGCTATATTTAAAAGTAAAAGAGGGTAAGGGGATAGAGATGTGGGTATGGGCAACAAGAAAAGACCAAAGTAAAGAGAGTAAGGGAGTGTCAGAGAGGGAGATTTTGATGGCTGGGAGAGGTTCTAACTGGACCTAAGTAGGGACCTCAGAAAAATATAGACATGTCCTAGTCCTTTCCCGCATATTCAAAGCATTGAGACATTCTTGGGGGTATCAAAAAATAATGGTAATTTCCTACATCAGCTTATTCCACCCAGAGGGAAGAGAAACGGAGTCCTAGCATCTGAAGAACCCACACCTCCTCTCCTACCTTGATGGATAATTGATGAACCTGTCGCGTTTCCACCCCCCCACCCCCGGCCCCCAACTTCCCCAGAAGTCCCTTCCGGAAGCCGAGGGCCGCAATCCTCCGGTTTCAGCTTTTGCCCTTAGCGGAACCCGCCTTCACTTCCGCTATAGCGTCACATCCCCTCTACCCGGTCGCTGGGCAGAAGCTACTTCCGCCCCGAGTTACCGTAACTTCTGCCCTGAATATCTCGCAGACTAGCGGCGCCGGATGTGTTCCAGCCACTCCCGGAAGTGACTCGGCTTTTGCACGCCCCTCTGTCTCCATTAGCGCCCCCCCTACATTGCTATTTCCCTCCCTCCCCCCTTTTCGTTTCCGGCGCTCCCGCCTTCTCTCCGCAGAGCTCTTCTCTGAGCCTGTTGGGGGGAGGGAGGGAGGGGGGCGTGGAGGAATTGGGGTTCGCGGGAGCACGAGCTGCAGCACCACTTCCGGGTGAGTGCAAGGGGAGGGCGGCGGGGCGGGGGGCCACCCACTGCCTCGCGCCCCCGCCCTGCGGGTGTCTCGCGCGCGTTCCCTGCGTGTGAGTGTGTGGGTCTGTCTCGCGCCAGAAGTGCGTGCCCGCGCGCTGCGCCTCGCGCTTTCTCCCCTCCCTCGCCCCCTCCTGGTCCTCCCACCCCACTTGGCTCCCTCCTTTCCCGGCAAACGCCGCCCCTCCCGCGCTCTGGCTCAGGCTCTGGCGCCGCCGCAGCCGTCGCCGCCGGGTGAGTCTCGCGCCGCTGCAGCCGGCGCGCGCCAAGCTCCCTGCTCCTCCCCCTCCCCTTTTCCCTGGGCGGGCGGGGAAGGGGGGGGTCCACGATGTGACTCTGTGTGTGTGGGGGGGGGGGGGGTGTCCGTCCCGGAACCGGAAGTGGTTGTGGAGGAGCGGGCGATGGGGTGGAATGGGGGGGTTTAGGGGGCGGGTGCCTGTCTGGTGGGTGGCAGAGTTCAGCTCCCTGGAGGGGAAGGAGGGACGTCCCAAGGAAGGGTCTTTGAGAAAGGGGTAGGGGACGACATCAGGAGAAGGCTCCCAGGAACTGTCTCAGGGGAGCGAAGGTTTTAGGGGTACAGCTGGGGTCTCCAGTAGATAGACCACGGTGCAGGCTGTGGGAGGTACTTCTTGGCACAAGGCCTTGGGTAGGCAGGGGGCGAAGTCCTCGAAGAAGTGGGGGGAAGGCTAGAGGAAGTGACTGGGCCTGAACTGGCACTGTGCCTGACACAAGGGCTTGTGCATCCCCCAGCCCTCAGCTTTGCCTTCTGAAGCCACTCCTCTGGGGTAGAGACCCTCCTGCTCCTCCATCTCGTCTGTTCTCTGACCCCTGGTTACCTGTGGCCTGGGAACGAACGAGGACCAGTCTCTGAGCCTAGGAGTGGAATCCACACGCTGGTGATAAGAGTTCGTCTTAGTTTCTGGGAATTGGATTTATTTCCCTCGTATCCACATAGAGGGTTGCACTACACTCCTGTTATTATATCCACCCATCTTTGGATTGCTGGTTGGGGGGTCTGCCTGCCTTCCAGACTGACTGCTGACAAATAATTCCTGAGGTTCTCCACAGTTCTGTGTTGGCTGCACCCTGCCTGGCCCCTGTAACCTAGACAATTTGTTTACAGAAAGTTCAGGAGCCCTGGAAAGGAGAAGGAATAAGACGGCAGGAGGAAGAGAGAGAGAGGGTAAGATAATTTTTGGGTTAATGGCTTTTCTGGTTTTGGGGGAGAAGGGGTCACAACCAAATGGGGCGTGTGTGTGTGTTTCACAATGTGATGGAATACTTAAAGTAATAGCAATTGTAATGCTGAGGTTTGTTGTGGGAGAAAAATCAGCTTCTATTATCTCTTGAGGGTCCCCAGGAAGTTTTTGTGTAAAAAGTTGGTACTGTACCGTATCACTTTCCATTCCCTCTAATGCTCATCGGGAATGAAATGTGAAATGCTCAGGTGAAGCCACTGAATAGTGTTCCCTTGTGTCCAAAGGAGAGATTTTTATTCTGCTTTGGGACACAAAGACCCTAAGTGCCAATATAGTCCTTATGGAATTGCTTTCCTGTATCTGGAACAAGCAGGGCAGAGTTTAGAATGGAGTTCCTATCACTAATACTCCAGTGGAGTGTTAGAAGTGGGTCTGTGGAGTGATTAGAATCTGTGACACAGGATTATTTGAGTTTGGTGTGGCAAGATGAAATTTTCAGGGGAAAAAAAAACAAAACAAGAAAACAAAAAAACTGCTTCATGGGTAGTTTGGAGTGAAGTGGATAAAACTGTATGGAGTAGACTCCAGAAGTAGGTCTGGAAGAGTTTTGGGTGGCCTGAAAATGGCAGTGAGTCAACCTAAAGAGTTTGAGTTCGGAGCTTATGATCCCAGAGGTATCTTTTAAAAACCAGTTCCAGGTTGATTGATAAAATGCCCTGTGGGTTTCTGAGCCAAGTTGTTGATTAAATATTGGGTACATATCTCTTCTTCTCCAGTCTTATTTATTGTGACCTCACATTCCCCAGATCCATCATTTATAGTGGAACAGACAGGGCAAGGAGAACCACAGTGCTGTTCCTCCCACGGAATGCAGGGTATAGTGGTCCAGTGGTGCCCAGGGTAGAAGCTGTTGGCCCAGGTTGCCAGCTGTGTGGTGGTAGCAGTCCTGTTTAGTCTGTGCATGGTGTGATGGTGTTTCCCAGTAACATTGGGGTGCACTTGTTCTGAGTTACTTGTACTTGGAAGAGTTTATGGATCGTAGCAGGAAAGCCTCACACATCCTACTGGGATGGCCCTTCTTGAATGTCTTTAGAACCTGAGAGAAAGAGATTTTGTTTCCTTATTGAGGAAAAAAGAAAAAAAAAAATTTTCTCTGTGTTTCTTCATTTCAAGTCTTGAACTAAGGTAACTTTTTGCAGTTGTATGGTTTTGGAATGGTTTCTCAATAGTGTCTAAGTTCTTTCTGTAGTTGAATTCAAGTTCATTTTTTTTCCATCTTTTTCTTGTTGATGTTACTTGTAGATGATTACTAAACTGGAGGCTATAGATTTGTTACTTTTGGGTAGATCCTTTGTAATTATGTAGTCCTCATATAATTTTCACTAATTGGTGCTAATAGTCCTCATCTTGTGAAAGTATTTCTGTAACTCTTCCTTTCAGAAGCACTTGGGGTATTTAATTCTTTCTCTTTTTTGTGCTGCCTTTATCCCATCACCATATGCCTTACAAACTTACTTATAAAGGCCTCATCCTCTTCCATTCTCCATCCTAATAGAAACCTCGTGAAATGGTTAATTCTTCCACTTAAATAGTTAAGAGTCATCCACTGATACAGGACCTAGAATTAGAATTCACAAGTCTTGGCCGATCACAGTGGCTTATGCCTGTAATCCCAGCACTTTGGGAGGCTGAGGAGACTGAATCACCTGAGGTCAGGAGTTCGAGACCAGCCTGGCCAACGTGGCAAAATCCCATCTCTACTAGAAATACAAAAATTAGCCAGGTGTGTTGGCAAGCGCCTGTAATCCCAGCTACTTGGGAGACTGAGGCAGGAGAACTGCTTGAACCTAGGAGGTGGAGGTTGCAGTGAGCTGAGATTGTGCCACTGCACACTCCAGCCTGGGCAACAAAGTGAAACTCCGTCTCAAAAAAAAAAAAAATGAATTCACAAGTCTTGATTCCCAAGGCCATTCTCTAGCTACTGAAGTTGATGAATGTATTTCATGATTTTCTAAGAGTTGGTTGTGTTAAGGGAATGCTATTTTCTTGGGAAAAGGAAATCATGCTTTATTTGAAAAAACAACAGTAAAAAACAATTAGTGGGTTCTGGGAAAGAGATGGTGGTCTTCTCCGTATCTGCCAAAAACACCTGCTGGAAGCCGTGTCATCTTTATCCCTGGCTGGTTGGTAGCATTATGGAAGGATGTGGTCAGACAGACAAAGCTCTGGTCTGAGAGTTCAAGTCTCTGTGTTTCATGACTGTTATTAATACTTGATAAGGTCTCTCTTCTGTGTCTCCTGAGGGTTTCTGAGATTTCTTTTGAGATGGGAGAAGGAATATGCAGTTCTTGTGTCTCTGAAGAGAAAATTATCCTCCAACTTATAGTAAACCTGCCTTCTTTTTTTTTTTTGAGACGGAGTCTCGCTCTGTAGCCCAGGCTGGAGTGCAGTGGCGCAATCTCGGCTCACTGCATACTCCACCTCCCGGGTTCACGCCATTCTCCTGCCTCAGGCTCCCGAGTAGCTGGGACTACAGGCGCCCGCCACCTCGCCTGGCTAATTTTTTGTATTTTTAGTAGAGACGGGGTTTCACAGTGTTAGCCAGGATGGTCTCGATCTCCTGACCTCGTGATCTGCCTACCTCAACCTCCCAAAGTGCTGGGGTGCTGGGATTACAGGCATGAGCCACCACGCCCGGCCTTTTTTTTTTTTTTTTTTTTTTTTTTGTTTTTGAGACTGAGTCTCGCTTTGTCGCCCAGGCTGCAGTGCAATGGTGTGATCTCTGCTCACTGCAACCCCTCCTCCTCCCAGGTTCAGGCGATTTTCCTGTCTCAGCCTCCTGAGTAGCTGGGATTACAGGCACACGCCACCACGCCCGGCTAATTTTTTGTATTTTAGTAGGACAGGATTTCACCGTGTTGCCCAGGCTGGTCTTGAACTCCTAAGCTCAGGCAATCCACCCGCCTTGGCCTCCCAAAGTGCTAGGATTACAGGCATGAGCCACCTCGCCCCGCAGTAAATGTCCCTTCTTATTAACAGAACAGTTGAGGCTTGGTGCAATAGTAAAGTTGATATGAGAACCCAGATTTTCAACCTGCCAGTATTTTTCTTTCTACCAGTTATATCTTTCCTTCTTTTTTGTTTTTTCTTTTTATTCTTTTTCTTTTTTTCTTCTTTTTTTTTTTGAGACAGGGTCTCACTCTGTTGGCCAGACGGGAGTGCAATGCGTGATAATGGCTCACTGCAGCCTCGACCTCCTGGGCTCAAGCTATCCTCCTGCCTCAGCCTCCCAAGTAGCTGGGATTACAGGCGTGAGCCACCATGCCCAGCTGCTTTTTAAATTTTTTGTAGAGACGTTTGATTTTTTGTAGATACAAGGTCTCCCTATTTTGCCCAGACTGTTCTTGAATTCCTGGGCTCAAGTGATCCTCCTACTTTGGCCTCCCAAAGTGCTTTCTTTAAATATATTGGCATAATCATGAAAACCGGCACTCTCTGTGTAGACATGAGTTTTCTGTGTAACATCAGGGGTCTTCTTTGGGTAATAAGAATGTTGATATGTGCCTGCTTGGATGTTGGGATGGATTGGAGAAATTTCCTCCACAAAAGATAAAGTGGTAAAACAGACAGTAAGCAGGTCTGGCACCAGAGCGCCCTGTTACACAACTCTAGTGGGCGCCATTTACCTTGTATTCTGGCAATAGTTTTGATTCTTAGCTCTCCATTGATCTCATTTCAGGAGTACACAGATGATTAAGTCAGCCTCATCAGTGGCACCGTGGCATGGCATTTCTCAGGTGTCATTTTGCTGGTAAAGGTGGCTTCTAGTTGGATGAGCAGTACTCTCTGTGGTCCCCCTTTTGGACTGACCTATTTCTCAGAAGCCCGTAACGCATATGTAGTGTCTTGTCTTGTCCTTGGACCAACTGTGGTTCTGTTAAGAACCAAAGCAGAGCAATCAACTAGGTATCCAAGG
The DNA here is from genome assembly GCF_037993035.2 of Macaca fascicularis. Lineage (NCBI taxonomy): Eukaryota > Metazoa > Chordata > Mammalia > Primates > Cercopithecidae > Macaca > Macaca fascicularis. Next base: position 7,611,758 of record NC_088385.1, on the reverse strand, counting down.
AAGTGGAGGGGCTTTTTGTTTATTTTCCTTTGTGACGTCTGGCCTCTTCATTCAGGCTCTGTCATCTTAAAATAAGTTATCTTGGTAGCTAAGGCAGGTTTCACAGAATAGGGAATATGACCTTGAACCGCATGTCATTTTGCTGTTACCAGAAACTTCAATTTTGAAAACATTTTTTGAGAACTAGCTGGAAAATACATAGTTCATTCCTAGAAATATTTTAAATTTTATTTCCTGAATCAAGCCATAACATCAGAAAGCGTGTACTACAGTTGTATGGTTTTGGTTCCTTGTAGAACCCCTTTCCTTAACTTGCTCTTTGGTGCCTGGATTCACATTCCTGCTTTGCTATTTACTGTTGGACTCTGTGCCTCCAGTTTCCTCATTTCAAATGGGAATTACAGTACCTACCTCATTGTTGCAGGGACTAAATGATGTAATAGTTGTAAAGTGCTTAGAATGCTGCCTTGAACACAATAAGTGCTTAATAAGTTGTAATGATAATGATAGTGGTGATATTGTCCACCACTTTTTTTTTTTTTTTTTTTTTTTGAGGCAGAGTCTTGTTCTGTTGCCCAGGCTGGAGTGCAGTGGTGCGATCTTGGCTCACTGCAACCTCCACCTCCCAGGTTCAAGCTATTCTCCCGTCTCAGCCTCTTGAGTAGCTGGGACTACAGGCGTCTGCCACCATGCCTGGCTGATATTTGTACTTTCAGTAGAGACAAGGTTTCACCATATTGGCCAGACTGGTCTTGAACTCCTGACCTCGTGATCCACCCGCCTTGGCCTCCCGAAGTGCTGGGATTACAGGCATGAGTAACCGTGCTGAGCCTCCTCCTTCCTATGTTTTCACATCCATAGTGCATTTACTTCCTTCGTTCTTTTTTTTTTTTCCCTTTGAGACAGGTTCTTGATCTGTCACCCAGGCTGGACTGTGGTGGTGCAATCGCAACTTACTGCACTCAGGTGATTCTCCTGCCTCAGCCTCCCAAGTAGCTGGGACTACAGGTGCCTGCCACCACACCTTGCTAATTTTTGTATTTTTATTAGAGATGGGGTTTTGCCATGTTGGCCAGGCTAGTCTTGAACTCCTGAGCTCAAGTGACCCACCCACCCTGCCCTCCCGAAGTGTTAGTATTACAGGCACGAGCCACCACACCCAGCCAACTTCCTTGATTCTCTGGGGAAAATTATACATTGGCCCTTTGTTTCTTTTACTCTCCCTCTTAATTATTATTTTTGATCTTTTTTTTTTTTTTTTTTTTTTTTGAGACGGAGTCTTGCTCTGTTGCCCAGGCTATAGTGCAGTGGTGAGATCTCAGCTTGCTGCAGCCTCCACCTCCCAGGTTCAAGCAAGTCTCCTGCCTCAGCCTCCTGAGTAGCTGGGATTACAGACGTGTGCCACCATGCCTGGCTAATTTTTGTATTTTTAGTAGAGATGGGGTTTCATCATGTTGGCCAGGCTGGTCTCAAAGTCCTGACCTCAAGTGATCCACCCACCTCGACCTCCCAAAGTGCTGGAATTACAGGCATGAGCCACCGCACCCATTCTCTCCATCCTAATTCTCTACTTCATTCCCACCATTTATCACCACTCTTAGTTCTTGTCTGTTTCATTTCCCTCCACTAGAAGGTTAGACATGGATTGTGGATAAGACTTGAACCCCTAGCATTGTCTGCAAAATCTATATGTATGTAGTCTACTGTTGTTCAATTCATTAAATATGTAATTGTGTCTTGGGTGATAAAGTCATATGTTGGGGATGTTTATAAGATACAGATGTAAAAGATGTGATTGCTGCTTCCCAAAAAGTTTGGCAAGATTGGATTCTCTTAAACTGTGATCTGGTTGTTATCTTGATTCTGTTGGCTGAAGATAACCTGAGACCCCCATCTTTGCTTTGTTTTGTTGTTTGTTTGTTTGTTTTTGAGACAAGGTTTCTCTCTGTTTTCCAGGCTGGAGTGCAGTGGCTCAATCTCTGCTGACTGCAGCCTCTGCTTCTCGGGCTTAAATGATTCTCCTGCCTTAGCCTCCCAAGTAGCTGGGATTACATGCACCCGCCACCATGCCTGGCTAATGTTTGTATTTTTTGTAGAGATAGGGTTTCACCATGTTGCCCATGCGGGTGGACTCAAGCAATCTGTCCACCTCAGCCTCCCAAAGTGCTGGGATTACAGATGTGAGCCACCGCAACTTGCATGTTTTTTTTTTTTTGAGACAGAGTCTCACTCTGTTGCCCAGGCTGGAGTGCAGTGGCCAGATCTCAGCTCACTGCAAGCTCCGCCTCCCGGGTTTACGCCATTCTCTTGCCTCAGCCTCCCGAGTAGCTGAGACTACAGGCGATCGCCACCACGCCCGACTAGTTTTTTGTATTTTTTAGTAGAGACGGGGTTTCACCGTGTTAGCCTGGATGGTCTCGATCTCCTGACCTTGTGATCCGCATGTCTCGGCCTCCCGAAGTGCTGGGATTACAGGCTTGAGCCACCGTGCCCAGCCAGCTTGCATGTTTTTTAAGAGATGGGGTGTTGCTCTATTACCCAGGTTGGAGTACGGTAGTGTGTTCATAGCTCACTGCAGTCTTGAACTCCTGGGCTCAAGCAGTTTTCCCACCTCAGCCTTCTAAATACCTAGGATTATGGGTATACACGACCACATCCACTTTTTTTTTTTTTTTTTCAATTTTTTTTTAGAGACACGGTCTCAAATATATTGCTCACGCTGGTCTCAAACTCCAGACCTCAAGTGATCCTCCTGCCTAGGCCTCCCAAAGTGTTGGGATTACAAGCATGAGCCACCACACCCAGCTATAAAACCCCTTTATAAAGCTATGGCTGGAAGGGCCAAGTTAGTACCTGTATCAGAGACTGATTAATTTTATTGTGTTTTATAACTCAGAAAACAGAATTGATGTATACTTGATCTTTGGTCCTTATTAATAGTGAGCCTATTTATGTGAAACTGTTGTAGTCACAGATTTGGTACATTACACCCTTGCTACTTTTTAAAAAGGCTGAAATTCAGTTTTTTCCTTTATAGATTTTATGAAAATTGAGGGTGTTTAATAGAACAAAAAAAGTGATGTTTTCTATAAAAGAATAAGGAACAGAGTCAAGTTAGAGTGATTTTCAGTTTCAGCGCCTTTGTTGAAGATCCTTCCCTGTTTCCTTAGTATTTAAAACTGAGTTTCTGTGCCAGCCTTCCGTTTAGCTCTCAGTAGCTCTAGTGTCTGCCTCCAGTGTATCCTCAGTGGGTCTAACTTGCCTGTCACGGGTCTTCCCCACCTGCACCTTAGTTGTGCTTTGCTCAGAGTAGCAGCCTGGTAATACTGTTTATTTTTTGTTGCTGTTCCTCATTTCTCCGTTTCATCAGTCTCACACTCTCTTCTTTGCTTTTTGTGGGGCTCTGTCTTTGCTGGTTCAGGATTTTGGGAAGCTACTCTTGACCAACATACTGCCAGTTAAACCTTGGTAGGAGAAGTGATCAGACTGTGAAACTGGGTGGTGGGATGCCTGTGTTCTGTACCCATCTGTTGCTTGTTGGCATGATTCTGAGGGATTACTTTTCTTGCTGTTTATTTCTCACAAAGGTTTCTTTTCCTTTTTTTTTTTTTTTTTTGAGATGGTGTTTCACTCTTGTTGCCCAGGCAGTGGCGTAGTCTTGGCTCACTGCAACCTCTGCCTCCTGGGTTCAAGCAATTCTCTTGCCTTAGCCTCCCAAGTAGCTGGGATTACAGGCACCCGCCACCATGCCTGGCTAATTTTTTGTACTTTTAGTAGAGATGGGGTTTCACCATGTTGGCCAGGCTGGTCTTGAACTCCTGACCTCAGGGGAATCAGCCTGCCTTGGCCTCCCAAAATGCTAGGATTACAGGCGTTAGTCACTGCGCCCGGCCGGAAGCATAGTTTTTGAGAAATATAAAGCAGGAGTCTAGCACTCTTGCTATATGGTGTAGTGAGTGTTACTAAAAATATTTTGACTTGAGAATAGTGAAGGGTGAAAAAAATACAAAGCCAACAGAATGTCTATTCAAGTATAGTCAAATTTAAATATAAAAAACACAAAACACAAAATTAATTTTTGAAATGTGTCTTTGTTAAAATATTTAACCCAATTCACTCCTAGAACTTCAGTTTCACATTAGGAATTGAGGTTAGTAAACTGAAGAATATTAGTGAGATTTATATGTTTTATATTTTATGCATATATAATTTACATACAATAAAACACAAAGCTTTTAACTGTGTAGTTTGGTGAGTTTTGACCAAAATATACACTATATTTACAAAACAGGCCCACTATTATGCCTATTCTGAAACGCTTTGGAAACCTGGGATACTGCTAGTGCCAGAACACTTTTAAAACTAGTAATTCCTTGATTCTCACTGCTCAGCACTGCATGTGTGGTACCCAGTGGCGCACCATGGATGTTCTTAGACCTTGGTGGGATTGGTGGGGTGTGATCTTGATAGTAGGTGGTACTCAAAATATGCTTTGATTCTGATTTTTTTTTTTTTAAATGGGGTTTCGCTCTTGTTCCCCAGGCTGGAGTGCAGTGGCACGATCTCAGCTCACTGAAACCTCCGCCTCCCAGTTCAAGTGATTCTCCTGCCTCAGCCTCCCCAAATAACTGGGATCATAGGCATGCACCACCACACCCAGCTAATTTTTTATTTTTAGTAGAAATGGGGTTTCACCAGGTTGGTCAACCTGGTCTCAAACTCCTGACATCAAATGATCCACCTACCTCAGCCTCCCGGAGTGCTGGGATTACAGGTGTGAGCCACCACACCCAGTCTTCATCTTTTAATTTTCTTAGTCGTTTTATGTTCTGGCCTGGAACCTTTTCAAACCACATAGAACTGTAGACATATGGGTTGGAACTCTTGAAAAATTTTTTCTTTTTTTTTTGAGACGGAGTCTTACTCAGTCACCCAGGCTGGAGTGCAGTGGTGCGATCTCGGCTCACTGCAAGCTCCGCCTCCCGGGTTCACACTATTCTCCTGCCTTAGCCTCCTGAGTAGCTGGGACTACAGGCACCCACCACCACGCCTGGCTAATTTTTTGTATTTTTAGTAGAGACGGGGTTTTACCGTGTTAGCCAGGATGGTCTCAATCTTCTGACCTCATGATCTGCTTGCCTCAGCCTCCCAGAGTACTGGGATTACAGGCGTGAGCCACCGTACCTGGCCGGAACTCTTGAAATTTTTATTGGCTGGGCACAGTGGTTCATGCCTGTAATCCCAGCACTTTGGGAGGCCAAGGTGGGCTGATCCCTTGAGCCTAGGAGTTCAAGATCAGCCTGGGCAACATGGAAAAACCCTGTCACTACTTTAAAAAAAAAAAAGAAAGAAAAGAAATTAGTCCGGCATAGTGTTACATGGCCTGTAGTCCCAGCTCCCTAGGAGGCTGAGCCCGGGAGATTGAGGCTGGAGTGAGCTATGATTGTGCCCCTACAGTGTAGCCTAGGTGACAGTAAGACCCTGTCTCAAAAACAGAAAAAATAAAACATAAAATTTTTATTTTAAGGAGTATAGTTTTGAAGAATAAGAGAAAGGAATAATGATAGGTACTAGTACCTGGCCATTTTCAAGTGAGTCAGTGATTTGTTTTCTGTGACTTTGGGTACATCATCTCCCCTCTCATGACCTCAGTTTCTTTTTGCCGGCAAAGGAAAGTAATACCAGTTTTTCTTCAGGGGGCATGAATAACATTGTGTGAGTAAATGCGATACGTATAAGTTCTTTCACAGTCATTAAGTAGGATAGCCTCTGTTGGATGGGGATACAGTGACAAGTGGCTCTGACCAAGGGACTAATGTGCTAGACACTAAGGTTTTGACTGCCAGTCCCCAACCATGTGATCAGGTGCCAGAGGAGACCAGGAACCTTTCAGTTCCCCTTCTCCATTGCTTAGCTTGTTCAGAGTAATTCCGGAATGTGATGTGTTCTCTCATTTTTTCTTCAGGTAGAATGGAAGAATCTCACTTCAATTCTAACCCATACTTCTGGCCTTCTATCCCCACAGTCTCAGGTCAGGTAAGTGGTATTGCTTTCTTGCTCTCCCCAACTCTCAGTAGCAAGTTCCGTTACTGTGGAGACTGAAGGTCCACCACGTGCTGTTTTCCTTCGTCCCCCACCGCTGAGCATTATCTAGTGTTTCTGCCTTGGCTTCTCTCTAGAAGGCCAAAGGTATGAAGTACTCATCCTTGATCCCTAAGGCGGACAGACACTGAAATGTGCTCACGAGCAAGCAGAATCAACCTCTCAGTCTGAAGAGGGTGCTCCCTTCCCCTTCCTTTTCTCTTAGATTGAGAACACAATGTTCATCAACAAGATGAAGGATCAGCTGTTGCCAGAGAAGGGCTGTGGTCTGGCTCCACCTCACTACCCCACCTTGCTGACAGTGCCTGCCTCAGTGTCCCTGCCCTCGGGCATCAGTATGGACACAGAGTCCAAGTCAGACCAGCTGACCCCACACAGCCAAGCATCCGTTACCCAGAATATCACGGTGGTCCCTGTGCCGTCTACAGGACTGATGACTGCTGGTGAGCAACTCTGCTCTTCTCCAATCTGAGGTGTTGATCCTCCATGATCAGTACCCCAGGCTGGGGGGCTCCACGGACATGGGGAGTGGGATATGTGTTTGATTACTCAATCACATTTTTATTAAGTGCCTACTGTGTGCCTAGCAATGTGCTAGGCATTGTGGGGGATACAAAGAAGTAGAAGATGCGGTCCCTGCCTTTGAGGAGGTGACATTCTTTCCTTCTCTGAATCAAGGAGTCTCCTGTTCTCAGAGGTGGAGAAGAGAAGGGAGTCAATCAAGGGGTAAATCTCACTGTTACCAGGGGGGTGGGGACAAGGGTTAGGAGACCATTATTTTTCTACAGGGTTTGGGGTTTCCTATGTACTCTGGGTTGGGTTGGCGGGGGGTGAGGGGTTAATTAGACAATGATGTGGGGGAAATGAAATAGGGTTAGGATCCGAACTGAACAACGTGACGCCATCTCCTTTTTCTCCCAATCCTAGGTCCGGGTTTGGTAATCACGTCCCCCTCAGGCTCTCTTGTGACCACAGCATCATCAGCTCAGACCTTCCCCATTTCGGCTCCCATGATTGTCTCAGCTCTTCCCCCTGGCTCACAAGCCCTGCAGGTTGTCCCTGACCTCTCCAAGAAGGTAGCATCGACCCTAACCGAGGAAGGAGGTGGAGGTGGTGGTGGAGGTGGCAGTGTGGCTCCTAAGCCGCCCCGGGGCCGGAAGAAGAAGCGGATGCTGGAATCAGGGCTGCCTGAGATGAACGACCCTTATGTCCTCTCCCCTGAGGATGATGATGACCATCAGAAAGACGGCAAGACCTACAGGTAAGACTCAGAGCCAGGGGCAGGATGAGGCGAGGATGCCTAGCTTGGTGATTCTCCCTGTACCCTCATTGTGTTCTGCCCCAGTCAGGTGCTACACTCTGACAGCTTCCCAGCTCTGAGCCACTTGCATGTCAGGTGTCCCGTCATAGGATAGGAGGCAGAGCTGCTAGCATCTTGTTAGGATGCAGAGACCCATTTCACCCTTTCCTTTTTTTAACCCTTGTTTTGGGGGTCGTTAACACTGACTTACTCTTTAGTAACAAAGTAGAATCTCTCTCTTGTAATGCGGCTTTATGCTGGGTTTAAGACTCTTGTCTGTAGCTCCTGTTTGCTTTCTACATATTCCATTCCTATTTTTCTAAGAATCTTTTCTGGTAAGCACCTAACCTATGTGCCATTCACCAGTTCCTGGGTCATGTTTGAACACTGAGCCTGCCTCACCCTGCATGGTTGGGATGATGGGAGGGGCTTTCATAAGAAGGCAGGAGGAATAGGATGCCTCCCCCTTTGGAGTGTATACTTATAGAATGACTTTGCTCGCTTTCTGATTTATGAAAGTCATTTTGATTCTCCACTTCCTCTAAGTTTGCCTTTATCAAAAAGCATTATATGCATATTTGCATGTGATACTATATAAAAATAATTACGTAAGTAAACTCCCTGCCCTTTGAAAGTTGAACATCTTTTAATCCCTTTGAGAACTGTCACATGCCCTAGTGGGTTTGGGGAGTTTGGTAGCACTGTATAGAGTGGGATAACTACTGTCACAGCTTTGATATAGACGGGCAGATGTGCATGGCTGGGAGTCTGGGTCTGTCCTTAGTTCCTTAGTGTACCCAGATGGGCAATGTTGTTCCCATTTTAGGAGCGAAGGGAACTGCGGCACAGGAAATGGACAGAGCCTTGGGCTCATGGATTCAGTTCCCGGCTCCACCACGAATTTGCTGTGTGACCCTGGGCAAGTCCTTTTCCCCTCTCTGGGCCTCAGTTTCCTCATCTGTAAAATGGGGATAATTCTGTTTATGCCTCCCATTTGTTGGGAGTATATATCAGATAAGATTTGAAATGTTGGGAACTTCAAAAGAAAGTTAAGAAATAGTTACTTAGCATTTATTTTTATTTGTGTTGTATAGTTCTACTGTGGAGAGTAGCCTACAGAGTGTTTAAATCGCTCTTTATAAGTGAAAATGAGAGGAGTGTTGCTATGCAGAATTGAGCACTGCAGAATTCCAGCTCATAATCCAAAAGTTCATTGCAGCTTTATTATTACAGGTGTACCCCACTTTATACAATAAAAGTGTTCCTGGAAAATGTTTCCATCATATCATATTATAAAGGTACCTGACAAGTTTGATTCATTTAAAGGCATTCTTTTATATATCAGTTCATAAAATTAAAATCCATTTTAAGTTATCGTATAGAAATCTGGATTCTTATGTGTTTGTTTAAAGTGAGGCCATTGTGACATGGAGATACATCTATATACAATTTGTAGAAGTAGTGGAAGGATCCTTTAACATCCTATAGAGAGAGCCCTTCTAATGGATCCAGGGTCCTCTCTTTCTGCCCTTTCTCCACTGGGACCCACATTAAAGCTATCTCTGGACTTTCCAAACTGTGTACATTAAAAGAAATGTGAATATACAGTTGGAAGAAAGCCTCATAGGACTTTCCACACATTCAGTATTTTTGAAATTCCTGAATGACCCTCCACCCAGGTGACTACAAAGAACTCTGAAATTGAAGGGAGACTTATTGTATCCTAGGTAAACAGAATTTCTTCAGAAACTCAGAACTCTTGACGTTCCAAAGAATTTTTTTTTTTTTTGAGACGGAGTCTCACTCTGTCGCCCAGGCTGGAGTGCCGTGGCACAATCTCAACTCACTTTAACTTCCACCACCCGGGTTCAAGTGATTCTTGTGCCTCAGCCTCCCAAGTAGCTGGGACTACAGGGTCGCCACCATGCCCAGCTAATTCTTTTGTATTTTTAGTAGAAACAGGGTTTCACCATGTTGGCCAGGCTGGTCTCAGACTCCTGACCTCAGGTGATCTGCCTGCCTCGGCCTCCCAAAGTACTGGGATTACAGGCGTGAGCCACTGTGCCCGGCAAAAGAAATCTTTTTAATCACAATGAATTTCTGTTTTGATGCATGTGTGGGTCAGCCATATCCATTTCAGTGGTCAGTAGCATTTGACTGGGTATTGGGGGAATTGGGTTCTGTTACTCTGGGCAAGTCAACATATCTCCCACTCTTCATTCCCATATATAAAATGGGAAGATCAACCATGCCTTCATCTACCTTGTAGAAATGTTTTGAGGCAAAGTCAGAATATCTGAAATTGTTTTGAGCATTTTAGGAAGCATGGATGATAATTCAGTGGCCATTGTAATCATTATAATCAAGGCCATTGCATTGTATGCTTCCGAGGGGCCCGTTCTCATTGTGCTGGATGTGAATGGTGCCCCTGGAGGAATGCACCCAGTGATATGGATGCTGGCTTTTCTATCCTCTGCTGACTGCCACAACTCTCCGAAATTGAATTTCTTTCCAACCACCCAGCATCTTGCATTAGAGGACTCTCTTATTTGACGTCATAGGATTTTCAACTTGGAAATATTTTAATGATCTCCTTGGTCAGTCCCTTCCTGGCAGATGATTCCAATCTCTGCTTGAATACCTCTGGTGTTAGGAATCTTAAAGTAGGCTGGCATCATGGCTTTGTAGTGAATAACTGCCCTTTGGCAAATTACTTTCTAAGTCTTTGTGTTCCTTTCTGTAAAACATGGGTAAGACTTGCCAGGTTGTGAGGAGTAGAAACTGTGTGTCTGAAGTGCCTAACCTAGTGCCTGGCACTGTCAGGCCTAACAACAAATGGCAACTATTATCATTGTGCTCATCATCATTATTATACCTAGTGTATTCTGAGATTGCTCATTCCCTTGCCAGCACATTATAAATGAATTTAAGTTTTGCAAGTTCTCTTATTGGAAACTTTGATTAAGTGGGTTATTATTATTATTTTTTAAAATTAACCTTAATGTTAAGGGCAGAATTGTTTATTGAACACCCTCACACACAAATTGATGAGATTTTATTTGGGTTAAAATAAATATGTTTTACCTGTCTGAGAAACTGTAGCATCAAGGGAAATTAGTTTGCAACTTTAGTACAGTTGCCCTTCAAGTGACAATGTGTCCAGCTTCTAACCTCAGTCTGAGTGAAATATTTACTAGCATGAGCTCGTCCGTCAGCACTAAGGCTTGAGATGAGTGCAGTTTTATTACTGGAGAATACTTGGCTTACCTTTGACTGTCCTAGGTGTTTGCTGGCCCTTCTGGGGGCAAAAGTTTAGTTCTCCATTTTACACACCGGAAAATTGAGGTGTATTAATGAGCAAGTTTGTAACTGAACCCCGAGTAGAAGCCAGGCATCCCGATTCCCATTGCTTGTGTCCTTTGGGTTATGCTCCCTATAAACAGAGCCTCCTCGTCTCCTGCAATGATTGGGCATCTCAGACAACTGCCAGGGATCAATAATCTGGTAACTAAAAAATTCTCCTGAGGTGAAAAAAGTGCAGAAATCATCACCCCACACCACCTGAAGCCTCTCTTAAGAAGAAAAGTTAGGGGGGAACCCAAAGAAGAGGGACTTGTGCTAATTGCCTGGCTTCCAGGCCATTGCCTTTTCTACTAGCTCCCATTTTACACTGGCGAATTGCTTACGAAAATGAAAGATGGCTTTTACTCAGTCAAGTTTGGATAGTCGTGGCTTAACTTGCTCAGAGGCCTCCTTATTTGATATTTGGTGGACAATACCAGAGTGGAAAGGATTGCCAACTTGGGATGAGTGAAAGTATGATCAGGTGCTGCTGATGTCACCCCAGAGTGCTGACACTGGCTGCGTGTGCTAGGGAAGAGGAGAGGTTTAGCTTCGAAGATAGGTGTTCTGTAAACACTTTTCTCCCAAATGCTTGAGGGATGGCACCTTCCCCTAGCAGCTACCTTGGTCATTGCAAAAGTGGTTTTCTTTTTTTTTTTTTTTTTGAGACGGAGTCTCGCTCTGTCACCCAGGCTGGAGTGCTGTGGCCGGATCTCAGCTCACTGCAAGCTCCGCCTCCCGGGTTCACGCCATTCTCCTGCCTCAGCCTCCTGAGTAGCTGGGACTACAGGCGCCCGCCACCTCACCCGGCTAGTTTTTTTGTATTTTTTAGTAGAGACAGGGTTTCACCGTCTTAGCCAGGATGGGCAAGAGTGGTTTTCACTTGATTGTCAAGGGGCTATGGGCAAGGGGTGGGTAGATGATGGATGGAACATTAGATAAGAGGGTGGAGAGCAGACATACATGGTATGAAAAAGCCCCTCCAAATAATTCTGATACTTCCTCACCCCCATCCCTCTAGAAATCACTGCCAAAAAGGAAGTAGGGGACAATCTGAGGGAAGAAAATTATCTGTGGAGGCAAGAGAGGATCTAGTTAGTTGTTCCTCATTATCATCTAGGGGTCTTGAGGAATACAGAGGCATGTACTTCATACACAGGAACATTAGAGAAAGGAATTCTTAAATGTTTGAAATCAAGCTGTAGGCAGAAGGAAAACAAGTTAACTGATATTCCTGGCCCATTGAAATTTGCATCTATGCCGGGTGCGGTGGCTCAAGCCTGTAATCCCAGCACTTTGGGAGGCCGAGACGGGCGGATCACGAGGTCAGGAGATCGAGACCATCCTGGCGAACACGGTGAAATCCCGTCTCTACTAAAAAGTACAAAAAAACTAGCTGGGCGAGGTGGCGGGCGCCTGTAGTCCCAGCTACTCGGGAGGCTGAGGCAGGAGAATGATGTAAATCCTGGAGGCAGAGCTTGCAGTGAGCTGAGATCCGGCCACTGCACTCCAGCCTACGCGACAGAGCGAGACTCCGTCTCAAAAAAAAAAAAAAAAAAAAAAAAATTTGCTTCTGCCCGGAGTTCATACTGTTACTCTGTTTTATCTGGTTGAAATACATTTTTGCACATCGAGGCAGTCCAGTCATTCAGCAAACATTCATTGAATATTTATAATGTGCTGGGCACCATGTTAGACGCTTAGGCCATGAAGATGAATACATAGAGCCCTACTCTCAGGTTGGAGTAGGAGAGAGCTCAGATAGGTGGGCTTCTCTTGGACATAGAGGGGAGGGTTCAGCCACACCTTCTTGATGGGAAGGGTTCTAACCATTGCCCTCACTTGGCTCAGGTGCCGGATGTGCTCACTGACATTCTACTCCAAGTCGGAGATGCAGATCCACTCCAAGTCACACACCGAGACCAAGCCCCACAAGTGCCCACATTGCTCCAAGACCTTCGCCAACAGCTCCTACCTGGCCCAGCACATCCGTATACACTCAGGGGCTAAGCCCTACAGTTGTAACTTCTGTGAGAAATCCTTCCGCCAGCTCTCCCACCTTCAGCAGCACACCCGGTAAGGCTGCTCTTGGTTTACCCCACCACCTGGCCGTGAACCCTAAGGCCATGTTACCTGCACCTACTCCTCCACATGTATTTTTTTTTCCCTTTCACCTTTGCCCATTGGTAGCCTCAACCTCCTATTACTGTCTGTGGAAATTATATATCCTAGCTCTTTGGGGGGCCTTGAAAATTGTGGTCTCCAATTCCAAAGTCTGGAACAATTTTTGTGGTTTCTCTCTGTGTCTGTGTTTGGAAATCTTCTGCAGAGCAGGCCTGCTTTTACTATATGCTTCAGTTCAGAGCCAAGGTGTGCATTCAACTTCAGGTCCATGGGGAACAGGCGGTATTGGTCTTTGTTCAAATTACTATTTGGAAGCAGGGTATCTGTGGTGAGTGTGTTAACCTTAGGAAAAAGCGGAGGGTGATGAGATTGACTACTTTAAGGTTACCAGGAGCCATGGGTTGCAGCTCTTCATCATCTCACTGCCATTCTAGCCACCGACTTACGATCAGCAACAACCTAGATCTGGGTGTCCTCTTCATTTGCCTATCCAGGCTGGAGTGCTTTTGGGAGGAGGGAGGAAGGGGGTGCTCTCATCCGTCAAGCAACATCATTTCACCCAGCAGAGAGCTGAGCCCCTGGTGTCGAACTGCTTCCTCCTCCCCCCTTCCCTCCTCTCCTCTCCGGCAGGATCCACTCCAAGATGCACACGGAGACCATCAAGCCCCACAAGTGCCCGCACTGCTCCAAGACCTTCGCCAACACCTCCTACCTGGCCCAGCACCTCCGTATCCACTCGGGGGCCAAGCCCTACAACTGTTCCTACTGCCAGAAGGCCTTCCGCCAGCTCTCCCACCTCCAGCAGCACACACGGTAAGGGAGAGTGGCGGGCTACTGACCCCGCCCCGCTGGCATGCCCTCCCCACCCCCGCCCCGGACACACACAACAACCCGCATGCGGGGGGCGGGGGAGAGACCTGGCTGGAGGAGAGACCTGGCTGGCATCTGGGAGAAGGAAGACCAAACACCACTGGAGATTCAAGTGGACACAGAGAGAGCCTCTCTGGGGCAAGAGCTACGTCGGGGAGCTGCAGTGACTGTATGATATTCACTGGTCCATGGGAGACAGACACGTACCTGGAGTGGAAACAACTTTTCTCTTATTTTCCTCCCTGAAAATACTCATGTACCCGTCTTGCAAGATTTGCCCCTTGATGCCAAAACAGAGTCATTTGAGTGGAGAAGACCGTACCTCTAGCCCTTAGGGCACCAATTATGAACAGAAGATAAAATCAGACATTAGCTGGGCACCAGCCTGGTGACACCCACAGCAACAAGCAAGGCTCCGAGGGATGCCAAGAGTAGAGAACAAAAGAAAACACGTACTAAATGTTCAGAGAGAATCAGCAAACAGAAAATGAAAAACCTCATGCTTTGTAAAGATGCCCGCCCAGTGTTTATCCCGTGAATCTGGAGTGACTAGGAAGAAGTGAACCTGCCAACTAGAAGAAGTGATGATCTCCTTCGGTGCTATCTCAAGTTGGAGTCCAGACTTACAGGCCATAGACCGTCTCACCCGGCTTCTTGTGGATGTGATGATCTCAAAGTGATCAGGCATCTTGCTTTGAGAAGAGGAGGGGAGGAATCAGGCTTTCTTCACAAAGAAGAGGCGTGTCCTGTGACGTTGTTGAGATTTTATACCAGAGGTCCAGAAAAGAACCTGGTCATGGAGATGGTTCTGAAGTTGCTGATGAGGAGCGGGTGTCACTGCACCCTTAAGTCCTTGGCTCATCTTAGCAGAGGGCCCCGTGGTGTTGGGGAAAGAGGTCACATTGGTACTAAACTAGGCATTTCCTGCCATTAGGGGGCTGGACTGCAAAAAGCACTTAGAAGTTTTAATGAGTTTCCATTCATATCACTACTACTCTCCACAATCAGTGTAACTCTGCTTTTCTTTGATACCATAACATTCTCTGGAAGTGATGCTCAAGGCTGAGGGGACTGTTTCTGGCTATAAGGTGGGAGCAAGGAAGACGCGTTGGGCTTTTCTTTTTCCTTGCCATTGTGTTTATCTTATGTTCTTGAATGTTCGTTAGGACAGTTACTGTAGGAGCTGAGTTGTATGCCAAATTGTGGGCTGCCTGTCCCTTGGGTGCCAAGTCCTCAGTCTCTCCTCTCCCAGCAGAGAGGAGCCTCAGCTTGAGCTGAGTGATGCAGGCATTGACCAGAAGCAAAGCGTTAGTACCTGATCCACATCAGAGAGGAAAGCTGGTGCCTCTTGGAGGCCCGTCTGATGTGCCTCCTTAGGAGAGCAGGATTGACCTGGAGAAAACTTGTTGAGCCAGTTCCTAAGTGGTCTTGCTGACATTCTTTCCCTTTCTTCTCATCCTGTGCAGAATCCACACTGGTGATAGACCATACAAATGTGCACACCCAGGCTGTGAGAAAGCCTTCACACAACTCTCCAATCTGCAGGTAAATGTTCCACCCTCCACACAGACCTTGAGTCTGAGACTTGGGGCCATTTGAATAGTATAGTGGTTCTCAAATGTTTTCAGGACTCTTTTACACTCAAAAATTATCGAGGGACCCAAAGAGTTTTTGTTTATGTGGGTAATAGCTATCTATATAGAGGTTGTAAAACTGAAAAACCTGAAAAATATTTATAATGGTAATCTGTTTAGAAAGAACAAAAACCCATTGTGTGTTAACATGAATAACATATTCCAAGACCCTCCAAAAACAACTGAGTGAGAAGAATGGCATGATTATACATTTTTGCAGGTGTCTATTTTTAATTTTGGGGACAGGACCTTGCTCTGTCACCCAGGCTGAGTGCAGTGGTGTGATCACGGCCCACTGCAGCCTCAGCCTCCCGGTCTCAAGTGATCCTTTCACCTCAGCCTCCCAAGTAGCTGGGATTATAGGCATGCACCACCACACCTGGCTGGTTTTTTAATTTTTGTAGAGATGGGGGTCTTGCTGTCTTGCCTAGGTTGGTCTCGAACTCCTGGACAGAGGCCATCCTCCCACCTCAGCCTCCCCAAAGTGCTGGGATTGCAGGCATGAGTCATCGCACCTGGCACAGGGATCTTTAATGTCTTAAGCTAGAAGATGAGTAGATTCTCATATCTGCTGCATCTGGCCTATTGTGTTGTCACACATCATGTAACCTCTGTAAAGGTTACATGTAAAACATATGGCAAAGTGAAGCCACTTGAAATTTTGAGGGAAGCAAGATTTCAGTTAGGTTTTTCATTTTGTGTGTGTGTGTGTGTGTGTGTGTGTGTGTGTGTGTGTGTTTGAGACAGGCTCGCTCTGTCACCTAGACTGGAGTGCAATGATACGATCTCAGCTCACTGCAGCTTCCACTTCCCGGGTTCAAGAGAGACAAAGGCAAACATTGTCTTATTATTTTGAAAAGATTTGGCTGGGCGCAGTGGCTCACACCTGCAATCTCAACACTTTGGGAGGCCGAGGCGGGCGGATCACCTGAGCTCAGGAGTTCGAGACCAGCCTGGCCAACACGGTGAAACTTCATCTCTACTAAAAATACAAAAAAAAATTAGCCGGGCATGGTGGCATGTGCCTGTAGTCCCAGCTACTTGCAGGGTGAGGCAGGAGAATCGCTTGAACCCAGGAAGCAGAGGTTGCAGTGAACCAAGATTGCACCACTGCACTCCAACCTGAACGACAAAGTGAGACTCCATCTAAAAAAAAAGAAAAAAGAGTTTTGATCCTGTGGGCCCCCTGCGAAGATCTTAGTGTTCCCTAAAGATCCCCGTGCCTCACTTTAAGAACTACTGGACTGGTGAGACGGGCATAAGCTGTCTTGGGATCCCGGTATGTGCTGCATGAGGTATGCTTCCACCCTTAGCCTGTAGCTTCTCAAGTTTCATTTGAAACAATTTCTACTTTCTTCAGATGGAGAGAGAAGCTGGGAGGCCTGACACCTACCTTTTTGCTTTCCATCAAGGTCAAGGGGGCAGGAGGGAAGAGGACAATGTATTCATTCTGGTTTCTCCCAATTTTCTCAGTCCCACAGACGGCAACACAACAAAGATAAACCCTTCAAGTGCCACAACTGTCATCGGGCGTACACGGATGCAGCCTCACTGGAGGTGCACCTGTCTACGCACACAGTGAAGCATGCCAAGGTGTACACCTGCACCATCTGCAGTCGGGCATACACATCAGTGAGTGCTCCATTTCTTCTCTCCTTCCTCATAGTCCTCTAAGAGTACAGTCCACTTCATCCCATTTTCTGGGTAGAGATCTGTTGCAGCGAATACCCGGCCTCCCTAGCTCCAACTTAGCAGAACAAGTAAGTGTTCAGAAATTAATTAGACCCATAGCCGAGGAATTTAGGGGATGCCTGATCCCCTAATCCTATAGAGATTGATAAACTGTAATTCTTCATTTTACTTAAACATAAGGCAAAATAAAGCCACTTGAAATTTTGAGGGGAGCAAGATTTCAGTTAGGTATTTTCTTTTCTTTTTTTTTTTTTTTGAGACAGAGTCTCGCCTTATCACTCAGGCTGGAGTGCAGTGGTGTAATCTCGGCTCACTGCAACCTCCACCTCCTGGGTTCAAGCGATTCTCCTGCCTCAGCCTCCTGAGTAGCTGGGATTACAGGTGCATGTCCCCTCGCCCAGTAAATTTTTGTATTTTTAGTAGAAACGGGGTTTCACCATGTTGCCCAGGCTGGTCTCAAACTCCTGACCTCAAGTGATCCACCTGCCTTGGCCTCCCAAAGTGCTGGGATTACAGGCATGAGCCACCACACCTGGCCCAGTTAGATATTTTCTATGAGACTCCAGGAAAGGTTGTAAGGTTGTTTCATTCAGGGGTCTTCGAAAAAAATAGCA
This sequence comes from Macaca fascicularis, assembly GCF_037993035.2. Lineage (NCBI taxonomy): Eukaryota > Metazoa > Chordata > Mammalia > Primates > Cercopithecidae > Macaca > Macaca fascicularis. Next base: position 7,594,080 of record NC_088385.1, on the reverse strand, counting down.
GCTCATTCCTTTGCCAGTTGAATGCTCACTGACTTCTAAAGGTTCCCCTCTCTTTTTTCTCTCAGTAGTGAGCCACTGAAAGTCTTACTTGAGTTTTGCTCAGTCTTGGCTCCAGAAAACCAGTATAAACCTTAACTCTAGCAGAATCAGAGCCTAGGGTGCTAGTTACAAGTAATCTCTTTTCCTTCTTCTTCATCCCTCAACTTCTTTTTACCATCTCCCTCAGGAAACATACCTTATGAAACATATGCGCAAACACAACCCTCCTGATCTTCAGCAACAAGTGCAGGCAGCAGCGGCGGCGGCAGCAGTGGCCCAGGCCCAGGCGCAGGCCCAGGCTCAAGCTCAAGCGCAAGCCCAGGCTCAGGCTCAGGCTCAGGCCCAGGCCCAGGCCCAGGCCCAGGCCTCCCAGGCATCACAGCAGCAGCAGCAGCAGCAGCAACAGCCACCACCACACTTCCAGTCTCCTGGGGCAGCCCCCCAGGGTGGGGGTGGTGGGGACAGCAACCCCAACCCTCCACCCCAGTGTTCCTTTGACCTGACCCCCTATAAGACGGCGGAGCATCATAAGGACATCTGCCTCACTGTCACCACCAGCACCATCCAGGTGGAGCACCTGGCCAGCTCTTAGAGATCCGTGCTGCCACCCACTGGGAAGAGGAAGAAGTAGTCCTGGTTTCTTCTTTCTCCAACTCCTCTTGGTGGGAAAAGTCCTCTTCTTCACAGGCCTTGGCTCCCTCTCCTTGGGCCTCAGGCACAGCTTTCCTTCACAGGATACCATCCTTTTTCTGAACTCTTCAAAAGGAACATCAGCCCTCCTGATTGCAAAGGAATACTGAGCTGATGGTATCATCCAGCAGCCTCCCCTCCCAAGCAAAGCTTTTAAAATTGGGGGTTGGTGCTCAAGGGAAGGATTTGCTATGACCTCATAGAAACTTGTCCAGTGTGGTCACTTACCCTATCCTTACCCTCCTTATCCTCAAAGTTTGGGTTGATAGAAGACTAGAGGCTGGCCCTCCCAGATAACAGAGAAAAGGGAGCCCCAAATGCAACCAGCCTCTTGTTCTATTCTTGCCTGCAAAAGAACAGAGGTTTCTCAGTTGCCTCAGTCCCTGAGAGCCATTTCTTCCCCTGCATCGTCTCACTTCACTTCCTGTTGACTGCTGGTAGAAGATTTGGGGTAGGGGACAGACCTCCTTTTATTTGAAGGGGGCAAGGGCTGAGATGTGGTCCCCAAGGGGCCAGAAATTTCCAAGTTGGTCACAGGTGGCTTAGAAGTGTGGGTTATGGTTTTAGGGATTTCATTGGAGCCTCTCTCCTTCTCTGCCTACACAGACCCTATACTCTCAGTCTCCCCAACCCACCCCCCAAGGAGCTGTGGGAGGCTTTGTGTTATCTGTGAAACTCCAAAACCGGGGTGTTGCGGAGAAGGGAGAGTTCAAGGCAAACACAAGGACTGGACTTAGCTCCCTAGGTGCCACGGTCAGATGCCGGACACGGATTTATATATAAATATATATATATAAATATATTATACCCACTCATCACGGCCATCTTTGTTGTAACCATTTCTGTGTTTATAAATGCATTATCTCTGAGAATTTTCATATTTGATGTTTTGTTTATTTTTGTCCTTTTTTTCCCTCCCTCCACCCCTGTCCTCCAGCCACAGCATTTTTTTTTTGTCTTTTTTTTTTTTTTTTTAAATCATGGCAGATTTCAGAGAAAAGGAAATTAAAAAAAAAAAATCAGGAAACCAGTTGTTATAAAGCAATCTAAAAATGAAGAAAAAAAAAAAAGAAAAAACCTTATGTACAAACCAAGGGGTGTTTTTAGAACATTGTATAGAAATAAATTCATGTAAAAGGATCAGAGGCAGTGGAGCTACTGATGTGAGCGAGCATGCGGAAAAGGCATTTGGGGAGGTGTCCAAGAATAGTATTTATAAGCTGATGAATAGCAGAGTGTGTGTGTGATGAACGAGTGCTTGTGTGATGATGTCCCATGTGTGCGGTTCTCCAGTCGTGGAAGGGCACAGTTTCATGACGTCTCCAGTGAATCCTGGCTGATGAGGACTTCTACATACACATTCTGTCAGGGGGGATTGCATTTCCTAAATAGGTGAGAGCAAGGCTTTGGTTGTGTGTTAACCCAACAGCTCAGCTCCCTATGGAAGAAAAATGGAAGCCTCTTGGAAGGATCCACACTCCTGCCTGAGTCTGGAGTAGGGGCTTGCAGTTGGCAGCGTATCCATATGTATGTTTATTGACTTGTGGAAATCATAACCGGTTAAGGGGTGCAAGATTGGTTTATGCAGGAGAGCTGTAGTACTGTGGAGTAGAATGTGATCATGAAACCTGGACTTAAGCCCTTTGCCTACCATCAACCAGTGTTGACCAGGGTGCTGCTTCAACTGTTAGTGAAGGGATTGGACTAGATAACTCTCAAGATACCTTTTTTGAGAATTAAGAAGCTTGCTTTAAGCCTGGATGTGGTGGCTCACACCTGTAATCCCAGCATTTTGGGAGGCCGAGGCAGGCAGATCACTTGAGGTCAGGAGTTCAAGACCAGCCTGGCCATTGTGAAACCCCATCTCTACTAAAAATACAAAAAAAATGATCTGGGCATAGTGGTGGGCATCTACAATCTCAGCTACTCAGGCTGAAGCAGGAGGATCTTTTGAACCCAGGAGGCAGAGGTTGCAGTGAGCCAAGATCATGCCACTGCACTCCAGCCTGGGCGACAGAGTGAGACTGTCTCAAAAAAATACAAAAATTAGCCAGGTGTTGTGGCACACGCCTGTAGTCCCAGCTACAGGCTGAGGCAGAAGAATCACTTGAACCTGGGAGGCAGAGGTTGCAGTGATCTGGTATCGCACCACTGCACTCCAGGCCGGGCCACGGAGTGAGATTCTGTCTGGAAAAAGAAAAAGAGAAGAAAACCTTGCTTTAAGCACTGAAAAAGTCGTGAAAGTTGTGACCAAGCTCCCACATCCCGAGAACTGGTGGTTCTCTGGGACTGCTGGCCAATAGTACTTGTTACCTAGTTGGGCTGGGATAAATAAAGTACACTTAATTTAGTGCTAGATATCCTGTGTGGGCACCTAAGGTGGTCTATCAATATGTTGTGTAATACCAATGAATGTATCACATATGACCAAATATGCCAGTGTTTCTTAGCTCCCTGGATATTTACTTGCTTTTCCTCCCACTCTCAACAGCTCTTGAAAAGGTTCTAATGGCCCTAACTTCACCAGTATTAAAACTTATTGCAACAACCCTATGAGGTAGGTAGTATTCTCACTGTATAGTAAAACAGGCACAGAGATTAAATTACTTACCGAAAAGCATGACTCTTATAATGAGAGCAAAATTTCCTGGATTCTATTGCTGTATCTTACTACCTGCACACTAGTAAACCTGGGGTTTACGGACTACAGATCCTCTCAGCCCTGATACCCCCACCACTCTACAGCCCCTGACCCCTTTCTCTAGCCTGCTATTACTGTCCAGATAATGTTTCAAATACATCCCTGCAGCCATCTCAAAGCAAAACAAAGCAACTTCCAATCCGCCCCGGGTTGGAAGTTCCTCCTCTTCATGTATTTGGTAGAAATTAATATAGCTGAAAGTCTGTCTCATTAAAAACTTGACATAGGCCGGGCGCGGTGGCTCAAGCCTGTAATCCCAGCACTTTGGGAGGCCGAGACGGGCGGATCACGAGGTCGGGAGATCGACCTGGCTAACACGGTGAAACCCCGTCTCTACTAAAAAAATACAAAAAACTAGCCGGGCGAGGTGGTGGGCGCCTGTAGTCCCAGCTACTCAGGAGGCTGAGGCAGGAGAATGGCGTGAACCCGGGAGGCGGAGCTTGCAGTGAGCTGAGATCCGGCCACTGCACTCCAGCCTGGGCGACAGAGCGAGACTCCGTCTCAAAAAAAAAAAAAAAAAAAAAAAAAAAAACTTGACATAAGACATTGATAATTCTTATGAAGGGTGTGTGAGGGTATGAAAGGCGTGAGGGGTGGCAGCTATCTCTAAGATGCTATCTTACTAACACCACTATTAGGTTATGGCCTTTGAGTTCTATTTGCCTAGTGTGTTGGCAGACTCTCATACCCTTGACTGCTTTCCATTCTGATGGAAACCATAGAAATCACTCTACCATAGCTAACTAGAGTGATGGCTGGCAACTAGCTAGCCAACTAGCCCTGTAGTGATAGTGCTGCATCACTCGACCCCTTCAGAATTATGATGCTAACATCACATATAAACAAAAGGAAAACAAAAACATGAGGTTTCCCCCTTAGAGAGTAGCAAGAGGTGCCAGGCACAGTGAATCACGCCTGTAATCCCAGCACTTTGAGAGGCTGAGGAGGGCAGATCGCCTGAGGTCGGGATTTCAAGACCAGCCTGACCAACATGGAGAAACCCCGTCTCTACTAAAAATACAAAATTAGCCAGGTGTGATGGTGCATGCCTGTAATCCCAGCTACACGGGAGGCTGAGGCAGGAGAATCACTTGAACCTGGGAGGTGGAGGTTGTGGAGAGATGGCTCCATGATCACGCTATTGCACTCCAGCCTGGGCAACAAGAGTGAAAATTCTGTCTCAAAAAAAAAAAGTAGCAAGAGGGCAACGTCAGAAGTAATATTTTGGCCGGGCGCGGTGGCTCAAGCCTGTAATCCCAGCACTTTGGGAGGCCGAGATGGGCGGATCACGAGGTCAGGAGATCAAGACCATCCTGGTTAACACGGTGAAACCCCGTCTCTACTAAAAATACAAAAAAACTAGCCGGGCGAGGTGGCGGGCGCCTGTAGTCCCAGCTACTCGGGAGGCTGAGGCAGGAGAATGGCGTAAACCCGGGAGGCGGAGCTTGCAGTGAGCTGAGATCCGGCCACTGCACTCCAGCCTGGGCGACAGAGCGAGACTCCGTCTCAAAAAAAAAAAAAAAAAAAAAAAAAAAAAAAAAAAAAAAAAAAAAAAAAGAAGTAATATTTTATATGTGAAAGTATTCGAGTATAAAGTACAGGAGGTCTGACAAAAGATGTGCAGAATTATAGCATTATTGTCATTATTTGTATTTATAAGTAGAAAGTTGATAATCCTTCTCAAGCTTAAAAAATAATGCTGGGGGAGATGGTGTTTGTGTGAGTGAAAAGAAATGCAAAGGGTTTAAATCTCTCAAGGCTTGATACTCTTCCCCAACTTCCTTAAGAAACTAACTGGCTTGAAAAAAGTCATATTCTGCAAAGAGGGAAAAAAAGCTGTATCTTCCAGTCGCTGAGAAGGGATGTTTACGCAATATAAGCCTAAAGTGAACAGTTACCCCTGCACCGATTGCTATACATTCCCGTTTTGGAGGGAAAAAAGTTTGCCCGATAATGCAAAATGGCGACCTTCAGTGACGTCATACCTGTCTCGGTCGCGTCCTGGGGTCTCTGTAAGGGCGGAAGCGGGCTACAGCTGCCTCACTATGGGCGGTCGTGGCTACCATGCAAAAGGAAAAGTTTGAGCGTCGGGCGGATGTGTACCGGCGGTAACATAGTAAGGGCGGAAGTTCTCCTTTTAAGGGCGGAAAGGCTTTAGCCCCAAAATGGCTTCGGACCCTGTCGCGTTATAGTCACTTCCGGGGCGGATCGGAAGTTGCTTTGTTTTGCTTCGAGATGGCTGCGGGGATGTATTTGGAACATTATCTGGACAGTAAGAGCAGGCTGGAGGTGGGGGTCGGGGCTGTAGAGTGGTGCGGGGATCAGGGATGAGAGGATCTGTAGCCCTTAAGTCTCAATGACGAGAAGGTTACAATTGTGAGGGGGTTCTGTGGCAGGAAATATTGGAGGGTGCGGAGAAAGAGGGGGCGGGGCAGCAGGATCGAGGCCCCGCTGTTGGGGGTAGAGGAGGGAGGGGCTGCGGTGTGGGGGTTAGGGACGTGTCTTGAAGGGCTAGTGTGCACGGCCGGGAAGATAATTGCTGCCCCCATTCTCCAGCGTCTCCAGCCTCTGGGTAGATTTTTTTCCTATAGTCGTTCAGAATCGTTATCACCCACTGTCATTTGGAGCAGCGGTGAAGACCCCTCCTCCACCCCATTCTTCCTCAGAAGTGGCTTCTCGTGGGGTTGAGAGTGGTGGTGGTGAGAGTGGTGGTGGTGAGAGTGGTGGTGGTGAGTGACCACTGTCAGATGATGAGCTGGAACGCTTCTCTTCGTGGAGTAAAGATCTAATTCCCATCAAATGAAAATCTGGTGTTATGCCATTTATGTAAACCACCCCTGCACAAAGCCTGTCGCCCTATGCGCTTACATTTGTTTTAGGGCCCGGAGTCATTTATTCAACAAATATTTATTGAGTTCCTACTATGGGTCAGACATAATGGCAGGCACTAGGGATAGAAAAATGGGTAAGACAAGGCCCCTGCCCTCAAGAAGCTCTCGATCTAGAAGGAAACAGATTCTGCAAGTAATTGTAAAACACTGTGACAAGTGAAATAATGGAAATCCATTAAAAAGGACATTTGGTAGGCAACACTGCAGAAAAGGGGGGTAATTACCTGGCGATGTAGGAAAAGCTTTACAGAGGAGGTGATGTTTGAATAGGGTCTTGAAGGTTGTTTGCCAGTGAGGAGAGAAAAAGGGAATTCTAGGTTGGGGAAAGTGTCTGCAAAGGTACTGTGATAGGTTTGTGGCAAAGTCAAGGGTGTTTGATATTTATGACTCAGAGGTCAGCGTATTTAATATTTATGACTCTAAGGTAAGAAATTGAGAAACGAGACTGGAGAAAGAAGCTGAGGCTAGATTGGACAAAGTCTTTTAAGCCAAACTAAGAAGTTTGCATTTTAAAGTACAATGTGATTTTTATAAACGAAAATGACTAATATATGGTACATTGAAGCATGATATCACTGATAACAGAGATCAATTTAGTGATAACATTCCAGGACAGAGATAAGAACCTGATTTTAGGGAGTTATGGAAGTATTTAGGAGTTAAATATGAAAGGACTGCCGGGCGCGGTGGCTCAAGCCTGTAATCCCAGCACTTTGGGAGGCTGAGACGGGCGGATCACAAGGTCAGGAGATCGAGACCATCCTGGCTAACACGGTGAAACCCCGTCTCTACTAAAAAATACAAAAAACTAGCCGGGCGCGGTGGCGGGCGCCTGTAGTCCCAGCTACTCGGGAGGCTGAGGCAGGAGAATGGCGTAAACCCGGGAGGCGGAGCTTGCAGTGAGCTGAGATCCGGCCACTGCACTCCAGCCTGGGCGACAGAGCCAGACTCAGTCTCAAAAAAAAAAAAAAAAAAGAAAGGACTGACTGACTGGGTGGTTGAGAGAGAAGGAAGAATCTAAGGTGGCTTCTTGCTGCTTAGAAAGTGAGGTAGACAGGCTGGGCACAGAATCTTATGCTTGTAATCCCAGCACTTTGGGAGGCCAAGGTGGGCAGATCACTTGAGGTCAGGAGTTTGAAACCAGCCTGGCCAACATGGTGAAACCAGTCTCTATTTAAAAAAAAAAAAAAATTTATCTGGGCATGGTAGCATGTGACTCTAATCCCAGCTACTTGGGAGGCTGAGTCAGGAGAATCACTTGAACCCAGGAGGTGAAGATTGCAGTGAGCCAAGATCATACCACTGCACTCCAGCCTGGGCGACAGAGAGAGACTCTGTGTCCCTCTTAAAAAAAAAAAAAAAAAAAAAAAGGCCGGGCGCGGTGGCTCAAGCCTGTAATCCCAGCACTTTGGGAGGCCGAGACGGGTGGATCACGAGGTCAGGAGATCGAGACCATCCTGGCTAACACGGTGAAACCCCGGCTCTACTAAAAAATACAAAAAACTAGCCGGGCGAGGTGGCGGGCGCCTGTAGTCCCAGCTACTCCGGAGGCTGAGGCAGGAGAATGGCGTGAACCTGGGAGGCGGAGCTTGCAGTGAGCTGAGATCTGGCCACTGCACTCCAGCCTGGGCGACAGAGCGAGACTCCGTCTCAAAAAAAAAAAAAAAAAAAAAAAAAAAAAAAAAAAAAAAAAAAAACTTGTGGCCAGGCCAGGTGGCTCACGCCTGTAATCCCAGCACTTTGGGAGGCTGAGGCGGGCGGATCACGAGGTCAGGAGATCGAGACCAGCCTGGCTAACACAGTGAAACCCCGTCTCTACTAAAAATACAAAAAAATTAGCTGGGCGTGGTGACGGGCACCTGTAGTCCCAGCTACTCAGGAGGCTGAGGCAGGAGAATCGCTTGAACCTGGGAGGCGGAGGTTACAGTGAGCCACTGCATTCCAGCCTGAGCAACAGAGTTAGACTCCGTCTCAAAACAAAAACAAAAAGGCTGGGAGTGGTGGCTCACGCCTGTAATCCTAGCACATTGGGAGGCTGAGATGAGTGGATCACCTGAGGTCAGGAGTTCAAGACCAGCCTGGCTAACATGGTGAAACCGTCTTTACTAAAAATACAAAAATTAGCTGGGCATGTTGGCAGGTGCCTGTAATCCCAGCTACTTGGGAGGCTGGGGCACAAGAATCCTTTGAACCCGAGATTGTGCCATTGCACTCCAGCCTGGGTGACAAGAGCGACACTGCACCTCAAAAGAAAAGAAACGAAAGTTAGAGGAGAAAAGATCATGCCAACTGCTGCAGAGATATTTTTTAGGATAGGTTTAATAACACCGTTAGATTTGGTACATCGACGGTGACTTAATCTTGTGAACTGGTGGTAGCAGACCTGAAGTTGTACGTTTAAACAGTAGAGGCATTTTGTTTTTTTTTTTATTTATTTTGTTTTAGGTGTTTTTGTTTGTTTGTTTTTGAGACAGAGTCTCGCTCTGTCGCCCAGGCTGGAGCGCAATGATGCGATCTTGGCCCACTGCAACCTCTGCCTCCTGGGTTCAAGCAATTCTCCTGCCTCAGCCTCCCGAGTAGCTGGGACTACAGGTGCCCGCCACCATACCCAGATAATTTTTGTATTTTTAGTAGAGACAGGGTTTCACTGTGTTGGCCAGGTTGGTCTTGAACTCCCGACCTCAGGTGATCCACCCACCTTGGCCTCCCAAAGTGCTGGGATTACAGGCATGAGCCACCATGCCAGGCATTTTATTTTTAATATATATATTTAATTTTTTAGACACAGAATCTGGCCATGTTGCCCAGGCTGGTCTCAAACTCCTGAGATCAAGTGATCTGCCAGCCTTGGCCTCCCAGAGTGCTGGGATTAGAGGCGTGAGCCCCTGTGCCCGGCCAGTAGAGGCATTTTGAAAGTTTTAGGTGGAGTCTTGGGAAGAGATTTTTCTTGTACTGAGGGGACAAATATTCATGCATTTATTCAAGTATTTTACTGACTACTTGCTCTTCGCAAGTCATAATTCTAAACACTAGGGAAACAGGAGAGAATATGATAGCCATGTTCGGCGTGGGGAGACAGATACCAAATAACTAATTACACAATTATTATTTTTTTATTTTTTTGTTTTTTGAAACAGTCTTGCTCTTTTGCCCAGGCTGCAACCTCCACCTCCCTGGTTCAAGCAATTGTCCTGCCTCAGTCTCCCGAGTAGCTGGAACTACAGGCACAGGCCACCATGCCCATCTAATTTTTTTTTTTTTTTTTTTTTTTTTGAGACGGCATCTCGCGCTGTCGCCCAGGCTGGAGTGCAAGTGGCATGATCTCAGCTCATTGAAAGCTCTGCCTCCCGGGTTCACACCATTCTCCTGCCTCAGCCTCCTGAGTAGCTGGGACCACAGGCGCTTGCCACCATGCTCAGCTGATTTTTTTGTATTTTTAGTAGAGACGGGGTTTCACCGTGTTAGCCAGGTTGGTCTCGATCTCCTGACCTCATGATCCACTCTCCTCAGCCTCCCAAAGTGTTGGGATTACAGGTGTGAGCCACTGCACCCAGCCTAATTTTTGTTTTGTTTTGTTTTTGAGATAGAGTCTCGCTCTGTCGCTCAGGCTGGAGTGCAGTGGTGCAATCTCAGCTCACTGCAACCTTCACCTCCTGGATTTAAGCAATTCTTGTGCCTCAGCCTCTCAAATATTTGGGATTACAGGTTTCACCATGTTGGCAAGGCTGGTCTTGAACTCCTGACTTTAAGTGAGCCACCCGCCTCGGCCTCCCAAAGTGCTAAGATTACAGGTGTGAGCCACCGTGCCTGGCCCTAATTTTTGTATTATTAGTAGAGATGGGGTTTTGCCAGGTTGCCTAGGCTGGTCTTGAACTCCTCGCCTTGAGTGATCCACCTGTCTTCCAGAGTGCTGGATTACAGGCGTGGGCCACTGCACCCAGCCAACTAATTACACATTTATTTAATTACAGTTGGATAAGTGCTTTAAAAAGGTAGATAGAATACCTTGACATAGATCTAGGGCAGTTCACAGAGCCTAGGAAAGTTGAGTTTGAGCTGAACTTTGGAAGAACGAACAGGAATTTAATAGGCCAAGAGGGATGGGGTGGATGGGATGAGGAGAAGCAAGCAGTGCCTTCCAACTAGAGAGAACAGCATGTGGAAAGCCGAGTGGCAGGAGCAGAGGCCAGTTTGGGGCAGTGAGAGGAGGCCAGTATCGGCAGAGCAGAGCACAAAGGGAGACAGAGTGAGTTAAGGCTGGTGTGAGGTAAGCGAGGGCCAGAAAGCGCGGCACATCTTCAGAGCAGTAGGAGGTCACCAGAAGGTTATAAGCTGGAGAGTGACTTGATTAGGTTTGCATGTTTTATTTTTGTGTTTTGTTTTTGTTTTTGTTTTTTTGAGTCAGTGTCTTGCTCTGTCATCCAGGCTGGAGTGCATTGGTGTGATCTTGGCTCACTGAAACCTCCACCTCCCAGGTTCAAGGGATTCTCGTGCCCCAGCCTCCCAAGTAGCTGGGATTACAGGCGTGTGCACCAAGCCCGGCTAAGTCTTTGTATTTTTGGTAGAGACGGGGTTTCACCATGTTGCCCAGGCTGGTCTTGAACTCCTCAGCTCAGCTGATCCATCCACCTGGGGCCCCCCAAAGTGCTGGGATTATAGGCATGAGCCACTGTGCCTGGCCAGGTTTGCACTTTTTTTTTTTTTTTTTTTTTTTGAGACGGAGTCTCGCTCTGCCGCCCAGGCTGGAGTGCAGTGGCCGGATCTCAGCTCACTGCAAGCTCCGCCTCCTGGGTTCATGCCATTGTCCTGCCTCAGCCTCCCGAGTAGTTGGGACTACAGGCGCCCGCCACCGCGCCCGGCTAGTTTTTTGTATTTTTTAGTAGAGACGGGGTTTCACCATGTTAGCCAGGATGGTCTCGATCTCCTGACCTCGTGATCCGCCCGTCTCGGCCTCCCAAAGTGCTGGGATTACAGGCCTGAGCCACCGCGCCCGGCCCAGGTTTGCACTTTTTAAAAAGGACATTCTGGCTGCTATATGGAAGTAGATTGGAAGTGTTAGGTGTATAATAGAGGATACCAGGAGACTATTTATAATTTGAGGACAAAGAGCTTGGAGGCAGAGATTGAAAATAAAAGAAAGGGGCCGGGCACGGTGGCTCATGTCTGTAGTCCCAGCACTTTGGGAGACCGAGGCAGGAGGATCACCTGAGGCCAGGAGTTCAAGACCAGTCTGGCCAGAATGGTGAAACCCTGTGTCTACTAAAAATACAAAAATTAGTCAGGTGTGGTGGCACGCGCCTGTAGTCCCAGCTACTCCGGAGGCTGAGGCAGGAGAATCACTTGAACCCGGGAGGCAGAGGTTGCAGTGAGCCAAGATTGTGCCACTGTACTCCAGCCTGGGTAACAGAGCAAGACTCTGTCTCAAAAAACAAAAAAGGAAAAGAAAGGAAAGGGAAGAGCTTTTTTTTTTTTTTTTTTCTTTTTCTTTTTGAGACAGAGTCTCACTCTGTCACCAGGCTGGAGTGCAGTGGTGCAATCTTGGCTCACTGCAACCTCCACCTCCCAGGTTCAAGTGATTCTCCTGCCTCAGCCTCCTAAGTAGCTAGGATTACAGGTACGCGCCATCACACCTGGCTAATTTTTATATTTTTAGTAGAGACAGGCTTTCGCCATGTTGGCCAGGCTGGTCTCAAACTCCTGACCTCGTGATCCACCTGCCTCAGCCTCCCAGAGTGCTGGGATTACAGGCTTGAGCCACCACACCTGACGGGAAGAGCATTTGTAAAGGAAGGTCACTGAAGGCAAAAAGGGTGGGATAGCTATGCAAAAATGGAAAGGTTTTGTAGAGAAAGAGTTAAGCATGGCCTGTCATGAGAGAACTGATAAATCCTGTCACAGATAAATCCAGAGGTTCAGAGGAAGGAAAACTGAGCTGCACTTTATTTTTTGTTTGTTTGGTGGTGGTGTTTTTTCTTTTTTGAGACAAAGTCTCCCTGTCTCCGAGGCTGGAGTGCAGTGGCGTGATCTCGGCTCACTGCAAGCTCTGCCTCCCGGGTTCTTGCCATTCTCCTGCCTCAGCCTCCCGAGTAGCTGGGACTATAGGCGCCTGCCACCACGCTGAGCTAATTTTTTGTATTTTTGGTAGAGATGGGGTTTCACCATGTTAGCCAAGATGATCTTGATATCCTGATCTCGTGATCCACCTGCCTTGGCCTCCCAAAGTGCTGGGATTACAGGTGTGAGCCACCGTGCCCGGCCATTTGTTTTTGAGGCAGGGTCTTGCTCTATCGCCCAGGCTGGAGTGCAGTGGCTCAATCACGGCTCATAGCAACCTCTGCCTCCTGGATTCAAGTGATTCTCATGCCTCAGCCTCCCAAGTAGCTGGGATTGGAGGTGCACACCATCACACCAGGCTAATTTTCATATTTTTAATAGAGATGGGGGTCTCGCCATGTTGGCCAGGCTGGTCTTGAACTCCTGGCCTTGAGTGATCCACCCCCTCGGCTTCCCAAAGTGCTGGGATTACAGGCATGAGCCACCATGTCCAGCCTGAACTGCACTTTAAAAGGAACTGTAAGGCCTATGCACAGTCAGTCCTGTGATTCTCTGTTTCTCTCTTGCGTAGGTATTGAAAACCTTCCCTTTGAATTACAGAGAAACTTTCAGCTCATGAGGGACCTAGACCAAAGAACAGAGGGTACGTATAGAGTAAAAAGTTTTGGTATAAAATGAGTGTGTGTAATCATTTATTTTTCTACTTGATGTTACCGTATCATCTGGTATGTTCTGGAGAACTGTGACTTCTCTCTCTTCTTTTTTATGCCCTTGGAATTCTTAAAACAGGATAATGATCCTCATTTCTGTATCAGCTTTTTCATAACAAATAGAGTGTTGTGAAAACACCGCAAGAATTCAAAGATGCTATGTTCTTTATATCTTCCTCAAGAAGAATTAGCCGGGCGTGGTGGCTCACACCTGTAATCTCAGCACTTTGGGAGGCCTAGACTGGCAGATAACTTAAGGCTAGGAGTTTGAGACCAGCCTGGCCACATGGTGAAATCCCATCTCTACTAAAAATACAAAAATTAGCCAGGTGTGGTGGCATGCGCCAGTAATCCCAGCTACTCGGGAGGCTGAGACATGAGAATCGTTTGAACCTGGGAGGTGGAGGTTGTAGTGAGCCAAAATCATGCCACATGCCATTGCACTCCAGCCTAGGCAACAGAGCAAGACTCTGTCTCAAAAAAAAAAAAAAAAAAAAAAGGAAGAATTAAAGAAAGTCAACTCAAGTCATTTCTGCTCTCCACGTTTGATATGTTTATAGGATGACTAGAATGTTTCTACTTCTCTGCATTGTTAATGTTACTGTCACAAATTCCCAGTGTGACTTTAGACTGCAACATATGTTAGTAGATGGGAGGTTTGCTATATGAGAAGTCCTTAAAAAGAGAAAGAAAAAAGAAAGAGAGGAAAGAAAAAAAAAGTAGTAATTGACATCAGGATCTCTACACCATTCACACTTACAGAAGCGTTAGATACCATCTCCGGCCTTGAACATTGAGCAAATTTGGCTGCATTGGGGCGTTCACTTGGTTTCTTCAAATCAAAGATGTCTGTTGGAGCTATTCCCGTACCCACTGAAGGATCTGTAGTCTTGTCTTCCATTCTATGTAGCCATATTCAAGGATGTAACAGGCTGGTTTTGAGATACATGAAGCTGTGTCTTAAGTTACTCTGAGTTTACACATGAAAAGGTGAACATCATCGAAAACCCTGGATGTAGTTCCCTGAGAACCGCCTGCCGAATGGTGAGAACCAGATTGCTTTTTTTATAATACAGTTGTAACGCTTGAGTTCATGCATGGAAAGACCAGTTGGAGATTATGGAACTATATGCTTTTTCAGCTTCTTCCAAGGGCCTGGAATGAATGGAGTATAAACAGTATATTCACAGATCCTCCTGGTTATCTGTTGCTGCACTACGTTAGAGTCAGACTTGCCTCTTTCAACTGACATATTTATGAGTCCTACATAAATTTCAGTAAACATCTATAGACTCAATGTCCTGGGACATTACCATTCTTCCAATATTAAAACATTTGGGGCCGGATGCAGTGGCTCACACCTGTAATCCCATCACTTTGGGAGGCAGAGGCAGGTGAGTCTCCTGAGGTCAGGAGTTTGAGACCAGCCTGGCCCACATGGTGAAACCCCGTCTCTACTAAAAATACAAAAATTAGTTGGGTGTGGTGGCGCATGCCTGTAATCCCAGCTACTCGGGAGGCTGATGCAGGAGAATCACTTGAACCTGGGAGGTGGAGGTTGCAGTGAACTGAAATCACACCACTGCACTCCAACCTGGGTAACACAGTGAGACTCGGTCTCAAAATAAATAAATAAATAATAAAATAAAACATTTGGGAGGCTGGGTGCGGTGGCTTATGCCTGTAATCCCAGTACTTTAGGAGGCCAAGGCAGGCAGATCACTTGAGTTCAGAACTTTGAGACCAGCCTAGCCAACATGGTGAAACCACATCTCTACTAAAAATACAAAACTTAGCCAGATATGGTGGCACACACCTGTAGTCCCAGCTACTTGGGAGACTGAGGCACGAGAATTCCTTGAACCCAGGAGGCAGATGTTGAGGTAAGCCAAGATCGTGCCACTGCACTCCAGCCAGGGCAACAGAGCAAGACTCCGTCTCAAACAAAAAAATGTGTTTGGAACAATATCTGAGATGGACAAACAGGAAAAAAAAAGTGATGGAAAATAAAATAAGTTGCAATGATGAGCCAAATAGGGTGGACAGCCTGGGTGCAGTGGCTCACACCTATAATCCCAACAGTTTGGGAGGCTGAGGCAAGTGGATTGTTTGAGCCCAGAAGTTCAAGACCAGCCTGGGCAATATAGTGAGACTTCTACAAATAATTTTTTAAAAAAATTATCAGAGTGTGGTGGCATGTGCCTATAGTCCCAGCTACTCCAGAGGCTGAGGTGGAAGGATCATTTGAGCCCAGAAGTCGAGACTGCAATGTGATCCATGCCATTACACTCCATCCAACCTGGACAATAGAGTGAGATCCTGTCTCAAAAAAAAAAAAAAAAAAAGAAAGATAAGCAGAATTGTTACATGGATGTTGGAGTAAGGTTTAATTTTAAATTGTATGATATACCCAACTACTCAGGAGGCAAAGTGATAGAATCACTTGAGGACAGGAGTTGGAGGCCAGCCTAGGCAACAAAAATAAGAGAGAACCTGCGCCTGCCTCTAAAAATAAATAGATTAGGCCAGGCATGGTGGCTTACCCCCTATGATCCCAGCACTTTGGGAGGCTGAGGCAGGCAGATTGCTTGAGTCCAGGAGTTCGAGACCAGACTGGGTAATGTGGAGAAACCCTGTCTCTACAAAAAAATAGAAAAAATTAGCCAGGCGTGGTGGTGCCTGAGATGGGAGGATCACCAGAGCTCAGGAAGTTGAGGCTGCAGTGAGCCATGATCATGCCACCACACTCCAGCCTGGGCGACAGAGTGAGACCCTGTGTCAAAAAGAAAAAATACTAATAATTTTAAAATGTAGGATATTAAAAAAAATAAAATAAAATGTAGGATATTGATATACAGACTTGGAAACCAGCAACAGCAGATGACTCAGCCTGATTTGCGGCAGACAGAACTGCTGTGGGATGTTTTTGAGAAGGAAACAATGGCTTTTGAGACAAAATTCAAGAAGCAGCAAGCCCTTCAAAGAAGCATCTTCAAACATGGACAAAAATATACTTCGTATTAATGTGGTGTGCAAAGGATCCCTTGCTGTGTTTCAATAATTTAAATTCCCACTATGATAGCAATGTTTTCAGCACCTTGAACGGACCTTTAAGGCAAATATTATCAGTATGTTCCATTACTTGAGTGCATGGCACAGTACCTCTGAACATGCAGTACTTTTTAGTGGGAAGGTGATGCTAGTCGATGGAAAAGGTGCAAAGAACAAGAGGAAGAAATGTGTTTCACCTAGCCACCCAGGGGCCATTGTGACCAGGCCTCTGTCTCTGTTGTAGACCTGAAGGCTGAAATTGACAAGTTGGCCACTGAGTATATGAGTAGCGCCCGCAGCCTGAGCTCCGAGGAAAAATTGGCCCTTCTCAAACAGATCCAGGAAGCCTATGGCAAGTGCAAGGAATTTGGTGACGACAAGGTGCAGCTTGCCATGCAGACCTATGAGATGGTATGGCCCTGTTCATGGCTCCCCACCTACCTCCCATCTAATCCTCAGGGTCTTAGACCCTTCCTTCAACTATGCTGGGATCTGTTTGGGGTCTGTGAGATCCATAAACTCTGCCTTAACCTATTTTCTTTAATTGGAGATAGTTTTGTACCTCTCCTTTCTCCTTCCTTTCCACCCAGGTGGACAAACACATTCGGCGGCTGGACACAGACCTGGCCCGTTTTGAGGCTGATCTCAAGGAGAAACAGATTGAGTCAAGTGACTATGACAGCTCTTCCAGCAAAGGCAAAAAGAGTGAGGAGGGGGGCGGGGCTGTGAGAGGTGGGGCGAGGATTCAAAGGGAGAAGTCAGCTCTTCATCTGGTGGGAAGTGGAGCACCAGGTTGGAAAGGGGGAGAGAAGAGGACTTAACCCATCTTTCCGTCTCCCTGCCTTCTGGCTTTCCTCCTCTTCCCTAGAAGGCCGGACTCAAAAGGAGAAGAAAGCTGCTCGTGCTCGTTCCAAAGGGAAAAACTCAGATGAAGAAGCCCCCAAGACTGCCCAGAAGAAGTTAAAGCTCGTGCGCACGTGAGTGTATCAGGGAGCCCTTTGCTAGATGACATCCTCTTCTCTCCCGGTGCCCCACTCCCAGCCTGCACCGCCCCCTGCCGTTTTCTGTATCTCTGCGCCAAGAACTCTTCTTACCGTTTTGGTATCTGCTGGAGAAGCCACAAATCGTTTGCCCTACCAGGATCTCCTGCCACCTCCGAAAGCCTCAGGCTTTAGCTTCCCTTTCTGCAGATGACACTTTCTCTTCCTCTTGGCATGCAGAAGTCCTGAGTATGGGATGCCCTCAGTGACCTTTGGCAGTGTCCACCCCTCTGATGTGTTGGATATGCCTGTGGATCCCAACGAACCCACCTATTGCCTTTGTCACCAGGTCTCCTATGGAGAGATGATTGGCTGTGACAACCCTGATGTGAGAAACATTTTGCCTCAGGATGGGGGGTTGTGAGGGGCATGAAGGGAGTGGGTACGAGAGGAAAAATCCCACAGCTGAGTACTGGGACTTCAGGATAGAAGAAAGATGGGCTGGGCGTGGTAGCTCTTGCCTGAAATCCCAGCACTTTGGGAGGCTGAGGCAGGCGATCACGTGAGGTCAGGAGTTTGAGACCACCCTGGCCAACGTAGTGAAACCCCTTCTCTAACTAAAAATAGAAAAATTAGCTGAGCATGGTGGCACACGGCTGTAATCCCAGCTACTTGGGAGGCTGAGGCAAGACGCAGGAAAATTGCTTGAACCTGGGAGGCACGGGTTGCAGTGAGCTGAGATCCGGCCACTGCACTCCAGCCTGGGCGACAGAGCAAGACTCTGTCTCAAAAAAAAAAAAAAAACCTGAAAGCCTGGTGCGGTGGCTCATGCCTGTAATCCCAGCACGTTGGGAGGCCAAGGTGAACAGATCACTTAAGATCAGGAGTTCGAAACCAGCCTGGCCAACACAGTGAAACCCCGTCTCTACTAAAAATACAAAAATTAGCCAGGCATGGTAGCATGTGCCTGTAATCTCAGCTGCTCGGGAGGCTGAGGCAGGAGAATCGCTTGAACTCGGGAGGCAGAGGTTGCGGTGAGCTGAGATCATGTCATTGCATTCCAGCCTGGGCAACAGAGTGAGACTCTGTCTCAAAAAGAAAAAAAGAATAGAAGGAAAATGGTTGGAACTGGTTGGCCTTGGGACTTCCAAGAATTCTCCAAAAGGATGGAGTAAAGGACAGGATGTTCCTAAGGAATCTGGAGGGGCTTTCTCTCCTTCCTCTGGCCCATCCCGGCCCCTAACTACTACTACTTTCTTCCTCTCCAGTGTTCCATTGAGTGGTTCCACTTTGCCTGTGTGGGGCTGACGACCAAGCCTCGGGGGAAATGGTAAGTGGCAGGAGTGGGAGGGTCCCTAAGTTGAGTGGTCGAGGGCGTTCTCCTTTCACTCACTTTTCTCTCCCCTTCTCCAGGTTTTGCCCACGCTGCTCCCAAGAACGGAAGAAGAAATAGATAAGGGCCTTGGATTCCAACACAGTTTCTTCCACATCCCCTGACTTGGGCTAGTGGGCAGAGGAATGCCTGCGCTGGGGCCAGGGGTTCAGGGAGAAGTGGATGGCACAGTACTGTCATCCCTTCTCCTCCCCTCTCCCTACTCCCGGTGCTGAGGCTGCATCAAACCCTGGTAGGGAGGGGTGCCGCAGCCACTGACGGTATGTGCTCTCCTTCAGTCCTCTCCCTTCGGAGGGACGTGGTCTTGCCCACTGTCCTTTTGCCTCCATGCTGAGGTTGGTGCTGTATTTCAGAGGGAGGGTCCTTTTCATTCCCCTTGCTTTGTATTTAAGGACTGGGGCATAGCATGGGGGCAGTCCCCCAGACCTCTTCATTCCCCCTCCTCCTGTGGTGAGGGCTAGGTGTGATCAACACTTTTCTTCTCCATTCCCTTCCTGCTTTTTTCATGGTGGGGGATCCACCAGGTCATCTAGGCTCTGGCCCTAGTTGAAGGGGCACCCCTTCCTCTGTGCCAAGAGGATTCATCCTGGCCTTGTGAATGGGAGAGGGGGCAAGGTGGAATGCAGATAACTCACATGTAAAAGGAACTTGGGTAGGTAAATAAAAGCTATACATGTTGGCCTGCTGTGTTTATTGCTGTTTTAGTAAATGTGCTGAGCATTTTTTTTGCATCCTCTGGGTTGGATACGATGTGAGAGGATGGCATTCCAGAATTAGGACACCACATGAAACCAGAGTGGCGCCTCTGTCCGAGAACCCACAAGTTCTCAACTTGGGAAAGACAGAGGTGCTGGAGGGTGGGCCTCAGACCAGGGGTCTCCAAAACTTTGTAAATTGTGCATCTTTTCTCCATAAAACATCTTTCACTTAATTTCCAATAAATGATGTATTTGTGCTATACATGTGTACTGCTATACTATACATTAGCTTGACTTCTTTTTTTTTTTCTTTGATGCAAAGTCTCACTCTGTCGCCAGCCTGGAGTGCAGTGGCGTGATCTCGGCTCACTGCAGTCTCCGCCTGCCGCGTTCAAGTGATTCTCCTGCCTCAACCTCCTGAGTAGCTAGGATTATAGGCATGTGCCACCACATCTGGCTAATTTTTGTATTTTTAGTAGAGACGGGATTTTAACATGTTGGCCAGGCTGGCCTCGAACTCTGAACCTCAGGTGATCCGCCCACATCAGCCACCCAGAGTGCTGGGATTACAGGTGTGAGCCACCGCACCCAGCCTGTTTATTTTTTTGAGACGGAGTGTTGCTCTATCACCCAGGCTGGAGTGCAGTGGTGCGATCTCAGCTCACTGCAACCTCTGCCTCCCAGGTTCAAGCGGTTCTCCTGCCTCACCCTCTTGAGTAGCTGGGATTACAGGTATCCACAACCATGCCCAGCTAATTTTTGTATTTTTGGTAGAGATGGGGTTTCGCCATGTTGGCCCGGCTAGTCTTGAACTCCTGACCTCAGGTGATCCACCTGCCTTGGCCTCCCAAAGTGTTGGGATTACAGCTGTGAGCCACCAGGCCTGGCCTACCTTTTTTTTTTTTTTTTAAAGAAATCAGCCTGGGTGCCATGGCTCACGCCTGTAATCCCAGCAGTTTGGGAGGCCAAGGCAGGCAGATCACGAGGTCAAGAGATGGAGACCATCCTGGCCAACATGGTGAAACCGCATCTCTACTAAAAATACAAAAATTAGCTGGGCATGGTGGCACATGCGTGTAGTCCCAGCCACTGCACTGAGCTGAGAGCAGCCGTAATTTTTGTATTTTTAGTAGAGACTGGGTTTCACCTTTTTTTTTTTTTTAAGATGGAGTCTTACTCTGTCACACAGGCCGGAGTGCAGTGGCGTGATCTCAGCTCACTGCAACCTCCGTCTCCCGGGTTAGAGCAATTCTGCTGCCTCAGCTTCCTGAGTAGCTGGGACTACAGGCACGTGTCACCACACCCTGCTAATTTTTTGTATTTGTAGTAGAGACAGGGTTTCACCGTGTTAGCTAGGATGGTCTCGATCTCCTTACCTGGTGATCTGCACAGCTCAGCCTCCCAAAGTGCTGGGATTACAGGCGTGAGCCATCGCACTGGCCGAGTTTCACCATTTTGGCCAGGCTGGTCTTGAACTCCTGACCTCAAGAGCTCCACCCTCCTTGGCCTCCCAAAGTGCTGGAATTCCAGGAATGAGCCACAGTGTCTGGTCTCTATTTTATTAATTTATTTTTTTTAATTTTTTTTTAAGACAGGGTCTCACTCTGTCACCCAGGCTGGAGCACAGTGGTGAGATCTCAGCTCACTGCAGCCTTGACCTCTGAAGACTCAGGCGATCCTCCTGCCTCAGCCTCCCCAAGTAGTAAGTGGGACAACAGGCGTACACCACCACACCTGACAGTTTTTGCATTTTTTGTAGAGACAGGGTTTTGCCATGTTGCCCAGGCTAGTCTGGAACTCCTGAGCTCAAGGAATCCACCCACCTTGACCTCCCAAAGGCTGGGATTACAGGCGTGAGCCACCAAGTCTGGCCCAAGACAATTTCTTGTTTTCTTTTTTACTTTTTTTGGGGGGTGGGGATAGGGTCTCACTTTGTCACCCAGGCTGGAGAGCAGTGGTCTGACTGCACCTCACTGCAGCTTTGACCTCATGGGCTCAAGCAATCCTCCCACCTCAGCCCCCCAAGAAACTGGGACTACAGGCATGTGCCACCACGCTTGGCTAATTTTTTGTATTTTTTGTAGAGATGAGGTTTTGCCCTGTTGCCCTGGCTGTAATTTCTCATTTTAAACACAAAACCGATACAAAAACAAAAGTTCTCCTCCCACACCTCAGTGGATTGTCTTACTCAATTACCCCTCAGAAACCACTTTTGTAGGCCATTGAGCCAACCTCTTGTTTTCCCCTTGGACCCATTTTGCTCATGGAGGCGCCCTGCCTAGTTTCTGCCCAGATAGGCCTTGACTTGGTTTTGCACATTGCATCTCTGCCTGTGCTTACCTCTAGACCTCAGGACCTGTTGGGCCAGTTGCTTCCCTAAGCCCCGATTTCTCATCTGTAAAACGAATGATAGTGTATCCACCTTATGGGATTCCTATAGCAATTAAGTAAGGTAGTCCATGTAAAGACACTAAGTGGCTGGCCACAGTGGCTCTCACCTGTAATCCCAGCACTTTGGGAGGCTGAGGTAGGCAGATCACTTGAGGTCAGGAGTTCAGGACCAGCCTGGCCAACATGGTGAACCCCAGTCTCCACTAAAAATACAAAACTTAGGCCGGGCATGGTGGCTCACGCCTGTAATCCCAGCACTTTGGGAGGCCGAGGTGGGCAGATCACAAGGTCAAGAGATCGAGACCATCTGGCCAACATGGTGAAACCCCATCTCTACTAAAAATACAAAAATTAGCTGGGCATGGTGGCGCACACCTGTAGTCCCAGCTACTCGGGAGGCTGAGGCAGGAAAATTGCTTGAACTCGGGAGGTGGAGGTTGCAGTGAGCTGAGATTGCGCCACTGCACTCCAGCCTGGGCAACAGAGCAAGACTCCGTCTCAAACAAACAAACAAAAAAGCCAGGCATGGTGGCGCGCACCTGTAGTCCCAGCTACTCGGGAGGCTGAGGCAGGAGAATCACTTGAACCTGGGACGCTGAGGTTGCAGTGAGCTGAGATCGCGCCATGCACTCCAGCCTGGGCGACAGAGTAGGACTCCGTCTCACCAAAAAAAAAAAAAAAAAAAAAAAAGAAGAAGAAAGAAAGAAAGAAATAGACGCTAAGTGAAGATAGCTTTTGCCATCCCTACCATCTCGATGGGATCAAGCCACTTGAGGGCCCTGAGAACCCGGCTGTCGAGGCCCCGCCCTGGCCCGCTCTTTGTGACGCGTGGGCGGTGCCCGCGTGCGCCCCGCCCCGCCCCGCGCCTGCTGCTCTCTCTGCGGCTCGGCCCGTTAGAGGCGGCTTGGGTCCGCGGAACGCGGGCGGATCTTCTGCGGCCATGAGGAAGCCAGCCACTGGCTTCCTTCCCTCACTCTTGAAGGGTGAGAGGTTTCCACCTGCTCCAACAGACTCTCCCCGGGCTCAGTCCTCTCCCTCCCGAGAGCTCTGCTTTTACGGTTTCTGGAACGCGTCCTCGTGGTGGTCGCGCTGGGTCCGCTCCCTAGCTCCTGGGATCCTCCCGTCTCCCCCCGCCAGCGGCCGGACCTTTGCCTCTGTCTCTAGAATCCCCCCACCCTCGTCGGCAGGGATAACCCGCACCCCGTTCCTAATTTGCCAGTCTGGGTCCGTCTGCCCTGGTCTCGGAGCGGGTTTTGGGGTTCTGTCCTTCCATCGTCCGTTCGCCCGCTCCGCAGTGCTGCTCCTGCCTCTGGCACCTGCCCCAGCCCAGGATTCGACTCGGGCCTCCACTCCAGGCAGCCCTCTCTCCCCCACCGAATACGAACACTTCTTCGCACTGCTGACTCCAACCTGGAAGGCAGAGACTACCTGCCGTCTCCGTGCAACCCATGGCTGCCGGAATCCCACACTCGTCCAGCTGGACCAATATGAAAACCATGGCTTAGTGCCCGATGGTGAGGGCCAGGCTAGGGGGGAAACCGAGGCACCCGAGTGTTCACCCAAAACTCAGGGCAAAAACCCCTGTGCTCATGTGAGGCGGGGAAGGGCATGGCTGGCACCTCACCGTGAGCCCGTACTCTCCACCCTCCCCGTGTCCACCCTCCCCACGGCCTGGAGTCCATTGCCCGCAGCCCCACCCCAAGCTCCCCGTGGTTCATCTTCTCCACCCCTGCCCTTTCTCAGGTGCTGTCTGCTCCAACCTCCCTTATGCCTCCTGGTTTGAATCTTTCTGCCAGTTTACTCAGTACCGTTGCTCCAACCACATCTACTATGCCAAGGTGAGGTCCAGGACAAAGGTTGGATTTGGTGCCCCAGGGCCAAGGGAGAGGCGGCAGCAGTGGGGAGTTGAGGAAGGGTTCCAGGAGAGTCATCCTTAGCTCCTCCTTCCCTGCCATTTTGCCAGTCATGTACCCAGATTAGATATGAATACAGTCTCACCTTGGACATTCAGATTGAACAATTCTGTTACTGCAAGAAAAGTAGAGAAGAGACCGGGCATGGTGGCTCATGCCTATAATCTCAGCACTTTGGGAGCCCGAGGTGGGCAGATCACCTGAAGTCAGGAGTTAGAGAACAGCCTGCAACATGGTGAAACCCCGTCTCTACTAAAAATCCAAAAAAAAAAAAAAAAAAAAAATTAGCCGGGCTTGGTGATGGGCGACTGTCATCTTAGCTACTCGGGAGGCTGGGGCAGGAGAATTGCTTGAACCAGGGAGGCAGAGGTTGCAGTAAGCCGAGATCATGCCACTGCACCCTATCCTGGGTGGCAGAGCAAGACTCGGTCTCAAACAAAAAAAACAGGGCCGGGCGCGGTGGTTCACACCTGTAATCCCAGCACTTCGGGAGGCCGAAGCAGGCGGATCATGAGGTCAGGAGATCGAGACCATCCTGGCTAACACGGTGAAACCCTGTCTCTACTAAAAATACCAAAAATTAGCCGGGCGTGGTGGCGGGCGCCTGTAGTCCCAGCTACTCAGGAAGCTGAGGCAAGAGAATGGCGTGAACCTGGGAGGCGGAGCTTGCAGTGAGCCAAGATCACACCACTGCACTCCAGCCTGGGTGACAGAGCGAGACTCCGTCAAAAAAAAAAAAAAAAAAAGTAGGCAAGAGGGATGGAAAGAGGCAAAGAGATAAGCTCTCCTGTTTCTTCAAACAGGTCAGTGATTTTGAGTTAAATGCAAAAGTGACGGCAGGGTTGTGGCCCAGACAAACAGAGGTTCATCTTCTGAAAGGACCCTTTCTCAGGTCTAGAGGGTTCCAGCAGGGACCATGTCCCTTTATCCCTGCCTAGAAACTGTGAGAGATAAGACAAGCTGGAAAAGAGGTGGAAGAACCAGCTGGAGCAGAAGTCTGCCCTTTGGGAAAGGCTTTCCCATTTTCCTTCTCTTCCTGCAGAGAGTCCTGTGCTCCCAGCCAGTCTCTATTCTCTCACCTAACACTCTCAAGGAGATAGACGCTCCAGCTGAACTCTCGCCCACCACGATGACCTCCCCCATCTCACCCCACTTCACAGGTGAGACCCTCTCAGCAGCTGGGAGACCACCAGCTACTCCTCCCACAATTCCCAGAGCCCACAAGGTAAGGCATCCAAGGCAGGGAAATGGGAAGCATGTTGGGTGGGAGGGGGACGCCGGCAGACAGCTGTTTACTCGAAGGACTGTCAGCTTTTTATGAATACAAGTTAGGGCTCTCCTGGACCAGAATCTCTTCTGCCATTACTTACAGTTTTGCCCTGAATCCATTTTTCCCAATTCCAAAGACATTGTTGCATTGGAAGACTCTGGGCCCTTTATAAGCTAACCTCTTCACTTTAGAAAGGATTTGCTGCTAGCTACCCAGCATACTTGGTGTTTCCTACGGGAGTGGGACAAAAGGTGGTATTTGAGGTGGAAGTTAGGGAAGGAGGAGTGCTTGCCAGGGAGGTGGGAAGGTGACACATACCACCAACCTTACAATTGCCGTGGTAATGTTCTTTTAGTTTGATACTTACATTCTTTTCTGTGTTTTTGTGTGTGGGTAAGTGTGACTTGGTCTGCTTTGTTTATGTGTGTGTCCCTCTGTGAACAAAGACACTCAGGGGCCAGAAGCCTGACTGTCTCTTTCCCGTCTCTCTAAACCCTGCTGTAGGGACAGAACGCCAGGCCTTCCAGCCCTGGCCTGAGAGGCTTAGCAACAACGTGGAAGAGCTCCTACAATCCTCCTTGTCCCTGGGAGGCCAGGAGCAAGCGCCAGAGCGCAGGCAAGAGCAAGGAGTGGAGCACAGGCAGGAGCCGATGCAAGAACACAAGCAGGAAGAGGGGCGGGAACAAGAAGAGCAAGAAGAGGAACAGGAAGAGGAGGGAAAGCAGGAAGAAGGACAGGGGACTAAGGAGGGACTGGAGGCTGTGTCTCAGCTGCAGACAGACTCAGAGCCCAAGTTTCACTCTGAATCTTTATTTTCTAACCCTTCCTCCTTCACTCCCCGGGTGCGAGAAGTAGAGTCTACTCCCATGATGATGGAGAACATCCAGGAGCTCATTCGGTCAGCCCAGCAAATGGATGAAATGAATGAAATATATGATGAGAACTCCTACTGGAGAAACCAAAACCCTGGCAGGTATAGGAAGTTTTGACTCTGTCATCCACCCTGCCCTCCCTTCTGCCTTCCTTGGGAATGAGAAGCCCATTTTCCTAGCTTCAGCCTCCAGATCCACTCAGGCCTGTCTGGGCTTCAGGCACAGCTAGCAACTTCCTGCCTCACCCATTCTGTGCCCATTGTTGGCTTAAGCACTGCTCAAATGCTCATTCTCCATGTAAGCCTTGTACCTGGAACTACCAGACTTGGGTTCTGGTCTTGTCTCTGCCCTGTTTAGTATTGCAATCCTGAGAAAGTTATTTCTCCTTTCGGGTCCTCAGTTCCTCATTTGTAAAAGTAGGCGATTTGTCCGGAGGCCTCTAAGGCCCCATGCTGAGCGTACTGAATGTGTATGACCAAAGCAGACACTAAGGGAAGGGGAGGAGACTGGATGTAGCTTCCTGCCCCAGCCACCTGGCCCAGCCCCACCCTCAGTGCTGTCTTCTTGCAGCCTCCTGCAGCTGCCCCACACAGAGGCCTTGCTGGTGCTGTGCTATTCGATTGTGGAGAATACCTGCATCATAACCCCCACAGCCAAGGCCTGGAAGTACATGGAGGAGGAGATCCTTGGTTTCGGGAAGTCGGTATGCCTGCCATACTCTCTAATGGATACATGCCACTGGGCATCCTCTTGGCCAGGCACTGTGCTAGGCTATGGGAGTGGAGGATGGGCAGGAGAAGCATGAGACATAGCTGGAGAGATTCTCCCCAAGTGGGACTCTTTTCTCAGGAAGGACATTACCAGTCCACCTTAAAGGAGGAAGGCTCAAGACCCAGTCTGGAATCCACTCCAGTCCAGAACTCATTCTTCACCTTCCTGAGTTGCCAGGCTTCCAGATTTCACTCTTTTTTTTTTTTTTTTTTGGAGACAGGGTCTCACTCTATAAGGCTGGAGGGAAGTGGTGCGATCATGGCTCACTGTAGCCTTGACAACCTGGGCTCAAGTGATCCTCTCATCTCAGCCTCTTGAGTAGCTGGGACTACAGGCATGTGTCACTGTGCCTGGCTAGTTATTTTTATATTTTGTAGAGATGGGGTCTCGCTTTGTTGCCTGTGTTGGTCTAGAACTCCTGGGCTCAACCAATCCTCCTGCCTCAGCCTCCCAAAATGCTGGGATTACAGGCGTGAGCCACCATGCCCAGCCCTGAGTCAACTTTTGATTCTTGATCCAGCTCACCATCTTCCTAGCTTTGCCTTAGATGCAGCTCTTCTTCTTTCCAGAGAGTTCATAGAACCCATTCCAGGGAATCTGTAAAGAGATTCCAGTCTCAATGTGTCCTCAACAACCAGCAAGTCTATTCCCAGGAAAATATACTTTAGATTTTCACAAATAATACAATTTAGCAAATATTTCTGGAGAGCTCAGATACCATCCATTCATCTGTTTGTTCAACAAATACTGATTGGGGACAAACTCTACTAGATATTTAAGATGTTAGCAGTACGTGCAATAGAGCCAGTCCTCTGTCCTCTTGGAATCCAGGGCAGGAGAGAGACAAGGAAATATGCAGGATGGTGCGATGGGATCAATGCTGTAGCAGGGAGAGGCACAAAGTACAGAGACAGCAGATGGGGTGGGTTGGGGACAACTGTCCATGTTTGGGAGGATCAGAGGTGCTTCCAAGAAGAACTGATGTTTAAACTGAGACCTGAAGATAAAAGAAGTGAATCCAGGCAAAAGAAGGGGATTGGTAGAAGATTCCTGCTTGCTAGAAGATTCCTGATAGAGGGAATAGTATGTGCAAAGGCTCTGATGCAAAGAAGAGTAGAAATTTCTTTTTCTTTTTTTTCTTTTTTTTTTGAGATAGTGTCTCACTCCATCACCCCGGCTGGAGTGCAGCGGTGTGATCACAGCTCACTGCGTCCTTGACCTCCCAGGCTCAGGTGATTCTCCTACCTCAGCCTCTCCAGTAGCTGGGACTAGTGGCATGCGCCACTACACCTGGCTAATTTTTTGTATTTTTTTTGTAGAGACAGGGTCTCGCCATGTTGCCCAGGCTGATCTCAAACTCCTGGGCTCAAGGAATCCGTCTCAGCCACTTCCACTCAGCTGGAATTACAGGCATGAGCCTCCATGCCTAGCCCAAAGAAGAGTAGAAATTTCATGAGTGAAATTAGTATGCTAACAATGAGCACACTGTTTCTGCTCTTAAGGGGCCAAGAACCCATGAGGGGGTTAATATGGATACAGTAATGTTACAAAAGGAGTGTGGTAGGTGAGGTTCTTAAACAAAATGTGAGAAGTTCGGGGTTTTATGGAGGGAGCTCTCTGGATCTGATGGCGTAGATAAGAGGACAGTAAGGAGTGAGTCCCTTTTACCTGGAGCAGAGCACAGGAGACAGAGTCAAAGAGATCAACAGGGTCATGATGCGAAAATTCTTGAATGGCAGCATGAGCATTTGCACTTAATTTGATAGGAAAGGGGAATCCAATCAAGATTTCTGGTCGGAGACGTGATGCCTCCCTTATGTGGGAGGAGCAGGCAAGGTGCTGTAGGAGATTTCATGCACTGTGACAGGCTGTGCCCATGGGGGAGGAAGGAGGCCCATGGGATTGACTAAAGATGCTGCTTAGCAAGATCTCCTGCTAGTGCTGAGGAAGCTGAGGGCAGGATCCAGCTGGGAGGTTGGTAACTCCACTCTGAAGAATAGCTTCCAAGAACTTGGAGGTTTCCAACCCCAGTACGTGGGTAGAGCATAGGTTTTAGAGTTGGAAGGACCTGGACCCATGTCCCAGCTTCCCCATCTGATAGATAGGTGGCTTTGAGCAACTTACCCAGCCTCCCTGAGAGTCCGTTTCCTTGTCAGTAAATGAGAGTAATATTAGTACCTCTGCTATTACAGGGTTCTCGTGAAGACTAAATGAGATGAGAGCATGTGTGTCCATAGTGCTGGCACCGTGTCACCTCTTTGTAAATATTAGCGTTATCATTAGCAGGTGGCAGGGGAGGGTTATGAGTTCTTTTCAGATAGGCTAAGTTGGGGTAACTGTAAGATCACCTGATCACAGGCATCTGTCAGGCACTTGGCAATGAGGATTTGGAGCCCAGGAAAGAGATGAGAGCTGGTGATAAAGATTTGGGTGTCACCTGTAGATAGATGATTACCTAGGAGTAGATCAATCATCCAGGAAGAAGGTGAAGGAATAGCTAAGGCAAGGTCCTTGAGGAACCCTTGAGGAGGAGGACAAGTAGAAAAGCCAGAGAAGCTTTTAGAAGAGGCTAAATGCAAAGACATTCTGCAGGATGGCTGAGGGCTGAGGCATGGGAGAAGGCAGGCCGCTGACTCTCGGCTTCAGCCTCACCCATTCTCCTGCCCCAGGTCTGTGACAGCCTTGGGCGGCGACACTTGTCTACCTGTGCCCTCTGTGACTTCTGCTCCCTGAAGCTGGAGCAATGCCACTCAGAGGCCAGCCTGCAGCGGCAACAATGTGACACCTCCCACAAGACACCCTTTGTCAGCCCCTTGCTTGCCTCCCAGAGCCTGTCCATTGGCAACCAGGTACCTAGCCCGGCAGCCTGCAGTGGGAAAGGCAGAACTGGGTGGCGGGAGTGGGGTGGGAGGAGGCCAGCAGGAGGGGAGGGGCATGCTTCTCTCCCCTATCTCCTGTGCCACAGGTAGGGTCCCCAGAATCAGGCCACTTTTACGGGCTGGATTTGTACGGTGGGCTCCGCATGGACTTCTGGTGTGCCCGGCTTGCCACGAAGGGCTGTGAAGATGTTCGAGTCTCTGGGTGGCTCCAGACTGAGTTCCTTAGTTTCCAGGATGGGGATTTCCCCACCAAGGTCAGAGCCTTTCCCGAAAGCTCAGCCCCATCCCCACCCTCACCCCATTCCTTGCAATTACTTGCTGTGGGTAGCCCTAGTTTGTGGAAGGGGGCTTGGGCCCCTGGCTTCTGAGAACCAGTCCTCACTGAATGTCCTGCCTCTCTCCAACAGACTATTGCACCCCCCCCACCCTCCACCAATAGAGCAGGCAAAGGAGTGGGGACCTGGAGGGCTGAGAAAGCACAGGAGCTAGAGGTTCTGGTCCCAGCTTTGCCAGTTGCTTGCTGAGTGGCTGTGATCAAGTCACTTCCACTCAACCAAAGTTAATCATCTCTACAAGAAATGACTGACACGTGCACCACTGCCCAACCCTGTAATCCAGGGCTTCCTGGCCTCAGCCTGACGGGCTCTTCCCAGCTCTTCCAGTGCCTTCCCTGCTCAGTAAAATCAACTTGGCTCCCCATTCCCCTGCTACCTTCCCTGTGGCATGATCTGTTGTTGCCAAGAGCCAGGCCTCTCCTTCTGTAGTTAGCAGGAAAAACTAAGGCAAGGAAAAGTAAGGGCAGCTGAAGCAAGTAGCTGAGCTGAGGGGCCCATGTCCAGCTCTGGTCCCTAGGCCCCTTGATCTGGAATGGGCAGGCGAGGTCCAAAGAAGGAAGTGACTCACCACCATCACACATTGGAGATTCTCTTCCTCCTTCCCTCATCTACCATTACCAGAAAAATCCTTGACATCAGGCCACTAATTGGGTCCCTGTCCCATGTTCTGGACCCTTATCTGCCCCGTCCTGCCCCATTCCCACTTCCTCAGCCACTTTCGCAGTAAGCTGACCAGCAGCCTCATACTCTCCCAGGCTCCTGGCTTCTTCCCAGCAACCTGTGACAGAATGGGAGGGGAAAGGTAGAGGGAAAGCAGAGTGAGGGGCCACCTGTGTGTGGAAGGCCTGGGTCTCGGGCCACACCCTGCCCCTGGCTCTGTCCTAGCAGGTACCCCCTGGAGTACTGCTGTCCGGTGAGGCTTCTGATATCCCCTTCTCTCTCCCTGGCTCTTGGCTTAGATTTGTGACACAGACTATATCCAGTACCCAAACTACTGTTCCTTCAAAAGCCAGCAGTGTCTGATGAGAAACCGGAATCGGAAGGTGAGCACCTCTACCTTGCCCCTCCTTCTCCCAGCACCCCCTCAATCAGTCACCACAGTTGGTCTATTCTGAGGCCCCCTCTGCGAGCAGCTAGGATGTGGAAAGCGCTTCCCTGCTTGCATCTTTGGGGCAGAGGCCTCCACCAGCAGGCTCTCCTCCATTCCTCTAGTCCTGGAGAAAGCAAGGCCCTCCCAGGCAGGTGGTGGATAACAGAGGAGGGCCCTGAGAGCATCACAAGAAGAACCCTCAGCTGGGCCGGGAATTGGACGTTTTTGAGATCTTGGTCTGTCTCCTGTTCTTACTCACCAAGTAGACTGGGACGAGGCACTTCCCCCGCTGAGCCTCAGCTGCCTGTTTCTGCAGGAAAGGGGTTGGGCTGCTTGATGTCTCCTCTGGCCTTAAAAAGCCACATTTGAGTTTCCTCCTTCCCTCTACTGCCCTGTGCCCATGTCTGCCTACCTCTCTCTTTTGGGTTTCTGACACTTCCCCTCCTCCCCACTCCTGGCGCCTGGCTCTGTGATACAGACTGTCTGCCCTGAATCCCTGTGTAGGTGTCCCGCATGAGATGTCTGCAGAACGAGACTTACAGTGTGCTGAGCCCTGGCAAAAGTGAGGAAGTTGTGCTTCGATGGAGCCAGGAGTTCAGCACCTTGACTCTAGGCCAGTTCGGATGAGCTGGCATCTCGTCTGTCTGCACCCCAGCCCAACCTGCCCACATTCTCTATTGTTTTTAGACCCCATCTGTCGGTTTGCTTTCAGGCTGCCCCTTCTGGGTCTGTTACTCGGCCCCTGCTCACATTTCCTTGGGTTGGAGCAGCAGTCCCAGAGAGGGCCACAGCGGGAGCTGCGCCCTCCTTCAAAGATGACTTTACATAAAGTGTTGATCTTCAGCCTGTGTGGCCTATTGTGGTTGGGATCCCCATCCTCAGCACTGCTACCCTGCTCCGTGGCAGTCAGTCCCCAGACCCCGGTTTTATGGACCCACTTGCCGGTGAGAGAATCTCATAGGAATGGTACTGAGGGAAGCGGCCATCTGCCAGGAGGAGCAGAAGACCTGAGAACCCAGAGACGTGAACTGAGGAAGGCCAAGAAGGCTGGGGCCCTGAGGATGATGGGGCATGAAGGCAGGTGTGTGCGTTCATTTCTGAAGCCCTAAGCCCCATGATGTCAGATGCAAGTGTAGTATTGTTCCTCTGTAGGTTAAAGGCCAAAGCCTGATGAGACCTTGTCCAAAGGGACCAATCCTGGGTTATAGGGAGGGTGTAGCTTGCACTTTATGAGGAAGGGAAAAACCAGGAACTACAGCCTAGATCAGGAAACCTTGGGGTTGTTTTGTTGTTGTTGTTGATTTGTTTTTGTTTTTGTTTTTGAGACAGGGTTTCGCTCTGTCACCCAGGCTGGAGTGCAGTGGCGTGATCACCACCCACTGCAGTCTCCACTTCCTAGGCTCCAGCCATACTCCTACCTCAGCCTCTCAGTTACCTGTGACCACAGGAATGTGTCACTATGCGTGGCTAATTTTTAAAATTTTTTGTAGAGATGGGGTCTCTCCATGTTGCCCAGGTTGGTCTCAAACTCCTGGGCACAAGCAATTTTCCCAGCTCGGCCTCCCAAAGTGTTGGGATTACAGGAAGGAAACCCAAAGTGTTGGGATTACAGGAAGTCCAGGAATTTGCCAGATGATCCAGATGTTTAAGTGGTTGCATCTTAACAACCTACATTGAGGTATGACTCCAGCACTGGCCTTTAATAACTTGAAATATCCCAAAGTATGTTCCAGGGACACTGTAGAGTCTCTCTCCCTTCTGTAGGTTCATGGTAATTAACAGCATTTTGTTAAAGCTCACTTACTCTGAGAGTTCAAACATGCACAAAAATAGAAAAGTATAGGCTGGGCGCGGTGGCTCAAGCCTGTAATCCCAGCACTTTGGGAGGCCGAGACGGGCGGATCACGAGGTCAGGAGATCAAGACCATCCTGGCTAACATGGTGAAACCCCGTCTCTACTAAAAAATACAAAAAACTAGCCGGGCGAGGTGGCGGGCACCTGTAGTCCCAGCTACTCGGGAGGCTGAGGCAGGA
This sequence comes from Macaca fascicularis, assembly GCF_037993035.2. Classification (NCBI taxonomy): domain Eukaryota; kingdom Metazoa; phylum Chordata; class Mammalia; order Primates; family Cercopithecidae; genus Macaca; species Macaca fascicularis. Next base: position 7,561,318 of record NC_088385.1, on the reverse strand, counting down.
GAATGGCGTGAACCCGGGAGGCGGAGCTTGCAGTGAGCTGAGATCCGGCCACTGCACTCCAGTGTGGGCGACAGAGCGAGACTCCGGCTCAAAAAAAACAAAAAGAAAAGAAAAGTATAATGCACCCTCTTGTACCCTTCACCCAGTTTCCATTGTCAACACGAGGCCTGTCATTTCACAGCATGTTAAAGGCTCTCTAGAGCTCAGTAATAGAGAAATGTGTTTAACCTATAGCTGTCCAAACTCACTTCACCACAATCCCTTTTCTGCCTGCCACCAAAACACTTGAACTTGTTTCTGTTTAGTGAGCATAGACAACATACCCAGCCCCGTGCCTACAGGGCCCCTTGTCTCTGTGTCCCCTGTCCCAAGGACACAAGACAAGGGGCTGAGGAGAAACAGACCTAAGCAAAGAGGAACCATCCCGCCTAGTGACTGCTCGATGCAGGAGCCAAGTGTGCTCAATGGGAAGCAGGACCTAGCAGAGCACTGTCATGCAGAGGGCCCCGGGCAGGGTGGGGCACAAGCCACTAGTGGCATGGGCTAAACCACCTGGCAGACCCAGGAGAGGAAGAGAGACACCCAGGGGGAACCGGTGAGGACAGCGAGAGGCTGGTGGGTTAGTCATCTGGCATCAGACGGTGGGTGTGCCAGGAAGAGCTCCCAGACACAGCAGGAATATCTGAACGATGGGTGGGGGCAGTTCCCAGTCAGCCAGAGTCGGGGCTGGATTAAGTATCCGTAGCTGCTGGGGTTTTTCTCTGGCCAGTCTGGGAAGGCCTCTGAGGGCAATTCCTCTTCACTCTGTCCTTGGCCCATGTGGGGTTGGGTGAGTGCACTGAGCTGGGAGGGATGTGCTGAGATCTGCTGAGGTGGGTGTGCCCCTTCCACCCGGAGAGCAGGTCCTACCAGCCCAGCCCAGCCCGGAGCAGACAGCGGAATCCAGCTTGGGGCAGCGCAGAGCAACACGGAGCACAGGTATGGGGGTGTCACGAATTGAACTGCACAGGGAGCACAAGGGGAAGCAGCCCCCTGGAGAAATGGGGGACTTGGGTGGGGGACAGAGACGAGGGTGGGCATGGGCCCTGGAAAACCCTTCTGAACAGAGTAAAAAGCCGAAAGGACTTGCCTCAAATAGATCTTTTCACATGGAGCTGGACAAACAGCTAACATGCCTGCTACACCCCAGGGGTGCCCCTGTTTGACGCTTGAAGACCCCACTCTGGGCCATCTCGCAGAGGCTGTGTCCTCCCCCTCCCCCTCTAGGCCCCCACTGTGGTACTGAGCCCTGGGCTTCCCAGGGAGGACCCTCTGGGGACTGTTTACACCCTTTTTCCACTTCCAGTTAAACCTCAACCCCTACACCACTCATCCTCCAGGGCCAGGCAGATGCCAATGGGCTGATCTAATCAAACTTGTTAATGGGTTGACTGGCACAGACGTGTTCGCGGTGTTCTCCTTCCCAGCTAGCCAAGGTGCACGGCACGGCGCCTCCAGGAAGTGCTGCCTTAACCCAAAAGCTGCATCTATATAAGGGATTAGACTGATGGTCTTCGATGTCCCTATGGCTCTGATAGACTGCGGCTTGAGGGGATGGAATTTTGGAGGTGGGGGACGTATCTGGAGGCCAGCAGGGCTTTATGATACCTTTGCATCACACCATGAGGATAGGGCCTACCTGTTACCCGTGGTTGTGGGGCTCCCATGACAAGAAGGGGACCTCCACCAGATTGTATCTCCAGAACTACTCCTTTTGTTCTTTTTCTCTTTCTTTTTTTTATTTTGAGACACAGTCTCCCTTTGTCACCCAGGCTGGAGTGTAGTGGTGCGATCTCAGCTCACTACAACTTCCACCTCCTGGGTTCAAGCAATTCTCTGCCTCAGCCTCCCGAGTAGCTGGGATTACAGGCATGCACCACCATGCCTGGCTAATTTTTGCATTTTTAGTAGAGACAGGGTTTTACCATCTTGGCCAGGCTGGTCTTGAACTCCTGACCTCATGATCCACCTGCCTCGGCCTCCCAAAGTGCTGGGATTACAGGCATGAGCCACCGCCCCCAGCCATTTTTTTTTTTAAGACAGGATCTCATTCTGTTGCCCAGGCTGGAGTGCAGGGTCTTGAACATGGCTCACTGCAGCCTCAAACTCCTGGGTTCAACCAATCCTCCCACTTCAGCCTCCCGAGTACGTGGGACTACAAGCAGGCACCACCATGCCCGTCTAATTTGTTGTTTTTTTTTTTTTTTGAGATGGGGTCTTGCTCTGTCATCCAGGCTGGAGTGCAGTGGCGCGATCTAGACTCACTGCAAACTCCACCTCCTGGGTTCAAGCTATTATCCTGCCTCAGCCTCCAGAGTAGCTGGAAATACAGGCTTGAGCCACCATGACCAGCTAATTTTTGTAATTTTTTTTTTTTTTTTTTTTTTTTTTGTAGAGACAGGGTTTCGCCATGTTGCCCAGGCTGGTCTTGAACTCCTGCGCTAAAGCAATCCATTCGCCTCTGCCTCCCAAAGTGCTGGGACTACAGGCACGAGCCACACACCCGGCCTCTGCTAATTTTTTGACATATTTTTGTAGAGCCGGGCACGGTGGCTCACGCCTGTAATTCCAGCACTTTGGGAGGCTGAGGCGGGTGGATCACGAGGTCAAGAGATTGAGTCCATCCTGGCCAACATGGTGCAATACCCCATCTCTACTGAAAATACAAAAATTAGTTGGGCATGGTGGCATGCACCTGTAGTAAAAAATTTTCTTTTAGAGATGGGGTCCCACTATGTTGCCCAGGCCAGCAGAAATCCTCCTTTTAGGGTAAGCTAAAGTTGCAGACCTAGTGGGACATGGAGGCAGGGATTGAGGTGAGACAGAAACTTACTCGCATGCAGTATATGTAGGCCTCACCTCCCGGCTACTCAGAGGCACTGGAGCCCAGCTCCATCTGTCTGATGCCATCTGCTCTCCCCACTCTGCTGCCCCCAGTGCATACCCCAGGACATACCTACTGACAGAAATCTTTTATGCCCAGGGGCATTTAAAAAAGCCCAGGAGAATGGCCGGGCACAGTGGTTCATGCCTGTAATCCCAGCACTTTGGCAGGCTGAGGAGGGCGGATCACCTGAGGTCAGGCATTCAAGACCAGCCTGGCCAACATAGTGAAAACCCGTCTCTACTAAAAACACAAAAATTAGCCAGGCGTGGTGGCAGGTGCCTGTAGTCTCAGCTACTCGGGAGACTGAGGCAGGAGAATTGCTTGAACCTGGGAGGCGGAGGTCGCAGTGAGCTGAGATTGCACCACTGTACTCCAGCCTGGGTGACACAGCAAGTGAGACTCCATCTCAGAAAAAACAAAACAAAACAAAAAAACCAACCCAGGAGAAGGAGCCGGCAAGAGGGGTGAGGGCTGAAGCCAGTGCACACTAAGGTCAAGCGAGGTCAGCAAGGCCCACAGGCTCTAGTGGATTTCCCTGAGGAAGCAGGACTTGCCAGGCTACAAGCAAGGGTCAGATGCACACAGACCACCTCAGGGCACATGTCAGGGGGCTGGGCCTGCCTCCCTGGCTTCTCTTGGGACTGACTTTCTTGCTTTTCCAGCTCTCGAAAGTAGGGTAAAGAGAGAGGCACAATGGCAAGGTGATATCCGCACATCAGGGAAACTAATCATTGAGCTGTAGACCACCTTTACTTTCTGCCTTTTCCCAGACAAATGTCAGGAGGGATGAGGTCAGAGTACTCAGGGAGGGAGAAGCCAGGGCCGAGGATGATGCTGGAAATGCAGGAAGAGGCAGGCTTCAGTAGAGAAGGGTGGGGAGAGGCAGGAGCAGGAATTTTGGCTGGAGAAGCAGGCAGGCTTGGGCCAGGGAGGAGGGAAGACACGACCTGACACGCGGGACCGTGCCAGAGACTCCTCTCTGAGGAAGAATGTGGCCCCTGGGGCAGAAGGAGGCCTCCCCACTCACCCTGGGGACTTTGTATTGTCTCTAAACCTCCAGGATGAGGATTTATCCTCGTGTTCCATTTAGTGTTCCATCTCATCCCTGCCCCTCAGGCCCAGGATAAGCAGAAGAAAAGGATTCATTTGTGCCCCCAAAACAGCTCTGGGACAGAGCTTTTCACAAAGGCTTTAGACCGAGCCAAGCTTCTGCTGGAGGCTCAGCACCACAGCTGGGGTCTGTCTGGAGGGCCTGGATACAGAGATACTAAGTCTTCACGATGAAGCCTGTCTGTGGGGAAAGGTGCATCCTCCCAGCGCTGCCTGAAATCAGAAGCAGAGGAAGTAGGCTTCGCCAATTCAGCGAATGGGTTAGAGCACGTACTAAAGAGGGACTTCCTGTGTTGGGGCTGAGACACTGATGGGCCACGAGACTCTAAAATGAGCGGGGGCCTATTCCAGAGCTGATCCTCAGGGGCAAGGGGGATGGGGAGATGTAAGAACCTTCTTTTCAGACCTCTGACCCTAGGAACTGGAGTCGGGGGACCCAGGATGTGAATTATTTGAAAGAGGAGGCAGGCCAGGTGCGGTGGCCCACGCCTGTAATCCCAGCACTTTGGGTGGCCGAGGCAGGCAGATCACAAGGTCAGGAGTTTGAGACCAGTCTGACCAACATAGTGAAACCCCGTCTCTACTAAAAATACAAAAAATTAGCTGGGTGTGGTGGTGCACGCCTGTAATCCCAGCTACTCGCGGGGGCTGAGGCAGGAGAATAGCGTGAATCCAGGAGGCAGAGGTTGCAGTGAGCTGAGATCACGCCACTGCTCTCCAGCTCAGGTGACAGTGCGAGACTCCGTCTCAAAAAAAAAAAAAAAAAAAAAAAATCCAGAAAGAAAGAAAGAGGAGGCAAAGACAGAGCAAGGCATGTGGTGCTTGTGGGGAGGTGGGCAACACAGGAAGAGCATGGGGGAGGAACTGGGCAGAGAGGAGGCATTCCCCTCCCCCTGCCCTTCTCATTGTTCCCAACCCCTGGTCTGTTCTCTTCAGCCCCCCTCAACATCGTTCGCCAGAGAGGCTGGATACCGGGACAGGGTGTGTGGAGGAGAGTGAGGGAATGATCATGACTGCACCTCCTGCTCACTTTTACACTCCTGTTCTCACTTCCTGCCTCTGGCAGAAAACAGCCCTGCCCCTCTGGCTTATCTCAGCAAAGAGCAGTGCCCAGCCCAGCTCAGAGGGCAATGGGACAGATCCCAGAAGCCCTGAGGAGGTAAGGAACCTGGGCCCCGGGTATGTATGTGGGAAGCTGAAGGACGGAGACACAGGGAGAAGGAAGGTGGCTGCACACCCTCCAGTGTGTGAGCGGTGTTGGGTTGGGTGATACAGAAGGAGCAGTCTCGGGGCCTCTGTATCGCGGTCTCTTTGCTCCTCAGTGCCTTGGGGTTGAGATCGCCGTGCTTGTGAACTGCTTGGTTCTATGTCTGTGTAAGGATACTGTCCCTAAGGCAGGGCCTTCTTTCTCTTCCTCCCCAGCCCAGTTGTCTGTGCACATACATGTGTATTACAGGATGTGTATGGACAGTGATTTCTATGTTACTAGGGATCTTGTGTGCACATCTCTTAACGTCTGTGTATGTCTGTGTCTGTGCACACACATGTGTAATGAGTGGTATACTTACCTGACATCAGTAACGAGAGATTTATCCTCCTACGGGGGCCTCCATGTCCCTCCTTCCTGGTGTTCCTTCTTTTCTGGGGCAGTTGCCATTTCTTTGATTCCTGCATCTCTCCCACAGCCTGACCTCTTCTTCAAGGCAGGATTAGGGGAGAGGGTCTGTGCTGCCCCTCCCCCACACCTAGATTCCCTCCTTCCACTTCCTGTTAGCCTCCTTTTTGGCAGTCTTTTCCATCTTCGCCATCTGGCCTGGCACTGTGCCTATTCAGCTCCTGAAGGGAGCCGCAGGGCTCGGGAAGCAGGAGTGTGGGATGGGGACCAGGCCAGGGGCCTGGCAGCTCTCAGTGCTCAGCTTGGGCCATTCTGTGTGACTGTCAGAAAGAGGTGGCTTTTGACAACCAGGCTCCTTTATAAAGAAACCCAAGATGGGCTGGGGCCAGGTGCGGTGGCTCATGCCTATAATCTCAGCACTTTGAGAGGCCGAGGCGAGGGGATCATCTGAGGTCAGGAGAAACCCCGTTATCTACTAAAAATACAAAAATTAGCCAGGCATGGCGGCACGCGCCTTAGTCCCAGCTACTCAGGAGGCTGAGACAAGAGAATTGCTTGAACCGGGGAGGCGAAGGCTGCAGTGAGCTGAGATTGCACCACTGCACTCCAGCCTAGGCGACGGAGGGAGATTCCATCTCAAAAAAAAAAAAAAAAAAGATGGGCTGGGTGCAGTGGCTCATGCTTGTAATCCCAGCACCCAGCACTTTGGGAGGCCGAGGTCTGCGGATCACTTGAGGTCAGGAGACCAGCTTAGCCTGGCCGACATGGTGAAACTCTGTTTCTACCGAAAACACAAAAGATGAGGCAGGTGTGGTGGTGTGAGCCATGATCCCAGCTACTCAGGTGGCTGAGGCACAAGAACTGCTGGAACCTAAGAGGTGGAGGTTGCAGTGAGCCAAGATGGTGCTACTGCACTCCAGCCTCCAAACAAAGTGAGACTCTGTATCCAAAAAAAAGAAACCCAAGAACATCTCCCCTTTGGAATAGAGTAACGAGAGAGCGTCACCATTTCGTTTCTAAAACATTCCTAACTTTACCTTTACATTTATTGATTTATGTTTTTGAGACTGAGTTTCACTCTTGTCGCCCAGGCTGAAGTGCAGTGGCGTGATCTCAGCTCACTACAACCTCCAACTCCTGGGCTCAAGCGATTCTCCTGCCTCAGCCTCCCAAGTAGCTGGGATTACAGGTGCCGCCACCACGCCCAGCTGATTTTTGTATTTTTAGTAGAAATGGGGTTTTGCCACGTTGGCCAGGCTGGTCTTGAATGCCTTACCTCAGGTGATCTGCCCACCTCGGCCTCCCAAAGTGCTGGAATTACAGGCATGAGCCACCACTTGGCCTAACTTTACCTTTAAGTAGCTGCTCAACTAAATATCTTGGTCTATTTAACATTGTAATTTTTTTTTCTTTTTTTTTTTGAAACGGAATCTCACTCTGCCGCCCAGACTGGAGTGCAGTGGCGCAATCTTGGCTCACTGCAACCTCTGCCTCCTGGGTTCAAGCGATTCTCCTGCCTCAGCTTCCCGAGTAGGTGGGATTACAGGCATGTGCCACCAAACCTGGCTACTTTTTTTGTAGTAGAGATGGAGTTTCACCGTGTTAGCCAGGATGGTCCGATCTCCCAACCTCGTGATCCGCCTGCCTCGGCCTCCCAAAGTGCTGGGATTACAGGTGTAAGCCACCGTGCTCGGCCCTTTCTTTTTCTTTTTTTTTTTTTTTTGAGACGGAGTCTCGCTCCGTCGCCCAGGCTGGAGTGCAGTGCCCGGATCTCGGCTCACTACAAGCTCCGCCTCCTGGGTTTAGGCTATTCTCCTGCCTCAGCCTCCCGAGTAACTGGGACTACAGGCGCCTGCCACCTCGCCCAGCTAGTTTTTTTTGTATTTTTTAGTAGAGACGGGGTTTCACCGTGTTAGCCAGGATGGTCTCGATCTCCTGACCTCATGATCCGCCCGTCTTGGCCTCCCAAAGTGCTGGGATTACAGGCTTGAGCCACCGCGCCCGGCCTCTTTCTTTCTTTTTTTTTTTTTTTTTGAGACAGAGTCTCGCTCTGTCGGCCAGGCTGGAGTGCAGTGGCACAATCTTGGCTCACTGCAACCTCCGTCTCCCGAGCTCAAGCAATTCTCCCGCCTCAGCCACTCGAGTAGCTGGGATTACAGGCGTGTGCCACCACGCCTGGCTAATTTTTGTATTTTTAGTAGAGATGAGGTTTCACCACGTTGGCCAGGCTAGTCTCGAATTCCTAACCTCAGGTGATCCGCCTGCCTCGACCTCCCAAAGTGCTGGGATTACAGGCGTGAGCCACTGCGCCTGGCACGTTGTAACTTTTTCAACAGAAAGATTTGAGATCAGCCAGGCACGGTATATGCTTTCTTTTTTTTTTTTTTTTTTTTTTTTTTTTTTTTGAGACGGAGTCTCGCTCTGTCGCCCAGGCTGGAGTGCAGTGGCGCGATCTCGGCTCACTGCAAGCTCCGCCTCCCGGGTTCACGCCATTCTCCTGCCTCAGCTTCCCGAGTAGCTGGGACTACAGGCGCCCACAACCGCGCCCGGCTAATTTTTTTGTATTTTTAGTAGAGACGGGGTTTCACCGTGGTCTCGATCTCCTGACCTTGTGATCCGCCCGCCTCGGCCTCCCAAAGTGCTGGGATTACAGGCGTGAGCCACCGCGCCCGGCCTAGTATATGCTTTCTAATTGGAAGTATCTACTGGTTCTCCAAGTCATGGTTAAGAATGATCAAGTGATACTGTAATTATAGTGTAAACTGTTACTGAAATCTTAATTGCAAGCTGTTTCCAAACAGGTCTTTTAAGGGAAGTGGTCTTTTGGCTGGGCGCTGTGGCTCAAGCCTGTAATCCCAGCACTTTGGGAGGCTGAGACGGGCGGATCACGAGGTCAGGAGATCAAGACCATCCTGGCTAACACGGTGAAACCCCGTCTCTACTAAAAAATACAAAAAAAAACTAGCCAGGCGCGGTGGCGGGCGCCTGTAGTCCCAGCTACACAGGAGCCTGAGGCAGGAGAATGGCGTAAACCCGGGAGGTGGAGCTTGCAGTGAGCTGAGATCGTGCCACTGCACTCCAGCCTGGGCGACAGAGTGAGACTCCGTCTCAAAAAAAAAAAAAAAAAAAAACGGAAGTGGTCTTTTGCTGAGTTATACATTTGGACAAAATTGATATAAGAACTATTATCACAGAATTAGAGCATGGGCGGGGGCAGTTGGGGGTGGGATGGGTGTATGGGGTGGGGAGGTTGAATTTCCTATTAAGCAGCCAGTAAGTGTCACTCAGGGCCTGCTAAATGCAGAGAGTGAAATGAGCAAGGTGCGCTCCCACCCTAGGAGCTTACCATCTAGTTAGGGAAATAGAGCAAATACACATAGAACGATTGAGGGGCTCAAAACAGCAAACTAAGTGCTTATGTATGCACTTAAGGGGGAATTGTAAGGAGGCTTATTTATTTTTTTGAGATGGAGTTTCACTTTTGTCACTCAAGCTGGAGTGCAGTGGCACGATCTCTGCTCGCTGCAACCTCCGCCCCTCGGGTTCAAGCAATCCTCCTGCCTCAGCCTCCCAAGTAGCTGGGACTACAGGCATGCACCACCATGCCCAGCTAATTTGTATTTTTAGTAGAGATGGGGTTTCACCATGTTGGCCAGGCTGGTCTCAAACTCCTGACCTCATGATCTGCCCGCCTCGGCCTCCCAAAGTGCTGGGATTACAGGCGTGAGCCACCGCGCCCGGCCTGTTTATTTATTTATTTTCATTGAGACGGAGTCTCACTCTGTTGCCCAGAATGGAGTGCAGTGGTGTGATCTTGGTTCACCGCAAGCTCCACCTCTTGGTTTCAGGTGATTCAAGGAGGCGTATTTATGTGCGTGTGTGAAACATGAGTTTATGTCACCACTTTTGGAAGTGGGTTATTAAAAATATTATTAGAATAACCCACTTTATACATTTCAGTTGGACAAACGAGGAAGTGAAATAATGTATCTATGTTGGATGTTATGTATGCACACTGCAATATGGTGATGATCAGTAAATGATAGCTATCATTTTTAACATTTACAGAGGTAGGTGCTGGGAATACACAAAGATGAATAAGCCATGGTCCACAGCCCCTCCCTCTAAGAGCTCACAGTCTAATGGGAGGGGCAGACCAGGAATAGCTGACTACCATGCGTGGGGAGAGCACTGAGAAACCGCCGCACTGCAGCGGAGGCACAAGTAAGGATACCACATCTGCCTGTGTTGCCCGGGGCGGTCAGGGACGGCTTTGCAGAGTCTGGAGAAAATACTAGGCTTGCCAGTTGGAGAACAGGAGGCAGGGCATTCCAAGTTGAAAAAACACCACATACCAAGGCAGAGTCCTGAAAACTTAAGGTATGTCCACAATTAGTATTAGTTTGGTGTGAATGGAGCAAAGGAGCATGGGCCAGGGGAGTGTATCAGAAATGAGCCTGCTTTTACTTGCCTTTCAGCATGTTTAAGTCCCATTTGGTATTATTTTTGTTGTTGAGATTGGTATTTTGCAGAGGAAGTATTTCTTTATTCCCTTTAACTGTTTTACTATATCTCTTACAAGTCTCAAACTGTTGATGGGGGTGGTTGGAGGGAGAACAAAACCAAATACAAGAAAAACTTGTGGCCCGGTACAGTGGCTCATGCCTGTAATCCTAGGACTTTCAGAGCCCCAGGGCGTAAGGATTGCTTGAGCCTATGAGTTTAAGACCAGTCTGGGCCACACAGTCAGACCCCGTTTCTACGAAAAAAAGTTTTGTTTTTCTTTTTTTGAGATGGAGTCTTGCTCTGTAGCCCAGGCTGGAGTGCAATGGCACGATCTCAGCTCACTGCAACCTCTGCCTCCTGGGTTCAAGCGATTCTCCTGACTCAGTCTCCTGAGGAGCTGGGATTACAGGCACCTGCTACCATGCCTGGCTAATTTTTTGTATTTTTAGTAGAGATGGGGTTTCACCATGTTGGTCAGGCTGGTTTCGAACTCCTGACCTCAAGTGATCCACCCACCTCAGCCTCCCAAAGGATTACAGGCATGAGCCACTGCACCCGGCCATCTATAAAAAAATTAAAAATTAGCCAGGGATGGTGGCACACACCTGTAGGTCCAACTACTCAGAGACTGAGGTAAGAGGATCCCTTGAATCTGGGAGGTCAGGACTGCAGCGGACCAAGATCAAGCCTCTGCTTTCCAGCCTGGACCATGGAGTGAGATCTCAAAAAAAAAAAAAACACCAAAAAAAGTAAAACAACAACCAAAAAAACTTGTTATAGTCAGGTTTATGACTTATTTTCTTGCAACAACTTAAACAGTTCCTTTTTTTTTTTTTTTTTTTTTAATTGAGACGGAGTCTCCCTCTGTCACCCAGGCTGGAGTGCAGTGGCTCAATCTCGGCTCATTGCGAGCTCTGCCTCCTGGGTTCATGCCATTCTCCTGCCTCAGCCTCCCAAGTAGCTGGGTCTACAGGCACCTGCCACCACGCCCGGTTAATTTTTTGTATTTTTAGTAGAGACGGGGTTTCACCGTGTTAGCCAGGATGGTCTCGATCTCCTGACCTCGTGGTCCGCCCGTCTCGGCCTCCCAAAGTGCTGGGATTACAGGCTTGAGCCACCGCGCCCGGCCTAAACAGTTCCTTTTAAAAGGAATAAGCTTGGTGTCTTGGGATAATTGCTCAGGGTCTCAGACAACTTCTCTCCCTAAGATGACATCTAGACACCCATGTTCACAGTGGCATTATTCACAATAGCCAAAAGGTGGAAAGAATCCAAGTATTCACTGACAGATGAATGGATGAGCAAAATATTATACAGCGAAATACATTATCCAGCTATAAAAATGAAAGTCCAGGCCAGGCACGGTGGCTCACGTCTGTAATCCCAGAACTTTGGGAGGCCGAGCCAGGCAGATCACCTGAGGTCAGGAGTTCAAGACCATCCTGACCAACAGGGAGAGATCCTGTCGCTACTAAAAATACAAAATTAGCCAGGTGTGGTGGCGCATGCCTGTAATCCCAGCTACTTCGGAGGCTTAGGCAGAAGAACTGCTTGAACCCCGGAGGCAGAGGCTGCAGTGAGCCGAGATTGCACCATTGCACTCCAGTCTAGGCAACAAGAGCAAAACTGGGTCTCAAAAAAAAAAAAAAAAAAAAAAAGGAAAAAAAAGAAATTCCTTTACATACTACAACATGAATGGATCTTGGAAACATTATGCTAAGTAAAAAAAACAAAAAAAAAAAAAACCCAAAAAACAGATACAAAAGGACAAATATTGTATGATTCCACTCATATGAGATATCCAAGATAGGCAAATTCATTGAGACAGAAAGTAGACTAGAACCAGGAGCTGAGTGGGGTGCGGTGGGTAGTACCGTTTAATGACTGCAGAGTCGTTGCTTGGTTGATGAAAAAGTATTTCTGGAAACAGACAGTGGTGACGGTTAAGCAACACTGTCTTGGTCTTTTTCGTTGTTGTTGTTGTTTTTGAGACGGACTCTCGCTCTGTCTCCCAGGCCGAAGTGCAGTGGCACAATCTTGGCTCACTGCAACCTCTGCCTTCCAGGTTCCAGCAATTTTCCTGCCTCAGCCTCCCAAGTAGCTGGGACTACAGGCACATGCCACCACACCCAGCTAATTTTTGTATTTTCACTAGAGATGGGTTTCACCATGTTGGCCAGGTTGGTCTTAAACTCCTGACCTTGGGTGATCCACCCGCCTTGGCCTCCCAAAGTGCTGGGATTATAGGCATGAGCACCCCGCCCGGCCACAACACTGTCAATGTACTTAATGACACTGCATTGTACACTTAGAAATGATAAATGTTAGCTGGGTGCAGTGGTGCATGCCTGTAACTCCCAGCTACTTGGGAGGCTGAGGCAGGATCATTTGAGTGTCCAAGAGTTCAAAACCAGCCTGGGGAACATAGTAAGACCCTGTCTCAAAAAAAAAAAAAAAAAAAATTATAGGCCTGGCACAGTGGCTCACACCTATAATGATTGTAAACAATCCTCCCACTTTGGGAGGCAGAGGTGGGCAGATTACCTGAGGTCAGGAGTTAAGAGACCAGCCTGGTCAACATGGTGAAACCCCATCTCTACTAAAAATACAAAAAAATTTAGCTGGGCATTGTGGCACATGCCTGTAATCCCAGCTACTCGGGAGGCAGAGGCAGGATAATTGCTTGAACCTGGGAGGCAGAGATTGCAGTGAGCTGACATCGTGCCATTGCACTCCAGCCTGGGTGACGGAGCATGCACACAAAAAATTTTACCAATTTTAAGTTATGTATATTTTACCACACATACACAAAATAGATGGTACGTGGGGTTGAAGTGGAGGGGTGGCTTCCATGGCGTTATGGCGTTGAGGAAGGTGGCATCCCTCAGACTATGTCCTTTCCTCTGTCTCTTCCATCTCTTGACCACATCCTTTGTCTGTCAGTTTTTGCCTGAGGACTGCAGCTGCTGCATTCTCCCCTCTGGCAGCCTCGTCAGCACCAGTAGTACCCTTCCTCACCTCACCTCTGTGCTCTCTGGGCTTAGGGTTCCCTTTGATCACTCACTACCAAACCACCGTCTCCCTACTACCACAGAGCTTCATCTGGGATTAGACCTGCTGGGGGAGCACTTGGCAAAACTCAACCCACAGGGCCTTCCCCTGCCTAGCGAGACTGTGCTGTCAAATTTATTCACATGTGGCTCTGGTGAAGACGAGCATGCCATCAGCCTATGAGGGCACTGTTATGTTATTATGCCCATTTTACAGATGAAGAAACCGAGAAGTCAAACCATTAAGCTGAACCCAGTTTGCTTTGACCACAAATCCAGCCCACATAGGCGCAATGATGGATGTGATGAGTAAGGCTGGGATTTTGTTCTGTATTTGGGAGTTTTGTTTGCTTGTTTGCTTGTTTGAGATGGAGTCTCACTCTGTCACCCACGCTGGAGTACAGTGGCGTGATCTTGGCTTACTGCAACCTCCGCCTCCTGGGTTCAACTGATTCTCCTGCCTCAGCCTCCCGTATACTCAGGAGTTTGACCTTTATTCTTTGGATAATGAGGAGCTAGCCTAGCACCTGGTCCTAGGAGGTGTTCCATAAAACGACCTATTGATTTGTGCTTATTATCTGTCTCCCTCCAATGGAATGTAAAGGAGGTGGGGCACAGACTTTTTGTTTTGTTCCCTGCTGTGAACATGCCTGGAACCTTCTATGAGCTCAGTAAGCAAGGAAAGAAGGAAGGAAGAGATCTTGAGATAGTAACAGCAACCTAAGCATTTTACACACATCATCTTAATCGCCAAACAACCTCATGAATTTGCTGTCTCTGTCTCTCATTTTTTGAGACAGAGTCTCGCTCTGTCATCCAGGCTGGAGTGCAGTGGCGTGATCTTGGCTCACTGCAACCTCTGCCTCCCAGATTCAAGCAATTCTCATGCCTTAGCCTCCCGAGTAGCTGGGATTACAAGTGCACGCCACCACACCTGGCTAATCTTCGTATTTTTAGTAGAGGCAAGATTTTGTCATATTGGCCAGGTTGGTCTTGAACTCCTGGCCTCAAGTAATCCACCCACATCAGTCTCCCAAAGTGCTGAGATCACAGGCATAAGCTACCGTGCGGCCCCCTTTCTTCTTTTTTTTTTTATTTTTATTTTAGACGGAGTCTCGCTCTGTCACCCAGGCTGGAGTGTAGTGGCGCAATCTCGGCTCACTGCAAGCTCCGCCTCCCGGGTTCACGCCATTCTCCGGCCTCAGCCTCCCGAGTAGCTGGGACTACAGGCGCCCGCCACTGCGCCTGGCTAATTTTTTTCTATTTTTAGTAGAGACGGGGTTTCACCATGGTCTCGATCTCCTGACCTTGTGATCCGCCTGCCTCGGCCTTCCAAAGTGCTGGGATTACAGGCGTGAGCCACCGCGCCCGGCCTCTTCTTTTTTTTTTGAGATAGAGTCTCATTTTGTCACCCAGGTTCGAGGGCAGTGGTACAATGTCAGCTCACTGCAGCCTCCACCTCCTGGGTTCAAGTGATTCTCCTGCCTCAGTCTCCTGAGTAGCTGGGACTACAGGCACATGCCACCTCATCTGGCTAATTTTTGTATTTTTAATATAGACAGCGTTTTGCCGTGTTGGCCAGGCTAATCTTGAACTCCTGACCTCAGGTGATCTGCCCGCCTCAGTCTCCCAAAGTACTGGGTTACAGGCGTGAGCTACTACGCCGGCGTGCAATGGTGTACTTGACGCTCACTGCACTGCATCCTCCACCTCCCTGGAGTCAAGTGATTCTCTCACTTCAGGCTCACAAGTAGCTGGGACTATGGACATGTGCCACCATGCCCGGCTAATTTTTTAATTTTTTAATATTTTTTATTTTATTTTTTTTGAGACAGTCTTGCTTTGTCACCCAGGCTAGAGTGCAATGGTGTGATCTCGGCTCACTGCAACCTCCGCCTTCTGGGTTCAAGTGATTCTCCCTGCCTCAGCCTCCCAAGTAGCAGGGATTACAGGCGCCTGCCACCACACCCGGCTAATTTTTGTGTTTTTTAGTAGAGACAGGATTTTGCCATATTGGCCAGGATGGTCTCGAACTCTTGACCTCAGGTGATCCGCCCACCTCAGCCTCCCAAAGTGCTGGGATTACAGGTATGAGCCACTGCGCCCAGCCTTATTTTTATTTTTTATTTATTTTATTTTTAATTTTATTTATTTATTTTTGAGACGGAGTTTCGCTCTTGTTGCCCAGGCTGGAGTGCAATGGCACGATCTTGGCTCACTGCAACCTCCACCCCTCGGGTTCAAGCAATTCTTCTGTCTCAGTCTCCTGAGTAGCTGGGACTACAGGTGCCCGCCACTACACCAGACTAATTTTTCGTATTTTTTAAGTAGAGAGAGGGTTTCACCATGTTGGCCAGGCTGGTCTCGAACTCCTGACCTCAGGTGGTACACCTGCCTCTGCCTCCCAAAGTGCTGGAATTACAGATGTGAGCCACCAAGCGCGGCTATTTTTATTTTTTGAGACAGAGCTTCACTTCTGTTGTCCAGGCTGGAGTACAATGGCACGGTCTCAGCTCACTGCAACCTCTGCCTCCCAGTTTCAAGCGATTCTCCTATCTCAGCCTCCCGAGTAGCTGGGATTACAGGTGAGCACCACCACACCCAGGAATCATTTTGGTACTTTTAGTAGAGATGGGGGTTTCACCATATTGGACAGGTTGGTCTCAAACTCCTGACCTCAGGTGATCCACCCGCCTCGGCCTCCCAAAGTGCTGGGATTACAGGTGTGAGCCACTGCACCTGGTCCTGTATTTTTTTTGTAGAGATGGGGTTTTGCCATGTTGCCCAGGCTGGTCCCCAACCCCTAGGTTCAAGCGATTGATCTGCCTTGGCCTCCTAAAGTGCCAGGATTACAGGTGTAGGCCACTGCACCCAGCCCAGATTAATTTTTCTGAAGTCACACAACTAGGTAAGTTAGCAAAACCAAGAGTTAAACCTAGGCATCCGAGTCCCTGCCTTCAAGACTGGGCGTCGTTCAACACTGTACTATATAGTCCTGCTGTAGGAACCTATTCTGGCCCAATGGCAGACTTGAGGCTGAGAAAAGATTCAGAAGGCCTGCCAGTGTAGCCCTGTCTCTGTGTAACTTCTGGCTTGCCTTCCTATTTCAGGTCTCTGCTGCTGACGAAAATGTGACCAAACGCACCCAACCCTTGGCAGCCATCTGTCCCTGCAGCCATAGCCCACATTCCCATACCCTCCCTCTGCTTGTTTCGGGACCATGTCTGTACAGCCTCCAGGCCCCAGCCCCGGAGGTGAAGGCCATGCCATGACTCTGGTGTGCCCCATGGCATCCCCAGCCTAGCTCCCATTCCCACTTTGGCACAATGTTGGCCAACAGCTCCTCAACCAACAGTTCTGTTCTCCCGTGTCCTGACTACCGACCTACCCACCGCCTGCACTTGGTGGTCTACAGCTTGGTGCTGGCTGCCGGGCTCCCACTCAACGCGCTGGCCCTCTGGGTCTTTCTGCGCGCGCTGCGCGTGCACTCGGTGGTGAGCGTGTACATGTGTAACCTAGCGGCCAGCGACCTGCTCTTCTCCCTCTCGCTGCCCCTTCGTCTCTCCTACTACGCACTGCACCACTGGCCCTTCCCCGACCTCCTGTGCCAGACGGCGGGCGCCATCTTCCAGATGAACATGTACGGCAGTTGCATCTTCCTGATGCTCATCAACGTGGACCGCTACGCTGCCATTGTGCACCCGCTGCGACTGCGCCACCTGCGACGGCCCCGCGTGGCGCGGCTGCTCTGCCTGGGCGTGTGGGCGTTCATCCTGGTGTTTGCCGTGCCCGCCGCCCGCGTGCACAGGCCCTCGCGCTGCCGCTACCGGGACCTCGAGGTGCGCCTATGCTTCGAGAGTTTCAGCGACGAGCTGTGGAAGGGCAGGCTGCTGCCCCTCGTGCTGCTGGCCGAGGCTCTGGGCTTCCTGCTGCCCCTGGCGGCGGTGGTCTACTCGTCCGGCCGAGTCTTCTGGACGCTGGGGCGCCCCGACGCCACGCGGAGCCAGCGGCGGCTGAAGACGGTGCGCCTCCTGCTGGCCAACCTCGTCATCTTCCTGCTGTGCTTCGTGCCCTACAACGCCACGCTGGCGGTCTACGGGCTGCAGCGAAGCAAGCTGGTGGCGGCCAGCGTGCCTGCCCGCGATCGCGTGCGCGGGGTACTGATGGTGATGGTGCTGCTGGCCGGCGCCAACTGCGTGCTGGACCCGCTGGTGTACTACTTCAGCGCCGAGGGCTTCCGCAACACCCTGCGCGGCCTGGGCACTCCGCACCGGGTCAGGACCTTGGCCACCAACGGGACGCAGGCGGCGTTGGTGCAATCCGAAAGGTCCACCGTCACCACAGACGCCACCAGGCCGGATGCCGCCAGTCAGGGGCTGCTCCGACCCTCCAACTCCTACCCTCTGTCTTCCTTCACACAGAGTCCCCAGGATTCCGCCCTCTGAACGCACACCATGCCACAGCGCCGTCCGTGCCCGACTCCCAACGCCTCTCGTTCTGGGAGGCTTGCAGGGTGTGCACACAAGAAGGTGGGCTGGGCACTTGGGTCTTTGGGTGGCAACTCCAGCTTAGCAACGCAGAAGAGTACAAAGTGTGGAAGCCGGGGGCCCGAGGAAGGCATTGATGCTGGAAATGGCTTCTTTAAACTGTGAGCACGCAGAGGACCCCCGTCTCCAGTGGTGGGAAGTGATGCAGAGAGCCCACCCGTGCAGAGGGCAGAAGGGGACGAAATGCCTTTGGGTGGGCGGGGAATTAAACTGCTAAAAGCTGGTTAGATGGAACAGAAAATGAGCATTCTGGATTTAAACCGCCACAGGGGCCTGAGAGCTGAAGAGCCCCAGGTTTGGTGGACCATGCTACTGAGATGCCTGTTCATCTGCTGACTTCTGTCATGGATGCCACCCACTTTCATTTCGGCCTAGGCTTCCCCTGCTCACCATTGAGACCTAATACAAGAGTTCCATATAGACAGAACTAGGTTCTTTCTCGCACAGTGACTTGTGACAATTTAGACCTGCACCCAGCATAGGATAGTTGGGGCAAGGCAAAACTGGCTTAGAGTTTCCTTCTCGCCAAAATCCAAGTCCAAACCCTTTTTAGGTTATCCTTTCTTCCATCACTCCCCCTTTTCCAGGCCTCCTCCGTTTTAGATCCTTAATATTCTCTCTCTCTCTCTCTGCTTTGTCCAGAGTAAGGAGAAAATTCTTTCTACTAAAGCATTGGTTCTCAAACTTTTTGGTCTCAGATGCCACTCTTGGAAACTGAGGATCTCAAACAGCTTTGCTTATCTTTTGATACTTACCATACTAGACATTAAAGCAAATACATTTAAAAAATAAATACACATGCACACATTCTGTTAGCCACGAGAGCAATAATGTCACCACACACACTTCATGAAACCTCTGGAAAACTCTACAGTATACTTGTGAGAGAATGAGAGTGAAAGGGACAAATATTTGTGTAGCAGTATTATGAAAATAGTTTGACCTCGTGGACTCCCTCAAAGGGTTGGTCCCTGGATCACACTTTGAGAACCACACTTGTCCTGAAGTATTAGAGTTCATGTCTAACTTCTTCCCAGGGCATTATGTACAGTGCTTTCTATTATTGTGGGGAGAGGGCAGTGCTAAATAAATTAATCAATTCTGATAGTCTTCATGTCTTGGGGTTTTCCTGCGGCCCTAGGAGTAGTACATACAATGGAACACTACCCTGGGCATGTCAGAGCAGCAGCCCTGGGGCAGGGATGGAGACGGGGTGGAACTAGTCATATGCTGAGGGGGAGGGAATGGGGCTTCTCTGGGGGAGGAAAAAGGGAACTAAGAGAACTGTGCCATAGCCAGGAAAGAAGAGTTTATGGGGAAGTTAAGAGTGAGATGGAAGGACAGGAATAGGCTGTCCATTCTCAGCACGCTGGAAGCAAGGGAAATGGGCCATCTACTATTCCTTCCTTTTTTTTTTTTTTTTTTTTTTTTTTTGAGATGGGGTCTAACACTGTGGCCTGGGCTGGAGTGCAATGGTGTGATCTCGGTTCACTGCAACCTTCGCCTCTTGGGTTCATGCAATTCTCCTGCCTCAGCCTCCCAAGTAACTGGGATTACAGGTGCACACCACCAAACCCAGCTAATTTTTTGTATTTTTAGTAGTGATGGGGTTTCACTATGTTGGCCAGACTGGTCTCGAGCTCCCGACCTCAGGTGAATCTGCCCGCCTCCCAAAGTGCTGGGATTACAGGCATGAACCACCGCGCCCGGCTATTCCTTCCCTCTTTACCCAAGTTGGGGGCTCGGAGGGGCTGCAGAGTTGGCACTTGTGGACATCTTCAGACCCTGACATTACTGAGGGAGTTGTTGCTCTGTGTGCATCCTACAGCATTTCTGACCCTATGTCTCAATACTGTATCTTTATATGTGTGTGCGTGCACTGTGTGTGTGTGAGAGAGAGAGCGAGAGAGAGAGTGTGTGTGTGTGTCAGGGTTCTCCATTTGTGTCTGTGTGTTTTAGTCCAGGGTAGCCTTTTGTGTGTGCCTTTATGCCAAGTGCTCCAGACGGTGATTTACAGGGGTAAAATGACCCCTGGTGGCCAAATGAGAGAACTGACCCAGATTCGTCAGGGATAGCCATGAAATCTGGGCCTTTCTCCATCTGGATGGAGACTGGAGTCTGGAGCCCGGCACTTACCTCCAGCCACTGTGGAAGAGGCCTATTGATTAGCACCTGCTCCATCTCTCTTCATCTTCAGGGTTCAAGATCTGTGCCCTTCCTGTCCTGAGAGCACCGGCAGCACAAAACCTCGTAGTCCAAAATCTTAGCACTTTGCCCTATTCAAACAGAATCAAACACAATTTTTAAAGATTACTTGAGTACTTTTATAGGCAGGTATGTGAGTTCCAAAGTAATTACAACTCACGGCATGTATCACTTTCCAACATACCATATAATTTATTTATTCTAATTTTTATAGTTTATCATCTCCACCACCCCGTCCTATATCCTAGGTAGAATGTAAGTTCCGTGGGGGCGTGGATTTTTCTTCGATTCTCTGATGATCCCCAGCATCTAAAACAGTGCCTGGCACAGAGAAAGTGCTCAATAAATATTTGTTGAATGAATGAACAGTCAGATCTTGTTGTGAAGTAGTTTACAATCTAGTGGGAACCATAGAACAAGTAAACAAAAACTATAATGCCAGGCAGAAAACACAAGAATGCAGCGTAAGGTATTGGCAGTTGGTTTAGTGGGCAATGGGAAGCCCACGGAGGCTCCTGAGTGAGGTTTTGCTCACACTGACAAACTGTGTGGAATAAGCTGGAGGAAAATGATTGGTGGGGAGAGTCTAAGGAAAAGACAGACTTGTCAGGGAGCCATTACAACAGCTGAGGGCGGCCAGGTGCGGTGGCTCATGCCTGTAATCCCAGCACTTTGGGAGGCCAAGGCGGGCGGATCACCTGAGGTCGGGAGTTCAAGACCAGCCTGACCAACATGGAGAAACCCCGTCTCTACTAAAAATACAAAATTAGTCGGGCATGGTGGCACATGCCTGTAATCCCAGCTACTAGGGAGGCTGAAGCAGGAGAATAGCCTGGAACCTGGGAGGCGGAGGTTGCAGTGAGCCGAGATTGTGCCATTGCACTCCAGCCTTGGCAACAAGAGCAAAACTCCGTCTGAAAAAAAAAAAAAAAAAAAATAGCTGAGGACAAGTGTGACCATGGCCTGTGGAAGAGCTAGATGGCAATACGTTGTCTCTGATGTGAAATCTCTGGTGTCAAAGCCCTGGTGGACTATTTTCCCCCATTCAGATATCCAAAGGCTTTCCATCAAGAGAAGAGAGAGGCAAGAATAGATTAGGCTATTTTCATAGGGTTCCCAAGACTAAGAGAGCAGTATGAAGTCCAGAACCCTCACCCCCTGTCCTGGAGCTGCTCCATTCAAGGTCTAGGAAAATCCAAAGACAGAGAAGGGGAAAATCTTAGATGGAAGGGAATGAGCATTAGCAATTTTTGTTGTTGTTGTTGTTGTTGTTGTTTTTGAAATGGAGTTTCACTCTTGTTGCCCAGACTGGAGTGCAGTGGCATGGTCTTGGTTCACTGCAACCTCCGCCTCCCAGGTTCCAGCTATTCTCGTGCCTCAGCCTCCTAAGTGGCTGGGATTACAAGTGCCCGCCACCGTGCCTGGCTAATTTTTGTATTTTTAGTAGAGTCAGGGTTTCACCATGTTGACCAGGCTGGTCTTGAACTCCTGATCTCAGGTGATCCACCCACCTTGGTCTCCCAAAGTGCTGGGATTACAGGCGTGAGCCACTGCGCCCGGACTTTTAGCAGGTTTAAAAAATACTCTTCTGTATGCCAAGATTTCAAGTTAGTGTTTAAGATGCATTATCTTCTTTATTATATTAAATAATATAGTCTGAGTTAGAGACGATGTTCATCCCTTTTACAGAAGAAACACCCTGGAGAATCTGAGGTCTTTTTTTTTTTTTTTTTTTTTTTTTTTTTGAGACGGAGTCTTGCTGTGTCGCCCAGGCTGGAGTGCAGTGGCCGGATCTCAGCTCACTGCAAGCTCCGCCTCCCGGGTTTTTACGCCATTCTCCTGCCTCAGCCTCCCGAGTAGCTGGGACTACAGGCGCCCACCACCTCGCCCGGCTAGTTTTTTGTATTTTTTAGTAGAGACGGGGTTTCACCGTGTTAGCCAGGATGGTCTTGAACTCCTGACGTCGTGATCCGCCCGTCTCGGCCTCCCAAAGTGCTGGGATTACAGGCTTGAGCCACCGCGCCCGGCCGAATCTGAGGTCTTAAGGTCACACAACTAGGAAGCGGCTGGATCTGTATCTGGCTCCCAAACTCCTGCTTTTTGCAGTACACCTCTCCTTCCTGGGACTTTCTTTCCTGTTACAGATCACCCGGGTTTCCTTCCTTCTCCTCCCTTCCTCATGTAGCCACCTCTTTCAACTGCCTGGCTTGCCTTGAATCTGCTGCATCATCTTGGCCTTCCTCTTCCCAGTTCTTCCTCCATGCTCCTAATCCACTTGCCCTACAGCACACCCACCCCTTCACTCTCTGTTTGTCTCAGCTCCCTGTTTATTGAACACCATGTGGCTGCAGGGGTTGGGGGGGTTGAGAGCTGGCTCACTCAAGGTTCCAATTGTGTTGGACCCTAAAATACACCCCATCGAGGGCCCACACACAAGCAAGATGCCTTAAGACTTCATGCAGTTGGCCATGACTCCCCTCCCCCAGCTTGTGATGTACCCTACATCTCCAAGGCAGCACTCCTGATTGTCTACACTGAGCAGGGACCATTCTTTGGTTCGCCCTTCCTCAAAGTCTGTCTCCTCTGTAGGATGGTCCCTCCACGTGGTGAGAGTAGCTGGGAAGAGTAACAACCATTAATTTTATTTTATTTTATTTTTTGAGACAAGGTCTTGCTCTGTCATCCATGCTGGAGTGCAGTGGTGCTATCTCGGCTCACTGCAACCTCCACCTCCCAAGTTCAAGTGATTCTCCTGCCTTAGCCTCCTCAGTAGCTGGGATTACAGGCATGCACCACCATGCCCAGCTAATTTTCGTACTTTTAGTAGAGACGGGGTTTCACCATGTTGGCCAGGCTGGTTTTGAACTCCTGGCCTCATGTGATCCTCCTGCCTCTGCCTCCTAAAGTGCTGGGATTACAGGTGTGAGCTACCACACCTGGCCACAATCATTAATATTAAAAGAAATTTAGGAGCGCCAGGGCAGAGGTAAGGGATACCAAAGGAGAGCAGAGATTCTTCCTTCTTGGTCCTCAACCATCTTGAGGATGGAATTCCCTCGAGGCTGCCATCTGGGGTCCCATGGAAGAAATGGGGAAGGGAAGGTTAATATCACACAGGAAGGCCCTGGACAAGCTGAGGTAGTTCTCACCATGTCCTTGCCGGAGGAGCATGGAAAGTACTGGAAGGTGAACTTTCTCACTCAGGGTTTGGGGAATCCCAAAGGCTCCAGAACTTTGGAATCAAACAAATCTGGGCATGAATTTCAACTCTCTCACTTCTTGGCAATGTGGCTTCAACAAATTTCTTGACCTCTCTGAGCCTCTGTTTTCTCCCATTTCTCTGTGAAATGGGGCTCATAATATCCACTTACTGGGTTATTGTGAGGGTCAAGGAGCCCACCTTTGAAAGGTACTCTAGAGGCCCCATAAGTGGGAACGCCTTCTTTCCAACATGAGCATGGGGAGGCAAGGCCATTGATAAACTGCCAGTAATGCCCAACGCGAGTGTTTCCAGAAGACGTGAAGGGCTCCAGGTGAATCCTCACCCAGACAGAGCTCTGCCAGCCATCAGAACTAGGACCACGGGAGGTGGTGAACAAGGCAGGCTGGGCAGGTTTCCACGGTGCTAGGTCAAGCAGGCAGTCTTTAGGGGCAGCGACTGGCCTGTTGCCCTCTGGGGGCACTCTCTCCCCACTAGGCCCATGTCCATCCCATAGACCAAGAAGGAGGTGGAAAAGTGCAAGACAGGGGTAAGCTGGCTGGAGAACCAAGCAATGGAGAAAGGGCAAGGGAGGAGGCTGGAGGGGAAGCGAGGGCCCAGGCAGGCACGGGGTGGGGCTGGGAGAGGGGCCCAGGGCAGGAGGGCGGGAGAAAGCCTGGGAGGGAAAGCGCGACCAGGGAGGGAGGAGGGACAGGGAAGGAGGCCGGCGGCGCTGACACAGCCTCGATGTGTGGAACGGGCTGGGGTTTGGCCCACAGGTCAGGCGTCTGGCAGTATTATGGGATGGAGAGGCCTTAGGAGACAGGGAGAGTATTATGGGCTGGAACAGCCTTAGGAGACTGGGGAATATTATGGGCTGGTGAGGCCCGGCTCCAACTGGAGGCGGGAGGAAGGGGTGCGGGGCGGGAAGGGGGGGGTGGTGGTGGAAGGGAGTATTATGGGCTGGAGGCCTCCTGCGACCAGAGGCAAGAGTATTATGGGCTGGCAAGGCCTTCGGTGGCCAGAGGGGGGAGCAGCGGGGGATGGCACCGGCTGCATGTGACTGAGGGGGGGCCAAGTTGGGGGGGTAGTGAGTGGGGGTGGGGGAGCTTATTATGGGATAGCTCTTTGTACCTACTGCGGGGACTGCCTCTCCAGAAGATATTATGGGATGTCGTGTGTGGGAGGGGGAGTGGGGCTGGGGGGATTATTATGGGATGGTGGTGCAGAATGGGGAGGGCCTGAGGAGCTCTTCTCCAGCCCCCCCCCACCTCCTCAACCCTTACTCGCCTACCATCCTTTCTAAGGTCACCCTCCTCTCTCAAACGCCCCAAGGGGAACACCTGAAACCCATCTCCCTACACACACAGAGTTTGGGCACCTCAACCCATCCCAGGCATCTCCCCTAACTAGCAGACACCTCCGGGGTGCTGAGGGGAAAAGTAGCCCCTGGCGAATGGGGAGAAAGCCCTAAAGCAGCGTGGTGGTGGTCAGTGGATCACACCTCCCACCTGCACAACGGCCTCCTCTGCACCCTAGCCCCTTATACCACCCTCCTTCCCCTTCTCCCTGCATCCCACAAAGTGGGGGCCCTGGATCCTTCTCCCCTCCCCCCTCCCCTCCATTTCCTCTCCAGCTCCCTCCACAGCCGTAACCAGTAAAACAGGCGGCCAGCTATTATGGGATGGCTGCTCCCAGCAGCTCTGCAGGGAGGGGGCGGTCACCGCGGAATGTCTCTTGTGGGTGGCTATTATGGGATGGCCGCCTCTCTTTTTTTGGGGGGGGGGTAAGGCTAGCGAGGAGGATTATTATGGGATGTGCCCTGCACAGCTGGGTGGGGCTGTCCAGGAGAGGTGAAGCTCTAGGGAGGGGTGGGGAGGGGGAGGGAAGGAAGAGGGAGGGAAGGAGCTGGGGAGGGCAGGGTGAGCCCTGGAGTCGGACCTGAGGCCTGGCAGGAGTAACTGGCTGGAGAGGTTTCTTTGGTGACAGCTGTTTGAAGGGGCCCCTGAGGCAGGCTCCAGCGAGCCAAATCTGAACCCTGGACACCTGGGTCCGTTGAACAGCTTGTGCGATACAGGGTTACCCTGTGAGTCCGTCGCCTGCAGTGCTGCGCTGCAAGTGAGAACTGAGAGGTTCTGGCCGGGTGGCATACCAAAGGGAGTAGTACTCCTAGATAGCAATAGTACCCATCTTCCTTCCATCTTTGTCCTCCTGGGTTTGAGCCCGGGGACCATAGCTCAGGTTGGGGGGTTGTGCATGGGGCGCTTTGCTACCTTGCAGTCACACCCAAAGAACAGAGAGGCTAGGTTGCCTCCTGAGATACAAACACCTGGCATGTCACCCCCAAGCCCCACGTGATCTGCATCCTGTCTAGCCTTTGGAGTGTACTGTCACTGTGGCTTTTCTTCCCTCTGTTGTCTCCCAAAATCCCCTCTTCTGACAGAGCAGGAGAACACTGTGGCCCCTTGGACCTCTTATAAACAGAGTTTTTCAGGTTCACGCAAAACAGAGGTGTAAGGAGAGGAGTTATAGAGCAAATCCGAAAAACTCTGTGAACGACCCACTCTGAGTGTTATTCTAGGTTCTTCTGTACCATGGGATGAAAACAGAACTCTAAGGTAACTGGCTAGAGAGGCTGCCCTCCTGGGTGCGTTAATTAGGAGATTATCCCACCCTTAGTCTCCCTGGGCCAATCATGCTAGTGGTTTATTTATAATTTATCTGGGAGGGTAGCATGGGGCTAGAGGAGGGAGGGGAAGCGTAGAAGCATAAGGACCACAAAGCAACACACCAGCACACACCTCCGAGCCCTTTCTGGAACTCAAGAAGAGAGGAAGGGATTTTAACTTTCTCCTTGTTGTGGTGTCAGGGAGAGGTGGGGAACAAGAGCAGCAAAGGAAGAAGTGGGTAGAACCTACAGGAATAGGGACACAGGGTGATAGTGGACAAAGGATATATGGATAAATAAAATGTGGATATTTTTAGTCACGGGCAGGAGGCTGTGACTACCCAGTTAAACACTCTCTTACTGGTTTATATGGACAGATGACTGTGGAAATGAGCGTATGGGTATGGGCAGATGGAGATACTGCAGAGGGGAATTTGAGGCCCAGAGACAGGCTGAATTCCCTGGAGAAATGAGGGTAGAAGAGGGCACAAGAGGCATCTGGCAGCCCTCTGTAGGAAGGAGAAACTTCCCTGAAAGGAGGTGTCCCCACATCATGATATCTGAAAAGAGCTGCATCCTCACTGCCCGTTGTGGAACACAAGTTTCATTCTTAGTACTCAGAATAAGTATGGGAGAGGGCTTGGGTAAGTAAATGGGGCCCAGTCTTGATGTCAAGAGCATTTAATGAGGGAAACTGGAAGACTTGCAGAACGGAGGAGAATGGCCCGCTTGCCACAATGAGTACAGTAAGAGGGTGGGCCAAGGAGCTGAAGGGAAGGTTGGAAAAAGAAAACACCTACTTCAAAGGTGACAGAGGGAGCTTTTGACAGGACCTGATGTCTTTGATGCCGAAAACTCCAGTCCTAAGATGAGAGTTAAATGTGGAATGCTAGTGGGTTTACAGAGTCAGCCAGGAGCTGGTGGAAGACCTGTCTGCGTGTCTGGTGTTCTGCTCAGGACCAGAGGGATTGTAATTCCCTGAGGCAAGCTCTTGCCTTCCCTGAACTTGTTTCTTTGTGCCAGTTCTCCAGTCCCTTGGATCCTAGAGAAGGGGAAAGCCATCTGGCCAGGCCTTCCTCTAGGGAAATGAGATGAGAAGGGTAATGCAGAGATGGCATGAGGTTCATCCCACTCACTACTGGTTAGGAAGGGCCCTTTCTACAAGGAAGTTCCTGTTTCTTTTCAACTCGTCCCACTTCCATAGGTCTTGAACCCATGCAAAAAAGGCAAATGAGCAGAGGGAGACATTATCCTTGGCCTGGGGGTCAGGGCAGCAAGGCAGTGGTGCTGGGACATTGGTTTTCACTCAGGCCTGAATCCCTGGGCTTCAGGAAGAGGGAAAAGTGACAGGCTGATGGGCTCAGGTTTTCTGAGGGCCAAAGGGTTTTCAGATTGGGCTCTTTCCTGAGGCAGGAAGATCACTGGAGTCCAGGAGTTCACAGTGAAACCCCGTCTCTACAATAAATTTAAAATTTAGCTGGGTGTGGTGGTGTGTGCCTGTGGTTCCAGCTACAGGTAGGAGGCTGAGGTGGGAGGATTACTTGAGTCCAGGAGGTTGAGGCTGCAGTGAGCTGTGATTGCGCCACTGAGACCCTGTCTCTCAAAACAAAACAAAACAAAATTGGGTTTTTTCAACTTCTAGGGTTGCGTCCATAGGGTGGCTGGAGGGTAGGCATAATAAGGGAAGGGGATGGTATATGCTGGAGGGCTACCTTGGGGCATAATTCAATGTAGGCCTCCTGGAATGTTGACTCTTTTTTTTTTTTTTCTGAGACAGTCTCGCCTGTTGCCCAGGCTGTAGTGCAATGGTGCAATCTCAGCTTCCTGCAACCTCCACCTCCTGGGTTCAAGCAATTCTCCTGCTTCAGCCCTTGAGTAGCTACGATTACAGGCGTGTGCCACCACATCAGGCTTTTGCATGTTTAGTAGAGATGGGGTTTCACCAATTTGGCCAGGTTGGTCTTGAACTTCTGACCTTGTGATCCACCTGCCTTGGCCTCCCAAAGTGCTGGAATTACAGGCATGAGCCACCGTGCCCTGCTGGAATATTGACTTCTATACAGGCGGGAAGATGGGGAACATTACACAACTAAAAGATTTTTTTTTTTGAGGTGGAGAATGGGGCCCCAACAAGATGAGGATGGAGGCCATTGGAGGTATTATGAGACTTCAGGATATAAAATGGGAAAGTGCCTGAAAAATATGGGACATCGAGGATAAGGAGGATTTGGTGTTCAAGAATGGGAGAAACAATGCTGGCATATTGTGGAGTCTCTTAAGGAAGGAAGGACATGAACATATTATAGGATTTCAGTATTAGGAACACTGGATGGATGAACTTGCTTTCCAATAAAAATCCCCTAGTAAGTAGGGAACAGATAGGAGATCATGTTGACTATGGTCTATATCCATAAATCCTTTAAGTATCATCTTCCAGCCTCTGGAAGGACCACGATAAATCTTACTGGGATATGTTCTCTCTTGGGACCAGGGGGATTTTATTTGCTGTAACAGGAAATTGGGAAATAGTGCTCAGCAGTTCTCCCTTGGCACCATTCTGTCTGTCGTGTATCATAGTTTGCTTGGTTGCTTATGCTTTTTGAAGCGAGGCCCCCTGGTCTTCCTTGTGTCTCCATGGTGCGCAGCTCCGCCTTGCTAGGTACTCTCTCAACATAGGTTGAATGAACATGAGCAGAGGTGAGTAGGGGGAGGGCAGGCCTCTACTCTCGGTGTGTATAGAGAAGGATCCTGAGTTCACATCATGATGCCATGTCCATTCGCTGGAGTGGCCTGCGGGTG
The DNA here is from genome assembly GCF_037993035.2 of Macaca fascicularis. Lineage (NCBI taxonomy): Eukaryota > Metazoa > Chordata > Mammalia > Primates > Cercopithecidae > Macaca > Macaca fascicularis. The sequence continues at coordinate 7,532,693 of NC_088385.1, read as the reverse complement.
TTGGTGAAAAGTCCCTGACCTGGGGGTGTGGTGAGGGAGAGGATTGCTAGAATGTTGAGAGATAGTCTTTGGATGGGAGTTGGTAATTATTATGGGATGTTGTAGGGTGAATTAGACTTCATGTAAATGTTTCATCTGTCAGCTTGGTATTTTGGTTGGTTGGTGTTCCTCAAAACTTAGGAGCTGGAGGTAAGCATCTGGAAAATACCTGGATTTTGGTGGGACTAGGTGGGGCCCTAGGTGGGCTTCTAGCCCCCAAGTGTCTGGAAATGATGGTATGAGGGAAGCTGGGGTCCCAGACATGAGGAGGCTTTTTGCCAGGATACTGCTTTGGCCCAGAAAGGGATTAAGGTGTGTGCAAGTGGGGGCGGGGACAGGGAAGCGTGGGTAGCCTGCCTGGCCCTCCCTGCTTTGGGTGTTAGAATAGACTGACAGCGCCTGGAGATGGGGGTGGGAAGAATATGAATATTATGGGATGCCTGGCTCAAAGGGTATAGGGGTGGTGGAGTGGAGATGAAGCATTATGGGATGTGACACTGGGTTGTGTTGGGAGTATTACGGTATGTTTGGTTGACCACGGGCTCCTTGCAATTATTATGGGATGTCAGGATGTGGGTAGGAGAGTAAAATTATTATGGGATAGCTTTCCAGTGTCAGAGGAAAAGAGATTAGATGTCCATCTGTGGGGCGACAGTAGGGCTGTTGATCATTACGGGTTATCTTTTTGATAGAGGAGGGGTACTTACTATATAGGCTGTGGAGCTAGAAGAGGGAAGGGTGGGGGTGACGTGAGCCTCTAGACCCTAGCCTGCAGGGACTGAGGGCAGCCCTAGGGGGTTAGTTATTACGGGATGTCAGTATAGAAAGTGGGAGACTGATTATTATGGGATGTGTGTGGGAGGAGGCCGAGTGTCCGTTGTTGTAGTATGGGGGGGGTGAGTTTCAGACTATTATGGGATGTCAAACTGGGGGTGGATGAAGGATGGTTATTATGGGATGTCTGTGGGGGATGGGGCTGAGTATTATGGGATATGAGGCATAAGTGCTGGGAGGGGTGCTTATTATGGGATGGCCATGGGGAGGGAGGGGTGAATTATTATGGGATGTTAGCATTAGGGCCAAGAGTGAAGAAGTTGGCAAAGGATGGCTATTATGGGATGTCTAAGAGGGTTAGTTGCAAAAGGTCTGCAATATTATGAGATGTCAGCAGCCCCTGGCATATGTGTATGAAATGTGGGGGGGCAGGGTGTGTGTGTGTGTTGTGTGTGTGTGTGTGTTTTTTGGGGGGGGGGGGTGTCCGTGTGTATTATGGGATGGCCAGGAGGTGGGCGGTTGCCCAGGTGACACGCGCGCGCGCGCTCGAAGGGGGCGTGGCCAGTGGTTGCCTGAGCGACGAGGGGGCGGGGGTTGCCCGGGAGACCTGGGGAGGAGGGTGGCGGTAGTGGAAGGGGGGGTTGGAGTTGGTTGAGGTTATTATGGGCTGTCCGTGGGGGGGCGGGGCCTGTGCGGTGGGATTTCCCGGCCGGTGTTTCAGGCCCTTTAAGAGGCGACGCCGGAGCCGGAGCCATTTTCCCCCCTTCGGCCGCGGCGAGGAGGAGCTGGAGCGGGAGTGACACTGAGCCGGACCCAGCGCGACCTGCGGCGGCTCCGGGGTGAGGATAGCGCGGGGTTCCCAAAGAGACGCCCCTCACGGCCCGACCAGCCCCGAGGGTCATCCCGTCAGCCGCCCCTTCCTTAGGCGTCTCCGGACCCGCGGACCGCCCCTTGCCCAGAGGAGCCGACCCTTCCTTTCCTGGCCTGCAGGGCGCCCGGCCTCCTCCCTAGCACCCGCCCTAACCCTGCCGGAGTCTTGCTCCCCGCGACCCCCGCCTTCGGCTTGGTCTCCCACAATGCCCGGCGCCCACCCCCTCGCCCTTTGATCACTTGCCCCCCCGGGACACGTGGCCCGGCCCCCTTCCCGGTGGGACGCTTTAGCCCCCCGCGTCCCTGCCTCCGGCCCCCCGCAGCGCCCGAGCCTCCACGCCCCCTCGTCTCCGCAGCTCTTGAGGAGAACCTGAGTTGTCCCAGAGGACAGCCTTTGGAGAGCTGCCCTGTCTGGGGACTGGCCCCTCCCCGGGCGCAGGGAGGCGCCCCCCCACCCCCAAGTGACCTTGTGTCCCAGAGCGTTTCGCCGCCTGCCGCCTCCCCTGGCCCCCCCGTGCCGCTGCCACTCGGACCCCCTCCCCCGTCACACCCCGCTCGGTCCAGCCCGGCGTCTCCCCTCCCCGCGCTTGCACCAGCCTGCCCTCGGAGGCGTCGCTCCCTCGCTCCGTGGGGGCGCCTGCCGGGGAGCCGGCTTCCGGGCTGCCCCCAAGGAGTGTGGAACTAAGTTCAGCCTGAGCGGTTCGGGTGCCCTGCTAGGGTGGCTGGGGTGGGGGGCGGAAAGAGCGGGTGGGTGTGGGGGAGGGGGACAGTGCGCGTCACTGACTGTTCTCTGTTTCTCCCCCCTCCCCCGCACAGTGACTCGGGCCAGTGTAGAGGGCCCCAGGCCGCCGGCAGGAGCAGCTGGGCCAATTCCCTGGCCGGGAGCGGAAGGGGATGGCGTCGGGCCTGGGCTCCCCGTCCCCCTGCTCGGCGGGCAGTGAGGAGGAGGATATGGATGCACTTTTGAACAACAGCCTGCCCCCACCCCACCCAGGTAACATCTTCCCCAAGGGCCCAGGGCGGGAAGGAGGCATCTGGGGCTCTCCCGAGTGACTGCTCTGGTGAGGCAGGACTGTGTTGCTCGGCTGTCTCTGTGCAGAGCCGGAGGTGGAGGGCATCCGAAGGGAGTGGTTCCCTTCTGCGGAGCTCTGGTGTGAGGGGGGTGGAAGCCATGTGCCTCTTGGGCACCGCGGACGGAGATGCCAGCTTGCTGCACTCTGTCTTGAGGAATGCTCTGCAGTTCCCAGTTGAGGGAGCTCTCTGGGCTGGCAGGCATTACCTTGTGTGTGGGTCCTCGGAGGAATGCAGGTAGCTGGGACCCCTGGAGGCTTGTGGTGGTGGCGGAGGGGGGCATTGAGGATTCTATTTGAAAGACCAGCCCGGCATCTGTGCTAGTAGGATCCTGTGGTTGCCGCTGTGGAAAAGAAAGAGGGAGTGCTGGTTACACTCTATCTGATTATTTTTAGCTTCTGATCAGTTACCGGTTTTCTGTGCTGTCTCAGCTGTGTGAAGTTTGAATCGCGCTCCTCAGCAGGATCTGGAGTGCTTTTAGCCAGGCAGATTGCTGGAATGTTTTGAGTGGGGAAGTGATGGGGGCTTGGGAAGGATGTAATAGCCTAGTGAAGAGGGGCAAAAGAAGGGAGGGCATCTCTCTTCTCTTGGTGAGTGGACATAATTTTGGCTTTTTTCCTACTGGCTTCTGCCTCTATGAGGTAGCCTGGCGTTTAGGCTAGCAGTGTGAAGCGTCTGTGTAGGTGTGCTAGGGGTTGCTCTATCTGTGTTTTGGGGTGGCTCCATGAACTGGCCAAACCCGTATGGTTATAACTACATTGCCTGATTGGGGGAGCCCTTGTCTATCCTCAAATGATGGTTGATGTCATGTTCCTAAGCAGATGTCTTTCTCTTCTGTGTCCTTTTTCAGAGTCCCTAGCTAAGTCATCTACTTGTTTCCTTGACCTTCGTGTTTTCTAGGTTCATTTTTTTTCCTATGTGTCATTTCTTCATTCTTTCTGCTTCTACTTTTCTTCTCATTTTGGAGCCTGCTGATCCTGGTTTTGTTTCTCATCCAGCATCATTCAGTTCTGCCTTCTCTCTTCTTAGCTTCAGCGGAAGTTGAGGTGGTCTGGGAGAGATGCTTTCACATTTGGTACTTTTTAAGTTGGAAGTCTTGACTTCAACCTGAGGCCATTTAGGAGAGGGGTTAGTGTTGTCATGGAGTCTTGGCTGTTGGGATGAGAAACTTGGTTTCATCCTTGTGTAGGGTAGGGGGGCAGATTTCCATGCCCTTGCCCAAGGTGAGGGCAGGGTGGTGGTGCTGGTAAGGGGACCCCGTCCTTCTGAGAGGCGCATGAGAAACAGTAGTGCTGCCTAGACATTGTGGGTTCCACATCTTGGCCTCCCATTGTCCCCTTGGGCTGGGGCTGCCTTTCATGTTGACTGGGAGCTGCGCAGGAGCTGTGAACTCTGTCCTGAGCTGTAGCATGACCCACTTTTTTCACTTGCCACACCCTATTCCTGTCCCTTTCCCAAATCTTCCTCTATATCTCAGTCAGTTTGTTGTTTGCCATTTCAGCATATTATTTGCTTGAGAAGTTTGGGGGTTCCATGTGCATGGAAGGATGTCCCCTTTGCCTCTATGGGTTATCTTTATCTCCACTTCCAGCTTTTATGGGGGTGGTGAGATATAGCTAGCTGATGGGGATTGGGGGTTGACTTGGGGATTGTTGGGGAAAAGCCCTGAAGAAAATGATTCTGGTGAAATTCGGGCTGGTGTTCCATTCCCAAGGGGGAATGGGAGGGGCTTTCTTGTGCCTGGTCTTATTCTGGGCTGAGAAGCAGGGAGGCTGATGGTGCTTTGTCCAGCCTAATGTCTCATTCCCTAGTGTCTGTCTAGCTCAAGAAGTGGGGAGCCAGAGACATTTTAGGGCTAATTTTGGGGGTTAAGAGCTAAGAGCATGTCAGGGATTGAAGGAGGGATATTACTTTCTTTTTTATTTTTGAGACGGGGTCTTACTCTGTCACCCAGGTTGGAGTGCAGTGGCACGATCTTGGCTCACTGCAACCTCCACCTCCCTGGCTCATGCGATTCTCCTGCTTCAGCCTCCTGAGTAGCTGGGATTACAGGCACCCACCACTATGCCCAACTAATTTTTGTGTTTTTAGTAGAAATGGGGTTTCACCATGTTGGCCAAGCTAGTTTCAAACTCCTGATCTCAAATGATCTGCCCGCCTCAGCCTCCCAAAGTGCTGGGATTACAGGCATGAGCCACTGCACCCGGCCAGGATGTTATCTTCTACCACTGTCTGGGTCCTGCTCCTTTTTTTTGTGCAGACATTCCCATATTTGTTGGATAGGACTCTGGGTGGGGGGGCGGTGAGGAAGCTGAGCTTCAGAGGCTTCTTGTGGGCCTCCATTCCTCAAACTAAATCTTTTGGGTATCAGAAATTTGGGGAGAAGGTTGTATGTCCTGACCACAGGTCCACTGAGCCTTTGTTAAATCTCAGCTCTGATGACTGAAAAAATAATTGTGATTGAGGGAGTAATCAAGTTCTTTACTTAGTATTACCTTCATGTTTGTCTCGCTCTCCTTGGGTTTCCTTGCTTAGGACATTAGGGTGGCCTCTTGTGAACCGTGTCATCCCAGAGTAGGTGGCATTTGGACTTGGGGCCAGATAATAATTTGGGGAGGCTTCTATGAGGGCAGTCTCCCCCCCGCCCCACCTCTGTCAACCCCGCCCCCCCTCTGTCAACCCCGCCCCCTCCCCTGCCACTTCCTGTCTGTCCTATGTTGGCAGCTGGGTGCCCTGGACTGGCTTCTGCGGTCAGGAGCCATTTTCCCTCTCCTCAGTGGGTGAGGCACTCCCTTCTTCTCTCCACTCCTTTCTCTACCCCCCCCCCAACTTGGGCGGGGGTGGCTTGGAAAGAGGGAGAGAGAGGAGGGAGGAGGGAGTCTGGTGTGAATGTCTGTTACAAAGGAAGCTGCCTCCTGGCCTTCTGTGTGCCCCTTCCCACCTATCCTTGCCCAGGAGCTTTCAGTGTTACCCCAGGCTTTGTGTGTGCTTCCAGCCAGGGGAGGAGGTGGAGCCAGATGGGAGGAGGATTGCTGGGGGGCGGGTGCAGGGGGAGATGGTGACAGCTGGGCTGATTTGGGCCCCTAGGGAGAAGAGGCTGCTGACCCAGGAGAAGCTGAGGAGGAACATTAGGGTTGGAGATGGGGAAAGGAAATTGTATTTTGGGAGTGGGCATGAGATTGGTCTGGCACCTGAACCTAGGACTTAGAGGTTCTGGTTAATTTGAGCAGTGATGATTTCAAAGTGGTTGGAGAAGGATGTGGTTTCCGAGACCCCTGAACTGATCCTGTTCTGGGAAGGTATATTGTATAGTTTTTGCTTTCTGAGTAGGATCTTTCATTCTCATTCCCTGGTTTATAGAATACTTGGTGGCCAGTTATAGGAGGCCTAAATCTAGTTCTCTTACATGGTGAACTTTAAGCAGCTCAGTTCAGCTGTACTGGTGAACATCTAGAGGATTGCTGGTAGAAATGGGAGAGAGGAGGCAGGGGTCTGGACAGCTGCCCGAGGTGGGCCTGGTCTGGCCTGGCAGGCCTATTTTGGGTATATACAGCTCTCTCTTTGTCTGTTTTTGTCCTGGGTATCAGCTTCCTTCTGTACAGAGTATAGCAGTTCTCTTCAGAGGAATCTGGGACAAGAGGTGGGGAATAAAGTCTAAAGCCTCTGGATTAGGGCCTAACCTTTTGCTATTGATCTTTTTCCCTGCCTACCACTCTTTGCCAAATACATGTAGAAAATGAAGAGGACCCAGAAGAGGATTTGTCAGAAACAGAGACTCCAAAGCTCAAGAAGAAGAAAAAGCCTAAGAAACCTCGGGACCCTAAAATCCCTAAGAGCAAGCGCCAAAAAAAGGAGGTGAGTGGGTGACTGAATGTTACGGGGAACCAGAAGAAGAAGGGAGGAGCTCTGAGAAGGGTTGAAGGGCTGAGGGCATTTGTTTCTTTCTTAGGAGTGGTGGGCCAGGTTCTGGGGATGAGCCTCAGGGCTGTCCTGAGGTCAGCATGTGTGTAGCATGTGTGTGTCTGTCTCCCTCTCCCCCCCTTTCCTTGCTCCAGCGTATGCTCTTATGCCGGCAGCTGGGGGACAGCTCTGGGGAGGGGCCAGAGTTTGTGGAGGAGGAGGAAGAGGTGGCTCTGCGCTCAGACAGTGAGGGCAGCGACTATACCCCTGGTAAGAAGAAGAAGAAGAAGCTTGGACCTAAGAAAGAGAAGAAGAGCAAATCCAAGCGGAAGGAGGAGGAGGAGGAGGATGACGATGATGATGATTCAAAGGTGCCTGGACCTGCATCCTCTTCTTTGTACAGTTAAACTTTTGTCCTTTTGTTTCTTAGACATCCTACTGCCCTTTAGAACACTTTCTTTTCTTTTCCTTTTAACTCTGTTACTCTGGTTTTTCAGTACAAATTTGTTTAGCAAGTGTGGGCACTAGGTGGCAGGTGCTTGACTTTGCTCTTTCTGCAGGAGCCTAAATCATCTGCTCAGCTCCTGGAAGACTGGGGCATGGAAGACATTGACCACGTGTTCTCAGAGGAGGATTATCGAACCCTCACCAACTACAAGGCCTTCAGCCAGTTTGTCAGGTAAAACAGGAGGGGCTTGCGGAAGGGGGAGGAGAGTCTTTCTATTATCTCTTCTTTCTTCTCTTTCTTTCTTTTATTTATTTATTTATTTTTTTTTTTTTGAGAGGGAGTCTCGCGCTGTCGCCCAGGCTTGAGTGCAGTGGCGTGATCTCGGCTCACTGCAAGCTCCGCCTCCCGGGTTTGCGCCGTTCTCCGGCTCCTGCCTCAGCCTCCCGAGTAGCTGAGACTACAGGCGCCCGCCACCTCGCCCGGCTAGTTTTTTGTATTTTTTAGTAGAGACGGGGTTTCACCGTGTTAGCCAGGATGGTCTCGATCTCCTGACCTCGTGATCCGCCCGTCTCGGCCTCCCAAAGTGCTGGGATTACAGGCTTGAGCCACCGCGCCCGGCCTCTTTTATTCTTAAACATTTTTCTCTGCTCTTCTCCATTTCTCCACCAGACCCCTCATTGCTGCAAAAAATCCCAAGATTGCTGTCTCCAAGATGATGATGGTTTTGGGTGCAAAATGGCGGGAGTTCAGTACCAACAATCCCTTCAAAGGCAGTTCTGGGGCATCAGTGGCAGCTGCGGCAGCAGCAGCGGTGGCTGTGGTGGAGAGCATGGTGACAGCCACTGAGGTTGCACCACCACCTCCCCCTGTGGAGGTGCCTATCCGCAAGGCCAAGACCAAGGAGGGCAAAGGTGAAATGGGGTTCAAATGGGAGTGGGGGTGTCTAGTGTGGGCTTAAGATGTCAAAGACAGAGCATGGGAATGGTGTTCTGTCAGCCCTAAGGTAGGAGATAGGAGGGAGGAGTGCGTCTTGAATTTTGGAGGGAAGTTTGGGCATCTGAATGTGGGGAAGATCTTTTCCCATCTTTGGTGATGTGGTATTTTATATAGAAGGGAGGAGCTCTGAGAAGGGTTGAAGGGCTGAGGGCATTTGTTTCTTTCTTAGGAGTGGTGGGCCAGGTTCTGGGGATGAGCCTCAGGGCTGTCCTGAGGTCAGCATGTGTGTAGCATGTGTGTGTCTGTCTCCCTCTCCCCCCCTTTCCTTGCTCCAGCGTATGCTCTTATGCCGGCAGCTGGGGGACAGCTCTGGGGAGGGGCCAGAGTTTGTGGAGGAGGAGGAAGAGGTGGCTCTGCGCTCAGACAGTGATGTATCCTGATGTATCCTGATTTTAGGTCCCAATGCTCGGAGGAAGCCCAAGGGCAGCCCTCGTGTACCTGATGCCAAGAAGCCTAAACCCAAGAAAGTAGCTCCCCTGAAAATCAAGCTGGGAGGTTTTGGTTCTAAGCGTAAGAGATCCTCGGTGAGAGCCCAGCCCATCACTTTAGGGAGGGTGCCATGTATACTAGAAAGGATATGACCTTGTATCAGGACCTGTCCTTCATAGTAGGCACATAAGAATGTGGGGAGTTACCCACAGAACAGGATGAGACTCGGCTCCCTGTATAACAGTGCTTGCTGGGATTCTGGTATCCTCAGTGAGAGAGCACTCCCTTGTCTGCCACTCTTTCCTTCCCCTTGGCTTGAATGTCTAACCTTATTCTTTTTCATCCTGTCAGAGTGAGGATGATGACTTAGATGTGGAATCTGACTTCGATGATGCCAGTATCAATAGCTATTCTGTTTCTGATGGTTCCACCAGCCGTAGTAGCCGCAGCCGCAAGAAACTCCGAACCACTAAAAAGAAAAAGAAAGGTGTGTTTCTTTTCTGTATATTTGTGATGGGATGAGGTGGGAGTGATTGGGGAAGAATCTCCCTAAGGAGATAGGGGTTGGGGGTGGGGGGAGGTAGTTTTTTTCTAATAACTGGGCTTTCCCTCTTCCTTGCCCAGGCGAGGAGGAGGTGACTGCTGTGGATGGTTATGAGACAGACCACCAGGACTATTGTGAGGTGTGCCAGCAAGGCGGTGAGATCATCCTGTGTGATACCTGTCCCCGAGCTTACCACATGGTTTGCCTGGATCCCGACATGGAGAAGGCTCCTGAGGGCAAGTGGAGCTGCCCACACTGCGTGAGTGTCTGGCCATTGTGGCCCCTTGGAACTCATGAGAAGAAGGGTGGGACAGTAAAGCTCTTTGGGGCCTGGATGGAAATCGAAATGCTGGTGCTGCGGGTTGTGAGCTTTGGGAAGCATTCAAAGGAATGATGGGTACTGGCTTCAGACTTCGGTGGGTGGGTGGGGGTAATAATCTGAATCTGTGGTCGTTTACTGCAGGAGAAGGAAGGCATCCAGTGGGAAGCTAAAGAGGACAATTCGGAGGGTGAGGAGATCCTGGAAGAGGTTGGGGGAGACCTCGAAGAGGAGGATGACCACCATATGGAATTCTGTCGGGTCTGCAAGGATGGTGGGGAGCTGCTCTGCTGCGATACCTGTCCTTCTTCCTACCATATCCACTGCCTGAATCCCCCACTTCCAGAGATCCCCAACGGTGAATGGCTCTGTCCCCGTTGTACGGTGAGTGACTGATCTCAGCCAGGGCAAAAGATGTGGAAAGTGTAGTCTTTTCTATGTAGGGAATTGTGAAGCTGGGGTGCGGGAGAGGAACTGTGCGCTTTTCAACCCTGAGAAAGGTGTTTTCCTTTATCCTATAGTGTTGGGATACTTTTGTCCTGGGAAAATGTAGGACTGACTTCAAACAGAGGAGTTGATGTTTTGCCAGCTCTCTGAAGAGGAGATGAAGCAATGTTCTTCTAGCTGAGAACATGTGTCTCTGTGTTGACACCCTGCCTCAGGGTCTTGGTAGCTTACAATGTTTTTAATTTTTTTGTTAAAAAACTTTTTTTTTGGAGACAGGGTCTCACTCTGTCATCCAGGCTAGAGTGCAGTGGTGCAGTCATAGCTCATTGCAACCTCCAACTCTTGAGCTCAAGTGATCCTCCTATCTCAGCCTCTTGCTGAGTAGCTAGGAGTACTGGTGCATGCCACCACATCCAGCTAATTAAAAAAAAAAAATCTGGCCGGGCGCGGTGGCTCAAGCCTGTAATCCCAGCACTTTGGGAGGCCGAGACGGGCGGATCACGAGGTCAGGAGATCGAGACCATCCTGGCTAATACGGTGAAACCCCGTCTCTACTAAAAAATACAAAAAACTAGCCGGGCGAGGTGGCGGGCGCCTGTAGTCCCAGCTACTCGGGAGGCTGAGGCAGGAGAATGGTCTAAACCCGGGAGGCAGAGCTTGCAGTGAGCTGAGATCCGGCCACTGCACCCCATCCTGGGCGACAGAGCAAGACTCTGTCTCAAAAAAAAAAAAAAAAAAAATCTTTGTAGAGACAGGGTCTCACTATGTTGCCTAGGCTGGTCTTGAACTCCTGCTCTGAAACTATTCTGCTCTCTTGTCCTCCCTAAGTGCTGGCATTACAGGTGTGTACCACCGTGCCAGCCAGTTTAGAATGTTTAATAGGGCCACTTACTGCTTTTAGATTGCTTAAGGGAGGAATTCTGTGCTTTAAGTCTGTTGATTTCCTGATTCTTTTGGCTGCTTGTTGAAGTCTTAACTACTGGCTTTGTTAAGCGGATAGGAGTGATAGTGGCACGGAAATCCTGGATGATGTCCAGAAATGGAGAGAGAATTGTATCACAGGTTAGGATTAGATAGGTATCTAATCCAGAAGTGGGAAATCCAAAATACTTCTGGTCCCAAGCATTTCACATGAGAGGTCCTCAACCTGTATTCTCTCCCTGGAGGAGTCCTGGGATTAGATTTTATTTGAAATGAGATCTTTTTGTTTTTTTGAGACGGAGTCTCTCTCTGTCCTGTCCCCTAGGCTGGAATGCAGTGGGGCAATCTTGGCTCACTACAACCTCTGCCTCCCAGGTTCAAGTGATTCTCCTGCCTCAGCCCTCCGAGTAGCTGGAACTACAGGCGCGTGCCACAATGCCCAGCTAATTTTTGTATTTTTAGTAGAGACAGGGTTTCACCATGTTAGCCAGGATGGTCTCGATCTCTTGACCTCGTGATTTGCCCGCCTCGGCCTCCCGAAGTGCTGGGATTACAGGCATGAGCCACTGCTCCAGGCCTGAAATGAGATCTTAATCGTCCTTTGATAAAGTTGAGACTGTGGGCTGTCCCTTCTCCCATGGTTATGATTTGAGATTAAGTTGTCTCTTTTTCCCTCAGTGTCCAGCTCTGAAGGGCAAAGTGCAGAAGATCCTAATCTGGAAGTGGGGTCAGCCACCATCTCCCACACCAGTGCCTCGGCCTCCAGATGCTGATCCCAACACGCCCTCCCCAAAGCCCTTGGAGGGGCGGCCAGAGCGGCAGTTCTTTGTGAAATGGCAAGGCATGTCTTACTGGCACTGCTCCTGGGTTTCTGAACTGCAGGTAAGTTGAGGATAGGCTGGAGATGTAGGGGCTACGATGAATAGGATAGTGATAAAAGAGCCTTGTGGATAGAAAGAATGAACACAGCTTCTTGGTGGCTGATTTTCTCTTTCTGCTCCAAGCTGGAGCTGCACTGTCAGGTGATGTTCCGAAACTATCAGCGGAAGAATGATATGGATGAGCCACCTTCTGGGGACTTTGGTGGTGATGAAGAAAAAAGCCGAAAACGAAAAAACAAGGACCCTAAATTTGCAGAGATGGAGGAACGCTTCTATCGCTATGGGATAAAACCTGAGTGGATGATGATCCACCGAATCCTCAACCACAGGTACCAGCTGGGCACATGGGAGATAGGCAGTCTCCATGGGAGATTCCCGCTGAAGGGATTGGGAAAATGGATGTCACCGGCAACTTAGATTTGGAAGACACTGGTTTTTTTTTTGAGACAGAGTCTCAGTCGCCCAGGCTGGAGTGCAGTGGTGTGATCTCGGCTTAGTGCAACCTCTGCCTCCCAGGTTCAAGTGATTCTCCTGCCTCAGCCTCCTGAGAAGCTGGGACTACAGGCGCGAGCCACCACGCCCAGCTAATTTTTTGTATTTTTAGTAGAGACGGGGTTTCACCATGTTGGCCAGGATGGTCTGGATCTCTTGACCTCAGGTGAAAGTGCTGGGATTACAGGCGTGAGCCACCATACTTGGTTGTTTGTTTTTTTGAGATGGAGTCTTGCTCTGTTACCCAGGCGGGAGTGTAGTGGTGCAACCTTGGCTTGCTGCAACCTCGGTCTCCTGGGCTCACGTGAATCTCCTGCTTCAGCCTCCCTAGTAACTAGGCATAGGCACCTGCCACCATACCCAGCTAATTTTCGTACTCTTAGTAGAGACAGGGTTTCACTATGTTGGCCAGACTGGTCTTGAACTCCTAACCTCAGGTGATCTGCCTGCCTTGGCCTCCCTAAGTTCTGGGATTAACACACATGAGCCACCATGCTTTATTTTGAGACAAAGTCTTAGCTCTGTTGCCCAGGTTTGAGTGCAGTGTCGTGATCACTGCTCACAGCAGTCCCAAACTCCTGGGCTCAAGCAAGCTATCTGCCTCAGTTTCCCAAAACGTTGGGATTACAGGCGGGAGCTACTGCGCCTGACACTTTGTTATTTATTTATTTATTTATTTTATTATTGTGGTTTTTTTTGAGACGGACATGTTGCCCAGGCTGGAGTGCAGTGGCGCGATCTCAGCTCACTGCAAGCTCCGCCTCCCGCATTCCTGCCATTCTCCTGCCTCAGCCTCCCAAGTAGCTGGGACTACAGGCGATCGCCACCACGCCTGGCTAATTTTTTTTTTTTATTTTTTATTTTTAGTGGAGACGGGGTTTCACTGTGTTAGCCAGGATGGTCTCAATTTCCTGACCTCGTGATCCGCCCGCCTCATCCTCCCAAAGTGCTGGGATTACAGGCATGAGGCATCGTGTGTGGCCTATTTATTTATTTTTTGAGACAGAATCTCGCTCTGTGGCCCAGCCTGGAGTGCAGTGACATGATCTAAGCTCACTGCAACCTCCGCCTCTCAGGCTCAAGTGATTCTCTGCCTCAGTCTCCGGAGTAGCTCTGATTACTGGCGTGTGCCACCGTGCCTGGCTAATTTTTTTTTTTTTTTTTGAGATGGAGTCTCTTTCTGTCACCTAAGTTGGAGTGCAGTGCTGCAATCTCAGCTTGATGCAACCTCCACCTCCTGGGTTCAAGCAATTCTTCTGCCTCAGCCTCCTGACTAGCTGGGATTACAGGCATGCACCACCACGCCTTACTAATTTTTGTATTTTTAGTAGAGACGGGGTTTTACCATATTGGCCAGGCTGATCTTGAACTCCTGACCTTGTGATCCACCTGCCTCAGCCTTCCAAAGTGCTGGGATTACAGGCATGAGCCACTGCGCCTGGCTTGACGCCTGGTTAATTTTTTTTGGTAGAGACGGGGTTTCGCCATGTTGGCCTGGCTGGTCTTGATCTCCTGGCCTCAAGTGATCTGCCTGCCTTGGCTTCCCAAAGTGCTGGGATTACAGGTGTGAGCCACTGCACCTGGCCAACACTCTATGTTAATTATTAATTGACTGAATTCTGGTGTTTGAGTGTAACTAGGAATGTATAAATTAGAGATAATTTTTGGTCAAAGACTGGTATAGTAGAGGCTCTGAAAACGTGTGATCTGTGGCATACCTAGAGGTCTGGTGTGGAACATACGGTATTGCCAGTTTTTGAGAGCAAGTGAGGAGGGTTGCTTTTTCTGGCTCTGAGGGTTTTTTCTCCTTGACTTGCAGCGTGGACAAGAAGGGCCACGTCCACTACTTGATCAAGTGGCGGGACTTACCTTATGATCAGGCTTCTTGGGAGAGTGAGGATGTGGAGATCCAGGATTACGACCTGTTCAAGCAGAGCTATTGGAATCACAGGTGAGTGATTTTGGGTGAGGAATAGAGTTATTTCTTTTTTTTTTTTCTTTCTTTTTTTTTTTTTTTTTTTTTAGACGGAGTCTCGCTCTGTCGCCCAGGCTGGATGGAGTGCAGTGGCCGGATCTCAGCTCACTGCAAGCTCCACCTCCCGGGTTTACGCCATTCTCCTGCCTCAGCCTCCCGAGTAGCTGGGACTACAGGCGCCCACCACCTCGCCCGGCTAGTTTTTTGTATTTTTTAGTAGAGACGGGGTTTCACTGTGTTAGCCAGGATGGTCTCGATCTCCTGACCTCGTGATCCGCCCGTCTCGGCCTCCCAAAGTGCTGGGATTACAGGCTTGAGCCACCGTGCCCGGCCTCTTTCTTTTTTTTTTTAATATGGAGCCTCGCTTTGTCACCAGGCTATAGTGCAGTGGCATGATCTTGGCTGACTGCAACCTTTGACTCCCTGGTTCAAATGATTCTTCTGCCTTAGCCTCCCGAGTAGCTGGGATTATATGCATATACCACCACACCCAACTAGTTTTTTTTTGTTTTTTTTAGACGAAGTCTTGCTCTTGTCCCCCAGGCTGGAGTGCAATGGTGCGATCTCGGTTCACTGCAACCTCTGCCTCCCGGGTTCAAGCAATTATCCTGCCTCATAGCTGAGATTACAGGCGTCTGCCACCACGCCTGGCTAATTTTTGTATTTTTAGTAGGGACGGGGTTTCACCATGTTGGCCAGGCTGGTCTCAATCTCCTGACCTTAGGTGACCTGCCTGCCTCAGCCTCCCAAAGTGTTGGGATTACAGGTGTGAGCCTCTGTGCCTGGGCAAGTTGTTTGTTCTATAGAAAAGGACTTTGGGCAGCTGCGTGACGTCTTTCTTCTTTAGGGAGTTAATGAGGGGTGAGGAAGGCCGACCAGGCAAGAAGCTCAAGAAGGTGAAGCTTCGAAAGTTGGAGAGACCTCCAGAAACGCCAACAGTTGATGTGAGTTGGAGTGGAAGGGACTGGAGGGTAGATTGTTGGGTAGGACAGTGTATGTTTGCTGCAGTCTAATGATGGTACTCTTAGGTAATGAAAAGATCACTTCAAGTCTGCTTCCCCACCTCTCCACGTCTCTATATATCAGAAAGCACTGGGATTACTTTCTTCTTTTGTCATCAGAAAAAAAGGAGGTGTATTTTGAATGACTGAAGAAGTGTTATCTAGGGGGAGGGGTCACATAGCCTAGCTTTTATGAACTTACATTGGAATCTGGCTTAATTCAGGCTCAGTTCCTCTGGGTTTTGTTTGTACAGTGTAATTTGAGGGTGATTAAAGTTAAAAAGATTCATCTAACAGGGACATACATTATTTACCTGGTAGATCCTGACTAGTAGAATTATTGTATTGGTAGGGAGTCTGTGATGTGTTTTTCCTCAGTGATATGTAGGACCAAAATCAGATCTGTCTGGTTAAGCCCTGTTTCCTGGAGGACCCTAAAGTGAACATGAAATTGCAGTAATTATAGGGGATCTCTTCCCTCAGAATTTTTGTAGCTTTTCCCCAGGAGGATCCGTGAAGACTAGAGAGGAGGAAGCAGCTGCTGTATTAGGGGAGGAAGGGGGTTCCTTGCCAGCTCTTGACTTCTCTGTTTCATCCTTCAGCCAACAGTGAAGTATGAGCGACAGCCAGAGTACCTGGATGCTACAGGTGGAACCCTGCACCCCTATCAAATGGAGGGTCTGAATTGGTTGCGTTTCTCCTGGGCTCAGGGCACTGACACCATCTTGGCTGATGAGATGGGCCTTGGGAAAACTGTACAGACAGCAGTCTTCCTCTATTCCCTTTACAAGGAGGTAAGGAAATCTGGGGCTGATAGTTTTTGTGTGTGGATATTTTGTGTTTGAAGCCTTCACTTACACTCTGAGTAGAGAGATAAAGGAATAAAAAAATTGGTCTCTGACCTTCAAGAACACTATGGATAATAGATAAACACATGTACACATGTGTTTAATAGATAGTAGATAAATGTGATAGTGGATAAACATACGTACGCAGTGGAAGATTTGAGGGTGTGGAGCCCTGGGTAGGATTAGCAGTGGGTCCGTAGAGTCTCAGTTCTAGGGGAATGATTATGTGTTGAGGGAAGTAGAATTACGAGTAGAATTAGTATGGAAAGACTTGGCTGTACGCAGTGGCTCACACCTGTAATCCCAGCACTGGTAGCCTGAGGTGGGTGGATCACCTGAGGTCGGGAGTTTGAGACCAGCCTGACCAACATGGTGAAACCCCGTCTCTACTAAAAATACAAAGTTAGCCGGGCGTGGTGGCGCATGCCTGTAATCCCAGCTACTTGGGAGGCTGAGGCAGGAGAATCACTTAAACCCGGGAGGTGGAGGTTGCAGTGAGCTGAGATTGCACCATTGCACTCCAGCCTGGGCAACAAGAGTGAAACTCTGTCTCAGGAAAAAAGTATAGAAAGACTTAATGGGAGAGATGAGACTTGTAGTTATGGTGGGACCTTGTCTTTTTGGAAAGGCACAGGCTGGGCATGTGTATGGAGGAAGGTGAGAACAGGAGCAGGAGCGCAGGTGTCAGTCCTTGGCTCGGCTTGAGGGGACAGCAGGGTGCTGGGCGTTCACTGGGGTTGCAGTGTGCGGGGGCCCTCAGTCCTGACTTTCCTCTTCTTCCTCAAAGGGTCATTCCAAAGGCCCCTTCCTAGTGAGTGCCCCTCTTTCTACCATCATCAACTGGGAGCGGGAGTTTGAAATGTGGGCTCCAGACATGTATGTTGTAACCTATGTGGGTGACAAGGACAGCCGTGCCATCATCCGAGAGAATGAGTTCTCTTTTGAAGACAATGCTATTCGTGGCGGCAAGAAGGCCTCCCGCATGAAGGTATCTCAGGGCAGGGAAGCCACCCTAGAGAAAGAGTTGCGGCTTCTGGCTTAGTTTACCTCCTTGTGATCTGGTCCTTGGTGAGGCAAAAGGGTAATCCTGGGAGGAGGAAAACACTCCGTCAGTCCCCGGGTTGTGATTACATGAGAGAAGGTGACAGTAGTGACCAAGTTGCCTTCATGTGCAGAAAGAGGCATCTGTGAAGTTCCATGTGCTGCTGACATCCTATGAATTGATCACCATTGACATGGCTATCTTGGGCTCTATTGATTGGGCCTGCCTCATCGTGGATGAAGCCCATAGGCTGAAGAACAATCAGTCTAAGGTGAGGGCTGAGGGAGGGATGTTGGAGCCCTGACTTTGAGTTTTTTCTAGTACTCCCAATTTGTTAAGGGGAAGACTTGCAGGTGGAGAGGAGAGAGAAAAATTGTCTCTGCCTTCTTACCTTGTATGTGACAGCCCTTGGTGGCCAGGTCTTTAAAAAGAATGTGGGGAGTGGGATGCTTAACTATTGGGCAGTGAAAAACTTGAAATTTGGTAGAGATTTACTAGAGCTGTGTTTTCATTGGATTTCACATTTTTCCATCTGCTTCACCAGTTCTTCCGGGTCTTGAATGGTTACTCACTCCAGCACAAGTTGTTGCTGACTGGGACTCCATTACAAAACAATCTCGAAGAGTTGTTTCATCTGCTCAACTTTCTCACCCCCGAGAGGTTCCAGTAAGTATGTGTTTATCTGTAATCGGCTCATAATTGTGCTTCTCATTCTTCCTGTTGCCCATTTCCTGTATCACTTTTCTTTCTTCCCTTCTCCTTCTCCAATAACTTTTTCCTTTTTCTTTCTGAAGCAATTTGGAAGGTTTTTTGGAGGAATTTGCTGACATTGCCAAGGAGGACCAGATAAAAAAACTGCATGACATGCTGGGGCCGCACATGTTGCGGCGGCTGAAAGCCGATGTGTTCAAGAATATGCCCTCCAAGACAGAACTAATTGTGCGTGTGGAGCTGAGCCCTATGCAGAAGTGAGTTGGGAGGGACAGAAACAGACTCCATTTAGACATCTGCCAGTCTGCAGTCTTTCCTATTCCTCCCTCACTCAGCTTCAAGGCATCTGGTGACAGGAGCAAGCAAGGCCTAAAGAAACCTGATGCTAGGGCGCTGGAGCACATGGTTCTTACTTATTTTAAGTTATACCTTTCCGTATTTAAAATGGTGGTGGTAGTGCTTGTGCGTTAGGTGTCCTTAGTGCCAAAGTGGGATGTGTTGGAAGAAAGATCTCAGTTGTTGGGCCTGCATTATTAGTCACCGAAAGCCTCTCAAGTCTAACCTGTCTTTCTACCTTGGCCATGTAGGAAATACTACAAGTACATCCTCACTCGAAATTTTGAAGCGCTCAATGCCCGAGGTGGTGGCAACCAGGTGTCTCTGCTAAATGTGGTGATGGATCTTAAGAAGTGCTGCAACCATCCATACCTCTTCCCTGTGGCTGCAATGGTATGTAGTGCCACCTCCTGTTTTTCCCTGGGTTGGGACTCCTCCATATGTGCTTTCTTTTAATATTTTTTTCTTTGCTTTTGTTCTCAGGAGGCCCCTAAGATGCCTAATGGCATGTATGATGGCAGTGCCCTAATCAGAGCATCTGGGAAATTATTGCTGCTGCAGAAAATGCTCAAGAACCTTAAAGAGGGTGGGCATCGTGTACTCATCTTTTCCCAGGTATCATGTGGACTGGGAGCTTTAGGGAACAGTCATAGACAGCCCTCAGTGACCTCAGGAAAGGGTTACCATCTGACTCTTCCATAATTAAACCATGCTCCTTTTACAGATGACCAAGATGCTAGACTTGCTAGAGGATTTCTTGGAACATGAAGGTTATAAATACGAACGCATCGATGGTGGAATCACTGGGAACATGCGGCAAGAGGCCATTGACCGCTTCAATGGTGAGAGAGAAGTTGTTTAGTTTCAGGAATCCTCTGTAACTTCTTGTGCATCTGCTTTTCTGTGTAGTTCTTTTCGGGCTTTGTCATTTGAGATGGAAGAGTAAAGCTTTTGAATGTCTCAGTTGGAAGAATGTATTGGACTATTCCTAGGAGATTTTTTCCTTTGGGGTCTTTGTTCTTTCTGCTAGAAAGAAGAAAGCATTGTATCTTGAGGGCAAGCAAGAGGTCAGGACTTGTTCAAGCTCAAATAGCAAGTTACTAGCAGACTTATCTGCCTCAGTAGACACTACTAGGGTTTGGTTTTGTTTTTTGTTTGTTTTTTTTTTTGAGATGGAGTCTTGCTCTGTTGCCCAGGCTGGAGTGCAGTGGTGCGATCTTGGCTCACTGCAACCTCCGCCTCCTGGGTTCAAGTGATTCTCCTGCCTCAGCCTCCCAAGTAGCTGGGACTATAGGTGCGTGCCACCACGCCCACCTAATTTTTGTACTTTTAGTAGAGATGGGGTTTCACCATGTTGGCCAAGATGGTCTTCACCTCCTGACCTCATTATCCGCCCGCCTTGGCCTCCCAAAGTGCTGGGATTACAGGCACGAGCCACCATGCCCAGCCTGTTTTGTTTTGTTTATTTGAGATGGGGTCTCACTCTGTTGCGGAGGCTGGAGAGCAGTGGCATGATCATGGCTTACTACAACCTGGACCCACATCCAGGCTTAAGTGATCCTGCTGCTTCAGCCTCCCAACTAGCTGGGGCTATAGGCTTGAGCCACTGTACCTAGCTAATTAAAAAAAATTTTTTGAAGAGATGGGGTCTTGCCATGTTGTCCAGGCTGATCACAAATTTCTGGGCTCAAGCAGTCCTCCTGCCTTGGCCTCCCAAAGTATTGAGATGATAGGCATAAGCCACTGTACTCAGTGTCACTACTACTTGTTTTAAAAAAACTTTTTATTTTAATTTTAGACTTAGAAAAAAGTTACAGAACAGCACAGAGAGTTCATGTATACTGTTCAATTAGCTAGCTTCTCTTAATAATAACTTACATAACTGCAGTACAATGATCAAAACTAGGAAATTATCATTGGTATTATACTATAAATGACAGACCTTCAATGGATGTCACCAATTTTTCCTGATGTCTGTTTTCTGTTTCAGGATCCAATCCCAGGTCCCATGTTCCATTTAGTTATTGTGCTTCCTGCTATCTATGACATTTATTTTTTTTCCTTTTCTTACATGATACGATTTTTTTTTGAGATGGAGTCTCACTCTGTTGCCCAGACTGGAGTGCAGTGGCACGATCTTGACTCATTGCAACCTGTGCCTCCTGGGTTCAAGCGATTCTCCTGTCTCAGCCTCCTGAGTAGCTGAGATTACAGGTGTGCGCCACCATGCCCAGCAGATTTTTGTATTTTTAGTAGAGACGGTTTCACCACGTTGGCCAGGCTGGTCTCGAACTCCTGACCTCAGGTAATCCACCTGCCTCGGCCTCCCAAAGTGCTGGGATTACAGGTGCGAGCCACTGTGCCCGGTCAATATAGATACTTTTGATGAACACTGGTCAGTTATTTTGTAGCATGGCTCTAAGTTTGGGTTTGTGTGATGTTTTCTCTTGATTAAATTAGACATTTTGTGCAAGAATGCCACAGAGGTGATGTTGTGTCCTTTTCTTTTCTTTTTTTTTTTTTTTGAGACAGTCTTGCTCTGTTACCAGGCTGGAGTCTGGAGTGCAGTGGTGTGATCTTGGCTCACTGCAACCTCCACCCAGGTTCAAGCCATTCTCCTGCCTCAGCCTCCCGAGTAGCTGGGATTACAGGTGCCCGCCACCATGCCCGGCTAATTTTTGTACTGTTAGTAGAGACGGGGTTTCACCACGTTGGTCAAGATGGTCTCGATCTCCTGACCTTGTGAGCCACTGCACCCGGCCGATGATGTTTCCTTTTCAATGCATCATACTGGGGCACGGACATGTGTTATGTCCCCTTACTGGTAATGACTTGATCACTGGTTAAGGTGGTGTCTGTTGAGTTTCTGCAGTGTAAAGTTTCTCTTGTTCCCAATTGTGATTGATAAATAGCTTGAGGGAGATATTTGAGACTGTGTCAGTGTCCTGTTTCTCCTTAAACTTTCACACTGATTTTAGTATCCATCAGTGGACTTTGCTTACAATGATTATTACTGTGGTGTTTGCCTATGAGGTTTTATATTCTGACATTCTTTCTTTTTTACCTTCGCCTCCTGGGTTCAAGCGATTCTCTTGCCTCAGCCTCTCAAGTACCTGGGATTACAGGTGACTGCCACCATGCCTGGCTAATTTTGTATTTTTAGTAGGCAGGATTTCACCATGTTGGCCAGCTTAATCTCGAACTCCTGACCTCAGGTGATCTGCCCACCTCAGCCTCCCAAAGTGCTGGGGTTATAGGCGTGAGCCACTGCACCTGGCCTATTCTGACGTTTTTCTTTAAGAAATGGGGTCTTGCTCTGTTGCCCAGGCTGGAGTGCAGTAGCACAAAGCTCACTATAACCTTGAACTCTTGGGCTCAAGTGATTCTCCTGCCTCAACTTCCTGAGTAGCTGGGACTACAGGTGTGCACCACCATGCCCAGCTAATTTTTCTTTTTTTTTTTTGAGATAGAGTCTCTCGCTCTGTTGCCCAGGCTGAAGTGCAGTGGTGCAATCTCTGCTCACTGCAAACTCTGCCTACCGGGTTCAAGCGATTCTCCTGCCTCAGCCTCCCGAGTAGCTGGGACTACAGGTGTACACCACCATGCCTGGCTAATTTTTGTATTTTTAGTAGAGGCAGGGTTTCACTATGTTGGCCAGGCTGGTCTTGAACTCCAATGATCCACCTGTGTCTGCCTCCCAAAGTGCTAAGATTACAGGCTTGAGCCACCGCCCCGACTTAATTTTTTAAACTACATTTGTGAATTGGAATTTAGGAGACACTTCTAATGGTGTTTTTGGTTCCTTTATTAGCACCAGGTGCTCAGCAGTTCTGCTTCTTGCTTTCCACTCGAGCTGGGGGCCTTGGAATCAATCTGGCCACTGCTGACACAGTTATTATCTATGACTCTGACTGGAACCCCCATAATGACATTCAGGTGAGCAGAGGCAGCAGGCAGCCTTAATAAGTAACATGTTAGAGGCATAGTGGCCTCTATGAGCACTCTACCATCTGGAATTAGGTTTTTAGTTGAGAAACAACAGATTATTCTTTTTGTGTTGTTTACCTTATTGTAAGCCAGAGAATTTGGTTAGCTGTGGTCCTATTTTGGGTAACATGTTAGAGGGTGGTGTCTGGAGGCAGGGGTGCAAAAGGAAGTTTCCTATGAGGGCAGGCTGTAGACCTTGTCTTGTGCCGAATTTAGAATACTATATGGAAGTCAGGGTAAGAGTGGCACCAGGAAAATACAATTTCTGGCTTTATTTCCTGCTCAACTCCAGGCCTTTAGCAGAGCTCACCGGATTGGGCAAAATAAAAAGGTAATGATCTACCGGTTTGTGACCCGTGCGTCAGTTGAGGAGCGCATCACGCAGGTGGCAAAGAAGAAAATGATGCTGACGCATCTAGTGGTACGGCCTGGGTTGGGCTCCAAGACTGGATCTATGTCCAAACAGGAGCTTGATGATATCCTCAAATTTGGCACTGAGGAACTTTTCAAGGATGAAGCCACTGATGGAGGTGAGCTAGTCAGGAACTTACATTTTGGTGTGGGGCTTGGCCTCTCTAAAGGTTAGGGAGAATCTTTGATACCAAGGGTCTTGTGGGACTTGCTTTTTCCGCTGCAGCTGCTGAAGCTGACTTTGGGGATGTGGGCCCTTGATTTTTTATAGGAGGAGACAACAAAGAGGGAGAAGATAGCAGTGTTATCCACTACGATGATAAGGCCATTGAACGGCTGCTGGACCGTAACCAGGATGAGACTGAAGACACAGAATTGCAGGGCATGAATGAATATTTGAGCTCATTCAAAGTGGCCCAGTATGTGGTACGGGAAGAAGAAATGGGGGTGAGTATGAATCCAAGGCAATCCTGTGCTTGGTGATTGGTCTGAAAATTGGAATTGAGACCAAGGTGGTATTTGAGACAAGAGGAAAACATCTATAGGCAAATTCTTACATTGATGAATTGATACACCTCTTCCTTTGAAAACAAGGCTGATAACATGACTAATCAGATTTTCATCTTTGCCTTGGTTGTCAGAAAACTTACAACCAAATATGCTCACAACAGTTATTTTGGCTCTTTACCAGAATGTCATTTTCTCTTACGTGTTTTATTAAACCTTACACATAAAATTTTGAATGTTACCTCATCTCTCTAGAGAAAAGGCAGAAGATCCTAGATAATCTGTCTCTTTGTGTTTTCTGGTTTTTATTTAAGAGACAGGGTCTCTACCAGGTGTAGTGGCTCAAGTCTGTAATCCCAGCACTTTGGGAGGCTGAGACAGGCAGATACATCACTTGAGGCCAGGAATTTGAGACCAGCCTGGCCAACACGGTGAAACCCAGTTTCTCCTAAAAATAAAAAAATTAGCCAGGCATGATGGAGCACACCTGTAGTCCCAGCTACTCAGGAGGCTGAGGCAGGAGAATCGCTTGAACCCAGGAGGCAGAGGTTGCAGTGAGCTGAGATCACGCCATTGCATTCCAGCCTGGTGACAGAGCCAGACTCTGTCTGAAGAGAAAAAAAACAACAAAAAAAGAGACAGGGTCTGGCTCTGTCATCCAGGCTAGAGTGCAATGGCACAGTCATAGCTCAGTGCAACCTTAAACTCCTGGGCTGAAGAGTGACCCTAGTAGATGTGTGCTACCAGACCTGGTTAATTTTTTAAATGTTTTTAGAGATGTCTTGCTGTGTTGCCCAGGATGGTCTTGAACTCCTGGCCTTAAGCAGTCCTCCTGCCTTGGCCTCCCAAAGCACTCCAGGTGTTACCCACTGCACCAGGTCTCCTTGTGTTTATTTTTATGTATTTATTATTTTATTTATGTATTTATGTATTTATTTATTTATTTATTTTGAGATGGAGTCCCACTCTCTCCCCCAGGTTGGAGTGCAGTGGTGCGATCTCAGCCCACTGCAAGCTCCGCCTCCCGGGTTCAAGCAATTCTCCTGCCTGAGCCTCCCGAGTAGCTGGGACTACAGGCGCCTGCCACCACACCTGTCTAATTTCTTTGTGTTTTTATTAGAGACGAGGTTTCACCGTGTTAGCCAGGATGGTCTTGATTTCCTGACCTTGTGATCCACCCGCCTTGGATTACAGGGGTTACAGGCGTGAGCCACTGCCCCGGCTTTACGTATGTTTTTTTTTGAGACAGAGTCTTGCTCTGTTGCCCAGGCTGGAGTGCAGTGGTGGGATCACGGCCCACTGCAACCTCCACTTCTGGGTTCAAGCAATTCTCCTGCCTCAGCCTCCCAAGTAGCTGAGATTACAGGTACGCACCATCATGCCTGGCTAATTTTTTTATAGTTTTAGTAGAAACGGGGTTTTACCATGTGTGCTGGGGTATTCTAGAACTCCTGACCTCAAGTGATCCTCCTGCCTCGGCCTCCCAAAGTGGTGGGATTATAGGCATGAGCCACCGCGCCCGGCCTCCTTGTGTGTGTGTGTTTTTTTCTTTTTTTTTTTTTGAGACAGAGTCTTGCTCTCTCGCCCAGGCTGGAGAGTAGTGGCGTGATCTTAGCTCACTGCAACCTCTGCCTCCTGGGTTCAATTCTCCTTCCTCAGCCTCCCGAATAGCTGGGACTACAGGCATGTGCCACCACGCCCAGCTAATTTTTTGTATTTTTAGTAGAGATGGGGTTTCACTGTGTTAGTCAGGATGGTCTCGATCTCCTGACCTCATGACCCATCTGCCTCGGCCTCCCAAAGTGCTGGGATTACAGGCATGAGCCACTGTGCCCGGCCCCTCCTTGTGTTTTTTTAAAGATTAGAATCGGGCCAGGTGTGATGGCTCATGCCTGTAATCCCAGCACTTTGGGAGGCCGAGGTGGGTGGATCACGAAGTCAGGAGATCGAGACTATCCTGGCCAACATGGTGAAACCCTGTCTGTAGAAAAATACAAAAATTAGCTGGGTGTGGTGGTGGGCACCTGTAGTCCCAGTTACTTGGGAGGCTGAGGCAGAGAATCACTTGAAACCCGGGAGGTGGAGGTTGCAGTGAAGCCGAGATTGCGCCACTGCACTCCAGCCTGGCGACAGAGTGAGACTCCATCTCAAAAAAAAAAAAAAAAAATTAGAATCGGTCTATACCTTTTTATTCTCCTCCCTTCTCTTTCTTGGTCTTTTATAGTAAAAAAAAAAAATAGTATGTGAGGAATGTGTGGCTTGTTTTAATGTTTTTCTCTCCCAAATGATGTAGAGGAGTATGAAATGGAAAAATAAAATTTCCTTTTTCTTCTGGTCTTCTGTAAACCACTCAGCTCAGGATTCTTTGAATTGGCGTTGGTTCTGGTGGTCTTTGTCATCTTTTCTCATTCTCCCACCTCAGAACCATCCCCCTTGCTGTGTTTTCCTGATACTTACCTGTGATTTTGTTCTTGAAGGTAATATGTCCAACCTCAGTTTATATGTAAGTGTGTCTGAATGGTCTGACATAGGTCTGCATACTATAGTGTTCAATCAGAAACGACCCTACTAATAGAATGCTCACATTCCTTTCAGTGGCAGTGAATGTAATAGAAGTGATTGACAGGAGGGAGAGCACATGATAAGTGGATCATCCTTGTTGGTGACTACACAAGTATACACATTGTTCTTTGATTAGTGACTGCAGCTACTGTTGACTTCTTTTAAAAATTTTTTAACTTTTATTTTTGATAGTAATTTACATAGCTCAAAATACAGGAAAGGGCAAGATGCGGTGGCTCATGCCTAGAATCCCAGTACTTTGGGAGGCTGAGGCGGGAGGGCAGCTTGAGCCCAGGAGTTGGAGACCAACTTGGGCAACATGGTGAAATTCCGTCTCTAAGTAATAAAAACATTAGCTGAGTGTGGTTGCTCATGCTGTGGTTCTAGCTGTGTGGGAGGATCGCTTAAACCTGGTGGTCGAGGCTGCAGTGAGCCATAATGATGCCACTGTACTCTAGCCTAGACAACACAGCTAGACCCTCTCCCCCCAAAAAAAAAAAGGCCGGGCGCGGTGGCTCATGCCTGTAATCCCAGCACTTTGGGAGGCCGAGACGGGCGGATCACGAGGTCAGGAGATCGAGACCATCCTGGCTAACACGGTGAAACCCCGTCTCTACTAAAAAAAAATACAAAAAACTAGCCGGGCGAGGTGGCGGGCGCCTGTAGTCCCAGCTACTCGGGAGGCTGAGGCAGGAGAATGGCGTGAACCCGGGAGGCGGAGCTTGCAGTGAGCTGAGATCCGGCCACCGCACTCCAGCCTGGGTGACAGAGCGAGACTCCGTCTCAAAAAAAAAAACAAAAACATATATATATTTATATGTACACACACGTATCTCTTTTCTCTTCTGTCCTCTAACAATTTAGTTCCCTTCTTGGGGACAGCTAATGTTTTCAGTTCCTTTTATATCTTTACAAAAATATTTTATGTGTATACAAATTATACATATATTCATACATGTATATGTACACGCACATACATGTACCCAAAAACATTTTTTTCCTTTTAAACACAAAAGTAATACCAATGCGATGTAAATGCCACATTGGTTAGGGAATAATAACAAGAAAAAAGTCTGTACATGTTGAGTACAGACAATTTTGTTTTTTCTCTGAATATTTTCCATCTATGGTTGTTTGAATCCACAGGTGCAGAACCCATGGATACAGAGGGCTGATTGTAATTTATTTAACTAGTTCCATAATGATGGACATTTAGGTTGTTTCTAATGTTATGCTATTAGCAGCTGTTTAATTCCAGTATAAGGGATATGGAATCAGTGAGTGATCCTGAAGTGTCTGAAAAAAATTCACTTTTAGAGGAGTATCAACATTTTTGGGATATAAGAGGCTATATATAATTCTTTTCGCTTTGCAGACAGTTGGTAAGCTTTTATGAAGTTTATGAAGAACAGAAAGGCTTATAGACCTCTTTTCTTCTCTCTTATGAAAATCTTTTACAGTATTTCAGAAGCTTCTCCATTCTGCCTTGCTAAGGCTCTGACCTCTTTTCTTTTTGCTTTTTTCGATTGTATATGCACCAGTGCAAGGGGTTAGAAGAAAGCATTGTCTCTTCATCTTTCCCTGTGATAATGGCTCTATCCCATGTTTTTCTTGAGTTATGCTGATTGCTAATGTATACATAATTATGAGGAGCTATGTACTCTCAATTAAATTTCTTCTAAGTTCGTAGGTCCAAACAGGCACACCAACTATTTAAGAGTCCAGTCATGAAAAGGAGCTAGCAGAGTGGGAACTATGAGGACCAGGGGTAGCTGGTGGTGCTGACTTCAGCACTCCTGAGTCCTGGCCCTCCCTCTGTCCCAGGAGGAAGAGGAGGTAGAACGGGAAATCATTAAACAGGAAGAAAGTGTGGATCCTGACTACTGGGAGAAATTGCTGCGGCACCATTATGAGCAGCAGCAAGAAGATCTAGCCCGAAATCTGGGTAAAGGAAAAAGAATCCGTAAACAGGTCAACTACAATGATGGCTCCCAGGAGGACCGAGGTGTGTGTGGCCGGCCCCGCCCCCCACCCATGGGCCGTTCCACTAGAGCAGTGGGCCCCGCTCATCTGCCCTCTCTCCCTCCAGATTGGCAGGACGACCAGTCCGACAACCAGTCCGATTACTCAGTGGCTTCAGAGGAAGGTGATGAAGACTTTGATGAACGTTCAGAAGGTGAGGGCTGTGCTTTTTTGTTGCTTTTCTAAATATTGCTTTGTTTCATATCCTACCTGTGTCACTCATTCATCTTTTTCTTCCTGCAGCTCCCCGTAGGCCCAGTCGTAAGGGCCTGCGGAATGATAAAGATAAGCCATTGCCTCCTCTGTTGGCCCGTGTCGGTGGGAATATTGAAGTAAGTGCCATGGTATTCTAAGGGTGGGTGAGTGCCAGATATTGGATCTTTGGTGGAGTGCGACCTGCTCCCTCTCACCTGGGTTTCTTCTTCCCCTAGGTACTTGGTTTTAATGCTCGTCAGCGAAAAGCCTTTCTTAACGCAATTATGCGATATGGTATGCCACCGCAGGATGCTTTTACTACCCAGTGGCTTGTAAGAGATCTGCGAGGCAAATCAGAGAAAGAGTTCAAGTGAGTTGAGGGCTGGCGTGGACTGATCTAGAGCAAGGGCTTCTTCTGCTATCTAGCTGGTCATTCCATGGTTCTAGGCCCAGCCGTGCAGGGAAGTGGGCTGTTTCCTCTGTTGAAGTTGGCAGGTGAAGCTGTTAGTAATGTGTTCCTAGCTTCCCTGGAAGAGAACCTGGGTCTTCTTGTGGGGTCTGGAGATCAGCCTTCCAGTGCAGTGGTGGGCTTTACCTCAAGGTGGAGCCATAGTTACTGCCTGTGATAATGCCTCATGAAGGGATGGAAAAAGAATCTTAAGAGTCAGCATGATCCTTGTTTAACTCATTTCTCTACTTCTTTACACAGGGCATATGTCTCTCTCTTTATGCGGCATTTATGTGAGCCGGGGGCAGATGGGGCTGAGACCTTTGCTGATGGTGTCCCTCGAGAAGGCCTGTCTCGCCAGCATGTCCTTACTAGAATTGGTGTTATGTCTTTGATTCGCAAGAAGGTGAGCCCTGAGCCACTTGCCATTGTTAAAAGTTTCTAGGGGGCCAGGCGCAGTGACTCACACCTGTAATCCCAGCACTTTGGGAGGCCGAGGCGGGCGGATCACTTGAGGTCAGGAGTTTGAGACCAGCCTGGCCAACATGGTGAAACCCCGTCTCTACTAAAAATACAAAAATTAGCTGCGTGTGGTGGTGGGCACCTGTAATCCCAGCTACTCAGGAGGCTGAGGCAGGAGAATTGCTTGAACCCAGGAGGCGGAGACTGGAGGGCCAATAGGAAAGGAGCCTGCAGCTGGAATTGGGTCTTCAATTTCTTGTCCCATTGCTACAGGTTCAGGAGTTTGAACATGTTAATGGGCGCTGGAGCATGCCTGAACTGGCTGAGGTAGAGGAAAACAAGAAAATGTCCCAGCCAGGGTCACCCTCCCCAAAGACTCCTACACCCTCCACTCCAGGGGATACGCAGCCCAACACTCCTGCACCTGCCCCACCTGCTGGTAAGTCTGCCTGTCCTATCATTTTCTGTCCCTCTCTTTTTGTCCTGGCCTATTTTTCTGCTCCCCTGTGCTCAGTTCTAACAGGGTAGTCTGGCAGGACACACAGCAATTTCCCTCTCAGTTTAGGAGGGCCGTCCTAAGAATGGGGCTGGCTCTTAAAGGCACGAGAGGACAGTTTAAGATGAGACAAACTGGGAAGAAATGACCTTCTCTCTGATGTAGGACCTTCTTCCTAATTGATTGTCTCTTATTGTTATGCAGAAGATGGGATCAAAATAGAGGAAAATAGCCTCAAAGAAGAAGAGAGCATAGAAGGAGAAAAGGAGGTTAAATCTGTAGCCCCTGAGACTGCCATTGAGGTAAGAGATGGGGGTGACTGAATGCCACACTAAAGACAAATGTATAAGTCCAGTCTTCCTTGTAGTTGCTGGCCTGTCTGCTTCATCTGTTTTGTTTTTGTTTTTTTTTCCTTTGAAGTGTACACAGCCCCCTGCCCCTGCCTCAGAGGATGAAAAGGTCGTTGCTGAACCCCCTGAGGGAGAGGAGAAAGTGGAAAAGGCAGAGGTGAAGGAGAGAACAGAGGAACCTATGGAGACAGAGCCCAAAGGTAAAGGTATCCACGTTTTTTTTTTTGAGACAGTCTCGCACTCTTGCCAGGCTGGCGTGCTGTGGCGCCATCTTGGCTTACTGCAACCTCCACCTCCCAGGTTCAAGCGATTCTCCTGCTTCAGCTTCCCGAGTAGCTGGGATTACAGGCATATGCCATCATGCCCAGCTAATTTTTGTGTTTTTAGTAGAGACAGGGTTTCACCATGTTGGCCAGGCTGGTCTCAATCTCCTGGCCTTGTGATCCGCCCGCCTTGGCCTCCCAAATTGTTAGGATTACAGGCATGAGCCACTGTGCCTGGCCTTTTTTTTTCTTTTTTTCTTTTTTTTTTTTTAAAAA
This sequence comes from Macaca fascicularis, assembly GCF_037993035.2. NCBI lineage: Eukaryota > Metazoa > Chordata > Mammalia > Primates > Cercopithecidae > Macaca > Macaca fascicularis. The sequence continues at coordinate 7,502,670 of NC_088385.1, read as the reverse complement.
AAGGAGTTTGGGCCGGGCGCGGTGGCTCAAGCCTGTAATCCCAGCACTTTGGGAGGCCGAGGCGGGCGGATCACAAGGTCAGGAGATCGAGACCACAGTGAAACCCCGTCTCTACTAAAAATACAAAAAATTAGCCGGGCGCGGTGGCGGGCGCCTGTAGTCCCAGCTACTCAGGAGGCTGAGGCAGGAGAATGGCGGGAACCCGGGAGGCGGAGCTTGCAGTGAGCCGAGATCGCTCCACTGCACTCCAGCCTGGGCAACAGCGTGAGACTCCGTCTCAAAAAAAAAAAAAAAAAAAAAAGGAGTTTCACTCTTGTTGCCCAAGCTGGAGTGTAATGGCGCGATCTCGGCTCACTGCAACCTCTGCCTCCTGAGTTCAAGCGATTCTCCTGCCTCAACCTCCTGAGTAGCTGGGATTACAGGCATGTGCCACCATGCCTAGCTAATTTTGTATTTTTTAATAGAGGGGGTTTCTCCATATTGGTCAGGCTGGTCTCGAACTCCTGACCTCAGGTGATCCACCTGCCTTGCCCTCTCAAAGTGCTGGGATTATAGGCGTGAGCTACTGTGCCTGGCTGGTGTCCATATTTTTAGGCACTACAGATCCCTGTGTGAACCATGGTCACTCATGAATTTTCACTGGGGCTGTAGAGATATCAGGAGGAAGCGATACACTGAAGAATCCTGCACCCTTGATTTTAGGTGGCAGGTTTTCCTATCTCTTATGACTTTATTTTTTTTTATTTTTTTTTTTGAGATGGAGTCTCACTCTGTCACCCAGGCGGGAGTGCAGTGGCACAATCTCTGCTCACTGCAACTTGCGCCTCCCGGGTTCAAGCGGTTCTCCTGCCTCAGCCTCCGAGTAACTGGGATTACAGGCATGCCACAACCATGCCCAGCTAATCATTTATTTATTTATTTATTTATTTATTGAGATGGTGTCTCACTCTGTCGCCCAGGCAGGAGTGCAGTGGCACGATATTGGCTCACTGCAACCTCCACCTCCTGGGTTCAAGCGATTCTCCTGCCTCAGTCTCCTGAGTAGTTACCATGCCCGGCTTTTTTTTTTTTTTTTTTTTTTTGAGGTGGAGTCTTGCTCTGTCGCCCAGGCTGATGTGCAGTGCAGTGGTATGATCTCGGCTCACTGCAACCTCCACCTCCTGGGTTCAAACAATTCTCCTGCCTCAGCCTCCTGAGTAGCTGGGATTACAGCACGCACCACCATGCCCGGCTAATTTTTGTATTTTAGTAGAGACGGGGTTTTACCATGTCGGCCAGGCTGGTCACAAACTCCTGACCTCGAGATCCACCCACCTCGGCCTCCCAAAGTGTTAGGATTACAGGCGTGAGCCACCATGCCTGGCTAATTTTTGTATTTTTAGTAGAGACGGGGTTTCACCATGTTGGCCAGGCTGGTTTCTAACTCTTGACCTCAGGTGATCCACCCACCTTGGCCTCCCAAAGTGCTGGGATTACAGGCATGAGCCACCACACCTGGCTAATTTTTGTATTTTTAATAGAGATTGGGTTTTCCCATGTTGGCCATGCTGGTCTTGAACTCCTAACCTCAAGTGATCTGCCCGCTACTGTCTCCCAAAATGCTGGGATTACAGGCATGAGCCACTGTGCCCAGCTGACATTACTGTAATCGCAGACATTTAGATGTAGGTCTATCCAGTTGGATAATAGTGTGTAACAGAGGAGAATGTTCTTCCTTTAGGTATATTTTCAATAACATTTCTTCCCCTAGGTGCTGCTGATGTAGAGAAGGTGGAGGAAAAGTCAGCAATAGATCTGACCCCTATTGTGGTAGAAGACAAAGGTGGGTGTTTGGAGAAGTTGATTGTGGTTTAGAAGAACTCTAAAACCGGAAGCAAGGACTGTATCTGCCCTGCCTCCCTGTCCACACTCATCTAGCCATTTTATCCCAAAAGACTGCACCTGTCCCCAGTGGGCCGATGGCACCATTTTCTGGGTCTGAGAGACACCCAGGTGGAGAAGGGGTGGAGGTGGATGGATTCTTGTAGCATACAGTGTTCTGGGTAAGGGCGATGGGTGCTGGGCTTTGGCTGGAACCGACATTTTTCTTCCTTATATTCTGTAGAAGAGAAGAAAGAAGAAGAAGAGAAAAAAGAGGTGATGCTTCAGAATGGAGAGACCCCCAAGGACCTGAATGATGAGAAACAGAAGAAAAATATTAAACAGCGTTTCATGTTCAACATTGCAGATGGTGGTTTTACTGGTATGGAAATGAGGGGCCCACCAGGGTTAGAAGGATCGGATGTGAAATTGGGGTTCTTGTCAGAAACCGTGGTACAGGGACTTTACCTCTGTTCGATGAGGGAATGCCAAACTGATAGTGTACTCCCCTGGGTTCTGTGGAGAAAGCCAGAAGCAAATTATATAAAGATGGATCCAGGGATGGGGGATGGTGGGGGACAAGAATAAGTAGCATTTTCAATTCTCACAGATGTTTGCTTCCCGCCCCCCCTCCCACCTTCCCTAAATTCCTCCTCAGAGTTGCACTCCCTTTGGCAGAATGAAGAGCGGGCAGCCACAGTTACCAAGAAGACTTACGAGATCTGGCATCGACGGCATGACTACTGGCTGCTAGCCGGCATCATAAAGTATCCTTTGCCTGAATCTGGACTGAGGCTTTTGGTTCTGAAGGTCTCTTAGTTTGAGGTTTTTACTTTTCTTGTTTTGTTTTTCCTGAGCACTTTTCCAATAGCCATGGCTATGCCCGGTGGCAAGACATCCAGAATGACCCACGCTATGCCATCCTCAATGAGCCTTTCAAGGGTGAAATGAACCGTGGCAATTTCTTAGAGATCAAGAATAAATTTCTAGCTCGAAGGTTTAAGGTGAGCGGTTGGGGAGGAATATATTGATTGCTTAAGTGCGGAGGGAGTCTGTCCATCCAGTGCACCGTTCTCACTTTCTTCATTCTATGGAAGGCTTTGGTTCCAAGTAACTTACACATTAGGGTTGAAGACACACAGACTTGAAAGTTAACTAACTGTACATGAGCTGTAGGTGACTATGGTCCAATGAGCGACACTAGTGCAGAGGGGTTTGTTTGGGGAACACTGTAGAGTATTCAGGAAAGATACAGAGGTGGGATTGAATTGCATCTCTGAAGAGGTAGAGCTGTATCTATCAGTCAGTGGGCTGCTGTTTTTTTTTTTTTTTTTTTTTTTGAGACAGTCTCTGTCATCCAGGGTGGAATGCAATGATGCAGTCTCTTCTCACTTGCCACCTCTGTGTCCTGGGTTCAAGTGATTCTCCTGCCTCAGCCTCCTGAGTAGCTGGGATTACAGGCGCCCGCCACCACACCCAGCTGTTTTTAGTATTTTTAGTAGAGATGGGGTTTCACCATGTTGCTAGGCTGGTCTCAAACTCCTGACCTCAAGTGATCCACCTGCCTTGGCCACCCAGATTGCTGGGATTACAGGCGTGAGCCACTGTGCCTGGCATCTTTTTCTGGGCTGAAGAGTAGCTGTGTGGGCCAGGCGCAGTGGTTCATGCCTGTAATCCCAGCACTTTGGGAGGATGATGCATGAGAATCGCTTGAAGCTGGGAGGTGGAGATTTCATTGAGCTAAGATTGTGCCATGGCACTCCAGCCTGTGCAACAGAGTGAGACTCTGTCTCAAAAAAAGGAAAAAGAAAAAGACATGTCTGTTGTCTCATACGCTGAGTATAATCGGGGAAGAAATGCACACTAATAAGCCTTCAAGTATTATGTACTAAGCAATGATGTGCCCAGGGATAAAGAGACAAAGTATGGTATCTGTTTTCAAGGAGCTTTCAGTTTCAAGTAGGAGCACATGTGTAATCAAATGAATGCCATTCTGCATATCAGGAGAGAGATTGCTGATTGGCATAAGAAAGTTCTCCAGAATTGCTTGAACCCGGGAGGCGGAGGTTGCAGTGAGCCGAGATCCCACCACTGCACTCCAGTCTGGCAACAGAGCGAGACTCATCTCAAAAAGGAAGAGAAAAGAAAAAGGTCTCAGAGAGGCAGACACAGTGGCTAATCCCAGCATTTTAAAAGAACTGATTGCTTGAGTCCAGGAGTTCGAGACCAGCTTGGGCAACATGGCAAAATGCCACGTCTACAGAAAATACAAAAATTCACCAATTCTCGTGGTGTGCACCTGTAGTTCCAGCTACTCGGGAGGCTGCAGTGAGCCTAGATTGTGCCACTGCGCTCCAGCCTAGGCATTAGAGTAAGACGCTTTTTTTTTTTTTTTTTTTTGAGACAGAGTCTTGATGTGTTGCCAGGCTGGAGTACAGTGGTGTGATCTCTGCTCACTGCAACCTCTGCTTCCTGGGTTCAAGTAATTCTCTTGCCTCAGCCTCTAATTTTTGTATTTTTAGTAGAGACGGGGTTTTAGCAATTTGGCCAGGATGGTCTTGATCTCTTGACCTCGTGATCTGCCCGCCATGGCCTCCCAAAGTGCTGAGATTACAGGCCTGAGCCACTGCGTCATCCGAGACCCTGTCTTTAAAAAAAAAAAAAAAAGTTCTCCAGAGGAATTGGAGTAGGGAGGGAACTCACAAATGGCTTTATGGAGAAGATGGCGTTGGAATAAAGTTTTGAGGAATGCGATGGAGATTTTTTGGTAGGAACAGAAGAGTATCTGAACAAAGGGATTAGGTTGGGCAAAGACATGAGGCAGCAAAGTTTAGTATGTCTGGAAACAGCAAATAGCCCAGTTGAGCTGTAGGGAAACATTTGTGTTGGGTGATGGTTGGGAGGTAGGTTGGAAAGAGAAAGGTAGAAGAGCTAGAGGTCAGTAGGTGGGTTCTTGGCACCAGATAAGAGAGTTTGGACTTTACCCTGTTGTTAATGGGCAGCCACTGAAAGTTTGTGAGCAGAGTTTTGATAGGACCAAGGGAAATGGAAACAGCATTCATAAGATTATAAAACTATCATATAATCATGAGGTGTTAAGGGTCTGGGCTGTGATGCTGGTTGTGGAAAATGAAAAGGGTAAAGATAAAGGAAACAAAACACCAAAGAATTTACTGGACTTAGTGACTTATTGTAGGGGTCAGTAAACCTTTTTACTCTTCCGCAAACCAAAAATGGTTAATAAAACCCACCCCCTTTTTTTGGAGACAGTCTCGCTTTGTTGCCCAGGCTGGAGTGCAGTGGTGACATCTCCCAGCTCACTTGCAACCTCCGTCTCCCGGGTTCAACCAATTCTCCTACCTCAGCCTCCTGAGTAGGTGGGATTACAGGCATGTACCACCATGCCTGGCTAATTTTTGTGTTTTTAGTAGAGATGGGGTTTTGCCATATTGGCCAGGCTGGTCTCAAATTCTGGACCTCAGGTGACCTGCCTGCCTTGTCCTCCCAAAGTGCTGGGATTACAGGCGTGAGCCACTGCACCCAACCAAACCTTTTCTATTAAAGGGCCAGATAGGCTTCAGGCTTTGTGGGACATGTGGTCTCTGTTGTACATACTTAACTCCGTCTTCGTTGTGTGAAAGCAGCCACAGGGGATACATAAACGAATAAGTTAGGATGTGTTTCAGCATTTCATCTGTGGATATTACAATTTGAATTTTGTATAATTCTCATTAAGTGGCATGAAATAGTCTTGTTTTGACTTTTTGCCAACCATTTTAAAATGTAAAACCCATTCTTAGCTCTTCAGCCATATAAAAACAGGTGGTGGGGCAGAGCTGGCCCACAGACTGTAGCTCGCCAACTTCTGACTTACTGGATTTGAGGTACAGAGTGAAAGAGACTGAAAATAACATTTTGAGCCTGAGTCACTGAGAAAGGTGAATTGTCATTTAAGAAGAGAGCGAGCAGTTTGTAGAAAAGAATGATACTGAATTTTAGACAAGTCTTTTGGTATTTCTCACAAATCAGCACCCCTCCCACTACCTACCCGCATCACCATACACTAGCGGGATCAGAACCAGTGCTCAAGGTACATGTTTGAGAAGCATCAAATCATCTGCATAGAAGTGCTGGCTGACACTAGGAGAGGAGAAGCGTATAAGAAATCTCATATGTTGAGTCATAGGTTTTATGAATATATTTTTTAAGTAATTAAAATCTTTTCATAAATTAAGAACCAACATTCTGCCTCTTGGGATATATTTCAAAGAACCTTTAATACAGCTCCATCAGGTGACATATGCATGAGTGTTTCTGCAGTATGATTTTTGGTGATGGGGGCCTAGAGGCAACCTAAATGTTCAGCATTAGGAGAATGCATAGGTAAAACATGTATTCATATTATGGGGCATTAAACAACAGAAGCAACAAAATTCATGTGCATACAACATAAGTGTACCTTTTAAAAAATATGTAGTGGGAGAAAAAAAGCATAGGTACAGAAAACATCATTCTGTAACTTAGAAACATACATATGAAACAACACAGTCTTTAAAAACCTACACAAAAAGCCACAGTATTACTATATTAGAAAGGTTGCTTTTCAGAGGAATGGAAGTGAGATGGCGATAAGAGGAAATAAAAAAAATATTTTAAAATAGCAAAATAACCCTGTTTTTTTGAGACAGTTTCCCTCTGTCATTCAGGCTGGAGTGCAGTGGCATGATCCCAGCTCACTGCAACCTTTGCCTCCCGGGTTCAAGCATTCTTCTGCCTCAACCTCTTGAGCAGCAGCAGTTACAGGTGTGCACTACCATACCTTGCTAATTTTTGTGTGTTTAGTAGAGATGGGGTTTTGTCATGTTGGCCAGGCTGGTCTTGAACTCCTGACCTCAAGTGATCTGCCCATCTCAGCCTCCCAAAGTGCTGGGATTACAGGTGTGAGCCACTGTGCCCAGCCAAAACGTGTTTTTGAAGAGTAGTTGATAAAGTGTAGATGATAAAAAGGAAAATGTTTAACTGTAACTAAATGAAAACATAATATGGATATGTATATAGTATGATCTCAGTTATGTAAAAAACTATGCACAAAAAAACCTAAAAAGAAAAACATCAGGATATATTTCTAGAAGGTGGGATCATCTGTTGTTAATTTTTGATATTCTATTTTCTAAATTGAGTTTTTATTGCTTTTGTATAAGAGAATCTAAAGGGTAAAGAGTTTTAAAAACGAGGACATTGAAAAAGGGAAAGAAAAAAGATACAAGCCAAAGTTAAACTGCTTGGGTGTGGGAATGAGCTGTCCATGAAGTTATTTATAGGTTCTTATTACTATCAGAAACAATGAGAGGTGAGCTGAGAGGCCAGTCAGAAGTAAGCAAAGTGAGTTATCAGTCGAACTCCCGTTTCCTCTTATCCCTTGTCCAGCTCTTAGAACAAGCTCTGGTGATTGAGGAACAGCTGCGCCGGGCTGCTTACTTGAACATGTCAGAAGACCCTTCTCACCCTTCCATGGCCCTCAACACCCGCTTTGCTGAGGTGGAGTGTTTGGCGGAAAGTCATCAGCACCTGTCCAAGGAGTCAATGGCAGGAAACAAGCCAGCCAATGCAGTCCTGCACAAAGGTAGCCAGTGGCTCCCCTGCCTCCTGCTGATTAGGCCTCCTCCCTCATCTAACTGCATCCCAATGTACATATATTTGTTTTCAAACCTTTTTCAGAGCTCCTTTGAGAGTTTAGGAGTTGGTAGGGACCTTTGCCATCCTTGGGGAGTTAATATGTTAGAGGCAATCAAGGACAGTAGTTCTTTGCCTCTTTTTTTTTTTTTTTTTTTCTTTTTTCTTTTTAAGAGGTGGGCTCTTGGCTGGGCGCGGTGGCTGACGTCTGTAATCTCGGCACTTTGGGAGGCCAAGGTGGGTGGATCACGAGGTTAGGAGTTCGAGACCAGCCTGGCCAACATGGTGAAACCCCATCTCTACTAAAAATAGCAAAATTAGCTGGGCATGTGGCACATGCCTGTAATCCTAGCTGCTCAGGAGGCTGAGGCAAGAGAATCGCTTGAAACCAGGAGGTGGAGTTTGCAGTAAACCAAGATCGTGCCATTGCACTGGCTATCAGCCTGGGCAACACAGTGAGACTCCGGAAAAAAAAAAAAGAGATGGGCTCTCAACATTTTGCCCGGGTGGGTCTTGAACTCCTGGACTCAAGTGATCCTCTTGCCTCAGCCTCCTGAGTAGCTGGAACTACAAATATGTGCCACTGTACCCGGCCACCTTTTTTTTTTCTTTTTGAGATGGAGTCTAGCTCTTGCCCAGGCTGGAGTGCAATGGCGTGATCTTGGCCCACTGCAGCCTCTGCCTCCTGGGTTCAAGCAATTATCCTGCCTCAGCCTCCCGAGCAGCTGGAACTATAGGCATGCGCCACCACTTGCGGCTAGTTTTTGTATTTTTAGTAGAGATGGGGTTTTACCATGTTGGCAAAGCTGGTCTCAAACTGACTTCAAGTGGTCTACCTGCCTCTGCCTCCCAAAGTGCTGGCATTATAGGCGTGAGCCACCATGCCCCGCCCTGGCCACCTTTTTTTTTTTTTTTTTTTTTTTTTTTTTTTTTTTTTGAGGCGGAGTTTTGCTCCTGTTGCCCAGGCTGGAGTGCAGTGGCGTGATCTCGGCTCACTGCAACCTTTGCCTCCCAGGTTCAAGCGATTCTCCTGCCTTAGCCTCCTGAGTAGCTGGGATTACAGGCATGCACCACCATGCCCTGCTAATTTTGTTTTTTTGTTTGTTTGTTTTTTGAGATGGAGTTTTGCTCTTGTTGCCCAGGGTGGAGTGCAATGGCGTGATCTCAGTTCACCACAACCTCCGCCTCCCGGGTTCAAGCGATTCTTCTGCCTCAGCTTCCTAAGTTGCTGGGATTACAGGCGCCCGCCACCATGCCCGGCTAATTTTTTGTATTTTTAGTAGAGATGGGGTTTCACCATGTTGGCCAGGCCGGTCTCAAACTCCTGACCTCAGATGATCCACCTGCCTCTGCCTCCCAAAGTGCTGGGATTACAGGCATGAGCCACCACGCCCGGCCCCACCTCTTTTAACTTTAAATATATTCAGGTTCTTGAGATGGAAAGCAAAGCAGAATAATATAGTGTCATTTGGGATACTTTAGAGGTAACTTCAGGTGATAAAAGATCCCTTCAAATTCTAGACCCCTTTCAGCGTTTTGTTTCTAATTAAAGTAAAAGGTTATGAGGAGGCGGAGGGTGAAATAAGGAAAAGAATGCTGTTATAATGGAGGTGGGAGACAGATTCTGAAGGTAGAGAAGAGAAAAAACAGGAATAAGCTTCTCAAGAAGAGGAAATACAATAATAGTAAGGGATAGTGAAGGTTTAGGTGACTTTTAAGAGCACAAAATCATGAACAGTTGGAACTGGAATATGAGGAGCAGGAATTTGAACATGGTGGAGGTCAGGTCAGGTGACAGAAGATAACACATCACAGTCACTTGGTCACTGAGAAGTGATGCTGGTCCACTAGGGTAGAGGGACCTCAGTCTTGGCCACCACAGCTCACCACCTCTTTTTCTCCCTTTGCAGTTCTGAAACAGCTGGAAGAACTGCTGAGTGACATGAAAGCCGATGTGACTCGACTCCCAGCTACCATTGCCCGAATTCCCCCAGTTGCTGTGAGGTTACAGATGTCAGAGCGTAACATTCTCAGCCGCCTGGCAAACCGGGCACCCGAACCTACCCCACAGCAGGTAGGACCATTTTCTTCTTGACACCACCTCTTCCTGCAGAACCATTCTGGAGCTTGTAACTTTGTTGTATGTCCCTAGCTTTACATACTGGGTGGGTAGGCTGTCAGTGAATTCCCTTGAGATTGGGTGGATTCCTATCATCTGGAATTCTGACTCCTTGGGTCTCCTTCTCTAGGTAGCCCAGCAGCAGTGAAGATGCAGACTGATAACACCTCCACCGCTGAGCAGTGACCTTCCTCACTTTCTCTTGTCCCAGCTTCTCCCTGGGGGGCCTGAGAGACCCTCACCTTCCTTCTGCCCATCTTCCATGTTGTAAAGGAACAGCCCCAGCGCACTGGGGGAGGGGAGGGAGTGAGGGGCAGTGGTGCCCTTCCTGCAGGAGAGACATGCAGCAGTAGCGCCGGCGCCATCTGCAGGAGCTGGCGGGCTGGCCTTCTGGACCCTGGCTTCTCCCCACTGTAACGCCTGTTACACACAAACTGTTGTGGGTTCCTGCCAGGCTTGAAGAAAATGATCTGAATTTTTTCCTCCTTTTGGTTTTATTTTGTTGGTTTATTTTGTGTTTTCTTTTCTCCTTTTTTGGGGGTATTCAGAGTGGGCTGGGCCCCTGGGCGAGACACAGCTACCTCTGTTGGCATCTTTTTAATACCAGGAACCCAGCGGCTCTAGCCACTGAGCGGCTAAATGAAATAAAGTGGAAAAAAAAAAAAAAAAAAAACCAAAAGCATAAAAAACCACAGCAAATTTCTTGATGAAAATTGAAAATAAAAGTTTCCTTGTATTTTAGTGCTCTGGTTCAGTGTGGGTGTAGGTGCAGGTGGATGAGTGTGTGCAGCAGGAGCCTGCCACCTGTATAGTTGAAAATTAAGGGCTATGTGGTGTCCTGATACTCCACTGAAGAACTGGGTTCTGTGTGGGTGTGCAGTGTGTGCCTGGCCAGCGATGACTTCCACCTGTGGAAAATGAGAGGCTGCAAAACTCAAGTACCACAATGGCCTTGAGCAAATTTAACTTCTGTGGGATGCAGGTTTCTCATGTATACCTCATACGGTTGTCAAGTAAAACCAGTCAAGTACATGGAACAGTTTTTAACACCTAACCACTACCTTAATGTTAGTTGCAAGGAAGGCTGAGGGGGGTTTTCTTGCTCAGTTGTGCAAAATTGGGATGCAATTTGTGGAATAACCCAGCCTCAACCCCACGCCCTCGGAGACCCGACCTAACGCCCTCCAACCTTGAAACCCTGGTAGTTCACCCCTCTTCATGTCCCAGACCAGGTCGGCGTTGCAACCCGTTGTTTCCCAACTAATTGTAGACCCACCTGAAAGCGAGTTCCGGCCGAGGCCTCCTGCGGACCAGGTGTAGTGCGGCACCTTAACTGAGGGGCTGAGCAGGAGTGAGCATCAAGGAAGGTGCTGGGAGGTTGGGGCACGGTGCCTCACAGCCTGTAATCTCAGCACAAAGGTTGGGGGCAGGAGGATCGATTAAGCCCAGGAGTTCTAGAGCAGCCCTGGCAATATAGTGAGACCCCACCCCCTAGACCCCGTCTCTATAAAAAGATTTTTTAAAAAGGGGTGGGGGCTGGGAGTAGGAGTTGAGTGGCATGGAATTCCATGATTTTTTTTTTTTGAGATGCAGTCTTGCTCTGTCGCCAGGCTGGGGTACAGTGGCGCCATCTCAGCTCACTGCAACTTCTGCCTCCCAGGTTCAAGTGATTCTCCTGCCTCAGCTTCCCGAGTAGCTGGCACTAAAGGCGTGCGCCACCACGCCCAGCTATTTTGTATTTTTGACAGGTTTCACCATGTTGGCCAGGATGGTCTCGATTTCTTGACCTAGTGATCCGCCGGCCTCGGCCTCCCAGAGTGCTGGGATTACAGGCGTGATCCACCGCGCCCGGCTGTTTTTTGTCGGGTTTTTTGAGGTGGAGTTTCGCTCTTGCTCAGGCTGAAGTGGCACGATCTGGGCTCACTGCAACCTCTGCCTCCCGGGCTCAAGCAATTCTGTCTGCCTCAGCCTCCCGAATAGCTGGGATTATAGGCGCCCGCCACCACGCCCAGCTAATTTTGTGTTTTTAGTAGAGACGGGGTTTCAACGTGTTGGCCCGGCTGGTCTCGAACTCCTGACCTCAGGTGATCCACCCACCTCAGCCTCCCAAAGTGCTGGGATTACAGGCGTGAGCCACGGTGCCCAGCCTGGAATTCCGTTATCTCGTGGCTCGACTAGGGCAGTGGATGCCAGAAAGAGGGCCCCGCTGTCGGGCCCTGGTTCGAGGAGAGGGTGCGGCTTTCACGCACCAGCTTTTCCAACAGAAACCGGCCGTGAGGCTAAAAGCCAACTCCTTGAGGGAAGGGCGGTCACGCTCAGCGGTTTCTCGTCACAGTGCTCCCTCCACCCGCCGCGGGTGTAAGCTGCGCGGCTCCTTCGAATTTCCCCCTACTCGCCGCCGCCGGCTCCGCTGGCGTTCCCTGGTCTAGCGTAAGTTCCGGGTGCGGCGTCCGACTGGGCATAACAGGAAGAGGCGGGGCCGCGAGGCTAGCGTTACCCTTGCGCCTGCGTGGAAGGACTCTGTGGGGAGTGGCGGCCGAAAGCTAGCTGCGGAGTGCACGTGGAGCGCGGCCCCAAAGGCAGTCTCGGGCCTTAACCCGCATTCTGGTGGGTCTAGAGGAAATTGGGGGACGAAGGGTGGCAGCCCTGACCTGGTCTGGGACGTGGGGAGAGGAGTGCACTACCTGGGTTTCAGGGTGGGAGGGCGTTCGGTCGGCCTCCAGGGGGATAGCGGGGGTACTTGAGTCGCGGGTGCTGAGTGAATCGGGGGTGCTGAGTGAGTTGCGGGTGCTGAGTTGAGCTTGTCCCCTTTCCCACTATAGTACGCCAAGCCTGCGTTCTGCCGTTTCCTCCGGCACGCGCGACGCCACCTTCTCACATTTCTGTCTGCCATAGTACTATGGGGCGCAAATTGGACCCTACAAAGAAGGAGAAGCGGGGGCCAGGCCGAAAGGCCCGGAAGCAGAAGGGTGCCGAGACAGAACTCGCCAGATTCTTGCCTGCAGGTAAGGATTAGTTGTGGTCTCCTGATCCCTCAGCTTTTGCAGTATTCTGTATCATAACCTCTTCTCTTTTTTAGTCTTTGTTCATTTTCTATTTAAGTGGAATCTTCTATGTATTAGTTACTAGGAGGTATGAATGAAACACTGTCGTTTAGATTGTAGGGAACTGTTTAGGTCGTAGAGATGTGAGGACACGGACACAACTATTCATGCAAGAAAAGGTGTGATTTAAAACATTGTGAGTTCAGAGGAAGGGGGATCCCATGCAGAACTGCATGGTTTTTTTTTGTTTGTTTTTGTTTTTTTTGAGACGGAGTCTTGCTCTGTCACCCAGGCTGGAGTGCAGTGGCCAGATCTCAGCTCACTGCAAGCTCTGCCTCCCGGGTTTACGCCATTCTCCTGCCTCAGCCTCCCGAGTAGCTGGGACTACAGGCGCCAGCCACCTCACCCGGCTAATTTTTTGTATTTTTTAGTAGAGACGGGGTTTCACCGGGTTAGCCAGGATGGTCTCGATCTCCTGACCTCGTGATCCGCCCGTCTCGGCCTCCCAAAGTGCTGGGATTACAGGCTTGAGCCACCGCGCCCGGCCCGAGAACTGCATGTTAAGCTGGGTTTTGAAAAATGGGTTAAGTTGTACCAAGAGGAAGTAGTGAAGGGGAGGGGTCAGTCATTGATTTTTTGGAAGGAATGGAAATGGAAAAGCACGGATCCGGCTTCTCCATGCCAAGTAGTAGTCTACTGTGTGGAAGACTGGTGGGAGATAACACAGGACCTGGAGTTTGTGTTGGGCTTTGGATAAAGGATGCAGTTTATTGAGATAGTAGCAAGTCCTGGGCACTATGTTGAACTTGTTGGTCTTGTTATGTCACTTCATCATCTTAGAGCCCTGTGAGAGAGGCACTATTAAGGAAATGGATGCGGAGAGGTTAAGAAACTCGTATAGCCAGGCTCAGTGGCTCACGTCTGTAATCCCAGCACTTTGGGAGGCCGAGGCAGGTGGATCACCTGAGGTCCGGTGTTCAAGACCAGCCTGGCCAACATGGTGAAACCGTGTCTATACTAAAAATACAAAAATTAGTTGGGTGTGGTGGTGGGAGGCTGAGGCAATAGAATCGCTTGAACCTGGGAGACGGAGGTTGCAGTGAGCTGAGATCACGCCATTGCACCACTCCAGCCTGGAAGACCAAGAGTGAAACTCCATTTCAAAAAAAAAAGAAACTCATATACAATTATTAAATAATGACAGGGCTGAGATTTAAATGGACTCCTTTTAATTAGTGTACTAATTCTCTTACCATGTTTATTTCCATTCCCATTTATTTTCAGTGTCCCCTGTAACTTGTTCTGCCTCGTTTTTCTTTTTCATACAGTAAGTGACGAAAATTCCAAGAGGCTGTCTAGTCGTGCTCGAAAGAGGTAAGTGTGGGTGTCAGGACTTAATTGGTACTGCTTATCTTTGACCACAGAGTTAATTCTGGACTCTCACTTTTCCCTATGGTGGAAATGGCAGAACCTGGAAATATCTTTCCATTTCTTTACTCCTTGAATCTCTTGTGTCTTTTCAGGGCAGCCAAGAGGAGGCTGGGTTCTGCTGAAGTCCCTAAGACAAATAAGTCCCCTGAGGCCAAACCATTGCCTGGAAAGCTACCAAAAGGTCAGTGAAACTAAGAGCTGGATGCTACATGAGGAGTCCTCTGGGTCCTGGGTAGGGAAGGACTTGCTAAACATTTCCGGAATGAAAGGAACAGCCAGAGGACATTCTGAGGGGTAGAAAGTACAGGCTCCCCAGGGTGTGGGGCCCGGGAATGTGTGGCTGCCATTAGTCCAGGACTCGTCAAACCCTTAGGGATCTTTGCAGGAGCTGTCCAGACAGCTGGTAAGAAGGGACCCCAGTCCCTATTTAATGCTGCTCAAGGCAAGAAGCGCCCAGCACCTAGCAGTGATGAGGAAGAGGAGGAGGAAGACTCTGAAGAAGATGATGTGGTGAACCAGGGGGACCTCTGGGGCTCCGAGGATGATGCTGATATGGTAGATGACTATGGAGCTGACTCCAACTCTGAGGATGAGGAGGAAGGTGAAGAGGTGAGATTCATCTCTGGGCATTCAGAGAAGGACCCTTGCTATTTAGTTTCTTTCCAGATTCTTGAGACTGTTTCTTAGTGGCAAGGATAAGCCTGACTAGAGGAAAGGGGTTTTTGTGCTCCATCACTGTTTCCCTACTGCCTTATATCCTCTCCCAGTGCACCTACAAGTTTGAAGGAGCTGTAGGATAGAGCATTTAAAAAAATCTAGAAGGCTCTCTTGGTGTGGATGTGGGAAGGTGGACAATGGTGTGCTCCACTGATGGGAACAGAAATGCACTTTTTATAAAGCAGTTATCTCAGAACTGTGAAATATTTGTTCCTTTTGGCTGGGTATGGTGGCTCACGTTTGTAATCCCAGCACTTTGGGAGGCTGAGGCAGGAGAATTGCTTGAGCCTAGGAGTTGGAGACCAGCTTGAGCAACACAGGGAGATACCGTCTCTACAAAAAATTAAAAAATTGGCTGGGTGCAGTGGCTCACGCCTATAATCCTGGCACTTGGGAGGCCAAGGTGAGCGGATCACCTGAGCTCAGGAGTTGGAGACCAGCCTGGACAACGTGGCAAAACCCCATCTCTACTAAAAATACAAAAATTAGCTGGTGTGGTGGTGTGCACCTGTAATCCCAGTTACTCCTAGCTACCCGGGAGGCTGAGGCAGGAGAATCGCTTGAACCTGGGAGGCGGAGGTTGCAGTGAGCCGAGATCGTGCCATTGCACTCCAGCCTGGGCAACAAAGTGAGACTCTGTCTCAAAAAAAAAAAAAAAAAAGTTAAAAAACTTGTTTAAAAATTAGCTGGGTGTGGTGGCGTACGCCTGTAGTCCCAGCTACTCAGGATGCTGAGGCAGGAAGATGACTGGAGCTTGGGAGGTTGAGGCTGCAGTGAGCTGTGATCTTACCACTGCACTCCAGCCTGGGTGACAGAGTGAGACTGTCTCAAAAAAAAAACACAAAAACTTCTTCCTTTTGACATAGTAATTCCCTATTAAGGAAGATGATCCAAAACATCAGCAAATAGTTCTTTACTGAGGTGCAGGAAATTATTATACAATTAGTATGTAGATGTATTATTAGAATCGTATAGAAAAAAAAGAGAAAGTCCCCATGTGCACCCCTTTCTTCCATCCCTTTGTATCTATAATAGGGTCATTATTAGGTTTGCAGGCACCATGTGGATCATAATGCCAAAAACTCTGGAAACTTCCAAAATATACAATATGTTTAAGTTATGGTTCATGCATATGATGCAGTTAACACTGGTCATTGTGTCTATGAAAATGCCTGTGATTTAGCTGAAGTCTAAAAAGCAAGAAACAAACTTGAAAATGGATTATGTGAAAAATACAGAGTAACTCTAAAAAAATATAGCAAAATGGGCCAGGCGTGGTGGCTCACACCTTTAATCCCAGCACTTTGGGAGGCCGAGTGGGCAAATCACCTGAGGTCAGGAGTTCGAGACCAGCCTGGCCAACATGGTGAAACCCCGTCTCTGCTAAAAATACAAAAAATTAGCTGGGCATGGTAGTGCATGCCTATAATCCCAGCTACTTGGAAGGTTGAGGCAGGAGAATCGTTTGAACCTGGGAGGCGGAGGTTGCAGTGAGCCAAGATCGTGCCATTGCACTCCATCCTGGGGGACAAGAGCAAGACTTCTCTAAAAAAAATATGGCAAAATGGTAGTCAAGGGCAATTTTTGTCCTTTGTATGTGCAGGTGTTTTTCAAGTTTTTTTTTTTTTTCTTAATGGAAAAGTGAAAAACACATAATAGTAGAAAGAAAAATGTAATGAACCCTTCAATTCATTACTTGGTTTTTTGTTTTTTGTTTTTTGTTTTTTTTTTTGAGATGGAGTCTTGTTCTGTTGCCCAGGCTGGAGTGCAGTGGCTCGATCTTGGCTCACTGCAACCTCCACCTTCCGGGTTCAAGCAATTCTCCTGCCTCAGCTTCCTGAGTAGCTGGTATTTACAGGCGTGCACCACCATGCCCTCATTACTTAGTTTCAACAGTGATCAATATTGTGCCAATTTTATCTTCGTTTCTTTGCTCCTCTATTTCCTTCTGAGAGCAAGTGTTGGATTTTTATTTTGCGAGAAAATAAGATACAGAGATAGAAAGTGCTACAAGGGCTGATGGAAGGGCAGGCCTGTATTAACAGCCCTTGTGTCTCTTCAGCTGCTGCCCATTGAAAGAGCTGCTCGGAAGCAGAAGGTCCGGGAAGCTGCTGCTGGGTGAGTTTTGGAAGCTACTGGGATGGAGCATAGGCAGCGGCTAGGGTGGGGAAGCTGTGTGGAAGGAGGAGGTGTCTGTTTTGGTCTGTGAATCACTCTGTTCTTGGACCTGTTTCTAGGGTCCAGTGGAGTGAAGAGGAGACGGAGGATGAGGAGGAAGAAGTGACCCCTGAGTCCGGCCCCTCAAAGGAGGAGGAGGCAGATGGGGGCCTGCAGATCAATGTGGATGAGGAACCATTTGTGCTGCCCCCTGCCGGGGAGATGGAGCAGGATATCCTTGCAGGACAGAGTGAAGAGTTAGGAGGAAGGTGCTTGGGAGAGGGATTTCCAGGCCCTAGGACATCATGACACAGTTCCTTAACAGGCCCACATGCCCAGGCTCCAGACCTGCAACGAGTTCACAAGCGGATCCAGGATATCGTGGGAATTCTGCGTGATTTTGGGGCTCAGCGGGAGGAAGGGCGGTCTCGTTCTGAATACCTGAACCGGCTCAAGAAGGATCTGGCCACTTACTACTCCTATGGAGACTTCCTGCTTGGCAAGCTCATGGACCTCTTCCCTCTGTCTGAGGTACTGGATTGCCAGAATGCCTCCTCTCTTTTCTCACCTCCTTACCCTGTGTAAGGAAGAGGTTCAGCCCCCTTGCCCCGCTCCCCTGACTGAGCTCCTTAGCCATCCTCATTTATTCCCTGCTGTCTTGCCTGGCAGCTGGTGGAGTTCTTAGAAGCTAATGAGGTGCCTCGGCCCATCACCCTCCGGACCAATACCTTGAAAACCCGACGCCGAGACCTTGCCCAGGTGAGGGGTGGCCTTTGAGGCTTGCTCATCTCAGAAGGGAAGTGATTTCTGCCAACTCCAGAGATTGCCCTGTGCTTCCCTGACTGGGTGGGGCCTTAGGACCTAAGCATGACCCTGAGGGGCAAACCCAGAGGCCTGATATCTCTGGCAGGCTGGGGGCCTAGGACCTCTGAGGAATGGGAAGTTCATCCCTCCAACCTCTGTTCCCTGTGACTAGGATGATGAGACTTCAGGATGAGCGTGCTGCCCCCAAGGAAAATGGAGGGAGATGATTGAGGAGCTGGGGAAATATGATTCCTGACTGCAGAAAAAAAATACATGTGCACAGTCAATATTTTAAACTCATTTCTGAGGGTTCAGGGACCCCAGGTTAACGACCCCTGTTCTAAAGTTAGTTGTTGGGTTATATGTGTTGTGTATTTCCTGGTGTGAAGAAAACCTAATAATGTAATGTGCTATAACCAGTATCATTAAATTTTTAGTATGGTGGAGGGGTCAGCCTCTTAGAAAATCAGATGCCACTTCCAGGAAATAAAGTAACAGGAGGTGGCATCCTGCTCCATTGGGATGAAGTTCAGACCTTGAGTTAGGAGCCTGAGGTTAAGAAAAAAAGGGCACCGTAGGATGGAGTGGGAAAGAGAAACTGCTCAATGAGTCCATGATGACTGTATTCGGAGCAAGCACCCTAGGAGTTGTGGGGCCATGGGCCATGTTTTTAATGTCTTCATCTGTTTTCTGGGTAGAGTAGCCTATGAGGTTATTAAAATCTTCATCCCAATTGGGTGCGGTGGCTCACACCTGTAATCCTAGCACTTTGGGAGGCCGAGGCGGGCAGATCACCTGAGGTCAGGAGCTAGAAACCAGCCTGGCCAACATGGTGAAACCCCATCTCTATGAAAAATACAAAAATTAGCCAGGCATGGTGGTACATGCCTGTAGTCCCACCTACTCAGGAGGCTGAGGCATAAGAAAGAATTGCTTAAATCCGGGAGGTGGAGGTTGCTGTGAGCCAAGATTGCGCCACCTCACTCTAGGCTGGGCAACAGAGTGAGACTCCGTCTCAAAAAAAAAAAAAAAAAATCTTCATCCCTCTTCAGGCTCTAATCAATCGTGGGGTTAATCTGGATCCCCTGGGCAAGTGGTCAAAGACTGGACTAGTGGTATATGATTCTTCTGTGCCCATTGGTAAGTCTCCACCCAAGAGCCCTTCTACCTCTGTCCCTGTCCCTACTGCATGTCACAGGGTGGTCCTCCTCCACAGGTGCCACCCCCGAGTACCTGGCTGGGCACTACATGCTGCAGGGAGCCTCCAGCATGCTGCCCGTCATGGCCTTGGCACCCCAGGAACATGAGCGGATCCTGGACATGTGTTGTGCCCCTGGAGGAAAGACCAGCTACATGGGTATGAGACGGGCAGGCAGGTGGGATTCATCGGGCTGTCTTGCTTTTGAAAGTAGATGGGGTTGCTGACTCACTAGCGCTCACGGAACACGATGTGCAGGCTCTAGCAGAGTGGTGAGGAGCAGTCTCTGGAGTCGGCCTGGGTTCCAGTGCCGGGTGTGCCACTTATACACATCTGACTCTGGATTCTCTTTTGTCATCTGTAAAATGGGATGGTAATTGCGCTTGGGGTTCCCCTTGGATTATGCTTGGATTGTGAGGGTTAAGATGATGCATTTAGAAGTCCTTGGCGGTATTCAGCACATACTCAGCAGCCATAACTTTTATTAAGCTGCTATCACTTAAAAGAAGTAATTTAGTATGTAGGACCAGATAGGTGTTCAGTAAAAATGGGAAAACCACGTTGGTAGACTTGCTGACCACCAGGGGCTAGTGCAGAGTGGATCAGCCTGTAGAGTAGGCAGGCTTGTTGGGAGTGAAGTTGCCTTGAGGTGATACCACTTCTGTGGATTCCTGAGCAGGAGGGTGGGAGCTAGTATGGAGGCAGTGGAACTGGCTGATCAGCACTGTTACTGCCCTCCCTTTAGCCCAGCTGATGAAGAATACGGGTGTGATCCTTGCCAATGACGCCAATGCTGAGCGGCTTAAGAGTGTTGTGGGCAACTTGCACCGGCTGGGAGTCACCAACACCGTTATCAGTCACTATGATGGGCGCCAGTTCCCCAAGGTGAGACTCAAGCTGTGTGTCTCCTGAGGCTTCTTGCAGTTGACCTTCTCCCTTCCTGACCTCAGTGTTCAGACTTGACCCTAGTAAATAGTTCAGACTAGTAAATAGTGCGCTGCTGGTTGCGGAAGAGACATAGGATTCATCTGTATCTTTTCCCCAGGTGGTGGGGGGCTTTGACCGAGTGCTGCTGGATGCTCCCTGCAGTGGCACTGGGGTCATCTCCAAGGACCCAGCCGTGAAGACTAACAAGGTGAGGAGTCAGGTGGTGGCCACTGAGACGCCTTGGCTGGGTCTCGTAGAGCTGGAAAGTGAAATGGGGACATGCTCTGGGCTCCCCTCTCCTCCTGAGGCTGCTTTTGGGTCTCTTTTTGGGACAGGATGAGAAGGACATCCTGCGCTGTGCTCACCTCCAGAAGGAGTTGCTTCTGAGTGCTATTGACTCTGTCAATGCCACCTCCAAGACAGGAGGCTACCTTGTTTACTGCACCTGTTCTATCATGGTGAGGCCTCTGCCATGGCAGAGCAGGGGAGGCTGGGCTGGGGGGGCTCTTTGCCCCTGTGAGCTCCCTTCAGCTCCAGCTCTGCTTTTTCCTCCCTTGTTTATCTTCCCCCAACATCCAGGTGGAAGAGAATGAGTGGGTGGTAGACTATGCTCTGAAAAAGAGGAATGTGCGACTGGTGCCCACAGGCCTAGACTTTGGCCAGGAGGGTTTTACCCGCTTTCGAGAAAGGCGCTTCCACCCCAGTCTGCGTTCTGCCCGACGCTTCTACCCTCATACCCACAATATGGATGGGTTCTTCATTGCCAAGTTCAAGAAATTCTCCAATTCTATCCCTCAGTCCGAGACAGGTGAGTGATCTTTTTCTACCCTTCATCACCACCTTTGCTCTTTTCACCTTTCAGGAGCCTTTATGGCGTGACAGAAGGGAAGGGAAAGGAAAGATTCATGCATCCCTTACTCCAACCTTTGCATGCTTGGATGAGAGAACCCTCTCATTCCAGCTAGAATTGCTTTTGAGTGCTGGACCCCATGTGAATAAGCTGAAGTGTTCATATGGATGGAGGCCTTTTCCTTTATTCTGCCAAGTGGCTGCAGTTGTTCAGCACTAAATACATTCCAAATGAAGGTTGTGGTTTCTTTTCCTTCTTGGCAGAGGGTTGACTTACTGGTACTGTACCTCTGCTGGTCCAGCATTCTCAGCACTGGGTTGGAACAGAGCTCCACAGAGCTTTGTCAGCAGTTCTCAGCCCGTCACACTCATTGCAGATTGTTTTCTCAGCCATCTTGAGGAGTCCGGCCTGCATCTCAAGGGAAGGGTGGGGTTTTCTGAAACAGCCTTGAGAACACTACTTACTGGGATATAACCCTGGGTTTAATTGCAAGAGGGAGAGAAGAGCTACTTCAGAAATAGTAGAATTTGTCTGGGCGTGGTGGCTTATGCGTATAATCCCAGCACTCACCTGAGGTCAGGAATTCCACATGGTGAAACCCCGTCTCTACTAAAAATATAATAATTAGTTGGGTGTGGTGGTGCATGCCTGTAATCCCAGCTACTCAGGAGGCTGAGGCAGGAGAATTGCTTGAACCTGGGAGGTGGAGGTTTCAGTAAGCTGAGATCATGCTATTGCTTTCCAGCCTGGGCAACAAGAGCAAAACTCTGTCTCAAAAAAAAGAAATAGTAAAATTTGCTATAACTTAAAAAGTACATATTTTAATTATCCTGCAGTTCATCATAATCCGTGTGGAAAAAAACTTCTCTGATTTAAAAAATAAATAGGCCAGGTATGGTGGTGGCTCATGCCTGTAAATCCCAGTACTTTGGGAGGCTGAGGTAGGAGGATTGCTTAAGACCACAAGTTTGAGACCTGTCTGGGCAACAAAGGGAGACTTTGTCTGTAGTTCCAGCTACTCTGGAGGCTGAGGCAGGAGGATCCCTTGAGCCCCAGGAGTTTGAGGTTGCAGTGAGCTATGATGGCACCACTGTACTCCAGCCTGGGCAACACAGTGAGACCCTGCCTCAAAAAAAAAAAAAAAGTAAATAAAATAAAGGCTAGTGCTTCAAATTCATTTAGAAGACTCTGTGAGGCCGGGCGTGGTGGCTCGTGCCTGCCTGTAACCCCAGCACTTAGGGAGGCTGAGGCGGGTGGATCACCCGAGGTCAGGAGTTCGACCAGCTGGTCAACATGGTGAAACCCCGTTTCTACTAAAAATACAAAACTTAGCCGGACATGGTGGCACACTCTTGTGATTGTCGGGAGTCTGAGGCAGGAGAATCGCTTGAACCCAGGAGGCAGAGGTTGCAGTGAGCCGAGATCACACCACTGCACTCCAGCTGGGGCGACAGAGCAAGACTCTGTCTCAAAAAAAAAAAAAAAAATACCCAAAACCAATTCATTTTTTCCTTACAGCGTCTTGTTACTTCCTGTCCTCAAGAGGGCGCAGCTTTCTGTAAAAAATCTTTTGGCCCAAGGATAGGCAGTGATTTTTTTTTTTTTTTTTTTTTTTTTTTTTTTTTTTTGAGACAATGTCTTGCTCTATTGTTCAGGCTGGACTGCAGTGGTGCAGTCTCAGCTCATTGCAACCTCCACCTTCCAGGTTCAAGTGATTCTTGTGTCTCAGACTCCCAAGTAGCTAGGATTACAGGTGTGGACAGGTACCACCATCCCTGGCTAATTTTTATCTTTTTAGTAGAGACGATTTCACCATGTTGACTAGGCTGGTCTTGAACTCCTAGCCTCAAGCAATCCACTTGCCTTGGCCTCCCAAAGTGCTGGAATTACAGGTGTGAGCTACCACACCTGGCCTATAAGCAGTGATCTCTTAATACTAAGGTTCAAGTAGGACTTGAGTAAAGGCCAAGTTAATTAAGTAATGGGAATTTCGGTAATCTGCTCTTAGGCACTGACCTAATTGTGTGGAGCTCCTGCCCAAGAGATGGCAATTCTCATATTTTAATATGAGAATATTAAAATATGGTGATAGGCCAGGCACAGTGGCTCATGCCTGTAATCCCAGCACTTTGGGAGGCTGAGGTGGGCGGATCACGAGGTCAGGAGATCGAGACCATCCTGGCTAACACGGTGAAACCCTGTCCCCACTAAAAATAAAAAAAATTCTATGGGCGTGGTGGCGGGCGCCTGTAGTCCCAGCTGCTCCGGAGGCTGAGGTAGAAGAATGGTGTGAGCCTGGGAGGTGGAGCTTGCAGTGAGCCGAGATCATGCCACTGCACTCCAGCCTGGACGACAGAGCGAGGCTCCGTCTCAAATAAAATAAAATAAAATAAAATAAAATACGGTGATAAGGCCTATTTTCTGACACCATCTGTTTAATTTTAACCCCAGGAAATTCTGAAACAGCCACACCTAAAAATGTAGACTTGCCTCAGGTCATCCCCAAGTCTGAGAACAGCAGCCAGCCAGCCAAAAAGGCCAAGGGGGCTGCAAAGACAAAGCAGCCGCTGCAGAAACAGCAACGTCCCAAGAAGGCCTCCTTCCAGAAGCCAAATGGCACCTCTAAAGGGGCAGACTCAGAATTGTCCACTGTACCTTCTGTCAGAAAGACCCAAGCTTCCTCCAGGTGCCAGGATAGCAGTCAGCCAGCTGGAAAAGCTGAAGGGATCAGGGAGTCCAAGGTGACTGGGAAGCTAAAGCAACGATCGCCTAAATTACAGTCCTCCAAGAAAGTTGCCTTCCTCAAGCAGAATGGCCCTCCCAAGGGCACAGACACAGAAACACCGGCTGTGTTATCCCCATCCAAGACTCAGGCCACCCTGAAACCTAAGGACCATCATCACCCCCTTGGAAGGGCCAAGGGGGTTGAGAAGCAGCAGTTGCCAGAGCAGCCTTTCAAGAAAGCTGCCTTCCAGAAACAGAATGACACCCCCAAGGGGCCTCAGCCTCCGACTGTGTCTCCCATCAGTTCCAGCCGCCCCCCACCAGCAAAGAGGAAGAAATCTCAGTCCAGGGGCAATGGCCAGCTGCTCCTGTCTTAGATGGTTGAAAACTAGACTGGGGTGGCTCACTGCCATTGTCACCGGGTTGGAACTCTTGCCTCTATGAGGATGCCTTCTCCACTGTGCATACCCATGAAATTTAATACACATTTTACCACCTCTGGCCGCTGAGTATTTTTGAGGGAACTGGGTACTGCCTTTGCTGCTTTAAGGGTAGAGGTGGGAAGGTGGGACTGGGATCTTCTGAGGAGAGGGAATGGTTGGGTGCTACTGAGAAATCAGGTCAGTTTTAGGCTCCTGCAGCCTTGAGTCTTCCCAGGAAGGGAGAGCCCTGGAGTCAGAGCTAGGGGTGATTGAACTCTGGGGAGAGGAGGGCAATAGAAGTGTAGGGGAAGGCCGGGCATGCTGGCTCACGCCTGTAATCCCAGCACTTTGGGAGGCCAAGGTGGGTGGATCACCTGCGGTCAGGAGTTCGAGACCAGCCTGGCTAACATGGTGAAACCTCGTCTCCACTAAAAATACAAAAAATTAGCCGGGCATGGTGGCGGGCACCTGTAATCCTAACTACTCGGGAGACTGCGGCAGGAGAATCGCTTGAACCTGGGAGGCTGAGGTTGCAGTGAGCCGAAATCACGCTACTGCACTCCAGTTTGAGCGACAGTGAGACTCGGTCTCAGAAAAAAAGTAGCGTAGGGGAGATGGGCTTGCCACCAGAACCCATGGGGTACTGGAGGGCCTGGGCTTTACGCCACCCCAGCTGAATTCCAGGCGGTGGGCCCCTCATCCCTGGGCTCGGCTTCAGATCCGGAAAGGTCCAGGGTCCGGCCTCCAATTGGAGCCTGTCATTGGCTTCCCCCTCGGCCCGCCCCCTGACCTCTGCCCTGCCGCCGAGCCTCCTGATTGGTCGGCCCTGTCCCGCCGGCGCCGCATTGGCTCTTCTCGCTCGCCCTCCATCCCTGCTCTTGCACTGGTTTGCATCTCCCAGCAGAAGGCGCAGCCATGAATCCGTTATTCGGCCCCAACCTCTTCCTCCTACAGCAGGAGCAGCAGGGCCTGGCCGGGCCGCTGGGGGACTCACTGGGAGGCGACCACTTCGCCGGGGGAGGAGACTTACCCCCGGCGCCTCTCTCGCCGGCCGGCCCTGCTGCCTACTCGCCCCCCGGGCCGGGCCCGGCCCCGCCTGCCGCCATGGCCCTCCGCAATGACCTGGGCTCCAACATCAACGTGCTCAAGACCCTGAACCTCCGGTTCCGCTGCTTCCTGGCCAAGGTGCATGAGCTGGAGCGCCGGAACCGGCTGTTGGAGAAGCAGCTGCAGCAAGCGCTGGAGGAGGGTAAGCAGGGCCGGCGGGGCCTGGGTCGTCGCGACCAGGCCGTGCAGACCGGCTTCGTCAGCCCCATCCGGCCCCTGGGGCTGCCGCTGGGCGCCCGGCCGGCCGCTGTCTGCAGCCCGTCGGCGCGGGTGCTGGGCTCTCCCGCGCGCTCTCCGGCCGGCCCCCTCGCGCCCTCCGCGGCCAGCCTCTCGTCGTCTTCCACCTCCACCTCCACCGCCTACTCCTCGTCTGCCCGCTTCATGCCCGGCACCATCTGGTCGTTCTCGCACGCCCGCCGGCTCGGGCCGGGACTGGAGCCCACTCTGGTGCAAGGGCCTGGCTTGTCGTGGGTGCACCCGGATGGGGTGGGCGTCCAAATCGACACCATCACGCCCGAGATCCGCGCGCTCTACAACGTGCTGGCCAAAGTGAAGCGGGAGCGGGACGAGTACAAGCGGAGGTAGGGATTGGGAAGAGGGGACAGGGCTCTCTGTGTCATGCCCCTCACAACGGGCCGGGAGTCGGTGTGGGTTCCGAAGAATCAGGGGTGAAAAGAATGAGAGGAAAGTTTGTGCTGTATAATGAGGAGCTTGGAAGGAATTGGACGCAGGGAGACTAGAATCTGCAGAGAATGCAGAAGCCCCACTCGTGACAGGAAGAAGGACGCTGGGAGCGGAACACTGGGGAATTCCTACTTTTCCGGCTTGTCTCTGCATCCAGGCTTAACTGCGGGCTTTGTGGGTGTGAAAGGGACTGGGTCTGAGCCCTACCGGTCTCAGCCCTGGGGCAGTTTAGGGATATAAACTTGAAAAGTAGGAGGCAAGGATATAGCGTCAATTTGGGAGAGTAAATTGAGTGAAATTGGAAGGGGGTGGTAAGGAAGGGGCTGTACCTTGCAACGGGTGATTCTTTCACAGCCCAAGGTTTCTCAAAGAATACTGATGGAAACCAGGTACCTGCTGTGGTTTCATAGGAAAAGCTCCGGGACCTCATTGCTTGAGTAGGTCAACAAAGTGGGAAAAGAAAGAGTGAAGGGAATTCCCTAGGGTGAGGGTGGAGAGCAGGGCTGATGGGGGAATCTCTTGGCAGTATAAAACGCCAGCGGTGGAGGGAGAGTGGAGAGCCAGCAGGGGACTGAGCGGGGAGAAGCTGGGATATGGACACTCCCTAGGACTGCGAGGCCGCGGGGCGGGCCCAGTGCATTCTGTGGATGAAGATTTGGCTGTCTGAGAGGAGCCCGGTCCCAAGGGGCAAGGGGAAGGGATGTGATGCCAGGAGTGCTGGCTGTATACCAAGTGGATTCCTTAGATGGCTGATAACCAAGTCGATAGGACAGGAGAACAGAGGTAGTGTCTTGCAGACTCCAACCCATGCCTTGAGGAGGAAGGCGGTGACTTGACAGTCAGAGAAGACTTTGGTTTGGCGGTCTCCCCTCTCATCTCAGCTATTATGACCCCTTGTGGGCGGGCCTGGGAACTACCTATGCAGCCCAGTGTAGCCGAGATTCAGCGCTGGGTGAGGATTGGCCGAATGTTCTAGGAAATGACCACTGGGTGTGGGGGCGACCTTCAGGGATCTCCACCCTGCTGGAGTTTACCAGATCAGAGATCAGCAGGCTTTCTGAGCTTGAGTCCTGTCCTTGTGCTGGCTTCCTTAGTTGTGGTCCATGTTACATGTCCTTGGGAGTTTCAGTTGTCCTGAAGTCATTCTGGCACCCGAACCAGCCTGCTCTGCCCGTGCAGGAGCTAACTAACACACTCAGCAGTGGAACAGGCACAGTTCTGGAATACATCCATAACCCCAGGAACAACTGCTGTTCTCAGGAGCTTTTTCTTTTTTTTTTTTTAACTGAAGGAGCGTTTGTCCTTGGTCCAGCTGTCCAGGGCAGGAAAGAGTTATTCCTTGGGGACTGATTAGCTCATAGCTCTGCAGCACACTGCTGTGTAGAAGGCCGTAGCTAGACTTGGATGGTACGTGATACTGGCAGTGACTCTTCTTCCACCCCAGATCCCTTGCCCTCATTCTGGTCTCTTTATAGCAACACTGTAACTCCTGTTTTCTGCCTGGAAGGCCTGGGATGGCTTGAGCACTAAACTGGGAGGTAGCTGAAGGCCTCCTGGGTTCTATTTTCAGCTCCCCTGCCTTGCGTGTGACCTTTTTTTGAGCCCCCATTTTTCCAACCTAGGATTGGTCCCTGCTTTCTCTCTTCAACCCAGGGATAGAGTTTTTTCTAAGAGTGGTGTTTGGTTCATGCAGAATGCATGGAAATCGCTCTCAGATTCTGCCCATGTTAAGGGAACCTTGTAAGTGAGACCAGATGGAAATGGAGGTGAAAATGAACCTGTTTGTGTGAAATCTGGCTAAAGAACAATAGAATTGTAGTGGACTTCCAGGTGATTCATTTTTAGATTTTTTACCCTGTAAGATTTCCTTAAGCTTAACCTTTAGCTAACCGCCTTCCTTAAGTTTCTTCCAGGTTTTGTTGAGCTCACTGTCAGATAGCCCCTCCTGCCCTCCCTCACACATCTTGTCCAGAGTTAGCATGCCCTTGACAGGTTTACTGTCTTCCTCGAGGGACTCATGGGCTCCAGGGGCATGAGGGCACCACAGTTCATGCCTTCACATCGTAGATGAAGAAACCAAGACCCAGAAAAGATAAGGGGCTTAGCTAAGAAAACATATAACCTGATGCAACTATGGCCCTTAGTGTCCTGACTGTGTGCATGAGAATGCCAGGGGGGAGG
Organism: Macaca fascicularis; assembly: GCF_037993035.2. Lineage (NCBI taxonomy): Eukaryota > Metazoa > Chordata > Mammalia > Primates > Cercopithecidae > Macaca > Macaca fascicularis. The sequence goes on along the minus strand of NC_088385.1, from coordinate 7,474,772 downwards.
GGAGAAGCACCTGTGGGACACACAGGGAAGGGGGCTGGGAGCCAGGAAGGCTGGGAGCTGGGCTGTGTGGGGAGCCCGGCTGTGTGGGGAGCTGGCAGGGTGGTGGCTGGGCTGGCTGCCTCCTCCTGCTCTGCCCAGCAGGGAGGGGCAGCCGAGGTGATGTAGAGGAGTTATTATTAGGAATACTGCAGTGCGGCTGTGAGTGAGGAGAATGGGACCCAGAGGCTGACATAGGAAGGAAGATGGAGGGAAGGGGAAGAAAGGGCTTAAGCCAAGGCTTCAGAAGCTGCCCACTTAGATTTTCATTTTTCTTGCTGTTTTCTTGGCCCCTTCCTAACCACCTTTCTTGTGTTGAAGTTTCTCTCTTGGTGCAGTTCCTCTCCTTTCTCAGGCTGGCAGAAGGGATGAGCTCACAGGAACAGGGTCTGAGATGTGCTGCTACACCAGCTAGACTGCGGGGCCCTGGAACGCCGGGCAGGTCCTAAGCAGCACATTGCCCTGGCTTCCATCTCTGTGATGGAATGGAATATGCGCCGCCTGCCATGGCTGATGAGACATGACAAAGCTGGCTCTGGGAAGCATGCCCTACCTAGGACCCTGCCCTGTGGCCCAGAGTGTCGTCCAGCCCACCTGCAGCCTTCATCTCTGAACTCTGGGCCCCGCAAGAGGCTGCTTCTAGTTCTCATGCGCCGTACTCACCGGGCCCCTTTACATACTCTGCTTTCTCTTTCCCTCTGGGTTGGAGCGCTAGTAACCCCAGGCTCGTGTTTCCACTGCTGTCATGCTGCTGTAGGACTTCTGGCCTCTGAGCCAGCCTGGCCGCCTCTCTGTGACTCACTTAGAGGAGGCTCTGGGTGGGCAGTTTCTGGAGCTTGTGGGGAAGGACTTTGAGTGTCTCCTACCAGGCTCTTGACCCACTCTGTTGATACAGTATGTGTCCTGCAGATGCTTTTACAGGGTTAAATGATACCACAAGAGGCAGGGCAGCGGGCTCGACGAGCTCTGTTCTGGTGCGGGCAGGAGGCGGGAGCCTGGATCTGTGCGACTGAAGGTGGGAGACTGGGCCGGGTGGACCTGGTGGTCTGGTGTGGGCAGGCGGTGGGCGATGAGGCCAGCCAGACAGCTGGCTGAGCTGGGGCCTGAGCGGGGATGGGCGCCGCAGAGGACTGGAGCCTCAGCAGTTGCCCAAACAGAGCTCCTGGTGTGTGGCCCGGAGGTTCCGGGAAGGCAGCTGGCGAGCTGGACGCCCGTCAGGAAGCACAGAGCCACGTGACAGCTGCAGTTGGTCACCAGCTGGCTGGCCAGGCATTCCCGTGCCCTGCTTCTCCCCATCCAGGGAACCAGAACTGGGGTCTGAGGCCTGAGCCAGAGAGGTGGGGACAGGGAGCCATGGGGGCAGGGAAGGACTCTACCTAAGCTCTCTCTGCCCTTCCCATGTCTGTCAGGTGGGAAGAGGAGTACACGGTGCGGATCCAGCTGCAAGACCGTGTAAATGAGCTCCAGGAGGTGAGGGTGGCACCCCACTTGCTGCTGGTGCTTCACTGGGTGCCCCTGTCTGCCCATGACCCTGCTGCCATCTCCTGTCCCTCCTTGTCATCTTTATCTTCCTTCCACCTCGGCAGTGCCACTAACATCAGGGTTTCTCCCAACTGCAGGAAGCCCAGGAGGCTGATGCCTGCCAGGAGGAGCTGGCACTGAAGGTGGAACAGTTGAAGGCTGAGCTGGTGGTCTTCAAGGGGCTCATGAGTAACGTGAGTGCAGCCCCAGGCTTCCCCGAGGGTCGAAGTGAGGCTTCTGAGGCCAGAGGAGCGGGCCCTTCCAGTGTTGGCCTGTTGGTGTCCCATCCACGGCTCCTCCCCTTCTTTTTGCTCTCCTTCCCTTTTCCCCCAGCCACCCCTAACTCCAGAGAAAGAGAAGGAACAAAAGTCTTGGTGTTGCGTCACAGAGGTGGCGAGATTCTGAGGGCCTAGGGTTACAGAGCAGTTAGTGAGCGGCTTCTGGGGTGGAGGCTCTGCAGCTGGCACCGGGGCCCTGGGCCGATTCCTCAGCCTCTGAGGCGTCATCTTTGGCGTGGGGAAATAAAGGCGTGCACTCTGCAGGAGTATCGTGGAGGTGATCATGTACTCAGGACGGTGCCCAGCACGCAGTATTAGCTGGAAGAGTGTGAGCTGTTGCGATTAGTATAGTCCTTTCTCCACTCTTACAATTCCCAGGAGTCTCTTTCTCTCTGGGGATGTAAGTTCCAGGAGGATGAGGACCGCTAATGGTTCCAGTGAGCCCCTGTATGTCCCGGGCACTGGCCATGCTCTTCAGGGCTTCCGTTTGGTCAGGGAGCAGCGGCCCGAGTTGCCCGTTGCCCAGCACATGCACACAGTGCTGTGGGGGGTCCCCGCTCCCCAGGAAGAGGGGTGCACTCAGCTCAGGGAGACTCCACAGAAGAGGCACCAGTGCAATGTGGTGGGAAGGATGAGGACCTTGCCAGGCCTCATTCGTCCTTGTCTGGAGAACTGGCCGCCTCCTCACTGTTCCCTGGGCTCCCTGGACAGAACCTGTCGGAGCTGGACACCAAGATCCAGGAGAAAGCCATGAAGGTGGATATGGACATCTGCCGCCGCATCGACATCACTGCCAAGCTCTGCGATGTGGCTCAGCAGCGCAACTGCGAGGACATGATCCAGATGTTCCAGGTGAGGACGGAGCTGCCCTCTGCTCTCAGGGGTGGGTGGGGCAGGGAGATGCTTCCTTGGCGGCTGGCCTGGAACGCAGGCCCTGCCTCCTGCTTGGGGAGCCTTACCTGGCACCTGGGGCCCTCACGGGGCTAGGCTGGGGGGTAAGGAGCAGCGTCAGGAGAGGATTGTGGAAGCGGTCTCTAACGCCATCTCTCCCCTCCCCCTCTCTCCTCTGTCTGCTTCCTCTCCTCTCTTCCTCTTATCTTCTCTCTTGCCTTCTCCACAGAAGAAGCTGGTTAGTTTGATCTCATGCAAGCTTATTAATGTCCCAGTCCCAGTTCTAAGCTGCCTAGGCCTCCTGGCCCTCAGTTTGGGCCCGCTGGGCTCTTGAGCACTGATTTTTTTTCTGCCCTTTCTCTTTTCCTTGCTCTTCCCCTTTTTCTCTCTATCTCTTGTTCTCTTGACTGCATTTCTTTCTCTCCCTTCTCCCCTGGCTTTCCAGATCTGGATGTGATTCAGGTTCTCCTTTGTACACATTGCACCCTCATCCTCCTTGCAACCTAAAGCTTTTTTTTTAGTTGAGTCATTTAATCAGAAAGACTTTTTGTAGAAAATAAATTTCCTCTTGAGCCATCATGCACATCTGACTGCGGCCCCAGCGAGCCCTTCCTCCCTTGTCTGACTCTCTCTTTCTCGATTTCTTCTTGTTCTGCCTTCTCAGTCTGCAGCCCTGGCCTCTGCTGTGTGTCTGTGTGCCTGGCCCTTGGTGACTGTCCGTGTTTCTGTTCCTGTCATTGTAACTGTGACTTTTCTCTCTGTCTGCCCCACCCTTCCTGCTGGTTCACGCTTCTCCCCCATTCCCGCCCTCTCTGCCCGGCCTCCCGCTCCCGCCCTTTCTCCTCATGCACCCGGCCTCGTCTCTGTAGTCTCTGCACTTGTCTCCCATTAAGGTCCCATCCATGGGGGGGCGGAAGCGGGAGCGCAAGGCTGCCGTCGAGGAGGACACCTCCCTGTCGGAGAGTGAGGGGCCCCGCCAGCCCGATGGGGATGAGGAGGAGAGCACAGCCCTCAGCATCAACGAGGAGATGCAGCGCATGCTCAACCAGCTGTGAGTCCGCAGGCCGTGCTCCCGTAGCACCGATGCCACAGCAGCCCAGGAGGCCGGAGCTCCCCAGTCCCCCGCCAGGACGAGGCCCCGCCCGCCCTGACACCCGGGTTCCCTGTCTCTAGGAGGGAGTATGATTTTGAGGACGACTGTGACAGCCTGACTTGGGAGGAGACTGAGGAGACCCTGCTGCTTTGGGAGGATTTCTCAGGCTATGCCATGGCAGCTGCAGAGGCCCAGGGAGAGGTAACCTCTGCTCCCGGCCTCAGGGCCCTCTGGCTCTGCCTCTCCAGCCTGACGCCCACCCCCCCGCTCCTCTCCTCGCTCTGTCCCCCCATGTGGCTGTCATCCTCTACCTGCGTCTCCCCTCTTCCTTTATCCTTTTGCTTTTCTTTCTCCAGTTTCTTTAACCGGACTTCCTCTCTCTCTCTCTCTCCCTGACTTGGCCCTTGGAATGCGCCCTATCCCATCCCTCCCTGGCTGGCCTCCCCTGCTTCCCTTTCTACTCCAGCAGCAGGAAGATAGCCTGGAGAAGGTGATTAAAGATACGGAGTCCCTGTTCAAAACCCGGGAGAAGGAGTATCAGGAGACCATTGACCAGATAGAGGTAAGGGCAGGAGCGGAAGCCAGGGGCACAGTGTCCCAGAGGGTTTTGAGTGGGGCTGCAGGTGCAGTGGCCTCATCCCTCCTGCAGGACCCTAGAGACCAAGGTCTTGGGAGGAGGAGTGATCTCTCAGCTATAGTCCTTCTGGTGGGCTCTGAAGACCTCAGGCTCTAGAAGCAGAGAGATGTTGGTTCAAATCTCAGCTCTGTTACTTACAACCACTCTGAACGTGTAACAAGTTACTTGTTCCCTCTGAGCCCCTTCCTTCCTCCCTCCCTCCCTCCCTCCCTCCCTCCCTCTCTTCCTTCCTCCCTTCCTCCCTTCCCCCGTTTTTCTCTCTCTCTCTCTCTTCCCCTCTCTCCCTCTCTCCCTCCCTCCCTCTCTTGTCTTTCTGTCCTTTCTTTTTTGAGACAAGGTCTCACTCTGTTTCACTCTGTTGCCTAGGCTGGAGTGATCCTCCCACCCCAGCCTTCTGGGTAGCTGGGACCACAGGTGTGCGCCACCACACCCAGCTAATTTTTATTTTTTATTTTTTGTAGAGATGGGGTCTCCCTGTGTTTCCCAGGCAGGTCTTAAACTCTTGGGCTCAAGTGATCCTCCTGCCTCGGCCTCCCAAAGTGCTAGAATTAAAGGCACGAGCCATGTGTCCTGTCCTGTACCTGTTTCTATTTATTTATTTATTTATTTATTTATTTTTATTTTATTTTATTTTTTTTTTTTTGAGACAGGGTCTTGCTCTGTCACTCCAGGCTCACTGCAGCCTTGATCTTCTGGATCCAAGCAATCCTTCTACCTCAGCCTCCCAAGTAGCTGGGACCACAGGCGTGTGCTACCACGCCCGGCTAATTTTTTGATTTTTTACAGAGACAGGGTCTCACTATGCTTTCCAGGCTGGCCTCAAACTTCTGGGTCCAAGCAGTCCTCCTAACTCGGCCTCCCAAAGTGTTGGGATTACAGGCATGAGCCACTGCGCCTGGCCTTTTTATTTGTAAAATGAGGAATTTAATAGTACCTCATCTATAGGGTTGTTTAGAAGAGCGGATGAAATAATGCACATATGGAGCTTAGGGCAGTGTCTGGCTCATAGCGAGTGTAGCATAGTGGGGACCATTTTATTATTATTAACACTATCAGTGCCATAGCACTGAGACGGACCGGGACTTTTCTGTTTCTTCCACTCAGCCGTTGAGATAACAGAAGTCTCCATGCTTTTTCCCAAGCCTTGAAGTACCTTCTAGAGGTACCTAGAGGCAAGTGGAGCTGGTGCTTTAACTCAAACTCTAGGCTTTAGGACCTGCAAGAAGGATTTGTGGAGGCCGGGCACGGTGGCTCACGCCTGTAATCGCAGCACTTTGGGAGGCCAAGGTGGGCGGATCACGAGGTCAGGAGATCGAGACCATCCTGGCTAACACGGTGAAATCCTGTCTCTACGAAAAATACAAAAAAAATTAGCCGGGCGTGGTGGCGGACACCTGTAGCCCCAGCTACTCGCTACTCGGGAGGCTGAGGCAGGAGAATGACATGAACCCGGGAGGCAGAGTTTGCAGTGAGCCGAGATTGTGCCACTGCTCTCCAGCTGGGTGACAGAGCGAGACTCTGTCTCAAAAAAAAGAAAAAAAAAAAGGAAGGATTTGTGGAACCACAGAATGGAGGTTGCTGTGGGAGGAGGGATGGACGGGACCCCTGTGAGCTCTCCTGGCCTGGTGAGATGGTCCTTTCCCGACGCTCTGACTTGAGGAGAGGCATGGAGCCTTCTCTGACTCTCAGCCTCTCTTCAAGCCCATGTGGGAGATTCATACAGTAGTGCCCTCTTACCTGCAGGGCATGTGTTCCAGGACCCACAGTGGATGCCTGAAACCAAAGATAGCACTGACCCCCTGATAGCTTGGGTCCAGGTGCCATCAACCGGAACGTGTTTCTGTTCATGTCTTCCACCCACACATTCAATGCTTTTTCTCTCTTAACTAAGACTTAGCATGCGGTGTGGCAGTACCTTTTGCAGTTCGAGGTGTGACAGCAAAACTGGCACAAACTTCTTTTTCCTTCTTTACAATTTAACGGATAGAAGATTCTTACTATAGACCTTAGTAACCTCAGTATCGGATTCTTTTTCTTATTAAGTTGAAAACTTTTACCTTTTCACTTAAAGGGAGCACATTTTGGCTTCTCTTTGGCATATCCAAATTGCCAGCATCACTACTCTTGTGCTTTGGGGCCATTATGAAGTAAAAGTAAGGGTTCCTTGAACACAGGCCCTGCGATACCATGACAGTCAATCTGATCACTGAGATGGCTACCAAGTAACTAATGGGCAGGCAGTGCAGACAGTGTGGATCCTTGGGACAGAGGGAGGGTTCATGTCCCGGTCTGGATAGAGTGAGATTTTTTTTTTTCCCCCAAGATGGAGTCTCGCTCTGTGTCGCCCAGGCTGGAGTGCAGTGGCGCGATCTCGGCTCACTGCAAGCTCCACCTCCCGAGTTCACCCCATTCTCCTGCCTCAGCCTTCCGAGTAGCTGGGTCTACAGGCGCCCGTCACCACGCCCGGCTAATTTTTTTTGTATTTTTCGTAGAGATGGGGTTTCACAGTGTTAGCCAGAATGGTCTGGATCTCCTGACCTCATGATCCGCCCACCTTGGCCTCCCAAAGTGCTGGGATTACAGGCTTGAGCCACCACGCCCAGCCAATTGTGTGAGATTTTATCAGGTCACTCAGAACAGTGTGCAATTTAAAACTTAGGAATTGTTTATTTCTGGAATCTTTTTTTTTTTGAGATGGAGTCTCGCTCTGTCGCCCAGGCTGGAATGCAGTGGCACTATCTTGGCTCACTGCAAGCTCTGCCTTCTGGGTTCATGCCATTCTCCTGCCTCAACCTCCCGAGTAGCTGGGACTACAGGTGCCCACCGCCATGCCTGGCTAATTTTTTGTATGTTTTAGTAGAGACGGGGTTTCACCATGTTAACCAGGATGGTCTTGATCTCCTGACCTCGTGATCCACCCGCCTCGTCCTCCCAAAGTGCTGGGATTATAGGCGTGAGCCACTGCACCTGGCCTGGAATCTTTCATTTAATATTTTCAGATCAAGGTTCACCTTGGGTACCTGAAGCCGTGGAAAGTGAAACCAGTGGATAAGGAGGGAGTGACTTTATTTTTATTGCTCTCACATTGGATGTGTTTGAGAAAGAAGTCGAGAAATTATTTTCCTATATACTCATTCTCCCAACACACATCAAACTGTCCTGCTTCTTCATCAAACCCGGTTTTCTTGGGCAGGTAAATGAGATTTCGTGGATTTGTGCTGCTAGCTAAAGATATGGCAAGGGAAACCAGTCGTCCCCACCCTTCTGTCTGCCCTGGCTCGCTGTTTCCTCCCTGCTGCTTACCTGATTCTTGCCTCCCTCTTTTGGATGGTGGGTTTAAGGTCTGTATTTTCACTGCATCTTCAACGAAGTCGAGGCCTTTGTGCAGCCATCTTCGTGAAGAAGAGATCTCGGGCTGCCATCTCTCCCTGGTCTTCCCTGGACCTCAAGTGCCCAGTGTAAAACATGATCTGAAAGAACAAAAATGATATATTAAATGGAATAATGCCTTTTAAGCTATTTTTGGCTGGGTGCGGTGGCTCTTGCCTGTAATCCCAGCACTTTGGGAGGCCAACACAGGCAGATCACTTGAGGTCAGGAGTTCGAGACCAGCCTGGCCACCAACATGTGAAACCCCATCTCTACTAAAAATGCAAAAATCAGCCAGGCATTGTGGTGGGCATCTGTAATCCCAGCTACTTGGGAGGCTGAGGCAGAAGAATTGCTGGAATCTGGGAGGTGGAGGCTGCAGTGAACTGAGATTGTGCCACTGTGCTACAGGCTATGCAACAGAGCGAGACTCCGTCTCCAAAAAAAAAGGTATTTTCAAATCATGACTCCTCCTCTCTCCCAGTACAATGACTTTAGGCAGCAGTCCCCAACCTTTCTGGTACCAGGGACTGGTTTTGTGGAAGACAGTTTTTCCACTCACCCAGGGGGAAATGGTTTTGGGATGATTCAAGCACATTACATTTATTGTGTACTTTGTTACTATTTTTAAAAATTATTTTATTTTATTTTTTTTGAGACAGAGTTTCGCTCTTGTTGCCCAAGCTGGAGTGCAGTGGCACAATCTTGGCTCACTGCAACCTCTGCCTTCCGGGCTCAAGCGATTCTCCTGCCTCAGCCTCCCAAGTAGCTGGGATTACAGGCATGTGCCACCACGCCTGGCTAATTTTGTATTTTTAGTAGAGACGGGGTTTCTCCATGTTGGTCAGGCTGGTCTTGAACTCCCTACCTCAGGTGATCCACCTGCCTCAGCCTCCCAAAGTGCTGGGATTATAGGCGTGAGCCACCATGCCCAGCCTGTGCACTTTATTTCTATTTTTATTACATTTAATATATAATGAAATAATTATATAACTCACCATAATGTAGAATCAGTGGGAGCCCTGAGCTTGTTTTCTTGCAACTAGACAGTCCCATCGGGGGCTGATGGGAGACAGTGACAGATCATCAGGCATTAGAATCTCATAAGGAGCACGTAACCTAGATCCCTCGCATGCGCAGTTCACAGTAGGGTTCACGCTGCTGTGAGAATCTAATGCCGCCGCGGATCTGACAGGAGGTGGAGCTCGGGCCGTATGCCAGTGATGGGGAGCGGCTGCAAATACAGATGAACCTTCACTCACTTGCCCACTGCTCACCTCCTGCTGTTTGGCCTGGTTCCTAACAGGCCACAGACAGGTACTGGTCCGTGGCCTCGGGTTTGGGGACTTCTGCATTAGGGGAACTGTTAGGAGGACTTGCTGACCTCAGGAGTACCCAAGGTGCCTTTATCTTTGTGACCTTTGATCTCTCAGGGTCACTAAGATGGAGCAAGGACCAGTTCCTCTGGCAAAGCCAAGGCCCGGAGTGGTGGGCGGGAGGCAGCTCTTCCCCACTGCTCCTCACCTCTCTCCATCTCCTCCCCTCTCACCCCCAAGTCTGGTCACATAGCGAGCCTGCAGTTTTCAAGGTAGCTTGTCAAGGACATCTCCTGACTTGCACGTTCACCTCCTGACCTTGTTCCTGCTGTAAATTTGTGAATTAAGTGGGGACATAGACATATGCAGAGACTACTGGTGGCAGTACTAGCCTTGTATTTCAGTAGAATATATTTGGTTCATTTCCTTCTTCCCAGTCTCCCTGAGTGATGGTTCCAGAACCCAGCCCCCTGCACTCCAGCTTTTCCAAGGTGGAGAAATTGGCGTGTAGGCAGCTGATCTGAACAAGGACTGGTGGCTCTGTATTTTCTCCCTGGGTTGAACAGTCACCGTGTCCTGTTCCTCCCACTACTGTGGGGCTCCAGCTGTGGAGCCAAGGCTACCACTGAAGCTGTCCCCACTGGGGCTTCTCACCCAGCCAGCCACCATCTCACCCCAGATGTCACTGTCCTGATCATCTCTGTTGTCTGGCCCTGTAACCTGTTTCCATCTTTCTCTAAGTTCCCACCCTCTCTGTCCAATCCAGATTATCACAGCTGGTATCTTCCCCATTCTCTTCACTCAGGCAGTCACGAACGTCATCTCCAGGCAGTTTCATTTTGCCTCCCCTTGTGGCCCCTGCCCTTTGTACCCAAAACAAAGAGAGGCAGTCGGCTGTCCCTGGCACAGAGTTTGTGCTGCCTGGGCCGTGCCTCTCTGCCTGCCTCAGAGTCTGGGCTGAAGAATGGGCCCTGGGAGGGAGACTGGATTTCTTTGATTCTGAGCCCCATGTTTTCCACGTGTGACATTTCTGAAGTCAGGACATGTCTCAGAATCAATGGCACCTCCAATATGGGAGTCTTCCTTGTAGTGTCTCAGAATGGCTTTTAGGTGAGAAAATAAAGTGATAAGGAGAAAATGGTAAGAGGATTGGGCCCCTTTCAGCAGTGAGCCAGGCTTCTTGTATGCCGCGGTCTCGTGGGCACGTCACGGAGTGAGTTAATTCCCTTCGAGGTCTGGGTCTGCCAGGATGAGGAAGACCCGTTGCTGACCCTTACAGGAGCTCACAGTGCAGGGGATGAGGGATGAGCCAGGCCCGGCGGGAACCCGTGTGGCCCTGGGAGCTTGTGGATCTGCTCCATTCCGCCCACACCGACTTTCCTCACCACTCTTACCAGTCTTAAAAGAACACAGCCTGCCGCAGTACCTTTGCATTCCTCCATAGGCAAAGATTTCCAGGAAAACCAGAGGAAATGATAGCATATTGGGTGCCTTCTGCGTTGGTCTGATTTATTTTAAAATCTGAGCCTTCAGTAATGGCTGCCTGGGCCCCCAGCCCAGCCACTGCTCTTGGCCTGTTAGCCTCCTGGCATGGGGAACAGAGGCGCTGTGAACCCCACCTGCTAACCCTGATGGCCCTGCCTGCCCCACCACAGCTGGAGCTGGCCACAGCCAAGAACGACATGAACCGGCACCTGCATGAGTACATGGAGATGTGTAGCATGAAGCGCGGCCTGGACGTGCAGATGGAGACCTGCCGCCGGCTCATCACCCAGTCCGGAGACCGGTAGGCGCCTCCCCTGGGCATGGGGCCTTCTTGGGGGACGCAGTGGGGAGAAAGGTTGGAACACAGCCCCAAAGACCCTCAGGCAGTGACTGGGTCACATCTTGCTGTGGGGCTGCCCTTTGGGAGTCACCTGGTGTGGCTGTTCCAGACCCACAGCTCTCTCCCTTGGCAGTTGGAAGACGCTGTGTCCATTCATGGTGGGAGGACTGAAACCTCCCAAGGCCACCAGCTCTGGTGGTTCCCCTGGTTAGAGGCAGTTTAAAAACTGGCAAGGAACAGAAGGGTTGTGGGGGCAGATTTTTATCTAACGTCAGGGCCATGATTTATGCATTTGACCCTGTGTAAGTTACACCGCAACAAGAAAGTGAATTTTTAAAAATCACAAAAATACTGCAGATAGACATAAAACCAACACCCTAGAGTCAGGGTGCTGAAGGCTCGGCAGCTTCTCTCCTCTCCTGTGACTTCAGCTAGTTCGTTTTTTTTTTTTTTTTCTGGCTCACTACAACCTCTGCCTCCTGGGTTCAAGGGATTATCTTGCCTCATGCTCCCAAGTAGGTGGGATTACAGGCGCCTACCACCACACCTGGCTAATTTTTGCATATTTAGTAGAGATGGGGTTTCACCATGTTGGCCAGGCTCGCCTTGAACTCCTGACATCGTGATCCACCCGCCTTGGCCTCCCAAAGTGCTGGAATTACAGGCGTGAGCCATCGTGCCTGACCTCAGCCTTAGTTCCCAAGACACAGGCGGGGCCCATTTCCCTGTCAGGGTGGGGTTGGAGAGAGTTCAGTCCCTGCCGCTCCCTCGTCATCCCGCGGCCCCGCCCTCGCTTCCGGTACTTCTCACCTGTTGCCAGAGGATGAGGCGGCAGGAAGAGGAGTGCCGTCTTCAGGATTCCGGCCTGCCCCAAGGTTGACGACTAGTGTTTTTTTCTAGAAAGTCTCCTGCTTTCGCTGCGGTCCCGCTTAGCGACCCGCCGCCGCCGCCAAGCGAGGCTGAGGACTCCGATCGCGATGTCTCATCTGATAGCTCCATGAGATAGAGACCTGCCTCTCCCTTGCACCGGAGGCCCTCGCAGCTGGGAACTCAGCAAGGCAGAGGGTGGGGCTGCACCGAGGGGAGCATCAGCTGCAGCAGTGCACCGGGCCTGGCCCCTGGGGACAGGCGCTCCTCCCTCGGGCTTCCTCCCTCGGGCTTGGCTTCTCCAGGGCTCTGCGGTGTCTGGAGCTAGGCTTGGCCCTACCATTCTGGGGCCGTTTCCACCACAGTTGGGGCTCTCCGGCCTTTACGCGTGGGTGTCTGCTACTTCTCCATCTTTAAAATGCTGCCAGAGCGATTGCGGCCCCTCACCTTGTCCACGTATCAGGAATGTGAATGTGGGAACTTTCCTCCATGCCTGTTGTCCGGAGCCAGCTCACTGTCTTCCGCACTGGTGCTGACTGGCCCAGGCACTGGCGTGGAAGAGAACGCCACTGGAGGCTACACATGGCCTCTGCAGCACACGCAGTTGGAGAGGGCTTCTGTCCCTGTCAGCGGCGGAGGGCGTTGGGGCTGGCCGGGGCACCTTGTCCCTGCTTTGGTCCACATGCTCACGCTGTCCACCTGCTGGGTGGAGTGTATGTGGCTGTGGCCCTCCCTCGTGGATGTGCCGTGGTTTAAAGAGGCCTTAGTGCCCGGGATGGGCACAGTATTTTGAAGGGAGGTGGGAGCTCTTGCTCTCCTGGTCACTGCAGAATGACAGAGAAGGTGAAGCTCCGGGCATGTGTGCGCGGGTGTGTGTGCGCTCAGGGTCTCTGTTTAAGTATTAGCTAAACATGTGCCTCCTCCGTGTCTGTCATACTCTGAGACCAACAGGCTACAGTGTCCCTGATTCTTGGAAAAGCCTGGAGAAACGGGGGAGATGCAATTCACAATGCCTTGGTATAGGAGGCTGTGTTGAGCTGACATTCAAATGGATTCTCTAATAATAATGAAACTGGCGAGTATTTAATGTGCACTTTGGTGTCACTGTCTCAAGCACTTCCTAATATTCACTAGTTTGAACTCTGAGGTAGGTACTTTTTTTTTTTTTTTTGAGATGGAGCCTCATACTCTGTTGCCCAGGCTGGAGTGCAGTGGTGTGGTCTCAGCTCACTGCAGCCTCCACCTCCCGAGTTCAAGCGATTCTCTTGCTTCAGCACACCTGTAGCTGGGACTGTAGGTGTGCGCCATCACTCCCGGCTAATTTTTGTAGTTTTAGTAGAAATGGGGTTTCACCATGTTGGCCAGGCTGGTCTCAAACTCCTGACCTCAGGTGAGCCGCCCACCTTGACCTCCCAAAGTGCTGGGATTACAGGTGTGTGTGCTCTACTGAGGTAGGTACTTTTGTCTCCACTAGGTAAGTCCACGTGCAAAGTGAGGCCCCGGAGTAACTGCCCAAAGCAATTGAGCCTTTCAGTGGCAGAGCCAGGGGTCTGGACCTAGGTCTCAGCGACACGCCTTGCCCTTACCCAAGCTCCGTTAAGGGTGATGATGGAAAGTCACCCTGACCCATCTTTTCCTCAGAACCGTGCCAGGTGGGCGCTAACTTCACCGAGTTTTAAAGATTCTATAGCGCTGCCCATCTTGGGCATGGTTTTAGGTTCTTGTTTACCTAGATGAATCCTCCTGAAGACCTTAGGGGCTGGCCACAATGACGTCCTCAGCTAAGACAGGCGGGCACAGAAAGCAAGAGTCCTTGCTCAAGACCTCACAGCTGCGGAGGCCAAGCTGGAATTACCCACTGCAGCTCATCTCCAGGCTGCGGTCTACTAACCAGTCACCAGCCCAGTGTGAACCCCGACTTCCTCCACCAGTCACCCTCCCTGGGGCTGCCCATAGAACAGCTTCTTCCATGTTTGGCCAGCAGCAGATAGCCTAGGACTGGAGCAAGCCTTGTTCTCTGAAGTAGTGGTGCTAGCTTTCCGTAGCACTCAGTCTGAGCAGGAAGCAAATGGCAAGCAAGGCGGTTGGGAGGCCCTACCCTCAATCTGAGGGGAACATACCAGGTCCCTCCCAGCAAGAATGTCTCACCTTGACACAGCCCAGCTTCCCTTCCCTCCGCCCTACACCCTAGGATAAGACAGGACAAAGAACTGGCTGAGCACAGGGGATTTTATTGATGGTACACGACAAGGTGGGGCTCCCTAGGCCCCTCCCCTCTTCAAGGGGTCTACATGGAAACTGTGAGGGGAGATTCAGTGTGGCGGGGGACTGAGTGTGGCAGGGACTCCCCAGCAGTGAGGGCCTCTCTCTTCCTCTTGTGCTCTCGCTGGGGCTGGTGGTCCGGGGGTCTTACTCCTTGGAGGCCATGTGGGCCATGAGGTCCACCACCCTGTTGCTGTAGCCAAATTCGTTGTCATACCTAGAAGATGAAAAGAGTCGTTAGGGCCCTTTTTCTGAGCCAGTCACCAGAGGGCGCCAGACTCTGCACCACTTTTTAAGAGCCTGTCTCTGGCCCCAGCCACATACCAGGAAATGAGCTTGACAAAGTGGTCATTGAGGGCAATGCCAGCCCCAGCGTCGAAGGTGGAAGAGTGGGTGTCGCTGTTGAAGTCGGAGGAGACCACCTGGTGCTCAGTGTAGCCCAGGATGCCCTTGAGGGGGCCCTCCGACGCCTGCTTCACTACCTTCTTGATGTCATCGTACTTGGCAGGTTTTTCCAGACGGCAGGTCAGGTCCACCACTGACACGTTGGCAGTGGGGACACGGAAGGCCATGCCAGTGAGCTTCCCGTTCAGCTCAGGGATGACCTTGCCCACAGCCTTGGCAGCGCCAGTAGAGGCAGGGATGATGTTCTGGAGAGCTCCGCGGCCATCACGCCACAGTTTCCCGGAGGGGCCATCCACAGTCTTCTGGGTGGCAGTGATGGCGTGGACTGTGGTCTGGAAAAGGAGGGAGTGAGGCCCTGCAGAGTGCTCCCCACATCACCACCCCTCTACCTCCCTCCCCACCTTGAAAGGAAATTATGGGAGAGCCAGTCCCCAGAAGGCCCAGCCCCCAGGGTTGCATGCAGCCCTGGCCGGGAGGAGGAGCCAGCCCTGCATGAGAAAGGCAGCAGCCTCAGTCCCATTCCCCAGCTCTCATACCATGAGTCCTTCCACGATACCAAAGTTGTCATGGATGACCTTGGCCAGGGGTGCTAAGCAGTTGGTGGTGCAGGAGGCGTTGCTGCAAACAAAGAGGGGGCGCAAGTCAGGGGAGCGTGTCCACAGGGTGCCAGGCTGGCCGCTTCTCCACCGGCCCTGCCTTCCTCACCTGACGATCTTGAGGCTGTTGTCATACTTCTCATGGTTCACACCCATGACGAACATGGGGGCGTCAGCAGAGGGGGCAGAGATGATGACCCTTTTGGCTCCCCCCTGCAAATGAGCCTACAGCAGAGAAGTAGACAGTTATAAACCCGGGTTCTGCCTCTGCAGGGCTGAGCCAGCTTCCCCTACCGCGGGCCCTCCTGCACTCACCCCAGCCTTCTCCGTGGTGGTGAAGACGCCAGTGGACTCCACGACGTACTCAGCGCCAGCATCGCCCCACTTGATTTTGGAGGGATCTCGCCTATGGGGTGGGGGAGACAGGGATAGGACATATTGAGGGACACGAGGTTACCATGTACCCAAGGGAGCCGCACCACCCTAGCTGCCCCCCACAGCACATTTCTCCCACTGCCTTCCACTCACTCCTGGAAGATGGTGATGGGGCTTCCATTGATGACGAGCTTCCCGTTCTCAGCCTTCACGGTGCCATGGAACTTGCCATGGGTGGAATCATACTGGAACATGTAAACCTGGGGGAATACGCAAGGGTGTGAAGGGGCTGCCTGGCAGCCAGGTGGCTCCTCCCACATCAGCTTTGGGGCAGCACTCACCATGTAGTTGAGGTCAATGAAGGGGTCATTGATGGCAACAATATCCACTTTACCAGAGTTAAAAGCAGCCCTGGTGACCAGGCGCCCAATACGACCAAATCTAAGAGACAAGAGGCAAGAAGGCATGAGGAGAGGAGGCTTCTCCACAGTATGTGAGCTGCCCTAGGACACCTCTCCATTAAGAGGGCGAATGCAGCATCTCCTTACCCCCAGCATCTCCTTACCTCCATTAAGAGGTGAATTGTATCTCCCTTGAGCTCCCCTGCCAGGCTGGCCTGGCTTTACGGCATGGCTGCAACTGAAGGCTCCACTGCTGCCTAACACCCCCCGTCATAGGAAGCCCTTCCAGGAGAAGCGGCCATGTGGGGCACTGCCACCCACAGTCTGGGCACAAGCTTTGCACGTGGCATTCAGCACCTCACTATGCCACCCCAGGAATGCTTGCTGCTGCCTAGCTCAGCTTCAAACTGCACCGTTTAAGGAGAAAAGATTTGTACACTCAGCATCACCAAACTCAAAGGGCAGGAGTAAAGGTCAGAAATTAATTGGACAGGGCAAGCCCACCCCTTCTCTAAGTCCCGCCTACAAAAGGGACAGAGATTGGGCCGGGGGAAGAGGGGAAGTTGTTTTTTAACCCCCTAGTCCCAGGGCTTTAATTTGCAAGCTTCCAGTCCTTTCCTAGCTCTTTTCCAGAATTCAGGAGTGGGAGCACAGGTGTGTGCATGTGTGTGGGAGAAGGGATGGGAGACGGCCCAAGCCCAGGCCCCCAGTTACAGAAAGGTCAGCAGCTATATTTATCCTCAGACCAGGGTGCGGTGGGAGATCTGGTTTCTGGAAGACGGAATGGGGAGAAGGGCAGGTTTCCCGAGGCTCCCAGACACCCAATCCTCCGGGTGACATTTACAGCCTGGCCTTTGGGGTGGGGGGTCAACGCTAGGCTGGCAGGGGAAGAGGGGGCCATAAGGTGAGCCGCCGCTGCAGAAAGGGGCCACCGCCAGAGGGGCCATTTTGCGGTGGAAATGTCCTTTTCCAACTACCGATGACTCAGCTCCCCCCGGCTTGGCACCAAGCCACAGCCACCACACCTCTGGAGGGAGGGGACGCAGGAGGACCTCCATAAACCCACTTCTTTGATTTACCAGAGAATTATCTAGAAAAAGCATCACCCGGAGGGGAAATAGGGCTTGCAGCTCAGGGGCCGACTTGAGAGCAGGGGCCGGGAAGCCTCGCTCCACCTGACTTCCCCGCCACACGCGACTCCACCCACCGAGGCAGGAGCGCAGGGTTAGTCACCGGCAGGGTTTCCTAACGGCGGCCCATTCATTTCCTTCCCGGTTGCAACATGGCGGCCGCTCTACCGCAGGCGCAGCCTCCGGACTGGGATGCACCCGCTGCGCACTAGCATCCCGGGGCCTGCGGTGCCGGAGGCCATGGGGGAGGGGCTCCTCTGCGACACGTGACCTCGCAGAGCGCGAAAGGAAAGAAAGCGTCCCCAGCTAGGGGTCCGGGTCGGATGGAATCTCGGGCGGGAGTAGGGACCTCCTGTCCTGGGGACTAGGGAAGGCAGGCCCCGGGCAGATGGCGCCGCAAGGGCGGAGCTGCACAGGGCGCCACAGCCTGGGTGCGGGGCTCCGCCAGGTCCGAGCGCTGACCTTGAGCTCTCCTTGCCGGACGCAGCTACCCTACCCCATACGACAGCAAAGACCCGGAGCCCGCAAGGCTCGTAGACGCAGTTTGCGGGCGGCCCAGGGCCCCCCAGCCACCCACGAACTCACCCGTTGACTCCGACCTTCACCTTCCCCATGGTGTCTCAGGGATGCGCTGCGCGGAGAGAGAGAACAGTGAGCGCCTAGTGGTCCCGGTCGACACCCACGCCTCCCCTCCCCTCCCCCCACCAGCCTCCATGCCCAGCCCGCGCCGCATCACGTCCTCCGCCCGCCCCTGCAATGCGGAGGCAGCCCGGGCCCGGACCCGGACCCTGGCCCGCGCCCACCCCGCAGCGGCGCGAACACGTCCGGCCCACGCCCGCTCCTGCCGCCTTCAGGCCCGTCCCTAGCCTCCGGGCTCCTCTCCGCCCGTCTTCACCTGGCGATGCAAGAGAAAATGCGACTGACTCTCGAACAGGAGGAGCAGAGAGCGCAGGGGGAGGCTGCGGGCTCAATTTATAGAAACCCGGGGGCGCGGCGGCAGGCGGTGACTCTGACCCCGCCTCCCGCCGGGCTCAGCCAGTCCCAGTCCAAGGACTTGAGGCCTGAGCTACGTGCGCCCGTAAAACCGCGAGTAGCGGGGCCCTGCTTTCTCCCTGCTCTTTTTTTTTTTCCGCAGCCGCCTAGTTCAACTGGGCACGCATCAAGCGTGTGGGCCCCGACGGAGGGGGGAAGGGACTGAGACTGGCCCGATGGGAGGTGATCGGTGCTGCTTCCCAGGACTGGAGTGTGGGCAGCAGGAGACTAGGGAGTCAAGGACGGGGGCCCTTACACGCACGGATGAAACAGGACTTTGGGAGCGACTGAGATGGGGAATTGGAGCCCGAGCCCTGCACGGCTCGCGGCTGCACGCGGCCTGCCCCCTCCCCTTTCTTTCAAAGGCTGAGAGGCGGGAAAGTTGGGGAACTTCTCCTCGAGGCTCTGCGGTAGTGACACCGGAATAGCTGAAGCAAAGGGCTAGGAGGGGCCCGTGGGCCCTTCCCAGCCCCCACTTCCCCCTCCCCATCTCCTGGCTCCTGGCCTCTCTGGGACCGAGGCCTGGCCTGGGCACTGGGCAGTGGGGGCCTGGAGAGGAAGGAGGCTCGGGAGGCGGCTTGAGGGGGAGGTTTCTACACGGAAGGTCACGATGTCCTGCAGCCCTGTAGCTTGGACCTGATGATTAGGGCAGACAATCCAGGCCCTGTGTGCACCAGCGGCTCTCCCCGGGCTGGGGCCCCAGGCGGAGGACAGGATGGCTGGTGGGGGCCCAGAGGCCTCCCACAAAGTCACTCCTGGAGCCCCGTGGGCTGTGCTGCCTAGGGTGAGAGACAGTGTGCCTTTCACTCCATCCAGCCCGGGGCGAAGAGCGGGACGTGAGGGCGGAAGTGCCTCCCCGCCCTGGGACGTGCAGGCGAGCCAGGAGCCAGGGACTCCCCTTCACTGGCTTCGCTGGGGGATATTGAGGGCAGGGTGAGTCAAGAAGAGGGAAAAAGTGGGAAAAGAGGTCTTGGGCACATGGTGGGAACAGGCCCCCTGCCCCTTCCCACAGGGTATCCATTTCTCTGGTAGGAGGGCAGAGGGCCAGGTTTGTGAGTGTGGGATGGGAGCGTGCTGAACACTTGTAAGGAAGGGGGTGGGGTGGGGTGGCCTTGGCCCATCAGCAGGTGCATGGGAGGGGGATCCTGGGCCTCTTTGCTGGCCCAGCATAACCTGACACCAGCCCCCTGCCCTTCTAGCTAAAAGCCGTTTGCTAAGTTTAGCCCGCCTGGTGATAATCTTTGCTTAAAAGGCACCCACAGGACTCCAGTCCTTGTCCCTGCCTTTCTGGGATTGCCTTTCCTCCTGGGACCCAGAACCAGGCTGTGTCCTCGTCTGGCTGCCATTGGCATGGTTGGTGCGGGCTTTTCACAATGACCACCCAGAGCAGAGTAGCAAGAGCAAGGCAAGAGGGTCCTTAATGGTGGAAGGGTGGGGTGGGGGAGTGGAGGAAGCCCCACCTCTGACTCAGCTATTCCTGCAACCAGGACCATTAACCCTTTCCCATCCAGAGCGTTAAGAGCACCTCCATGCTCCTGCACCACCAAGCGTGATTTGGGGGCGCCATCTTCCCCTCTGCCTCATGCTTGTCATTTTTCATTACTGTCTTCTCCCCGCTAAGAGGGAGCTCGGTGCCCAGGGAGCACTAGTGACGTAGTGTGCTGTTGTCATGACAGCAGAGGCACCAGTGTGGTCAGGACAGCCAGCTCACAGCCTCCGGTTCTAAGGTGACTCAGCAGAGACGACTTGAGGAGCTGGAGAGGGGTGGGCAGGCTTCAGGGGCAGCCCGCTTGCAGCATAGCCCGCGCCCCCTGCAGACCTGGGACCAGTGAGGAATGCGGGAGACAGACCTTGTCTCCTGCAGAGCTGGAGGGGATCATGACCTGACCTGCCACCAGCCTGGCCCAGTCCGCTGCCAGCCTTTGGAGATGGGATTAGGGAACACGAGTGGGGGTGGGGTGAGGCACACAAAGGAAAGCAACCCTTGGTCTAGAGCAGGTTTTCTCAACTGTGACACTATTGACATTTTGGGCTGTGTAATTCTTTGTTGAGGGGCTGCCCTGTGCACTGTAGGCTGTTTAGCAACATCCCTGGCCTCTGCCCACCAATGCTGGTAGCATTCTTCCCCCACAGGCTATGACAACAGAAAAGGCCCCAGGTGTTGTCAAATGTCCTCTGGCAGGCAAAATTGCCCCCGTTCAGAAGCGCTGATCTGGAGTCGAGGCACTGCATAATTCTCCCGAGGCTGGCTGGTCACTGTGCAGGGTCCGGAGGTTGAGAGGGGAAAGGTGGCAGTGACAGGGCAGGAAGCTCATCTGCCATCCTGGGACAGGCCCTAGTTCTCTGGGCTCGCTCATCTCTCTTTGCACTGATAACCCTCTCTCTGCTGCATGAATCTGGGCTAATGTGAAAGATGAAACAAAGACAAGCTTAGGAAAAAATGTCTAAAAGTATATAAAAACATTTATTCATTAGAAAACAAGGAGATTGGCAAACATATTCCAAAGTGAAAGCAGCTCAATGCAGTTCAATTAGGCTAATTTAAGAGAAAGGCCTTGCATTTTAAAGATCGTGTATGTACTTTTTTTTTGAGACGGAGTTTCACTCTTGTTGCCCAGGCTGGAGTGCAGTAGGGTGATCTCGGCTCACTGCAACCTCTGCCTCCCAGGTTCAAGCGATTCTCCTGCCTCACTCTCCCGAGTTGCTGGGATTACAGGTGTGCGCCTTCACGCCTGGCTAATTTTTAATTTTTAGTAGAGACAGGGTTTCTCCATGTTGGTCAGGCTCGAACTCCAGACCTCAGGTGATTCACCCGCCTCGGTGTCCCAAAGTGCTGGGATTACAGGCGTGAGTCACTGCACCCGGGCGGTTTTGTTTTTTGTTTTTTTTTAAAAGACAGACAAATATTTTACAAGGGTAACAATTAGAATTCCAGGTCACCCTACAAGTCCTAGGATCCGCGCCGGCGGGGAGCGCGCCTCCTAGGGTCTGCGCCTGCGAGCTGATGCTCTGAGAATGGGGGTTGTTTTCTTGGGTGTCTCGTCTTCTGTCATCTCTGCTGAAAGATCTATGCAAAGAATTAGAGGAATAAGAAAAAGCTGAGTCACAAAGATGGTGAAAAATAGATATGAGAGAACAAGTGGGACAATCCCACACCACCCTGCAGAAATAAAATGCAAGCTGTACAGGAGGCCCTGCTGGGGCAGTGGGCAGGGCATCTACACTCAGGCCCCCACAGCAGGTCCCGTGGAAAGCAGCCCCCCGTACCCTGGCTGTGCGCCTTCTGGGCCGGGACAGGCGGGAGCATCATACCTTCCTCACTGGACTCATCGCTTGAGAAGACAACTTTGGGTTTCTTTTTGGAAGCTCGCTGCTGGGTGTTTGGATGCCGACGGGTAGTACGGCGGGGCTCCGGTGTGACAAAGTCATTGTCTGAGGCTGTAGAAGCCAGAGGTTGGTGCCTAGAAACTAGAAGAGGCAAGAAAATGTGATTTAAAAAAGAAGAAGAAACAAATCACTGCAGGAGGGGAAGGCCCAGTCTGGTCCCGCCAGTACAGCTTGCCTCACGCACC
This sequence comes from Macaca fascicularis, assembly GCF_037993035.2. NCBI lineage: Eukaryota > Metazoa > Chordata > Mammalia > Primates > Cercopithecidae > Macaca > Macaca fascicularis. The sequence continues at coordinate 7,453,166 of NC_088385.1, read as the reverse complement.
AGTGGATGGCCTCTTGGCTGCTGGGGCTCTCTGGCTACCTGCCTGGCCAATCTCAAGCTCATCGATCCCATCCAAACCTCTGGTATGACAGGCCCGAAGCTTCTGCTCAAATTCATCTATTACAGCCTGGAGGGAGAAAAGGAGATTAAGAGCAGGCTTGAAAACAGTTACTTCTGATTAAAAAGAAACAAGGCCACAGAAGACATGGAGGGCCTTAAATGCACATTACGAAGAAGGCAAGCTGAGAAGGCTCCATGCTGGATCGTTCCAGTGATACATTCTGGAAAAGACAAAGCAATGGCAACAGTAAAAAGATCAGGGGTTGTGAGGACAGAGGGATAAACAGGTGGAGTGCAGGGGATTTGTAGGGCAGTAAAACTCTTCTGTATGATATCGCAGTGGTGGGTATGTGTCATTACGTACAGTGAACCCCAATGTAAACCATGACTTTGGGAGATGAGTTGTCAATGTAGGTTCAGCGTAACAAATGTACCTCCCTGGTGCAGGATGTTGACGGTGGGTTAGGCTGTGATGTGTAGGAGCAAGGGGTAGATGGGGACTCCCTGTACTTTCTGCTCAATTTTGCTTTGAACCTAAAACTGCTCTGAAAAAGAAAGAAAAACTGAAACAAACAAACAAGAATTGGATGAGATGCTACTTTGGTTGTGTTTTTGGAGTAATAAAGAAAGAACTGGAGACAGAAAGATCTGGTCTTGGGTCACTCTGGCAATTTGGTTGCACCAAGCTGGGGATAAGTCGGACGGGAACGTGACTGTGAGAGCTGGATGTGGCCCAGGGTCGGCAGATGTCTCAGCCAGCCCGGATCCCGACAGGCATGGAAGCGTCCACACTGCTCACCTTGCCCTCAGGCTTGGCCCAGCGTCGCAGCTTGCCCACAACTGACAAAAAAGCACTGAAGATGGACTCATCTGACAGTTTGTCTCCAAAACAGTCAAAATTGTCAAGCATCTTGCGGAGGCCTCGCTCTGTGAGGGGCAGTTGTGACACACAGTAGGCCAGGTCTCGCTGCTGCCGCTCAGTTCTGCAGACAGCAAGGGCTTTGTGAGGAACCGCGAGATCCAGCCAGTAAAGGCTCAACTTTCCCCATCAGCCTTCCCAGTCCCAGGGATGCCACAGTGCCGGCAGGGAAGGGGTGGGGGATGGACCTTTCTCCCCTGCAGGGCCCTGCTCGCACAAAGAACCCTCAGGGAGGGCAGCGTACCGGGCTGTGCGGAACCGCTGACACAGCTTTTCCACCAGGCTCTCTGTCTGCTTGTCCTTGGTGATGTAGGAGAGGAGCTGTCTGCAGGAAGGGGAGATGAGGATGTGCGATGGCCCAGGGCCAGCTCTGCCATCCACTAAGACCAACCCTGGACCCTCCCCCAGCCCAGTCTTCCCTGATGTTCTCTGCCACGGCCTCTGCCTCACCCCTCCCCTTCAGCAGAGCCCCATTCAGCAGAGAAGGACCCCCCACCTCAGGAATTTTCACTGTGAATGGAAATGAACAGGAACAGCTGCTAGGTAGTGAGGGCTCCTGTATGCCGGCCACCATGTTAGGAACTTTATCTTATTTAGTATTTTCAAGAACTAAGGGTTAAGTATCATCAGCCTCAAAAGAAGAGGAAATAGGCACAAAGAGGCTAAGTTATTGCTGAAGGCTGTACAGCTAAAAAGTAGCCGAGGTGGAATTCAAATACAGGGGTGTCTGATTCCTCTGCCTGCGCTATGTGGAAAATGTGCCCCAAGGCCCGGGGAACAATACTTCATGATGGTGTGGAAAGGCTCTTCCTCCACCCCCAGCTCGGGGTCTGACAGGCGGCTGATGATATCTGGAAGGAGATTATAGATTGCGTTGCCCTGTAAGACAGAGAGAGCCGTGTTAAGGAGATGAGGTGACCGACATATTCCCTCTGCAGCAAGCCCTCAGTACCTCGCTGCCTCTCACCTTGTGGGAGAGCTCGTTGAAGAAGTTCTTGGCCAGGGCAGCAATCTGAGGCTCGGGGTCGATGAGTAGCACTGCCATCTCGCTCACCTGCCCCTTCACCTTCACCATGTCCTTGAGGATCAGGTGGGTCATCACCAGCCCCGCTGTTTTCCGCACTTGCTGAGCAGGGTCCCGGAGGCTAGGAATGGAATTGCGGGTCATGGGGACCGAGACCTCCGGATGACACCCTAACGCTGGTAGAAAAGGCCCTCAGCCAGAATCGATTATCCCATGCTCCGCCACTCCAGAAGCAGTCAGAAAGCTGTCTAGAGTTGAAAGCTGGAGTAGGGGAAAGAGGTGAAGCTTCTAACCAGAAGTGTCAATCCCACTGGGGTGACTCTTAGTCAGGGGCCTGTACAGGTCAAGTATCAAGCAGATGTTCGCCGTGATGCCAAAGCCTAGGGGAAGAGCCCTGGTGATTCTCACACTGACTCTGAACAGACTCCGGAGCTCTTGGGAACTGCCACCACGTTGTGAGGGGTCTCTTACCGAGCATACAGATGAGGAGTCCAGGGGTCCACCAGATTGGGAAAGCGGATGGCCAGATCCCCAGTGGCAACCATGAGGTTAGACCGGACAATGGGAAGTGGGGACTTTTCCAGCATGGTGAACAGAAGACGAAGCTGGGAGTCACAGAAAGTGGCACTAGGAGCAAGAGGAGGATCATCAGGGAAGCCATTTCATCCCCATCTTCCTTGAGAAGGTGGTACCAACCCCACGGCCTACCTGATCATGCAGAACTTGCCAAGGGCAAGTGAAGCAGCTGCAGAGAGGTCTGGGTTGCTATAGAGGCCTGGGTTGTTGCAGACTTGAAGCAAGAGTGGAACGAAGGCAGCCAGTGTCTGTCTGCCTGTTGGAAGAGGAACTGCAGGTTTGGGACAGGTTCTGTCAATTGGGAAGAAACTGCTGAGTGCAGCAAGTGTTCTCACCGTCCAACAGTTCCATCTCGCAGATGCCGCGGATCAGTTCCGCCTCTGTGTCATCTGCTGTTGCCCCAACCAGCCCCAGCTCCTCCTCCATGGTGGTCTCAGAGCTCGTATTCTAAAGGGAATGAAGGCGGGGATCAGGATAAGCAGAGACATCATTTTTGATTCCAGCCCATACTTTATTTGGCATGAACAACGTGAGGAAGGGCACATTCTACAAAACCATTTAGAGAATTGTCAAATGTGTCTGTAAAGAGAAAGGATTCCTGAATTAAACAGGGAAACAATGAGGCCCCCATTTGTTTTTCAGTTGCCAAAGTGTGTTTCTATGCCTCTTCCTCATGGAACACATCGTTTCCTATGTATGGTAAACAGATGGATCATGCCAGACAATGGTTCAAAGTCACAGAGGTCAGACTTTTATTTTCTCCAGTGCTGCAAGGCTCTGTGTCTTATTTGTCTGCAAGACATCACTGCCTCTAGTGGAGAGAACGCAGGCCCCATCCCGGGCCAGGCCAGCAACGAAGGCTGATGGAAAAGGCGGGCGGGTATGTGCATGTTCTGACAAACCCTGCCTCAGACAAAAAGCCTCTATCTTATGCTGAGGTGTCCAACTCCACACTCTGCATTGACCTAAATCTTTCCTTCCTGGGTGATCACTGACAGTTTCACCATTGTTCACACGAACGTTTCCTAGGGTAGTAGCCACAGAGACGCAGAAATTCTTCGCTTCATGTAATAGCAGAGGAGCAGATTGCCGGAAGGGGATCAGCTCAGCTCTGAGCTGAGGTAATGAAATAAATCTGGGAAGTGCTGAGGACATTCACACACCTTCTCCTTGGGATCTTTGGTCTTGTGCTCCTGTTCTTCCCGGAGAACTCGGCGCCGACAGAGCTCTCCACTCACTGCCTGCTCCAAGTGGACCAGCTGCTGCAGAGCCACATCCCCAGCCAGGGACAGCAGGTTCATCAACAGGAAAGTGGGGAGCATTGCGGGGGACTCCCCTAGAGGAGAGGGAGAGGGAAGGCAGGCAAAGAGACATTTTTAAGTCCCATCAAACCTGAATCTGATTTTTCCTGATCTTCCCCTTGCTCACGTGCTATTCAAACTAGTGAAGTAAGAGTTGGGGGTGGGAACTGGCCCAACTTCAACTTGGACAAAACGAGACAGTGTACACTAAGGGTCGTTGCAGAAAGTGGTGGTGGCAGTGGCTCCTGGCCCTGCAGGGAAAACAGAAGCTGGCTGTCTCAGTGGGTCAACTCCTGCCCACTTACTCAGGTCCTCCTGACTGGTTCTCTTCTCTTCTAGCTTCTCCAGGGCCTGTTTGGCACAGCCCTGCAATATCTGGGCACAGATCACTTCGGGGCCCTCTGCCAGTTGGTAAATGAGGGTCACTGCCACCTCTTTGAATGGGATCCACAGTGGGTCTGGGTGGACAAAGCCTGCAGAGAAGAAGGGAAAAGTTGTTCACTGCAACAAAGGGCCCAAATCTGCCCAAGGCCTTTCCTGAGAGCTCACCTTTTGTGACCGTCTCCCGCAGTCGCTCAAACAACCTGTGTTCCTGAGGCAGCCGGAAGGGGGGTTGACGTTTGCCCAGAGAAGGCTGTGCAGAACGAGACAACGTGGGTGTGGGTACAGGGTGGACACAAGGATCTCCACTCTCCTTAGTTTGGAGCCACCCCCACATACCTTTCTCCTGTCAGAGATGTTGGCAATGGCATGGCACACCTGCTGGGCCAGCCTGTAGTCCTGTGGAAACTTCTCATCCAGCCCTATGCGCACCAGTGTGTCTAAATTGCTTCCCACAATTTCTGGCTTTCCTCTAGGGGAAGGAAGTCACAGAGTGAAAGGCAGTCATGGATTGGACTCAACGGGGAGAAAGGGCCAACAGGGATAGGTACCAGCAGCCCACGTGGTGTCTAGAGCCTTGGAACACTACAGCGAGGCTCTGGCGCGAGGCCAGCCCCTTGGGTCCTGTTGCTTTACTGAATCCCACTACTTCTACTAGGCAAGAGGGCTGCTACTCTCACTATTTTCTTTCCCATTTAGGTGGCATCATAACTCACAGCAGAGCTCAGGTGGGCCTCACTGTGACAATGTCACTGAAGGAAAAGGAGCCTTCTCAGAACCTCCTTTGCTCTCCCACCCCTTTGCCTGCTGGATTTGAGCCTCACCGTGCCATCATGCCAAGAAGCATGACAGAGGAACAGCGCTCCAGAGGACAGCAGGTGACCTTCTCGGTGGCCCGCTCCCACAGCAGCTGGGTCACTGCTGGTTTCAACTCATCGTTCCGCACAAACTCACAGAGCTAAGGAGAAAAGAAAAAGGGCTCAAGCCAAAAATGAACAATTCCTTGATCTTTGGTCTGCTTTTCTGAAGATGATATTGAGAACCTGAAGTAGAAAAAGTAATACTTAGGAGTGGAAAAAGAAAGAGGAGGCTCAAAATGTAAGGCAGGGGTTTGAGAGGCACTTCTCTTTCCATTCTCTACTTTTCCACTCTCATGCCTCCAAAACTATTTTATTCAAGTGACATATCGAAACTGACCTTTTGAGTTCCATGTGGGTCCATAGTTCTAAGTCTGGAGATTTCTAACAGGTTTTCTTGCCATTATCACAAACTCAACATGTCTAACATGGAAGCCATCATCCTTCCTTGCCTTTTCATTTTGCCAGTGGTATCAACACTCTATCAGTTACATAGGCTTAAAATTTCAGTCACCTAATTTTTTTACAAATCAGTCACTACTTTTCCTTTAAAAATTTGTCTTCAGTTAAGCCCATTCTGTAGTGATTTCTCCAATCCCCAAGTCCAGCGCCTCGTTACTGCCCACGGCAGCAGCCTCCACCGGCCTTCCTGTCCCATGGGTTGGTCTCAGCCTCTGCTTCCCCACATCACTTCTGCTGCACCCCAGTTTGCAGCTGCTCTCCCCCGCCTCTTGTAGGGCTTTTGCCAGTAATTGGCCTATGACATCGTGGCCAATCACCACCACCAGGCTCTTTTCTTTTCCCCAGTGAGGAGAAAAATGTGGCTGGCAGGAGCGCTCTTCCCAGCGGGAGCTGGAGGTCAGTGCCACTTCCACTCTCTGTGCCCACAGTGCAAATGCTACAAAGCAGAATGGTCTCACTCAAATGCTGGGTGCCTGGCTAACACAGTTAAAGTCCTAGACAATGAAGTCATTCAGGGACTTTCACAGTTTAGTTCCAACCTACATTCACAACTTTCTCATCTTTTCCAGATAATTTTTATTTTTATTTTTTGAGACAGTCTCCCTCTGTCACCCAGGCTGGAGTGCAGTGGTGCAATCTCGGCTCACTGCTACCTCCACCTCCTGGATTCAAGTGACTCTCCTGCCTCAGCCTCCCAAGTAGCTGGGACTACAGGTGGCCACCACCACATCTGGCTAATTTTGTTGTATTTTCAGTAGAGATGGGGTTTCGCCATGTTGGTCAGGCTGGTCTCGAACTCCTGACCTCAGACCTCAGGTAATCTGCCACCTCGGCCTCCCAAAGTGCTGGGATTACAGGCATGAGCCACCACGCCCGGCCTTTTCCAGATCATTTGAACCAGAACACAATCTTCTTTGTTCTACAATGTGAACTGTGCTTTTTCTTGGGTTCTGTTTGAAATGCCCTCCCTACTTGCTGATTCTCTAAATCCTACTCATCTTTTGAGACCCAGCTTAAGTCCTACCACCTTCAGGAAGCTTCCTGACCATCTTACCCCAAACCGCTCTCTTTCCTACTCTGTACCCCTCAGTAGAACACAGAAGTTAAGAGTATGTTTTCTAGAGCTCTTATTGCCCGAGTTTGAATCTCAAACTTTGCCACTAACTAGCTGTAACCAGCCAAGTTCAGTAACTTCTCTGTGCCTCAGATTTCTCATTGTAAAAAGCAGATAATACTACCTCACAGGGCTGTCGTGAGGATTAAACAAGTTACTGTAACATGTGAGTGCCTGTCATATATGAAATACCATATAAGTGATGTTGTTATGTTATTGCTGTGACAACCATTACCTGTACAACTTATTCTGGCACTTTATTACCTATCTGCTGCATTGTTCTAAAAATGTTCTGTGGTTTTTGTCTACTAACTAGACTGTTGGTTCCTTTAAAGTTGGGAACATGAAAGCAAATAGTCTTACACTTCTTTCTGGGGCTAAGTAAATTGCTAAATACATAGTAATAACTCAATAATACTTGTTGCCAGGCGCGCTGGCTCACACCTGTAATCCCAGCACTTTGGGAGGTTGAGGCGGGTGGATCATGAGGTCAAGGGTTCAAGACCAGCCCGGCCAACATGGTGAAATCCTGTCTCTACTAAAGATACAAAAAATTAGCCAGGCATGGTGGCGCATGCCTGTAATCCCAGCTACTCAGGAGGCTGAGGCAGGAGAATCACTTGAACCGGGGAGGCAGAGGTTGCAGTGAGCCAAGATTGCGCCACTGCACGCCAGCCTGGGCAACAGGGCAAGACTCCATCTCAAAACAAAAAACAAAAAACCCCAAAAATACTTGTTGAATGAATAAAGAAAATGAAAGCAGGAAGCCTTACAATTTCCTCAAGACACTGAATGGTCCCAACCGAGGCATCCACTAGCAGCAGAGAGAGATTCTGAATCAAAGCCTGGGCCTTGGCTCTGTGGGAACAGCAGAGATCAGCGGTCATTATAAGATTGGGAAGCTGAACTTGGCCAACAGTGCTTAGGGCTATCCCACCAGTGTTAAATAACTGCTCTCCCTGGAAACCGAGCCCCACCCTAAGCCCCGTTATGATGGACTGCCTATGGATCTGGAACTCCTTGGGAGAAATGCACCTCTTCCTTTAGGAGACAAGGAAAGTCCTGTGAGAAGCTGACCTTGGAAAAGTCAGCAAAGGCAAAAGTACCCCATATACCTGGCAGAGTCCCCTTTGGGGTTGAGGTAGAGTTGGCGGAAGGCATTAAGCACAGCTTCCCGGACACCAGGCTCCTTAGACCAAATGAGAGGCAGCATACGACGCACCCCAAACAGGGCCTGGGGTACCCCAAATTGGAAGACCATCACAAAGAATTCAATCACCTCCTGCACCACTGAGAGAACATGTACAAATGTCACCCATCTACTTCGCAAAACCCCCTCAATACCTAAAGACAGAACCTTTCTGAATGTAACAAGATGCAAATGGAGGCCTTCCTCATTTTCCCTGAGAGTGTCGACTCCTCCTGTAAGGCCTTATCATGAAATACTATATGCATTAAAATGTATAAGCTGTGTCTAGAGGAAGCAAATAGAAATAAAGAACCCCTGCCTTTTTTTTCCTTTTTTTAAGACACAGGTTCTTATTCTGTTGCTCTGGCTAGAGGGCAGTGGCATGACCACAGCTCACTATAGCCTCAAACTCCTGGGCTCAAGCAATCCTCCTGCCCAGGCTTCCGAGTACCTGGAACTACAGGTGTGTGCCATCAAGCCCAGCTAATTTTTGTTTCTTTGTAGCAATGGGGTCTTGCTATGTTGCCAGGCTGCTCTCGAACACCTGGCCTCAACCTGTCCTCCTGCTTTGGCCTCCCAATGTGTTGGGATTACAGGCATGAGCCATCGTGCCCAACTGAGAACCCCTGCCTTTTAAAGGAGGAGATAGATGTATCAATAAAATATGGACAACAACTCCAAGATCCATGGCTGGGTGCAGTGGCTCACACCTGTAATACCAGCACTTTGGGAGGCTGATGCAGAAGAATTGCCTGAGCCCAGGAGTTGGAGACCAGCCTCGGCAACAAAGGAAGGTCCCATATCTATTATTAATAAAAATTTAAAAAATTAAAAAATCCAAAAGAACCCCAAGGCTGTCCTTACGGAAAGGAACTCTGGCATACCTGTAGTTGTGTTTTCATACATCATCTTGCTGGTAATGCCAATGGCCGCTGTAATCTTCCGGGAGAAGCTGTAGGCATCCTGCAGATACTGCACCAGCATCTCCTGCTTCACCAGTTCATCACTTCCCCTGGACTCCTCAGGCTCCAACACACTGGGCTTATTTTTACAGACAGTCTGTCCTGTGACCATGTTTCCTACAGACTCCTGGGGATTCTTTTCTTGTGTGGAAGCTGCTGGGCCTAAGGAGTTAGAGAAGTACAGGATGATTTCTTTCGTTCAAGGGGATACAGGGGACTCCAATAGCTGTCAACATTCCTGGATATTTACTTACTTATTATTTTATTATTATTATTTTTGAGACAGAGTCTCGCTCTGTCGCCCAGGCTGGAGTGCAGCGGCACGATCTCGGCTCACTGCAAGCTCCGCCTCCCAGGTTCACGCCATTCTCCTGCCTCAGCCTCCCGAGTAGCTGGGACTACAGGCACCCGCCACCACGCCTGGTTAATCTTTTTTGTCTTTTTAGTAAAGACGGGGTTTCACCATGTTAGCCAGAATGGTCTCGATCTCCTGACCTCGTGATTTGCCCGCCTCGGCCTCCCAAAGTGCTGGGATTATAGGCGTGAGCCACCGCGCCTGGCCTACTTATTTATTTTCCTTCTTTTTTTCTTTTGAGATGGGGTCTCACTCTGTTGCCCAGGCTGTGCAGTGGCATGGTCACCGCTCACTGCAGCCTCAACTTCCCTGGGCTCAGGTGATTCTCTCACTTCAGCCTCCTAAGCAACTGGGACTACAAGTGTATGCTATCACACCTGGCTAATTTTTTCTGGTATCTCTTATAGAGATGGGGGTTTTGTCATGTTGCTCAGGGTGATTTTGAACTCCTGGGCTCAAGCAATCCTCCTGCCTTGGCCTCCCAAAGTGCTAGGATTACAGGCATAAGCCACCACCTCTGGCCCTGGATATCTCTTTTCACAATGTGAAGATATGAAATTAGAACTTACTCTAAAATATCTTAATTTCTCAAAAACCATACCTAAAGTCCTCTATGGTCTGGACAGTCACCCTGTGACTATCAATCTTAGGCCTGTGGGCTGCTTCCATTCCAGAGCAAAGGCAATGCCAATTCATCTCTGGGATCTTCAGCACCAGGTTCTGTTAACCAGGCCAATGATGGCATAAAGTAAATGCTCAGTAAATACTAGTTGACATGTGTTATTTATTGACTGAAGAAGGAAAATGATTACCTTTGAAGATAAGTCCTAAGATATTCAAGAGCCTGGTCTCCTCTGACTCCTCTGGGTCTATATGACTGAAGGGTTCGGACTCCTGGAAGTGGCCTGTGGCTTCTCGAGTGAGAGTGATGGCCTGCCTGAAAGAACACGAACACCAGCCTGTCAGCACCCAGAAGAATGTCACTGCAGCCTTTCGTAAAGGAGTTTACCTCACGATTCCATCAAGTCCCTGGACCTACTGCCCAGAGAAAAGGAGCACTTAACATGCTTAAAAAGTTGTTACAGCACCTGCTAAGGGGTAGGGCTCAAAACACCTTTCCTATTTTTTTCCCCCGACTGCCCATCTGCAAACATTTTTCTTATTTCTGAAGCTACAAGGCATTACTACAGTCTTCAAAAAAACTCCAATAAGGCTTTTTAACGTTTTAAAATCATAAACCTACTCCGAACACCTGTTTAAAACTTTTCCTAAGTTTAGAAACAATAAACTTTCAATAATTAGTTAATTCGGGCACATCCAGACAGTAAGATTCTATGTAGTCATAAAAAATAATGGGGACACGTGAGCCCAGGAGTTCGAGATCAGTCTGGGCAGCACAGGAAGACCCATCTATATAAAAAGTGAAAAAAGTTAGCCGGGTGTGATGGTGTGTGCTTGTGGGCTCAGCTACTCGAGGGAGCTGAGGTGGGAGGATCACTGGAGCCTGAGAGATCAAAGCTGCAGTGAGTTGTGATCATACCACTGTACTCCAGCATGGGCAACAGAGTGAGACACTCTCTCTCTCAAAAAAAGACGAAAGTGGGAAACTATGTATATATATATATACACATATATATATAAATATATATATATATATATATATATTTTTTTTTTTTTTAGAGACAGAGTATTGTTGTCACCCAGGCTGAAGTGTAGTGGCATGATCTTGGCTCACTATAACCTCTGCTTCCTAGGTTCAAGTGATTCTCATGCCTCAGCTCCCCGAATAGCTAGGATTACAGGTATGTGCCACCACAACTGGCCAATTTTTGTAATTTTAGTAGAGATGGGGTTTCGCCATGTTGGCCAGGCTGGCCTCAAACTCCTGGCCTCAAGAGATCCACCAGCCTTGGGCTCCCAAAGTGCTGGGATTACAAGTGTGAGCCACTGCACCCGGCCATCTATAAATTTCTTTTTTTTTTTTTTGAGATGGAGTCTTGCTCTGTTACCCAGGGTAGAGTGTAGTGGAGCAATCTCAGCTCACTGCAACCTCTGCCTTCTGGGTTCAAGCAATTCTCCTGCCTCAGCCTCCCAAGTAGCTGGGATTACAGGCATAAGCCACTGCGCCCAGCCATAAGTATTTTTAAAAACCACTGAGACACATAGTTAAGTGAAAAAAACAAGATGGTAGATCAGTGGGTACAGAATTCTATCAGTCATGTAAAAGGGGGAAAAAAGAATACATGTTTGACTGCTTATCTACATGTTTTCTTCTTCCATGTTGCCCAGGCTGGCAAAAGCCAGGCATGGTGGTGTGTACCTGTAATCCCAGCTACTTGAGAGGCTGAGGCAGGAGAATCGCTTATTTTTTAAAATATATTTCCACTTTTAACAAAATTTAAAAATCATTTAAGTCAGGCACGGTGGCTCACGCTTGTAATCCCAGCACTTTGAGAGGCCGAGGTGGGTATATCCCTTGAGTCTAGGAGTTCGAGACCAGCCTGGGAAACATGGCAAAACCCCATCTCTAACAACAACAACAAAAAAACAAATACAAAAAACTTAGCCAGGCATTGTGGCGTACACCTATAGTCCTAGCTACCAGGGAGGCTGAGGTGGGAGGAACATATGAGCCTGGGAGGTGGAGGCTGCAATGAGCTCTGATTGTGCCACTGTTCTCCAACCTAGGTGACAGAGTGAAACCTTGTCTCAAAAAAAAAAAAAAAAAATTCAAAAAAGTTTTGTTCTAAGCCAAGTGTGGTGACATGTACCTATAGTCCAAGTTAGTACTTGGGAGGCTAATGTAGGAGGATCACATCAACCCAGAAGTTCAAGTTCAGCCTGGGCAACACAGTGAGGCCCTGACTCCATTAAAAAAAAAAAAAAAGAAAAAACAAAAAGTAAGTTTTGTACCAATGTATGTTTATTTATTTATTTAATTTTATTTATTTATTTATTTTTTTGAGACGGAGTCTTGCCCTGTGACCCAGGCTGGAGTACAATGCACTGATCTCGGCTCACTACAACCTCCGCCTCCTGAGTTCAGACGATTCTCCTGCCTCAGCCTCCTGAGTAGCTGGGATTACAGGCGCCCACCACCACGCCCAGCTAATTTTTTTTTTTTTTTTTTTTTTTTTTGAGACGGAGTCTCACTCTGCCGCCCAGGTTGGAGTACAGTGGCCGGATCTCAGCTCACTGCAAGCTCCGCCTCCCAGGTTTACGCCATTCTCCTGGCTTAGTCTCCCGAGTAGCTGGGACTACAGGCGCCCGCCACCTCGCCCGGCTAGTTTTTTGTATTTTTAGTAGAGACGGGGTTTCACCGTGTTAGCCAGGATGGTCTCGATCTCCTGACCTCGTGATCCACCCGTCTCGGCCTCCCAAAGTGCTGGAATTACAGGTTTGAGCCACCGCGCCCGGCCTAATTTTTGTATTTTTAGTAGAGACGGGGTTGCACTATGTTGGGCAGGATGCTCTCGATCTCCTGACCTTGTGATCCGCCCGCCTGGCCTCCCAAAGTGCTGGGATTACAGGCATGAGCCACCGCGCCCAGACTGTTTAAATTTGTAACTGGAAGCAATACAACTCTAGATTTGTAATCTGAATACTTGGGGCCAGCTCTGCTATTTACTTAGCTGTTTGTGACGGTCAAGTTATCTAACTTGATCTCTGTTTCTCCTTATCTGCAAAATGGGGAAGACAATCTGATAATATCAGCTACCTCCAAAATTGTGTGAAGAAACCATAAAAAGTTGTACAAACTTAAGGCAGACAATATAAAAAGCAGAGAGGAAAAGCTGCTGGTTGTGAGGCAAAAAACTTAGTTATTAAGAACTTAAGCTCCAGCATTTACTGCTGAGGATTTCTGAAGGAGGGGCAAAATCTTTAACCTGAGAAGAAGCCTTCTTCAGGCTGGGCCTGGTGGCTCATGCCTGTAATCTTGACACTTCGGGAGGCCGAGGCAGGCGGATTGCTTGGGCCCAGGAGTTCGAGACCAGCCTGCACAACTTGGCAAAACTCCATCTCTACCGAGAATATAAAAATTAACTGGGCACAGTGGTTCACGCCTGTAATCTCAGCACTTTGGGAGGCCGAGGCAGGCGGATCACCTGAGGTGGGGAGTTCGAGACCAGCCTGACCAACATAGAGAAACCCCATCTCTACTAAAAATACAAAATTAGCCAGGTGTGGTGGCGCATGCCTGTAATTCCAGCTACTCAGGAGGCTGAGGCAGGAGAATCGCTTTAACTCAGGGGGGTGAAGGTTGCAGTGAGCTGAGATCGCGCCATTGCACTCCAGCCTAGGCAACACGAGCGAAACTCGGTCTAAAAAAAAAAAACATATATATATATATATATATATATATATATATATATATATATATAAATTAGCCAGGCTACTCGGGAAGCTAAGTGGGAGATTGCTTGAGCCCCAGCAGGTTGAGGCTATACTGAGAGGCTGTAGTGAGCTGTGATTGCGCTACTGTACTCTAGCCTGGGCAACAGTGAGATTCTGTCTCAAAAACAAACAATCCTCTTCTAATTGACAGGAGAAAATACTAGAATGTTTGGTGGAACATGCACTTATAAAACTATAGTCTCTATTTTTGCTTTAGCAAAATAAAAAAGAGAGACACTAAAGAAACATAAGGGACTCATAGGGCAAACAAGCCACTCTCTAGCCTTTTAAAAACAGCCCAATTAGGTAATAAGTAAATAAATACCAAGTAACTTGTGGCTGAGGTTTAAGAACACTTGTTGGCAGCTGAGTGCGGTGGCTCACGCCTGTAATCACGGCACTTTGGGAGGCTGAGACGGGTGGATCACCTGAGGTCAGGAGTTCAAGACCAGCCTGGCCAACAAGGTGAAACCCCGTCTCTACTAAAAATAAAAAAAATAAGCCAGGTGTGGTGGCGCACGCCACTTGCGAGGCTGAGGCACGAGAATTGCTTGAACCTGGGAGGCGGAGGTTGCAGCAGTGAACCAAGATCGTGTCACTGTACTCTAGCCTGGGCAACAGAGTGAGTGAGACTCCATTTCAAAAAAAAAAAAAAAAAAGAAAACAACTTGTTGACTGCTATAAGGGCTTTTGTTGTTAAGTTCTAGAGTCACAAAAACACTAGGAGAAATCTTCTCTAAGATCAGGTTTCATACTAGGTTTGAAGATTAAGGTAGTATTATGCATGTTTGATATTATTAGCTCATGAAATTTAGAATTAGAAAGTCCTTAGAGATCATAAGATCTAATCAATTTCTTATTTTATAGATAATGAAACTGAGGCCCAGAAAGTTAAGCAACTTATTCAAGATCATGCAACTAGAACTTATTTATAGGTGCTCTTCTTCAATTGAAGGAGGACTAATGTTTAATTACAATATTGTGTTTTTTTTTTTTTTTTTTGAGACGGAGTCTCGCTCTGTCGCCCAGGCTGGAGTGCAGTGGCCTGATCTCAGCTCACTGCAAGCTCCGCCTCCTGGGTTCACGCCATTCTCCTGCCTCAGCCTCCCGAGTAGCTGGGACCACAGGCCCCCGCCAGCTCGCCCGGCTAGTTTTTTTTTGTATTTTTTAGTAGAGACGGGGTTTCACTGTGTTAGCCAGGATGGTCTCGACCTCCTGACCTTGTGATCCACCCGTCTCGGCCTCCCAAAGTGCTGGGATTACAGGCTTGAGCCACCGCGCCCGGCCACAATATTGTTAACATTTAATTGTTTCAGTAGTTTCTTTAAACATTTATAAAGTAGAAACACATGCTTAATTGTGGACTATGCCTATAGTCAGAGCATTACTACATGAAAACATCTACCATCATTTGGCGGCAGCATATCTGAGTACAGTTCATTTAAAAGAAACATAAGTTTCTCAAAAGTTAACTCTAAACATAAACAGATCATGAAGAATATCCCATTCTTTTGCCTACTTGTAACTAGCTTTGGCAAGCAGTTGATGGATGCGTCCTTTCACCTCTTCAGTCGTCTCTGTATTGGCAATTCGCTCAGGAATCTCCTCTTCTCCCTGGGGAAGCTGTAGAAGCTGCTGCAGGGTAGACTTCAACTCTGGCAGCATGGCTTCCCACTCCTCCTCTGGGTCCAGCACCGCAGCTAAATTAGAGTATCACTCAGTCTCTTTCATTGGAGGTTTTTATTTATTTTTTTTTTTGAGACGGAGTCTCGCACTCTCACCCAGGCTGGAGTGCAGTGGCGCCATCTAGGCTCACTGCAAGCTCCGCCTCCCGGGTTCACACCATTTTCCTGCCTCAGCCTCCCGAGTAGCTGGGACTACAGGCACCTGCCACCTCCCCTGGCTAATGTTTTGTATTTTTAGTAGAGACGGGGTTTCACCGTGTTAGCCAGGATGGGCTCGATCTCCTGACCTTGTGATCCGCCCGCCTCGGCCTCCCAAAGTGCTGGGATTACAGGCCTGAGCCACCGCGCCCAGCCACATTGGAGTCGCGCTCCTCCATTGCAAGGAGAAGCCTGTCTGAGGTTAGGACTCCAAGGCAGTAACTACTTACAAGATGCTGCAGTTCGCCTCTGGGCCCTCATCTCTTGTAATTTCTGGGTCTCCTTCTGCAGTGGTCCAGCAAGGTCAGTATCACTAAGCTATCAGGTAAAATGAATAGCAGGGTCAGTAAATGACATACTTTCATCCCTGTTTCCATTTAATTCCTTCTCTTTTGGTGGACCAAGTCTACTTACCTTGCAGGAAAAAGGATTATTGGCTAGAAAACTGGCCAGCAGCTGGATGGCATTTTTACATACTAGCACTGACTTGTCTGCCAGACGTCCCACAGCTAAAGCCACCACTGCCTGGAAACGTGTCAAGGGGAGAGCCTGTGTTGGGTAGGAAGAGAAGAATCTGCTCAAGTCCCACATCATCCATTTTGTTCAAGATGATCTTTAAGTGTACTCTGAACAGAGCTACCCACTCACTCTAAAATACCTTTCTACAGAATATAAATTAGGAGTACTCCTTGTAGTGGTAAGACACATTAGAGTCCTTAAAGGGAGCCAGATATCCTTGTCCTTGGTAGAGGAAGACTTTTACTACTGATAATAAAAATGTGAATTCTAGACTTTTTGGGGCAGATATTTATCTTTAACACTGGATTCCTCTTTACACTGGTACATAGAGAGGTACCATATGTCTTTGCCACATAGAAGGTTGCTTACCTTCTGCTGGACAATTCGGGTGAAAAGCTGCAAAACACGGCTCCGCACAAAGGAGTTGACATCATGGCCATGGGCTTGTAAAGTATCCAAGAATTGGTCTCTGGTGTCTCGGGCTGCTGCTTCCAGTTGATCGCCATTGAGAACCTGCAGCACCATCTCTGCCATGGCTGCTAGCACAGCATTACGCATCATGTAATTCTAAGAGAGAGCAGCATAAAGGGGTAAAACCTTTAGTCAAGGCGAAGCTTGCTTGTGCTTGGCCATAACTTTTTCGATTAACTGCCTAGGTATTCAATCCCAAGGTCACAGGAAAAAGCTGAATCCCGAAGAGGACTTGTTGCTCAGAGAATGCTAGAACAAACAAGGGCCAAAACCAATTTTTCCTCATAGGGCTCACACAGGAAAGCATGGTAGTAGCTAAATAAAAAAATCACATCCACTCACCAACGAACATTTGAAAAGCATTTTTTACTACCTTTCAGCTGAGGTCTCAAAGCGTTTATTTATTTTTTTTTTTTTGAGACGGAGTCTCACTCTGTCGCCAGGCTGGAGTGCTGTGGCACCATCTTGGCTCACTGCAACCTCTGACTTCATGGTTCAAGTAATTCTCCTGCCTCAGCCTCCCAAGTAGCTGGGATTACAGGCATGAGCCACCACACCCAGCTAATTTTTGTATTTTTAGTAGAGACAGGGTTTCACCATGTTGGCCAGACAGGTGGTCTCAATCTCCTGACTCATGTTCCGCCCACCTCAGCCTCCCAAAGTGCTGGGATTACAGGCGTGAGCCACCGTGCCCATCTGTGTGTTTTTTTTTTTTTTGAGATGTTGTCTTGCTTTGTTGCCCAGGCTGGAGTGTAGTGGAGCAATCTCGGCTTACTGCAACCTCAGTCTCCCGGGTTCAAGCGATTCTCCTGCCTCAGCCTCCCAAGTAGCTGGGATTATAGGTGCCCACCATCGTGCCCAGCTAAGTTTTGTATTAGTAGAGATGAGGTTTCACCATATTGGCCAGGCTAGTCTCAAACTCCTGACCTCGTGATCCACCCTCCTTGGCCTCTCAAAGTGCTGAGATTATAGGCGTGAACCATCGCGCCCATCTGTGTTTTGTTTTTTGAGACAGTCTCGTTTTGTCACCCAGGCTGGAGTGCAGTGGTGCGATCTCGGCTCACTGCAACCTCCATTTCCCGGGTTCAAGCAACCCTCCCACCTCAGCCTCCCAAGCAGCTGGGATTACAGGCGTGCACCACCACACCCAGCTAATTTTTTTTGTATTTTTAGTAGAGATGGGGTTTTACCATGTTGGCCAGGCTAGTCTTAAACTCCTGACTTCAAGTGATCCGCCTACCTCAGCCTCCCAAAGTGCTGGGATTACAGGCATGAGCCACCACACTCGGCTTCAAAGCCTTTGATCCTTGCTAGTAAATATCCCCTCCTTTCCCTCCCACTCTCCTTTCCACGCTTTACTGACAGAAAATGAGACAGAAACATGGAAATCAGCCTTAGAGTGCCAGCAAGTCCAATACATAATCTGGTGGAGAGCAGGGTTAATGTTGTTGCCAGACCAAGAACCAGAGAGAAAGGTCTTGCACAAAAAGTTAAAGTAAATTAGATGAACAAGTGGACTGTCTTTGTCCTTGACATTCACCTAGGAGTGCCTAACATCAGTATGGGAATCAGCCAGGTTAGCATTCAGGGATGAAAGAGAATGGAGATGACATGGGTTGATTTGAGAAAGCTCACTGTTTGAGGAAGCAAGGCAAGTCAGGTGGCGGGAAGACGCTTTATCCTGAGGAATAGATGGGACTCAGAGTCAAAGCTGAAGGCTAAGCATGGTAGTGCCTGTAATCCCAGCACTTTGGGAGGCTGAGGCAGGAGGGTTGCTTGAGACCAGGAGTTTGAGACTAGCCTGGGCAATATGGCAAGACCCCATCTCTACAAAAACTAAAAAAATTAGCTGGGCATGGTAGTATGTGCCTGAAGTCCCAGCTACTTGGGAGGCTGAGGTGGGAGGATTGCTTGAGACCAGGAGATCGAGGCTGCAATGAGCTATGATTGTGCTCCAGCATGGGTGACAGAGCCAGATCCTGCCTCCAAAAAAAAAAAAAAATCAAAGCTGAGTTGCTCTTACTAGACTTAAGCTGTGGAAATGTCATCTCCCTTACCAGAACTGGATAAAAGCAATGTGAATTGAAAGATTAACAGATTAATAAAAAGCTCTTTATTCAACAAACTTGAACTGCTTCTCTACAGAAAGGAAATGTCACAATGATAAATCTAGACAACTTGTCAAAGCTACTTTCTTATTCTGTTAAGAAACGGCCTTTCAACACTGGACTTAAAATCCCCAGAAAAAGCTCAGTGATCCCTAGTGGACCACCTACCTCTCCATCCAGGTGATCTAGCAAAATGCACATGCTGGACATCAGGATAGCTGGGACACGTTCTGCTAGTTCTGTCAAGAATGCTGCAAAGCCCTTTGTCCCTGAAGGGTCTCGACTCAGCTCTTGGGGACACTTTTGTCCAATCTCTCTACACAGGGAAGAAAACACAGCCATAGCAACATAGATCAATTATTCAGATCCTAGTAAGGGTACTACAGGGTAAGACAGGTATCTAATATCTGAAGGAATCTACAGTTGCACAGATAATGTATTTCCAATCTTTCTTTATTCCCTCCCCAAGGAAAATGAGCATGAGAAACTTCGAGAACGAAGAGTCACCTTACAATCTCTCCCACTATGCTCTTCATTCCATAGTCAGTTGCCCATAGACTCACAGCTGCAACCAGTACAGGTGCCAGGTGTTCAAAGTGCTGCAGCATCTGGATGATCTTCACTGTAGCACCTGTGGAAGCACTAAACATAAGAAATTATGGGCAATATAAAAAAGGCGGGGCAAAGCAATGGGTAACTTACTGAGCATATGGTTATAACGGGTCAAGGCTACACCAAGCAGGTGTGTTATGGCTTCCCGAGTGGAGCGGTTCTTCTGGTGACTAATGGTGGGATTCTCCAGAAGGCGGTAGCAACAGCCAGTAACCAAACTGAGAAAGGAAGAGTTTGAGATGATGAAAGCAGCTGTCTGGATCCAATCATATCAGAGCCCTGCCTCATTCATTCTATCGCTACTGCTCCCAAAGTCATGGTTTTCTTTATTCTAGCCATTACCTTCTATAACAAGTTGCTTTGCTTTGCTGACCCCGGTTAGGTACTCCTTCCTTCAAGATTACCAACTTTCAACCAGTTGTGATGCTGACAAAGAACCTGAATATATGATAAAAATATGACAGAGTTGGCCGGGTATGGTGGCTCATGCCTGTAATCCCAGCACTTTGGGAGGCCAAGGCAGGTGGATCACAAGGTCAGGCATTCGAGACCATCTTGGCCAACATAGTGAAACCCTGTCTCTGCTAAAAACACAAAAAATTAGCTGGGCGTGGTGGTGGGCGCCTGTAATCCCAGCTACTCGGGAGGCTGAGGCAGGAGAATCCCTTGAACCTGAGAGGCGGAGGTTGCAGTGAGCTGAGATCATGCCATTGCACTCCAGCCCATGCGATGTTGCGAGACTCCATCTCAAAAAAAAAAAAAAAGAAAAAGAAAAAAAAAAGACAAAGTCACCAACGACTTCTCATTCCTAAATGTAACGACTGATTCAATCCTCATCGCAAGTGATCTTTCACAGCTGCATGTGATATAGTTAATCAGTTTCTCCTTGAAATATATGCTTTATCTTGCTTCCAGAACACGAGAACAAGACTCCTTTCCCAGTTTCTTTGGCTAGTTCCTCCTCACACTCTTTTTATTGAGACAGGGTATGCCTCTGTTGCCCAGGCTGGAGTGCAGTGGTGCGATCATGGCTCACTACATCCCTGACGTCCTCATAGCTCAGGTGATGCTCCCACCTCAGCCTCCACCATGCCCAGCTAATTTTTCTATTTTTTGTAGAGACACAGTTTCACTATGCTGCCCTGGCTGATCTCCAACTCCTGGGCTCAAGTGATCCTCCTGCCTCATCCTCCCAAAGTGCTAGAATTATAGGCGAGCCGTGAGCCATGCACCCGGCCTCCTCACTCTTCATGCTGGAGAGCCCTCGGGTACCCGACCTTGGATTCCTGCTCTCTTTTAGCTACACTTATTGATTTGGTGATTTCATTCAGTCTCACGGCTTTGAATACTATTATATTCCCAAATGTGCTATCTCTAGCCCAGACCTCACTCCTGAACTCCAGATCTATATATTCAACAGCCGAATCTGACAACTTTGCATGGCTGTCTAATAAACACTTCAAACTTTGTATGTCCAAAACAGAACATCTGATCTTCCTCCCAAAACACCTATTCACAGCCTTCTCCCTATCTCAGTTACGGTTAACTCCGCTCTTCCAAATGCTCAGACCAAAACCCGGGAGAGTCACCCTTGACTGAACTTTTACCCTCACACCTCACACCCAGTCTGTTAGCAAATCCTGTAAGCTCTACCTTAAGGAAAAAGTATATAATCCAACTACTTCTCCCCATCTCCACTGCCACGCCTTGGTCTAAGAGACCATCATCTCTTGCTTGAGTTATTGGAACAGCCTCTTAACTGGTCTCTTGCTTCCCCTTTCCCTCCATAGTCTATCTCAATACAACAGCTAGGATGGCCCTGTTAAAGTACAAGTCAGATCACCTCACCTCCCTGCTTGTGGCTCCCCAGTGGCTCCATTTCACTCTGAGGAAATCCCAAAGTCACCATGATGACCCACAAGAACCTGCGGTGTGGATCCCCACTGCTCCCATGGCCTCACAGCCTAGCCCTCTTACCTGCTCTCAGCTGACAACTCTCTGGCCTCCTTGCTATTGCTCGTACGTGCTGGACACACTCCCTCCTCAAGGTCTTCACATTTGCTATTCCTTTTCCTTGCCCTTCCTATTCCTCCACATATTCTCATAGCTATCAGTCACCTCCTCTGGGTCTTTGCTCAAATATCACCATCTCAAAGAAGTCTTACTAGAGTAGCTTATCTATCTGTTTGTCTGTCTATTTTTTTTGAGACAGGATTTTGCTCTTGTCACCCAGGATGGAGTGCAATGGTGCAATCTCGGCTCATTGCAACCTCCCCCTCCCAGGTTCAAGTGATTCTCCTGCCTCAGCCTCCCAAGTAGCTGGGATTACAGGCGCCCACCACCACGCGCAGCTAATTTTTGTATTTTTTTAGTAGAGACAAGGTTTCACCATGTTGGCCAGGCCGGTCTTGAACTCCTGACCTCAGGTGATCCCCACGTCGGCCTCCCAAAGTGCTGCGATTATAGGCATGAGTCACTGCACCTGGCCTAGAGTAGCTGATTTAAAATCACAACCTTCTTCCATCACACTTATTTTACTTATTTTAAAAGTAAGACTTCTGGTCTGGCACGGTGGCTCACGCTTGTAATCCCAGCACTTTGGAAGGCCAAGGCAGGCAGATGACCCAAGGTCGGGAGTTCGAGACCAGCCTGGCCAACATGGAGAAACCCTGTCTCTACTAAAAATACAAAATTAGCCAGGCGTGGTGGCTCATGCCTGTAATCCCATAATCCCAGCTACTCGGGAGGCTGAGGCAGGAGAATCGCTTGAACCCAGGAGGCGGGGGTTGTGGTGAGCCAAGATTGCGCCATTGCACTCCAGTCTGGGCAATAAGAGTGAAACTCCGTCTCAGAAGAAAAAAAAAAACTTCTGCTCTATAGTACAAACTCTAAACTGGAAACTTTGTTTCCAGTGCCTATAATGATGCCGGCTGCACAAGAAGGAGATTCTCAGTAAATACTGCTTCAGGAATAAACAGGCATTTAGAGATGACAGGAATTCACATCAGTTTCTAACATTCCATTATCTAGTTCTTAGCAACTCCATGTTATGATTACACTTTTATTACAGATAGAACTGAGACATGAAATGAAGTATTTAAAAGGCAGATCAGCCGGACACGGTGGCTCATGCCTGTAATCCCAGCACTTTGGGAGGCCAAGGTGGGTAGATCACCTGAGGTCAGGAGTTCGAGACCAGGCTGGCCAACATGGCACAAACCCATCTCTACTAAAAACACAAAAATCAGCTTGTGGTGGCGGGTACCTGTAATCCCAGCTACTCGAGAGGCTGAGGCAGGAAAATCACTTGAACCCAGGAGGTGGAGGTTGCAGTGAGCCAAGATTGCGCCATTGCACTCCAACCTGGGCGACAAGAGCAAAGCTTTGTCTCAAAAAAAAGAAAAAAAAAAAGGCATATCTAGCAACAGAGCCTCACTCTCACAGCCCAGTATTATCTGTAGCCATCCTCCCTACCCACCTGACAAATTCTTCTTCAATTATTGAGTGGTTCCACAGGTGACGGATGTCCAACTGAAGTAGCTGTGTCAAAAGCTGAAGAATTGGTTGCCTCTCTTCTTCCCAGTCAAAGCCATGGGCTGCCTTGGTCCGAGCTTTCTTACCCTAAAAAGGATCGTGTATACATTGAGGAAAAAATAAGGGAAAAAAGAGGGTCAAGATCTGCCAGTCTGAGTGCCCAAACAATCTAGTATGAAGACAAGATAGAAGGTAATATGGAAGAAATATTACAAGTTCCACAGTGCTACTTGTCCAGGAAGAAAATGTGTGACACTTTTGAGTTCTTTCTCCTAAACTCTCAATGAGGACAGAAAGGATTCATGGATCATTGAATTCCCTTCTTTCCCATCTACTCCCCTTTCTCCCCAGACCCCACATAACATGAGCCCAAAACTCCAAATTACCTTCCCACCAAGGTCCAGGTCCACGAGGTTTGTCTGACTGGTCTCAAAGGATTCCAGGAGACGTATCAGAGCATAACAGTTCATTTTGAGGGCGTTTAGATGGGCATTTCTATCTGATCCACTCAAAGTTGTATCATCCAGGATAGCTGGAAGCTCCTGGGAGTGGCGGGACACCACTGTGAAGGGCAGAATCTTGGAATCAGTTTCACTCACTTCTTTCATATACCCCAACTTCAAAACACCCAGCACTTACAGCCATCAGATTACCAAAGATCTGTGTTTCATCTCTCAGTGGCCATAATACAAGCTAAGTCCTTTGGGACCCTTGGCCCTGATAGCCTGAACATGCCCTGTTCCTACTCTCTCACTCCAGTTACCACAATTTCTCTCCAGCAACTGGAAGAATCACCCCCATTAAAAAGAGGTAGTTCAAAAGTAGGAAAAAGTTCTTGTTGGTCTGCCCTTACAGTGAACACACATAACTCTGTATTGCCCACCAAGATTACAGACCTTTAACAGGCCAAAGGTCCCTGGGCTTAGCCAAACCAACTGAATCACAACAGCCTTGATATCATCATGTGGCTGACACAATGTAGGAAAAACAAACAAACAAACAAACGATAACAAACACCTTCCATCCCCGACCCCCGACCCATAAACACCTTTTATCAGGAATTCCAGAGTATCTTCTTTGAGGTCAGGATCTATACTTCGAAAGTGACTATGAGGGAAAGAAAGTGTGGGGGTGAGATAGGAAGGAGCCTGCAGAGCCCTTTTTAACAGATCAGATCTAACCGGTGAATCTAATGTTTAAAAACACATGTGAAATTGTTCAACTGAATTAATATAGTGGCAAGTTGGGTACATGCTCATCAGTAGAGATATCAATATCCAGAAGCATTTATCAGTGAAGCTATAACTTGGAATTTCAGGACTAACATGCACAGTTAGGACAAACAGCCACCAGTTCTTTTTAAAGTACCAGTTGGGTGTTTCACTTACTGCAAAATGCTGTAGATGGTATCAAAGTGCTCCAGCACAGCCAGCGGCCCCTGAGCTCGAAAGGCAGCCTGAAATGCTATGAAGATGGAAAAAACAAATCAATTTGGAGGGAAGAGAGACCTTTTCAGTAAATTCTATCTATAGCAGAAAAGTAGGCTTATTGCTTGTATTGGTAGAATCACGAAAAAGAGACAAACAGTCCACTTCAATGTAACCTATAATGACGATGACAGCCAGGCACGGTGGCTCATGCCTGTAATCCCAGCACTTTGGGAGGCCGAGGCAGGTGGATTACCTGCAGTCAGAAGTTCGAGACCAGCCTGGCCAACATAGTGAGACCTCGTCTCTACTAAAAGTACAAAAAGTTGGCTGGGTGTGGTAGCAGGCACATGTAATCGCAGCTACTAGGGAGACTGAGGCAGAATTGCTTGAACCCAGGAGGTGGAGGTTGCAGAGAGCCAAGATTGTGCCATCGCACTCCAGCCTGGGCAACAAGAGTAAAACTCCATCTCATCTCAAACAATAAATAAAATAAAATAATGATGATGATATCTTATATTTGTGTTACTATTAAAGCCTTGTTAGAGCTTCACCACACCTGAGCAAAAGCAGACAGTACCACGCCTACTTTACACCTTAGAGTGGTTGTATGACTTGTCCAACTTACAGTAGTTAAGAGGGAACACAAACTCAGGATCTTTAAAAAAAAAAAAACCAGTTTATCCTATTTGTGTCCTTTTTCTGCTTCAGGATCCCACAGTGCACTTAACTGTCAGGTCTCCTTCGTCTCCTCCAGTCTTTATCTTTCATCATCTTGACACTTCTTTGAGGAGTACTTGTCTCTTATTTTGTAGAATGTCCCTCAATTTGGGTTTGCCTGTTTTCTCACGATTATATTGAGGTTATGTATTTTTGTAAGATTACAGCAGAAAGGAGGGTCGGTCCTCAGGCATCGTATCAAGAGGTGCATGAAGTGAATGTCTTATTACTGCTGATGTTAACTTTGATCACTTCATAGTGTCTGCTACATTTCTCCACTGTAACATTATTATTTTCCCCTTTGCAATCAGTATTTTTGTGGGAAGATACTTTCAGACTACATAAATATCCTGTTTCACATCACATTTGCCCACTAATTTAAGCATCCATGAATGATTCTTGCCTGCCACAATTACTGCTGTGTTTACTAAATGGTGATTTTCTATCTCTATTATTCCTTCTACATTTACTAATGGGAATGCTGCTGTAACGATTAGTTGTCCCTTTCTCTTTATTTAGTTATTCACTTATTTATAGCAGAATGGACTTATGGATATTTCTCTTATTCTGTGCTTTAATCCATTACTATTTATTTTCTTGCACAAATTGTCCAATACTTGGTCTCTGCGATCTCCTTCAACTTGGCCTGTGTCCTTTGAACATGACTCCATTTTTTTGTGTTTTTTTTTCAAGACAGGGTCTTGCTTTGTTGCCCAGGCCAGAGTGCAGTGGTGCAAACATAGCTCACTGTAGCCTTGATCTCCTGGGCTCAGGGGATCCTACTGCCTACTCCCTACTGCCTCAGCCTCCCGAGTAGCTGGGACTACAGGCGCCTGCCACCACACCCGGCTAATTTTTTGTATTTTTAGTACAGAGGGGGTTGCACCATGTTAGCCAGGATGGTCTTGATCTCCTGACCTCATGATCCACCCACCTCGGCCTCCTAAAGTTCTGGGATTACAGGTGTGAGCCACTGCGCCCAGCCTAGCTAATTTTTTTTGTTGTTAATTTTTTGTAGCGATGGGGTCTCACTTTGGTGCCCAGGCTGGTCTCGAACTCCTGGGCTCAACTGATCTGCTGCCTCAGCCTCCTGTGGGATATGATGAGGTTTCTCTTCAAATAGCCTGATCAATCCTTTATTCTTTAATTCGTAGTACCTCCCCCACTACCTTTTTTCCTTTTTCTCTGTTTTTCCTTTCTGCCTTTGTTACATGGCCAGACACACCACAGTACCAGGCTTATCAGTACCAGACTTATCAGTACCAGCTCACATTCCCTTCCTTATTTGGAAAGAAGACTAGCTTTCCTTTATTACTATTTATTTATTTTCTTTCGTACTATTTCTTACTATTACTTTCTTACTATTTCTTCTTATTATTATTCCTTTCCTTATTTGGAAAGAAGACTAGCTCTCTAGCTCATTGCAGACACCCCTTCACCTTTTCCCCTCTCTCCCTTATGCGCCCACCTTATCTAAAGTTCAAATGTTTGGCCAACTGGGCTAACTGTGCGACCAGACCCTGGCCAATGGGAAAAGGGTACGGGGGCAGGACTTGCGTCAGGAATAAAGGCTCTTGTGCCCCTTTGTTCAGGTGTGCTCTCATGGCGACTGGCCAAGGAGAAGCACCCTCTGCGTAGAAGTAAAATTGCTTTGCTAAGAATCCTTTGTTTGAACGTTCATTTTCCTTAGGATTTTGAGCGTTATTCCCAACACTTCCAAAGTACTGGGATTAAAGGCGTGGGCGACTGTACCCAGTTTCCCTTCACCTTTGTTGCCTGTCTTGTATCATGAGAGGGGCTGGGCTCATGCCTGTAATCCCAGCACTTTGGGAGGTGGAGGCAGTAGGATCGCTTGGGCCCAGGAGTTTAAGATCTGCCTGGGCAACATGGTGAGGCTCCATCTCAAAAATAAATAAATAAAATAAAAGATGTTCTGGGCTCATCTTGTACTTTCCCTGGCCCAGTCCTGTAATCAACCATTCTCAGTGGAATCCTGGCTCCTATTATGGAATAACAGTATGCAGAAGCCAAACTCTAGGCACTACTTGCACTCATTTCTATTACAATATTACTGCCTTTGGCCCTCTCACTGGAGAAAAGTAGGACACATGGCCGGGCGCGGTGGCTCAAGCCTGTAATCCCAGCACTTTGGGAGGCCGAGACGGGCGGATCACGAGGTCAGGAGATCGAGACCATCCTGGCTAATATGGTGAAACCCCATCTCTACTAAAAATACAAAAAACTAGCCGGGCGAGGTTGTGGGCGCCTGTAGTCCCAGCTACTCGGGAGGCTGAGGCAGGAGAATGGCGTAAACCCGGGAGGCGGAGATTGCAGTGAGCTGAGATCCGGCCACTGCACTCCAGCCTGGGCGACAAAGCGAGACTCCGTCTCAAAAAAAAAAAAAAAAAAAAAAAAAGAAAAGTAGGACACATATGTATGTCTACAATTAATCTTCGAACAACAAGATTTGAATTATGTAGGTCCACTTATATGCTAATTTTTTTCAATAAATATACTGGAATTTTTTCTTTGTTCCTTTTGAGACAAAAGTCTCACTCTGTCTCCCAGGCTGGAGTGCAGTGGCACGATCACAGCTTACTGCAGCCTCAAACTCCTGGGCTCAAGCAATCCGGCTGCCTCAGCCTCCTGAGTAGCTAGGACAACAGGTATGCTCTACCATATCTGGCTAATTTTTTTTTAAAGCTAGGTATGTCATGAATGCATAAAATATATGTAGATCCTAGTCTATTGTATCATTTACTACCATAAAATATATATGTCTATTTTTTTTGAGACGTAGTCTCTCTCTGTTGCCCAGGCTGGAGTGCAGTGGCACTATCTTGGCTCACTGCAAGCTCTGCCTCCTGGATTCACGCTATTCTCCTGCCTCAGCCTCCCAATTAGCTGGGACTATAGGTGCCCGCCACCACGCCCAGCTAATTTTTTGTATTTTTAGTAGAGACGGGGTTTCACCGTGTTAGCCAGGATGGTCTTGATCTCCTGACCTCGTGATCCGCCCACCTTGGCCTCCCAAAGTGCTGGGATTACAGGCATGAGCCACTGCACCCGGCCAAATATATATGTCTATTATAAAGTTAAAACTTATCAAAATTTGATGCAGGCTGGATGTGATGGTTCACACTTATAACCCCACCACTTTGAGAGGCTGAGGCAGGAGGATTGCTTGATGTCAGGAGCTCCAGACCAGCTTAGGGAACATGGCAAGACCCCATCTCTACGAAAAATAAAAAATTAGCTGAGCGCAGTGGGGTGCACCTATAGTCCTAGCTGTTCCGGAGGCTGAGGTGGGAGGACTGCTTGAGCCTAGGAGGTTGAGGCTGCAGTAAGCTGTGATCATACCACTGTACTCCAGGATGGGTGACAGAGTGAGACCCTGTCTCAAAAAAAACCCAAAAAAACCCACACACAAACACAGATAGTACATGGCATCATTCACAGCCCAAGAGAAATGGAAACAAATATAAAGATGCAATATTATTTGTTTTTGTTTTTTTGAGACAGGTTCTTGCTCTGTCACCAAGGCTAGAGTGCAGTGACAAAATCTCACACTCTCTTACCTACTAAAGGCACTGCTCCAATGACTGTTCCCTCTTCCTTCTGCATCATCAGCTTTCCCCTCTCTGATCATTCCTACTCAACATACACACATGTAATGCTGCCCATCTTAAAAGAAATACATTATATAAATTCATCATCTCTAATCTCTGTCATTCCATTTTCTTAAAAACCTATTCCAAGCAGGCTTTTGCCCCTACTATCTTCTGAAACAGCTTTGTCAAGGTTACCAGTGACTATGACATCAATAAATCCAGTAGTTAATCTGCAGTTGACCTCTCCTTTGTTTTTGAAAGACTCTCTTTATTTAGCATCCATTTAGCTCCTTCATTCACTTTCTGCCCCAATGACTGCTCCTTAATTTCTTCTACTGGTTCTTCTTCATCCTCCTAGCCTCTAAATGCTGGACTATCTCAGGTCTTGGTCTTCAAACTGCTTCTCTTCTCCATCTACATTCACTCCAATCTCATGGCTTTAAGTGCTGTCTACATGCAGAGTATTAAATCCTAAATGTGTATCTTTAGCTGACAACCTCTCCCTTGAACTCCACACTCACATAACCAACAATCTAAACCTCTCCCTCCCATATGCTACCCCATCTCAGTAAATGGCAACTTCATTCTTCTAGTTGCTCAAGTCAAAAAGCCTTGTAAGGCCGGGCATGGTGGCCCATGCCTGTAATCCTAGCATTTTGGGAGGCCAAGGCAGGCAGAGCACTTGAGGCCAGAAGTTCAAGACCAGCCTGGACAACATGGCAAAACCCCATCTCTACTAAAAATACAAAAATTAGCCAGGTGTGGTGGTGCACACCTGTAATCCTAGATACTCAAGTGGCTGAGGCATGAGAATTGCTTGAACCTGGGAGGCAGAGGTTGCAGTGAGCCAAGATCACGCCACTGCACGCCAACCTGGATGACAGAGCCAACAGAGCAAGACTGTCAAAAAAAAAAAAAAAAAAAAAAAAAAAAGCCTTGTAATCATTCTCATCTCAGATTCCTTTACTAACCCTATAAATCCAATCCAATTCATCAGCATTCCTGTTAGCTCTACTTTGAAAATATATCCGAATCATGTTATCACCACTTCCCCTGCTATCCCTCCAGTCCAGTCTACTTGGTATTACCATATTAGCCACTTAACTAGTCTCCCTGCTTCTCTCCTTGCCTCTTATAGTCTCTGCTCAACACAGTAGTCAGTGAATCTTTTAAAATGTCAGACCATGTCACTCCCATGCTCAAAACTCAATGGCTTTCAAGTTCATTCACACTGAAGTTCAAGTTTTTGCCATGATCTACGAGGCTCTAGAGATCAGTGCTTCTCAAACTAATAATTGCATCCAAATTGCCTGAGGGATCTTCTTAAAATACAGATTTCCTGGCTGGGCGCAGTGGCTCAAGC
This sequence comes from Macaca fascicularis, assembly GCF_037993035.2. Classification (NCBI taxonomy): domain Eukaryota; kingdom Metazoa; phylum Chordata; class Mammalia; order Primates; family Cercopithecidae; genus Macaca; species Macaca fascicularis. The sequence continues at coordinate 7,423,324 of NC_088385.1, read as the reverse complement.
CTGTAATCCCAGCACTTTGGGAGGCCGAGACGGGCGGATCACGAGGTCAGGAGATCGAGACCATCCTGGCTAACACGGTGAAACCCCATCTCTACTAAAAAATACAAAAAACTAGCCGGGCGAGGTGGCGGGCGCCTGTAGTCCCAGCTACTTGGGAGGCTGAGGCAGGAGAATGGCGTAAACCCGGGAGGCGGAGCTTGCAGCGAGCTGAGATACGGCCACTGCACTCCAGCCTGGGCGACAGAGCGAGACTCCGTCTCAAAAAAAAAACAAAAACAAACAAACAAACAAAAAAAACCAGATTTCCTGATTTAGCAGCTTTGACATCCTGGGTCTTGACATCCTGCATTTCTAATAAGATCCCAGATCAGGAGATCATGATATTAACACTGCTGATCTGAGGACCACATTTTGAGGAGCAAGATTCTACAATAATCTGTACCACTTCCTACCTAATCTCTTTTTCCTGGCTTACTCCAACTCTATTGGCATTTGCCCACCTCCAGGCCTTTGCATAGGCTTTTCTGTTTGCTTGGAATGCCCTTCCCTGACAATCTGCATAGTTCATTTCCTTACTTTAAGGTCTCTGCTCAAACGTGACATAACAGCAAGGCTTCTCTGATGATCCAACATGAAATGGATGAAATGGCAGGCCCTACTATCTTTCTTCTTTATATTATTTATTTTTAAGCTTTGTATAATTAATTTTAGAGACTATGTTGCCCAGGCTGGTCTCGAACTCCTGGCCTTAACAATCCTCCTGCCTCTGCCTCCCAAGTGGCTGGGATTACAGGGATGAGTGACCATTTGCAGTACACTTCTTTTTTTCTTTTTTGAAACAGGGTCTAGCTCTGTGGCCCAGGTTGCAGTGCAGTGGCATGATCATGGCTCACTGCAGCCTCTGCCTCCTGGGCTCAAGCAATTCTCCCACCTCAGCCTCCCAGGTAGCTGGAACTACAGGTATGCACCACCACGCCTGGCTAACTTTTTTGTAATTTTGGTAGAGATGGGGTTTCACCATGTTGGCCAGGCTGGTCTCAAACCCCTGAGCGTGAGCAATCCAACTGCCTTGGCTTCCCAAAGTGCTAGGATTACAGGTGTGAGCCACTGCGCCTGGCCACACTGTCTTCTTTATTTTTCTCTTTGGCTCTTACAACCATCTGACATACAGTGGTCCTTACCAATCTGTGTTCTCACTTTCTGAGGTTTCAGTTACCCGTGGTCCGTCTCAAGTCTGAAAATATTAAGTGAAATATTCCAGAAATAGGCTGGGCGCCGTAGCTCACACCTGTAATCCCAGAACTTTGGGAGGCCGAGGTGGGCAGATCACATGAGGTCAGGAGTTCGAGACCAGCCTGGCCAACATGGTGAAACCCTGGCTCTACTAGAAAATAAAAAAAAAAATTAGCTGGATATGGTGGTGGGCACCCGTAATTCCAGCCACTTGGGAGGCTGAGACAGGAGAACTGCTTGAACCCGGGAGATGGAGGTTGCAGTGAGCCGATATCTTGCCACTGAACTCCAACCTGGGCAACAGAGCAAAACTCCGTCTCCAGAACAGAAAATAAAAAACCAAAAAATTAGCCAGGCATGGTGGCACTCGCCTGTAGTCCCAGCTACTTGGGAAGCTGAGGCAGGAGAATTGCTTGAGCCCAGGAGGTGGAGGTTGCAGTGAGCTGAGACTGAGCCACTGCACTCCAGCCTGGGCAACAATGCGAGACTCTTATCTTAAAAAAAAAAAAAAAGAAAGAAAGAAACATTCCAGAGATAAACAATTCATAAATTATAGGTTGTGTGCCATTCTCAGTAGCATAAAATCTGGTGCTGCCCTGCCGCCTCCTGCCTGGGATGTGAATCATCCCTTTGTCCAGCATATCCACACTGTATATGCAACCCTACTCACCCGTTAGTAGAACCACCTTGGTTATCATATCAACTGTTGCAGGGCTTCTGTTCAAGGAACCTTTATTTTACTTAATAATGGCCCCAAAGTGCAAGGGTAGTGATGCTGGCATAGTTATAATTGCTCTACTTTATTAATATTGTTGTTAAACAGGCCAGGCGCGGTGGCTCACGCCTGTAATCTCAGCACTTTGCGAGGCCGAGGCAGGCAGATCGCAAGGTCAGGGGATTGAAACCATCCTGACCAACATGGTGAAACCTGTCTCTGCTAAAATACAAAAAATTAGCTGGATGTGGTGGCATGTGCCTGTAGTTCCAGCTACTCGGGAGGCTGAGGCAGGGGAATCTCTTGAACCTGGGAGGCGGAGGTTGCAGTGAGCTGAGATTGCAACACTGCACTCCAGACTGGGTGACAGAGCGAGACTCTGTCTCAAAAAAAAAAAAAAAAAAAAAAAAGTGACAAGAACAAGATCATGTCCTTTGCAGGGACATGGATGGATCTGGTACTCCATCCATTATCCTCAGCAAACTAATGCAAGAACAGAAAACCAAACACTGCATGTTCTTACTTACAAGTGGGAGGTGAACAATGAGATCACATGGACACAGGGAGGGGAACAACACAATGGAGCCTGTTAGGGGGTGGAATAGCAGGAGGGGGAGCATAAGAAAAAATAGCTAATACATGCTGGGCTTAATATGCAGGTGATGGGTTGACAGGTGCAGCAAACCACCACGGCACATGTATACCTATGTAACAAACTTGCACATCCTGTACATGTACTCTGGAACTTAAAAAAAAGGTGACCATTTTTAAAAAGGATGCATCATTATAATAACTGAAGAGCAATTTGTCATAGTATGCAGCATGTTCAATTGGTGACACATATATCCACATGATATGGACAGAACAGTAAACCTGTGGACACTGTTGGTTTGCCATCCATTAGCCAACCACCACACTCTGCCTTCTTCCTTGCTTACCAAATGGTTGATATGCTCAAGTTTAGGGAGGCTCCTAGGTAATAATCTTGATCAGTTTAACCAGTCTGGGTAATTCTATTTCTCTTACCTGTACAGTCCTGTGCCCTGTAACATTTTGGTAAACAATAGATCACATATGCGACAGTGGTGCCATAAAAATATAATACAGCTGAAAAATTCCCATCGTCTAGTGACTTCTTGATGACCTTGACCCTGTGTAGGCCTAGGCTAATGTGTGTGTGTTTTAGTTTTTAACAAAAGAGGCTGGCCGGGCATGGTGGCTCATGCCTACAATGCCAGCACTTTGGTACATGTCTGTGGTCCCAGCTACTTGGGAGGCTGAGGTGGGAGGACTGCTTGAGCCTGGGAGGTTGAGGCTGCAGTGAGCTGTGATCAGGCCACTGCACTCCAGCCTGCAGTCCCAGCACTTTGGGAGGCTGAGGCGGGAAGATTCATTGAGCCCAGGAGTTCGAGACTAGCCTGGGCAACATAGGGAAACACCGTTTCTACAAAAAATAAAAAATGTAGCCAGGTATGGTGGTGCATGTCTGTGATCCCAGCTGCTTGGGAGGCTGAGGTGGGAGGATTGCTTGAGTCTGGGAAGTTGAGGCTGCAGTGAGCCGTGATCATGCCACTGCACTCCAGCCTGGGCAAGAGAGTCTTAAGTACCTTGTCTTTCAAAATAAAATAAAGAATAAAAAATACAAGATAGAAAATTCCTTTTTCCACTTCTGGACATTAGAGCAAGAAGCTGCCATCTAGCCTGGTGCAGTGGCTCATGCCTGTAATCCCAACACTTTGGGAGGCTGAGGTGGATGGGTCATTTGAGGTCAGGAGTTCAAGACCAGCCTGGCCAACATGGTGAAATCCCGTCTCTACTAAAAATACAGAAATTAGCTAGGCAGTAGTGGCGTGCTCCTGTAATCCTAGCTACTTGGGAGGCTGAAGCAGGAGAATCGCTTAAGCCTGGGGAGGCGGAGGTTGCGGTGAGCTGAGATCACCCCACTGCACTCCAGTCTGGGCAACAGAGTGAGACCCTGTCTCAAAAAAAAAGAAAAAGAAAAAGAAGTTGCCATCTAGCAACCGTGAAAGAAAGGCCAAGAGGAGACAAGCTGGGGCCATATTGTCAAGCTGCTGCATTAACCAACCGTTCTTCTTGTAGGTGATAACAAATGAAGTAGGTTATAATCTCTATATTTACAGATGAGGAAACCAAGGCATTGAGAGAATTAAGTAACTTGTCCAAGGTCAGAGTAGTAGAACCAGGATTCAAATCCAGGCAGCCTGGCTCTAGTCTTTAATCTCTATACCTCTCCAAAGCAACCTAGCTGCTATAAGACCGCTTCCAACAAGCACAAGGACATTATGAAGTCTTTCTGGTAATGCAAAAGGTGCTTTTGATCATTTACAGGTTTCAGTAGGTGACTGCACTGTACATATATTGCATGGTGTTGCAATGGTACATATATATTATGGGTTTTTTTCCCCCATAATTGTACATCTTGGAAGGAAGATATCTAGACTCTAAAAAGGTATTACCAAAAACTGGTCAGGTTAAGTCCCAGACATTCTGAAAAAGCGATCCCTTCCTATAACTCTTAAATCCACCAGGACTTAATTTGGACACACGGTAAGGGGTAAAGATGGAAAATAACTTTTCCCCAAAGAGTAATCACATACGCCAAGACTGTTTTTGACTAATCTAGAAAAGGCAGTTAATGAATGTATTCTTTGTGTCATGCATCCCATGCAATGTTAGGATAAAACAGCAAAATAGGAAAGACGTATTTCTTGCTCTTATGATGCTTCCAGGTGCAGTGAAACAGAAATGACAATGTAGCAATTCCATGTGGGATGGTCCTTTGAAAGAGCTAAGTACAGTGACAGCTATGGAGTCTTACCTCTAAGCTGTGGTGGAAGATGTTTGATGGACAGTACCTCTTGCACAACATACTGATTCACCCCTCCACTTTTCAACAACTCCTCTGGGGATAATGGCAGATGGAACTCATACATTTGGGGAGCCATTCTTCTCCTACAGGCTCACAGGGCTAGAAACCAAACAGTGAAAAGGTCAGGGTCTATATTCAAGACCTGTCTTCGTATCTGGTTCTATTACTTTCCCATCCCCAACATATATAATGGTTTTTAGTTTTATAGCAAGCTAGTAGCATTATCTGGTTCTGTTACTTCCCCATCCCTAACATATATAATGGCTTTTAGTTTTATAGCAAGCTAGTAACATTATCTTACAGGATCTGAGATTGACCCTGGACTAGAAACTAATTCTAGTAGTGACACTGGCACTTGATCGTGTCAGTTAAACCCCTGGACTTTATCTGTAAAAACAGGGTTACTAAACTCTGATTACTTCACAAAGTTGCTCTGATGATCAAACGAATCAAGCAGTATAAAGGTGTTTAAAGAACTATAAAGTGACATATTAATGTGCAAAGTATTATTATTTCCATTTTTATGTGCAAAGCTCCTTAAGTAGAGAATGGTCCGATCTCATCTGAGGCCAGAACAGTGCCCCAGCATGGGCTAGTGGGTTTCCTGCACCAGAATGGTAAGAGCATTAACAATGATGATTTATTTATCCTGTGCCAGGTCTGTTAGGCTATTTGCATGCATCATATCTGATCTAAGTCTCCTAACCTCAATCCCATGAGGTGCATAATAATACAAATGAGTTTACAGAGCGGATATTGCAGTAAGAAAGTTAAGCGATTTGCTTAACATCTTCCGTTGCGGATCTGTCAGACTCACAGTTTCTCCCACATCGCGCCCCAAGGATATATCTACTAGACCTCCCTGCCTATTGTATATTGCCCAATACTGGGTCATACTGACATGTACTCGATTTTTCTACTCTTTTACGACCTGCAACACCACATCTTACCTGGGGATCTCACCCGCGGCTCTGACTCCGGCAGTCAGGCTGAAATGAAAAGGAAAAAACACTCGGGCACAACACGCACCAATTAGCAAGGCAGTTTTCAAGTTGGCGGAGAATCCGGCCAATCCCCGGCAGGCAGAGGCAAAGGGCCGCCTCTGAGTCTGGCAACGCGCGGGCAAAGCCACAAATACCGAGTTCAAATTTCAACGGCTGCCAGGGGGCCAATCGCGACGCTCGCTGGAGCGGCCGGCCAATCACAGCGCCGCCTGGGGACGTGCCAAGGCTCCGCTCCGGCAAGGTACCCCTTTGCCCGGTCGGCGGGGAGGAGGCCGTATTTCTGCCGGCCAGAGATGTCGCGTCCCTGGCTGGGCAGTAGTAGTGCCCTGGAATAGTGAATCATTCAGTCACCCCCAGGAAAGGAGGCCAGTCCACGCTGGGAGTTAGAAGACATCGCCTCTAATCCAGGTTTCTCCATCTCCTCCGCTAAGTGACGTCCAGCAAGTCACTTCACTTTCAGGGCCTCAAATTTCCTTCCCAGTAGTAAAATGGGGGTAATAAAAAAAGCTACAGCGCAAGACTGTTGTGAGGCACAGAGAAAGGGCTTGGTTTTTGGAAGCGGGTTCCAGGTTCTCAACCTTCATTTCCTTCACAGTTGAAGGACGCCAAAAAAAGCAGAAAGGGTGAATTTTCTTGAAATCTCAGTTTTGGGGAATCTTAGCAACCAGTCGCGGACCTCAGCTTGTCCGGCGCTCCAAAACTTCCGGCGGGCGAACCGGAAGCAATGAGGCGGGAAGGGTGGTAGAGGCCCCTTCGGCCGGAACCCGGGGGGCGGGGCTTGTGGCTGTAGTTGATGGGGCGTAGGTGGGCCCTGCGCCCACAGCTACCTGGGTAAGGCCCAAGATGGCTGCCCTCGTGTGAAGTCGGCGGGGACGGTTCCTGTCGTCATCTTGAGGGCCACGTCTGGCCCTCACTCCTGGACTTATTTGGTGTGTTGTTGAAGCGGGGAGACTAGAGAAATGGCAGGGAGCCTCTTATCTGGGGCAGGCAGGCGCCTGTGGAACTGGGTGCCTCTGGCGTGCAGAAGCTTCTCTCTTGGTAAGTGGCTGCTGTAGACATCCGGATAACTGCTTCGTAGTATAATAGGCGGCTCAGACTAATTCCCTCCCTTCCCCATCCCTAGGTGTGCCGAGATTGATCGGTATAAGGCTCACTCTCCCGCCCCCCAAAGTGGTTGATCGTTGGAACGAGAAGAGGGCCATGTTCGGAGTGTATGACAACATCGGGATCCTGGGTACGACTTGACCTTCGACGTGGTACACAATTTCAGAATAGCAATTACTCTGTAATGACTATCTTTTTCTCCTGTGTAGAGAGTGGTACTGTGCTCAATAGTAAGAGCAAACACTTATGTAGCTGTTTACATTGTGTTTGTCACTGTTCTGAGTACCCTCATATAATTTTTACTTCATAAGTAAAAGTTAACAATTTTTCCAAAGTTAATAAATGATAGTATAAGAATTTTAACCCCAAGCAATCTGGCTCCAGAATCTCTGCTATTGTTCTGTACTGTGATGTGTCTTGTCTATAGGTGCTGCTAAGCAAGATGCAACTGTGGGTTGAAAGCTTAGCTGGTGTAGGATGGGTTCTCTTGTCTTGGATCTAATGTGTTCTCTCACATTACACAGGAAACTTTGAAAAGCACCCCAAAGAACTGATCAGGGGGCCCATATGGCTTCGAGGTTGGAAAGGGAATGAATTGCAACGTTGTATCCGAAAGAAGAAAATGGTTGGAAGTAGAATGTTCGCTGATGACCTGCACAACCTTCATAAACGCATCCGCTATCTCTACAAACACTTTAACCGACGTGGGAGGTTTCGGTAGAAGAGAAAGCTGAGAACTTCGGAAAAGGCTCATCTGTCACCCTGGAGAAGGGAAACTGTACTCTTCCCTGTGAGGAAACAGCTTTGTATTTTCTCTGTAATAAAATGGGGCTTCTTTGGAATTTGATAGCCACATGCTTCTGTTTTCCTCTAGATGCTGCCTCTACTTACTCATGTAGACTGTGAAGTCTTTTTTTTTTTTTTTTTTTTTTTTTGAGACAGAGTCTCGTTCTTTTGCCCAGGCTGGAGTGCAGTGGCGCGGTCTTGGCTCACTTCAAGCTCCGCCTCCCGGATTCACGCCATTCTCCTGCCTCAGCCTCCTGAGTAGCTGGGACTACAGGTGCCCGCCACCACGCCCAGCTAAATTTTTGTATTTTTAGTAGAGACGGGGTTTCACCCTGTTAGCCAGGATGATCTCGATCTCCTGACCTCATGATCCGCCCACCTCGGCCTCCCAAAATGCTGGGATTACAGGAGTGAGCCCACGTGCTTGCCGACTGTGAAGTCTTGACTCCTCCTAGATCTTAGGATCTTAGGTTTGGGCTTCACACCACTTGCCTTTTACAGTCTAGCTATACCTAATGCCTTTAAAAAAAGAAAAGTTGATGAGAATGTTACTGGCAGTTTTTGACATAATGCTGTTAATAGTGTTTCTAAGGAGCCTTCCACACTGAAATGAAATATAAGAGAAAAATGGAGTCATACTTCTGTAGTACTCTAATAAAATATTTTATTAGGCATATTCTTTGAGTAGGAACTATAGGAAAAACAAAAGTGTGAGGTGTCCTTTCCATTTAAATATGAAACATTAAGTACCATATGAGTGGTAGAGATGGGGGATACTAAGCCTGACTGGTCATCAGAGTTGTCTGGATGTTTTAACATTTCAAAAGCCTAGTCTCAACCCCTAAAGATTGATCAGTAGAGCTGAATTGAGTCTAGGGCATCTATGTGTTTTGTTCTTTTTAAATAATAATTTTAAAAAATTACAGCTGGGTATAATGGTGCCCACATGTAATCCTAGCATTTTGGGAGGCTGAGGTAGGAGGATTGCTTGGAGCCAGGAATTTGAGACTGGTCTGAGCAACATGGTGAAACCCCGTCTCTACTAAAAAAAAAAGTGGCCAGGTGCGGTAGCTCACACCTGTAATCCCAGTACCTTGGGAGGCAGAGGCAGGCGGATCATGAGATCAGGAGATCAAGACTATCCTGGCTAACATGGTGAAACCCTGTCTCTACTAAAAATACAAAAACAAACAAAAAAATTAGCCGGGCGTGGTGGCGGGCGCCTGTAATCCTAGCTACTCCGGTGGCCAAGGCAGGAGAATCACTTGAACCCGGGAGGCGGAGCTTGCAGTGAGCCGAGATAAGTGCCACTGCACACCAGCCTGAGCGACAGAGCAAGACTCCGTCTCAAAAAAAAGAGAAAAAGAAAAAAAATTAGCTGGGCATGGTTCTGCATGTCTGTGGTCCCAGCTACTCAAGAGGCTGAGGTGGGAGGATCACCTGAGCCCAGGAGTTTGAGGCTGCAGTGAGCTGAGATCGTGCCACTGCATTCCAGCCTGAGCAACTGGGGTGAGACTCTGTCTCAAAAAAAAAAAAAAAAAAAAAAAAAAGTGAAGTTAGGGCTGGGTGCAGTGGCTCACACCTGTAATCCCAACACTTTGAGAGGCGAAGGCATGAGGATTGCTTGAAGCCAGGCGTTCAAGACCAGGCTGGGCAACATAGCAAGACCCCATCTCTATGTTTAAAAAAACAAAAATTCTATAAAAATGATGTTAGATTAATAAATACTTGTTGTGGGGCAGTTGGTGCACACTTATAATCCCAGCTACTCTGCAGGCTGAGGTGGGAGGATCCCTTGAAACCAGGAGTTGGAGGCCGGCCTTAGGAACATAGGAAGACTCCATCTTTAATAAAAATAAAGAGTACTTGTTAAATTACAGGTGGGTTTTGGATAAATGGATTGATGGGTATATATGAAAATATGATCCTGGGTCTTAGGGAAATGTTTTGGAGAGTCAGTTTTCAGAGGGGTGGCTGGAAGGAGCTATGCATGAGAATGGAGAGGTTGATGTGAAATGTTAATGACTGTGATACTTTACATGATTTGGTGGTACTAGAGTGGAGAAAATAAAATATTTGGGACTGTGCTAAGTGCAAGGTGCCCTGAAGAAGATATCTACATATCTTGGTAGAGTATCTGATTGTTAGGGAAGAGAAAATTAATAGGTCAACAGGCATTTATAGAATATTTCCTGGTTCACACATACAAAAGGTTTTGTATTCAAGGACAGAACAATCTTGTTTGTGGTATGAAACAGTATATAAGGTTTTTTTTTTTTTTTTTTTTTTTTTTTTTTGAGACGGAGTCTCGCTCTGTCACCCAGGCTAGAGTGCAGTGGCCGGATCTCAGCTCACTGCAAGCTCCGCCTCCCGGGTTCACGCCATTCTCCTGCCTCAGCCTCCCGAGTAGCTGGGACTACAGGCGCCGGCCACCTCGCCCGGCTAAGTTTTTGTATTTTTAGTAGAGACGGGGTTTCACTGTGTTAGCCAGGATGGTCTCGATCTCCTGACCTCGTGATCCGCCCGTCTCGGCCTCCCAAAGTGTTGGGATTACAGGCTTGAGCCACCGCGCCCAGCCTAACGTTTTCTTTCAATAAATACTGAATTACTATGTGCAAGAATATTTGGAGGAACAAAAATCACCAAGGTAGAGTTGGTTCTTACCTCTAAGTAGTCTTCATTCTACTTAAAAGATGTCTGGTGGCTCACACCTGTAATCCCAGCATTTTGGAAGTCCTAAGTGGGCGGATCACAAGGTGAGGAGATTGAGACCCTCCTGGCCAACATGGTGAAACGCTGTCTGTACTAAAAATACAAAAAAATTAGCCAGGTATGGTGGTGTGTGCCTGTAATCCTAGCTACTCGGGAGGCTGAGGCAGGAGAATTGCTTGAATCCAGGAGATGAGAGAGGTTGCAGTGAGCTGAGATTGCACCATGCACTCCAGCCTGGGTGACAGAGGGAGATTCTGTCTTTAAAAAAAAAAAAAAAAAAAAGTCTGAAGGATGTAAAGTTACAAGATGGTAGACCAATGTGATACTCTGCAGAACAGAATTAACATAGCCCTGATTAAAGACCATGACTGTATACTGTTGTTCATCCCCTCCATGGTGGACTGCTTCTGACCATCCTCTTGATGCTTTAGGAGAGAATGTTGGCTGGGCATGGTGGCTCAGACCTGTAATCCCAGCACTTTGGGAGGCCAAGGTGGGTGGAACACCTGAGGTCAGGAGTTCGAGACTAGCCTGACTAACATGAAGAAACCCCATCTACTAAAAATACAAAATTAGCTGGGCGTGGTGGCGCATGCCTGTAATCCCAGCTACTCATGAGGCTGAGGCAGGATAATCACTTGAACCTGGGAGGCGGAGGTTGCAGTGAGCCAAGATCGCGCCATTGCACTCCAGCCTGGGCAACAAGAGTGAAACTCTTGTCTCAAAGGAAAAAAACAAAAAAGAAAAGAATGTTCACCAGGTGCAGTGACTCACGCCTGTAATTCCACTTTGGGAGGCTGAGGCAAGAGGATCAGTTGAGCCCAGGAATTTGAGATCAGCCTGGGCAACATGGTGAAATGCTGTCTCTTAAAAAAAAAAAAAAAAAAAAAATTAGCCGGTGGTTGGTGGCATGTGCCTGTAATCCCAGCTACTGCGCAGGCTGGGCGGAAGGATTGCTTGAGCCTGGAGAGGTGAGACTAAAGTGAGCCGAGCTTGTGACACTGCACTTCAGCCTAGGCAACAAAGCGAGACCCTGTCTCAAAAGAAAAAAAAGAAAGAAAAACAATGTATTTGCTAAATCAGTGGTCACAAACCACAAATGTGAGGCTATGTTAATCTGCTCCAATAAAGATATCCCATCCAACAGACAGTTAGCACTGGGATTCTCACTTGGTTAAATTGGCAGCAGCTTCATCTCATTTATGCAGGGGCAAGACTGGAAAAAAGAAAAAAAGAAGAGATGTGTATGTAAACAAAATGTGAATTTAAATATGATGATGAAAGTGAGTCCCATGAGAGTGGTGTGTGTTTGTTTGTTTTTTTGGGTTTTTTTTTTTTTTTTTGGTTTTTGTTTTGTTTTGTTTTTTGCTGAGGGGATGATCAGAAAAGGTATCTGTTGAAAAGATGGTATTAGAATGAGGTCTTGAGGCCAGGAGCAGTGGCTCATGCTTGTAATCCCAGCACTTTGGGAGGCCACGGCGAGCAGATCACTTGAGGTCAGGAGTTCGAGACCAGCCTGGCCAACATGGTGAAACCCCAGTCTCTGTTAAAAAAAATACAAAAAACAAATTAGCTGGGCATGATGGCACGTGTCTGTAATTCCAGCTGCTCAGGAGGCTGAGGTGGGAGGATGGCTTGAGCCCAGCAGGTGGAGGTGGCAGTGAGCTGAGATCATGTCACCACATTCTAGCCTGGGCAACATAGCAAGATCCTGCCTTAAAAAAAAAAAAAAAAAAGGAAAAAAGAATTCACCCAGTGCAGGAGGCAGATGAAGAAGCATAGTTATGAAACCCAGTATGTCGTGACATTCAAAGTTTGTTAACATCTACGTGTATAGGTGTGGAGAGGAAGAAACACCTATCTTTTCCTGAGGAAGCAGGAATGGGGAGGAGAACGGCTTTAGAGAAGAGGTGGCCACTGAGTTGTCTCAAAGGAGTGGAGGCTAACAGGCTTTCCAGGCAGTTGAAGCAGAAATAAAGGCCCAGAGGCAAGAAACAGTATGGTGTGCATGAGAAAGCTATGAGTGGTATTTACTGGTGGAGCTACTGCTTGTGGCAAAAGACAGGAAAAGAGATGGGAGGCAAGAGTCAGATCCTGAAGAGTGTAATGAATATTAAAATTTAGCCTCTAGTGAAATGGTGTACCCACTTTGGAAAAGTGGCAGTTCCACAAAAAGTTAAGCGTAGACAAGTCATGAGTTCGAGACCAGCCTGGCCAACATGGTGAAAGCCCATCTCTCCTAAAAATACAAAAATTAGCTGGGCATGGTGGTGGATGCCTGTAATCCCAATTACTTGGGAGGCTGAGGCAGGAGAATCGCTTGAACCCAGGAAGCGGAGGTTGCAGTGAGCCAAGACTGCACCATTGCACACCAGCCTGGGTGACAAGAGTGAGACTCTGTCTCAAAAACAACAAAACAACAACAACAACAAAAAGAAACCAAAAATTAGCCGGGCATGGTGGCAGGCACCTGTAATCCCAGCTTCTCAGGAGGCTGAGGTAGGAGAATCGCTTGAAGCTGGAAGGCGGAGGTTGCAGTGAGCTGAGATCACACCACTGCACTCCAGCCTGGGCAATAGAGGGAGATTCAGTCTCGGAAAAAAGAAAGAAAAAGAAAAAAAAGAAAAGAAAAGAAAAGAAAAAGCATCCTCTTCTTGTTCTTGATCTTAAATGGAATACATGTCTATTAAATATTTGTTATGAATCTCTAGTAGATAACTTTTACCAAGTTAAGGATATTTCCTTCTGTTCCAAGTTTAACATTCTGTTTTGTTTCAATTATAGAGTTGAGTTTTTAAAAATTCCTTTTACAATATCAAATGAGATAATCAAAAAGAGCTAAAACCTCATCTTTTATAACAAGAATCTAATTGATTTCTATAAAACTGATAAAGTGGCCAGGTTCAGTGGCTCCAGCCTGTAATCCCAGCACTTTGGGAGGCTGAGGCAGGTGGATCGCCCAAGGTCAGGAGTTCAAGACCAACCTGGCCAACATGGCAAAATCCCATCTCTGCTAAAAAATACAAAAATTAGCCGGGCATGGTGGCACACGCATATAATCCCAGCTACTTGGGAGGGTGAGGCAGGAGAATCACTTGAACCCAGGAGGCAGAGGTTATAGTGAACTGAGATTGTGCTACCCTACTCCAGCCTAGGCGATAGAGCAAGACTCCATCTCAAAAATAAATAAATAAATAAATAAATAAAATTGATAAAGTGGTTGGGCACGGTGGCTCACACCTGTAATCCCAGTACTTTGGGAGACTGAGGCGGGCAGATCACTTGAGCCCAGGAGTTTGAGACCAGCCTGGGCAATGTGGCAAAACACTGGCTCTACAAAAAATACAAAAATTAGTCTAGTGTGGTGGGATGCGCCTGTAGTCCCAACTACTTGAGAGACTGAACTGTGGCTGGGCGCGGTGGCTCACGCCTGTAATCCCAGCACTTTGGGAGTCCGAGGCGGGTGGATCATGAGGTCAGGAATTTGAGACCAGACTGGCCAACATGGTGAAACCTTGTCTCTACTAAAAATACAAAAAAATTAGCCAGGCGTGGTGGTGGGTGCCTGTAGTCCCAGCTACTTGGGAGGCTGAGGCAGGAGAATCGCTTGAACCAGGGAGGCAGAGGCTGCAGTGAACCAAGATTGCGCCACTGCACTCCAGCTTGGGCAACAGAGCCAGACTCTGTCTCAAAAAAAAAAAAAAAAGAGAAAGAGGCTTAAGTGGGAGGATCACCTGATACCAGAGAGGTTGAGGCTGTTGTGAGCTATGATCGCACCACAGCACTCAAGCCTGAGTGACAGAGTGAGACTCTGTGTAAAAAAAATGCCGGGCCCGGTGGCTCACGCCTGTAATCCCAGCACTTTGGGAGGCCGAGATGGGCAGATCACGAGGTCAGGAGATCGAGACCATCCTGGCTAACACGGTGAAACTCCGTCTCTACTAAAAATACCAAAAAGTATCCGGGCATGGTGGTGGGGGCCTGTAGTCCCAGCTACTCGGAAGGCTGAGGCTGGGGAATAGCATGAACCCAGGAGGCAGAGCTTGCAGTGAGCTGAGATCTCACCGCTGTGCTCCAGCCTGGGCGACAGAGCAAGACTCCGTCTGAATAAAAAAAAAAAAAACAACAACAAAAAAAAAAAAAAAAAAAAAACATCACACTGATAAATCATAATATTATTTCATATTATGATGATAAGTACCAGAAAAAAACAGCTAGGCCGAGCAAGGTGGCTCACACCTGTAATGCCAGCACTTTGGGAGGCTGAGAAGAGAGGATTACTTGAGCCCAGGAGTTTGAAATCAGCCTAGTTGGGCCGGGCGCGGTGGCTCAAGCCTGTAATCCCAGCACTTTGGGAGGCCGAGGCGGGTGGATCACAAGGTCAGGAGATCGAGACCACAGTGAAACCCCGTCTCTACTAAAAATACAAAAAATTAGCCGGGCGCGGTGGCGGGCGCCTGTAGTCCTAGCTACTCAGGAGGCTGAGGCAGGAGAATGGCGTGAACCCAGGAGGCGGAGCTTGCAGTGAGCCGAGATCGCGCCACTGCACTCCAGCCTGGGCAACAGCGTGAGACTCCGTCTCAAAAAAAAAAAAAAAAAAAAAAAAAAAAGAAATCAGCCTAGTCAACATGACCCCCATCTCTACAAACGAACGAAATCTCCAGTCTCCTCAGAGGATGCCTCAAGGACCTTTCTTCCACAGACTTCTGGGAGCTGTACTGTGCTGTCCCTCTTCCCCAGCAACCTTCATAAGTGGCAGTTGTGCCAGCCTTTAGCATGTCATAGGTTTTAGGAACAGGGGAATGGCCTCCAACAAAATCATTTTCAACCAAGTGCAGGTTGTAGACATACTCAGGAACACGCTGGTTCGGTGAAGATTTCCGTTGACCACGGATCTGCGGCCCTTCCTGGAGAGGATCTGCTGCACCTGCTCCTGGATTCGCAGGCTCTTGACTGGCTGCTACGGCCGCTGCTCCCTGCCAGCTTCAGCTTGGCCTTGGAGGGCAGCGCCAGGCTGGAGTTGTCCAGTTGTCCCAGGATCTGCTGGCCCAGGATGGTCCAGATGTAGCCGTACTCAGCTGGGGTGCCGGGGGCTGCCATGGGGCCGGTGGGGAAGACCGAGCGCTCCCTTGCCTCAGGACTCACGCGCGAAGCCACCGCGGAGCTGGGGGCACTCCAGATAGGAAACTTTAAAAGTACAGAAGGCCTGGTGTGGTGGCTCATGCATGTAATCCCAACACTTGGGAGGCTGAGGCAGGCAGCTCACGAGGTCAAGAGATCGAGACCTTCCTGGCCAACATGGTGAAACCCTCTCTCTACTAAAAATACAAAAATTAGCCAGATGTGGTGGTGGGCGCCTGTAGTCTCAGCTACTCGGGAGGCTGAGGCAGGAGAACCAATTGAACTCAGAGGTGGAGGTTGCAGTAAGCCCCGAAATGGTACCACTGCACTCCAGCCTGGCGACAGAGTGAGACTCCATCTCAAAAAACAAACAAAACTTAGTATGGAGTAGAAAAAAAAAAGACTAACATTTAAAACAATATTTATGTAATTAAAAATATATGGGCTGGGCGCGGTGGCTCACGCCTGTAATCCCAGCACTTTGGGAGGCCGAGACGGGCGGATCACGAGGTCAGGAGATCGAGACCATCCTGGCTAGCACAGTGAAACCCCGTCTCTACTAAAAAATACAAAAAAAT
This sequence comes from Macaca fascicularis, assembly GCF_037993035.2. Lineage (NCBI taxonomy): Eukaryota > Metazoa > Chordata > Mammalia > Primates > Cercopithecidae > Macaca > Macaca fascicularis. The sequence goes on along the minus strand of NC_088385.1, from coordinate 7,407,181 downwards.
TAGCCGGGCGAGGTGGCGGGCGCCTGTAGTCCCAGCTACTCGGGAGGCTGAGGCAGGAGAATGGCGTGAACCTGGGAGGCGGAGCTTGCAGTGAGCTGAGATCCGGCCACTGTACTCCAGCCTGGGCGACAGAGCGAAACTCCGTCTCAAAAAAATAAAAAATAAAAATATATGAACAGAAATAATGCACAGGTGGGGAACGGTGGCTCATGCCTGTAATCCCACCACTTTGGGAGGCTGAGGCGGGTGGATCACCAGAGGTCGGGAGTTCAAGACCAGCCTGGTGAACATGGTGAAACCCTGTCTCTAACAAAAATACAAAAATTAACTGGGCTGGTGGCAGCACCTGTAATCCCAGCTACTCGGGAGACAGATGTTGCAGTGAGCCAAGATTGTGCCACCTCACTCCAACTTGGGCGACAGAGCAAGACCCTGTCTCAAAAAAAAAAAAAAAAAAAAAAAAGCAAGCAAGCATGTTTGCCAAACACAAAATGATCAATATCAAATGATTTAGAACATTCTCTATGGCGAGAGAGTGGAATGGGGAAAAAGGGAATATACAAAGGAAACGAGGCAGGATCCTTCCATGGCTAAGTGAAAATGCACGTCAGGAATCAAAGAGTATAATTAACTCCATCTTTTGCACCTGAGGTCTCCTAGAAAAACAATGTTCTGTTTTTTTGTCCTTAGGGACATTCATACTCTAAGAAACACTCATATAAGAAACCACTCCTGCTGGGCACAGTGGCTCACGCCTGTAATCCCAGCACCTTGGGAGGCCGAGGTGGGTGGATTACTTGAGGTCAGGTGTTCAAGACCAGCCTGTCTCTACTAAAAATACAAAACTGAGCCCAGTGTGGTGGTGCATGCCTCTAATCCCAGCTACTCGAGAGGCTGAGACAGGAGAATTGCTTGAACTTGGGAGGCGGAGGTTGCAGTGAGCCAAGATTGCACCACTGCACTCCAACCTGGGCAACAGAGTGAGACTCCATCTCAAATAAATAAATAAGTAAATAAATAAATAAACAAAGAAAGTGCTACAAATTGGGTGGCTTAAACAACAGAAATTTATTGTCTCATAGTTCCAGAGTTAGAAGTCTGGAAATCAAGGTTTCAGCAGGGTGGGTACCTTCTGAGGGCTGTGAGGGAGGATCTGTTCCATGCCTTCTCCTAGTTTGATCTCTACCTTCAAGTTGTCATGGCGTTCTTCTGTGTGTGTGTCTGTCTCCAAATTCCCCCCCACCCCCGCTTTTTTTTTTTGAGGCGGAGTCTCGCTTTCGCTGCCCAGGCTGGAGTGCAGTGGCATAATCTCAGCTCACTGCAACCTCCACCTCCTGGGTTCAAGCAATTCTCCTGCCTCAGCCTCCTGAGTAGCTGGGACTTTAGGTGCCTGCAACCACACCCAGCTAATTTTTGTATTTTTAATGGAGACGGGGTTTCGCCATGTTGGCCAGGCTAGTCTCGAACTCCTGACCTCAGGTGATCTACCCGCCTCAGCCTCCCAAAATGCTGAGATTACAGGCGTGAGCCACTGTGCCTGGCATCACATATTAATTTTTAGAGGACATAATTCAACCCATAACAATAGCCTTCAGTCTTTTTCCAGGACATTCTTATGGTTTTGTTGTTGTTAGTTCTTGAAATTCATGCTTTCTTACAGCTTCTATAGATTCCCCAGGTTTGATTTTGAAAGAGAGAGCCAGTGACCTGTATTAGCTAGTCATCTTGTCGGGAAACTGGATTCACACCCCTACCTAACTCCCCTTTTCTTATACCTCCCATCTTCTATTTCTCTTCATTATAGTTATCTCAAAATTTTGGCTTAAATCAGTAGAAGTAGACAGCGTTTACATCAGTAGGACTTTGTAAATATTGTTTATTACTGAGGCAAATGGTGTACTGTGGCATAACTTACGTTTCTTTCTTTTTTTTTTTTTTTTTGTTGAGGTGGAGTCTCGCTCTGTCGCCCAGGCTGGAGTGCAGTGGCGCGATCTCGGCTCACTGCAAGCTCTGCCTCCCGGGTTCACACTATTCTCCTGCCTCAGCCTCCCGAGTAGCTGGGACTACAGGCGCCCGCCACCACACCCGGCTAATTTTTTTTTTTTGTATTTTGGTAGAGACAGGGTTTCACCGTGTTAGCCAGGATGGTCTCGATCTCCTCACCTCGTGATCCACCCGTCTCAGCCTCCCAAAGTGCTGGGATTACAGGCGTGAGCCACCGCGCCCGGCCATAACTTACATTTCTTATTTTAAACATCTTTATATAGACTGGGTGCCATGGCTCAAGCCTGTAATCCCAGCACTTTGGGAGGCCGAGGCAGGCAGATCACCTGAGCTCAGGAAGGAGTTCGAGACTGGTCAACATGGTGAGACCCTGTCTCTAATAAAAATACAAAAAATTAGTCAGGTATGGTGGCAGGTACCTGTAATCCCAGCTACTCGGGAGCCTAAGGCAGGAGAATTGCTTGAACCCAGGAGGTGGAGGTTACAGTGAGCTGAGATCACACCACTGCACTCCAGCCTGGGCAAGAAGAGTGAAACTCTGTCTAAATAAATAAATAAATAAATAAATATCTTTATGGGTATGTGTGTGTGTGGTTTTTTTTTTTTTTTTGAGGCGGATCTCCCTCTGTCACCCAGGCTGGAGTGCAGTGAGATGTTCTTGTCTCACTGCAACCTCCGCCTCTTAGGTTCGAGAGATTCTCCTGCCTCAGCCTCCTGAGTAGCTGAGACTACAGGTGCCCACCACCATGCCCAGATAATTTTTGTACTTTTAGTAGAGATGGGGTTTCACCATGTTGGCCATGGTTGGCCAGGCTGGTCTTGAACTCCTCACCTCAGGTGATCCACCCTCCTTGGCCTCCCAAAATGCTGGGATTACAGGTGTGAGCCACTGCACCCAGCCAAAAATCTTTATATCTTTATTGCAATATAATTCTCACAACATACCATTCACTGTTTTTTGTTTTTTTTTTAATGTTTTTTTGAGATGGAGTCTCACTCTGCCACCCAGGCTGGAGTGCAGTGGTGTGATCACTGCTCACTGCAGCCTCCAATTCCTGGGCTCAAGTGACCCTCCCACTTTAGCCTCCCGAGTAGCTGGGACCACAGACATGCACCGCCACACCTGGCTAATTATTTTTATTTTTGATAGAGATAGGGTTTCATCATGTTGCCCAGGCTGATCTCGAACTCCTGAGCTTGGGTGATCACCCTTGGCCTCCCAAAGTTCTGGGATTACAGGCTTGAGGCATTGAGCATGGCCTCAATGGTTTTTAGTAATTTCACACCCTCACTGCAATCAATTTTAGAACATTTTCATCATCACCTCAAAGTGAAACCCCACACCCCTCAGCCTTACCCCCAATCCTCCTCTATGGATTTTTACCTATTCTGGATATTTCCTATAAATGGAATCATACAATATATGATCCTTTATGACTTCTTGCACTTAGCATAATGGTTTCAAGGTTCATACCTACGTTGTAGCCTTTTTTTTTTTTTTTGGATAGTGGAGATGGGGTTTCACCATATTGGCCAGGTTCGTCTCAAACTCCTGACCTCAAATGATCCATTCCCCTCGGCCTCCCAAAGTCCTGGGATTACAGGTGTAAGCCACCAAGGCTGGCCTTTTTTGTACTTTTAGTAGAGACAGGGTTTCGCCACATTGGCCAGGCTGGTCTTGAACTCCCAACCTCAAGTGATCCACCCACCTCAGCCTCCCAAAGTGCTAGGATTACAGGTGTAAGCCACCATGCCTGGCCATTTTTAATTTTTTTTTTTTTTTTGTAGAGACCAGGGTCTTGCTGTGTTGTCCAGGCTGGTCTCAAACTTCTGGGTTCAAGTGATCCTCCTGTCTGAGCCTCCCAAAATGCTGAGATTGCAGGCACGAGCCACTGTACCCAGCCTGTTGTAGCACGTATTAGTACATACTTCATTCCTTTTTATTGCTAAATAGTATTCCATTGTATGGATTTAACAGCTTAAATTTATTCTTCTATCAGGTGATGAATATTTGGGTTGTTTTCAGTTTTTTGGTGATTCTAAATAATGCTGTTATGAACATTTTTGTACAAGGTTTTATGTGGGCATGTATTTTCATTTCTCTTGGGTATATAATTAGAAGAGGAATTGCTGGGTCATATGGTAACTCTGTGTTTAACAGTTTAAACAACCGCCAGACTCTTTTCAAAATTAGAAATTCTGGCCAGGCACGATGGCTCATGCCTGTAATCCCAGCACCTTGGGAGGCTGAGGCTGGTAGATCACTTGAGGTCAGGATTTTAAGACCAGCATGGCCAACATGGTGAAAACCCGTCTCTACTAAAAATACAAAAATTAACCTGGCCTGGTAGCAGGCACCTGTAATCCCAGCTACTCAAGAGACTGAGGTAGAATTGCTTGATTGCTTGAACCTGGGAGGCGGAGGTTGCAGTGAGCCAAGAATGTGCCACTGCATTCTAGCCTGGGTGACAGAGTGAGACATTGTCTCGAAAAAAAAAAAAAAAAAAGCCTCCCTTTCATGTATCTAGCTCTATTTGTATTCATATACCCCATCGGATCTGTGAAATACTTGATCATAGGTTAGATGTGATGGCTCATGCCTATAATCTCAGCTCTTTGGGTGGCCAAAGCAGGAGAATAGATTGAGCCCAGGAGTTTGAGACCAGCTTCAGCAATACAAAGAAACCTCGTCTCTATAAAAAAAATTAAAAAATTAGCTGAGCGTGATGGCACACACCTGTAGTCCCAATTACTCGGGAGGCTGAAGTAGGAGAATCACTTGAGCCCAGGAGGCAGACGTTGCGGTGAGCCAATATTGCACCACTGCACTCCAGCCGGCGTGACAAAGAAACACTTTGTCTTAAAAAACAAAAAACAAAACCCCAAAACCCAATCATATTTTTATTATTATTATTTTTGAGATAGAGTCTTGCTCTGTTGCCCAGCCTGGAGTGCAATGGCACAATCTTGGCTCACTGCAACCTCCGTCTCCCGGGTTAAAGTGATTCTCCTGCCTCCTGAGTAGCTGGTACTACCGGTGCCTGCCACCATGCCTGGCTAATTTTTGTATTTTTAGTAGAGACGGAGTTTCACCATATTGGCCAGGCTGGTCTCAAACTCCTGACCTCAGATGATCTGCCAGCCTCAGCCTCCCAAGGTGCTGGGATTACAGGTGTGAGTCTTGTATTTATTGATTGATTAATTTATTTATTTGAGACAGAGTCTCGCTCTGTCGCCCAGGCTGGAGTGCAGTGGTGCGATCTCAGCTCACTGTAAGCTCTGCCTCCCGGGTTCACGCCATTCTCCTGCCTCAGCCTCCAGAGTAGCTGGGACTACAGGCGCCTGCCACCACGGCCCAGCTAATTTTTTGTATTTTTAGTAGAGATGGGGTTTCACCGTGTTAGCCAGGATGGTCTCCATCTCCTGACCTCTTGATCCACCCACCTCGGCCTCCCAAAGTGCTGGGATTACAGGCGTGAGCCACCACACTTGGCCGAGTCTTGTATTTATTTTATAATCAATCTCACACACACCTTTTTTTCTCCCTCTCCCTCACATACCCTGTTTTCTCTTTTTAGACATTGGACTATTAATTAGACATTGGACTGTTTGGCTTAATTTTCTAATTTTCTTTTTTCCTGTCTCCATCTCTGCTGGTTCTTGTTCTTGGTATCTTGTTTCTTATTTGTTTGGAATTTTTGACCACAATTTATTTTTCTTGAAACTGTATCTGTGGAAATTCCCTGAGGCCTAGATTAAAGATGAGTTCATCCACAAAGGATCTGCATTGCTTCTGCTGGGTTCTTGGTGTTACTGTCAATCCAAAACCACTTGACATTCTTGCTGTTTTCTTTTTAGGATCAACAAACAGTTCAGGCAGAAACACCACAGCCTGTGGTTATACCTTCTCTGCAAATATTTAAAAGAAAAAAAATAAAAGAACTCCAGTAGGCACCTAGGTTCCAGGCACCTAGGTTCCAGACAAACGACTTTCCATGGAGTGCCCTAGGGGCAGTTTGGGTTCTAGTATATTTTTAATTCATTCTTACATGAGGATATAGTCCTTTGGGGTTCTGACTTTATGGTAAGGGCTTTCTATTAGATTTCCAACCTTGGGTAAGCCCTGGGCTTTATTTCCTGTGCCACAGTGGTAGCCTGTGAGGTGCTATGCTCAAATTAAACTTGATAGCAAATACCCTCAAGGCAAAATAGTCTTTGGGACTCAGCAACTTCCCTGTTTACTGGCTTTCACTTAGTTTTTCGTGTTTAAATAGTCTTTAGTTTCAGGCCAACTCCTAGATATTATCTATAGAAGAATAAAGAAGAATAAAATAGGAGGAATAACTCTATCTGATGCTTACTAATATATAGTTGCAGTAATCAAGACAGTCTGGTATTGGTGGGAGGACAGACACATAGATCGATGGCACTAATGAGAGAATGCAGAAATAGACCCCTACAAATACACATATCTGATTTTTTTTTTTTTTTTTTTTTTTTTTTTGAGACCTAGTCTTGCTGTGTCGCCAGGCTGGAGTGCAGTAATGCAATCTCGGCTCACTGCAACCTCTGCCTCCCAGCGATTCTCCTGCCTCAGCCGACCAAGTAGCTGGGACTACAGGCACGCGCCACCACGCCCAGCTAATTTTTGTACTTTTAGTAGAGATGGGGTTTCACCATGTTGGCCAGGATAGTCTCAATCTCTTGTCCTCGTGACTCACCTGCCTCGGCCTCCCAAAGTGCTGGGATTACAGGAGTGAGCCACTGCGCCTGGCCAACACATCTGATTTTTGACAAAGGTGCAAAAGCAATGCAACGGAGGAAGGATTGGTTTCTCAACGAATGGTCCTGGAGAGCAGTTGGATATTCATAGGCAAAAAAAATTTTTTTTTAAATTGAACATCTATCTAAATAAACATCAGACCTTATTAAATTGGACCTTATCAAAGTTAAAAACTTTTGCTCTATAAGACTATTATAAAATATTATTTTTATTTATTTATTTTTTTTGAGATGGAGTTTCACTCTTGTTGCCTAGGCTGGAATGCAATGGTGCGATCTCAGCTCACTGCAACCTATACCTCCGCAGTTCAAGCAATTCTCCTGCCTCAACCTCCCAAGTGGCTGGGATTACAGGGACCTGCCACCACGCCTGGCTAATTTTTTGTATTTTTAGTAGAGATAGGGTTTCACCATATTGTCAGACTGGTCTCGAACTCCTGACCTCAGGTGATCCACCCAGCTCAGCCTCCCAAAGTGCTGGGAGCCGCTGGTGAGCCACTGCGCCCAGCCTATGTGGTTTTTTTTTTTTTTTTTTTTTGAGACAGAGTCTCTCTGTCACCCAGGCTGGAGTGCGGTGGTACAATCTCAGCTCAATGCAAACTCTGCCTCCTGGGATCAAGTGATTCTCCTGCTTCAGTCTCCCGAGTAGCTGGGATTACAGGCACCCACCACCACACCCGACTAATTTTTGTATTTTTAGTAGAGATGGGGTTTCACCATGTTGGCCAGGCTGATTTTGAACTCCTGACCTCAGGTGATCCACATGCCTCAACCTCCCAAAGTGCTAGGATTACAGGCATGAGCCATAGTGCCTGGCCAAGACTATGTGAAGAGGATTAAGAAACAAATGACAGACCTGGAGAAACCACAAATTGGACAAAGTACTTTTTTCTTTTTTTGAGACGCAGTCTGGCTCTGTTGCCCAGGCTGGAGTGCAGTGGCAAGATCTCGGCTCACTGCAGCCTCCGCCTCCCGGGTTCCAGTGATCCTCCTGCTTCAGTCTCCCGAGTAGCTGGGACTACAGGTGCCCATGCCCAGCTAATTTTTGTATTTTTAGTAGAGACGGGATTTTGCTGTGTTAGCCAGGCCGTTCTCAAACTCCTGGCTTCAAGTGATCTGCCCTCCTTGGCCTCCCACATTGCTGGGATTACACGTGTGAGTTACCGCGCCCGGCCCTTTTTCTTTTCTTTTGGCGATAGGGTCTCATTTTGTCATCCAGGTGGGAGTGCAGTGCGATGATCTCGGCTCACTACAACCTGAACATCTGGGCTCAAGCTATCCTTCCGCCTCAGGCCCCCAAGTAGCTGGGACTACAGGAGTGAGCCACGGCACCTGGCCCCATTCTTTCTGTCTTTGGGGGCTTATACATTTTTGCAAACTTTTCCAAATTGTCATTTTTTCCCCCCTAACTAGCCATTTTGATGTGGTTTCAGGAAGAGAATGGGATAAACACATATGATGAATGCATTATGTTTCCAAGAGCAATTGTTTAAGGCTTTTCAGAAGACCTGTGACATTTGGATAGATAACTTTCGTGGATTTTTAGAGAATGGATGTGAAGGATGGCAAGACTGGAAGCAGAATGATATATCATTGATCTTAGGAGGCACTTGGTTTTTTTTTTGCTGTTGTGTGTGTGTGTGTGTGTGTTTCATTTTAATATCTTCTAACTGGGATGTTTCACTTTAGCTATTAGTCAGACAGCAGTCAAACTATATTTGTCATACCTGCTCATGAGCATCAAAGCTTGCCAAATGGATGTCTGAGGCTTGGAAGAAAACTCTAGAGCCTGGAGAGGCACAGTCTTAGGAAATGCTGCATCACCAAAGCCCTTATGACATGCACAGAGGACTACATTGCGTAGAAATTCGTGGACATCCAAGACTGAGTGAAAAAAGTGAATCCCTAACAATCAGTTTCTGAATGTGAAGTTTTAGGGATAGTTACCATGTTATTGTTTTCTATTTCCCTTTTTATGCATGCACAAGAGTGAACTATGATAGAAATCGGTATGTATATAAATCTGTATTTTCAATACATGTAAAGCAAAAATGCTAAATGGTAAGGAAAGCATTTGTCACAGATAATTTGCAACCTTTTTTTTTGAAACAGGGTCTTGCTTGTTGCCCAGGCCAGAGTGCAGTGGCCTGATCTCGGCTCACTGCAACCGCTGGCTCCCAGGTTCAAGCGATTTTCTTGTCTCGGCCTCCCCAGTAGCTGGGATTACAAGTGCCCGCCACCACGCCCGACTAATTTTTGTATTCTTAGTAGAGACAGAGGTTTCGCCATGTTGGCCCGGCTGGTCTCGAACTCCTGAGCTCAGGTGATCTGCCTGACTCGGCCTCCCAAAGTGCTAGGATTACAGGTGTGAGCCACTGCGCCCCGCCATATAACCTTTTTTCTTAGTGGAACATAAAATAATGGTGAATTTTCCAACTGATAGAGTCCAGGAAACGGATAATAGTGAGCAGAGGGGAAATAACTACCGGAATACCAAGAAGGAAAAATCAGCTGGACTTGGCAGATAACTGGGGGAGAGGTAAAGGTGAAGGGGAGGCAATCTAGGATGGTTTCCAGGTTTCTGGTCTGGGCTACTGAGTCGATGTGGTAACCTGGACTGGAGCAGATTTGGGAGGGAGTTCAATTTAGGAAGGCTATGTTGAAAGAAACTGAGGAACGAAAGTTTCATGCTTGCTTTGGTGGGACTGAACCCCGCATCTGCTATCTGGCACCGGGAGCTTGTGGCTGTGTCTCGAAGCTCCCGCACCCTCAGAGCGTTAGTCAGAGGCGGGGCGGTAGGGGCGGAGCGAGGGCCAGGGCGGGGCACCAGGGCTGGGCACCAGGGCTGGGCGCGCCCCAGGGAGCCACCGCCTCCCGCGGAACGCGCGAGTCCGGGCACGGGGCGGGGCAGGGGCGGGGCAGGGGCGGACACGGTCTTCAGTAACTGCCCAGCGATTGGTTGGGAGGCACCACAAACGCCTAATGAACTGCTGAAGCGCCCTCCGAAGGCACAGACCTCACCTCCACCCCGCCCAGTCCCTCCGCCAGACTGGAGCGCAAGCTATGGTTGCATTGATCACCGAAGGCTCCTCACAGCAACCGCTCCTTTCCGGAGTCGGATGAGAGGAGACTTGTGACTGGCAATTGGCAGGGGCGGGGCGGGCTAGGCCTGTAGCGCTGGGCGACCGTCCTGGGCATGGATTGGGCCACGGGGTTGTCACCGTTATCCGGGAGGCGTGGTCAGCGCTAATAAAGGCGGGGGCCGGCGCGGCAGCTGCAGTAAGTTCCACCGCAGCTAGACCTCGGAGTGGTCGGCGCCAGGCGGAGCTCGTCAGTTCCGTCCACTTCAGCTGCAGCGTCCCCCGCCGGGTGTCTCGCCGCAGCCTCGGGAGAGGAACAGACCCTCACTCTCTCTGTCAGAAAAATGTGAGTTGACTCTGGTGTGGGAGGCTCGGCACCTCCTTGACAACTCTCACTCCAAGCTCCCGACTCTGCGGGACGGAAAATGGCGCATTGCAGCAGCTGCAGCAACGCGGGGAGTCACCACCGCGCGCCGCCTCCGGACCGGGCCACCCCCAGGGAGGGGGGCTAGCACCCCATTCTCGCACCAGCCACAGCTAGCACCCCACGGGCAGTGCAGGGGCACAGGGGTCCCGCAATCACTGCACCCTCTCCTGTCGTCTGAGTGGCGCCTCATTCTGGTTTTAGTATAGTGGAGACTCGGAGAGGGCGGGGGCTGGGGGTGGTGGATGGGGACAACTGGGCAAGGGACTCGAAAGGCATTTCTGTCATCTGGCTAAATAACTGCTTAGCGCTTCAGGAAAGACAGTCATGGGTGCAACTGCCAGTTGTTAACTTGGGTTGCCCTACAATCTCTGGATTTGTTTACCCCTCACCCAAAGTGTGATGTCTAGCCCCCCTCATGGCAGTGAGCAAAGTTCCAGAAACTTATCTGCCAGTTCTCTGGCACCAGGTGAGCAGCTCAGAAAGACTCAAGGGGTAGTGGGATAGTGGCCTGTCATCCCAAGCGGCTGTTCATGCCGAGGCCGCTCGTATAAGAGACGTTTTTCTATCACCGAGTCTTATCAAATATTTGGAGGAGAAATAGGGAGAGCGGAGCTTCCTCCTTTCCTCCAACACACACAGTTTAGTCTCCAGCAATCTTCAACATCACCCCCTTCACAAGATCCTGTGGGAAAACTACGGCTAAACCAATGAAGTACTTCTCTTTCAAGACCTCAATATGTCTAATACAGATTTTTTCTTTCTGATTCCTACCCTGGCCTGGTCCTAGATGTATTTATGTTGCTTCTATAAGTGACAAAAAAGGGAAAGATTTACTTGTGTTACATAAGGGTTGTAATTATCCCTAGATATTTTACTGCTGAATGTTTCCAACTCCCAACAAGTAGTAAGTGAAATTGGCCTTGCAAATACTTCATAGCCATTTCACTTTTTCTTTTGATTACTATGGTTTTAACCAGATATGAGTGTTCTATGCATTTTGGGCAAGCCGTAGAATTCCAGTTGTTTTCATTTTGGGGCGGGGGCCTCCAGATGGTATCCACGTGGGATGAACAGAAGGCAACGGAGAAATCCTGGTGGCTAGCGGGGCATCACGAGGTCTCTGACCTTAATCTTGTCATTGGTGCCACCATCCTGGACTGCTTCCAACCCTGGCTGCTACCTAGTCATTGAATTTTCTGCCTTAAGTCGAGAACTAGATTGCTTAGCTAGCTCAGTGGCAGGACAAGAGTCTTATGGCTCCCATGACTTTGTGTCTATCTTTGCTTTACCTCCTTTGCACCTTAGAGGGAAATGGGAAAGTGATCCTTTAAGTGGAGAATGAGTCAGGTGTAATCTGCTACTATAGCCTCTCTGAGGAGTTATTCTTTATCTTTTTAGACTAAAAGAAATTCACTTAATCAAGGAGGAGGAGCTTCTGGGTATTAGTTCTATTAGTCAAATAGTTTCCTTTTTGGTGACTTTGTGATGGTTTCATTTTTGTTGCATTTACTCTTGGACTGCTCCTGTGAAGTATGTTTGGTGAGATTCTGCTTCTGTATGAGGAGTTCTTACTGTAATTTCTGTTCTCCATCAAATTTGAGAGATCTCCCCCTTGCCTGTGGGTGCTTCCTTGGCCAAGAACATCTCATGACTTAGGTTATACTTCCGGGAATTCTTTAGGAGGTGAGTTTAGCCTTCATGTTTTGGGACACGGAGAGGAGTTTGTCTTGAACACCACACACTGGCTTTGAGTGGTACAGAACGAGAGAACATTCTCTGTGTGTATAGTACAGTAAACCAAGATCTCTCTTTGGGATGTAAGTAACCAAGGGAGTCATCTGAGACTCTGTGCCAAATCCAGAAAAGGAAGGGACAGAATGTCTATAATGCATGCACATTGAGGACAATTTCTAGCATCTTTGCTTCCTGTCTATGCTCTTGGAACAGTTTCCATAACTAATGTAATTGCTTTGGGCCCCAGATTCTATCTAAGTGAAATCCCCATTTTCTCTGCCAAAAACAAAGCAAACAAACAGTCCTGACTCACTCCGCCTACATAGACTTTGCCTTTGGTGATTTTCTAAGCTGCCGTTATGGTAGCTCTGATTTCCTCATCTTGTGTGAAGCATAACCAATAACTGGGCATATAAACCAATAACCATAACCAATAACTTGAATGTAAAAAGGGGTGAACTGACAGACATTACAGCGTACAGCCTCCCTCCTGGCTGCTTGGCAGGATACAGCCTCCCTCCTGGCTCCCTTCATGGACTGGTGTTGAGTGTCTGCAGCTTTTCCAGGCACACGGTGTAAGCTGCCAGTGGATCTACCATTCTGGGGTCTGGAGGATGGTGACCTTCTTCTCATAGCTCCACTAGGCAGTGTTCCAGTAGGGACTCTGTGTAGGGGCTCCAACCCCTCATTTCCCTTCTGTACTGCCCTAGCAGAGGTTCTCCATGAGGGCCCTGCCCCTGCAACAGACTTTTGCCTGGGCATCCAGGCGTTTCCATGCATCTTCTGAAATCTAGGCGGAGGTTCCCAAGCCTCAGTTCTTGACTTCTGTGCATCTGCAGGCTCAACACCATGTGGAAGCTGCCAAGGCTTGAGGCTTCCACCCTCTGAAGCCAGGGCCTGGGCTCTGCATTGGCCCCTTTCAGCTACAGCTGCAGTGGCTGGGACATAGGGAACCAAGTCCCTAGGCTGCACACAGCATGGGGACCCTGGGCCTGGCCCACAAAATCACCTTTTCCTCCTGGGCCTCCAGGCCTGTGATGGGAGGGGCTGCTGTGAAGGCCTCTGACATGGCCTAGAGACATTTTCCCCATGGTCTTAGGGGTTAACATTAGGTTCCTTGCTATTTATGCAAATATCTGCAGCTGCCTTGAATTTCTCCTCAAAAAAGTATTTTTTTTTTCTTTTGTACTGCATCATCAGGCTGCACATTTTCTGAACTTTTATGCTCTGTTTTCCTCTTAAAATGAAATGCTTTTAACAACACCCAAGTCACCTTTCGAATGCTTTGCTGCTTAGAAATTTCTTCTGCCAGATACCCTAAATCATCTCTCTCAAGTTCAAAGTTCCACACATTTCTAGGGCAGGGGCAAAATGCTGCTGGTGTCGTTGCTAAAGCATAACAAGAGTCACCTTTGCTTCAGTTCCCAACAAGTTCCTCATCTCCATCTGAGACCACCTCAGCCTGGACCTTATTGTTCATATCACTGACAGCATTTTTGTCAAAGCCATTCAACAAGTCTCTAGGCCATTCCAAACTTTCCCACATTTTCCTGTCTTCTTCTGAGCCCTCCAAACTGTCCCAACGTCTCCCTGTTGCCCAGTTCCAAAGTTGCTTCCACATTTTTGGGTATCTTTTCAGCAATGTCCCACTCTCCTGGTACAAATTTACTGTATTAGTCTGTTTTCATGCTGCTGATAAAGACATACCCAAGACTGGGAAGAAAAAGAGGTTTAATTGGACTTACAGTTCCGCATGGCTGTGGGAAGGCCTCAGAATCATGGCAGCAGGCGAAAGGCACTTCTTACATGGTGGCAGCAAGAGAAAATGAGGAAGAAGCAAAAGCAGAAACCCCTGATAAAACCATCAGATCTCATGAGACTTCATCACTATCACGAGAATAGCACGGGAAAGATGGGCCCCTTGATTCAGTTGCCTCCCTGAGTCCGTCCCACAACATGTGGGAATTTTGGGTGATACAATTCAAGTTGAGATTTGGGTGGGGACACAGCCAAACCATTATCAGTGGGGAAATGCCATGTAGGACAAGGCTAGCACATTTGTCCCTGTAGCCATCATGGCAGAGGACTTGTTTGAGTTGGGTCAAAGGATAGCCCCAGACAAGATCTCTTGATGCCATCCTGGACGTCCCTGAACCGCATCCAAATGTTGCTGCAGAGTCTTTCATCTTTTACTTTTTGCCTCTATGCTGCATCTCCCTATTTGAGATTGCCAAGGAGTAAGAATCCATTCTAATTTTGTATAGCCTAATCATAATTGTTTAAGTGGTTTGGGGTGAGGATGCATGTGAGTCCTTTCTTTTTTTTTTTTTTTTTTTAAGATGGAGTCTCACTCTGTCGCCCAGGCTGGAGTGCAGTGGTATGATCTCGGCTCACTGCAAGCTCTGCCTCCCAGGTTCACGCCATTCTCCTGCCTCAGCCTCCCGAGTAGCTGGGATTACAGGCGCCCGCCACCACGCCCGCATAATTTTTTCTATTTTTCAGTAGAGACAGGGTTTCACTGTGTTAGCCAGGATGGTCTCAATCTCCTGACCTCGTGATCCGCCCACCTCGGCCTCCCAAAGTGCTGGGATTACAGGCATGAGTCACCGCGCCCGGCCCTTTTTGTCTGTTTTTTTTTTTAGAGATGGGGTCTTGCTATGACGCCCAGGCTGGCCTCGAACTCCTGGGCCAGGAGGACGCGAGGAGCACTTCAGCCTCCTGAGTAGCTGAGACTACAGGTGTGTGCTACCACGCACTGCTCCTTTCTTGTCTTGGTCACTTTGTGTACTCTGCCCATGTCTTTCCACAGGTCTGCTCCAGCTCAGCCACCTGCTGAAGGGACAGAAGGGACTGCCCCAGGTGGGGGTCCCCCTGGCCCTCCTCCTAACCTGACCAGTAACAGACGACTACAGCAAACCCAGGCACAAGTGGAGGAGGTAGGTAGATAGCTGTTTCTCTGAGAGTTTCCAACTCTAGGAGTTTGGAACAAAAGGGAACTTCTTATCTTTTCTCCTTTTTTTGTAGGAGAACAGTCAAAAAGGCCCCGAGAGGCAGAGCACCCTTTAGAGTTGCACAGGGCCAGACTTGTGATTCTCTGGTTGTTGTTCTTTCCTCTGTCTTTGGCAGGAAGCTTAGTAGCTTTGTTTCTGTGCCCTCCTCAGGTGGTTGACATCATACGTGTGAACGTGGACAAGGTCCTGGAGAGGGACCAGAAGCTGTCAGAGTTGGATGACCGAGCTGATGCCTTGCAGGCAGGAGCATCACAATTTGAGAGCAGTGCTGCAAAGCTAAAGAGGAAGTATTGGTGGAAAAACTGCAAGGTGAATTTTCTTGTCCCCTCCTCCATCTTTTCCTGGGCTTCCACTGGTAGAAGGCAAGAAAACCTTCAACTTCTACATTTCTTCCCTCTGATGGTGTAGTATCTCTCTGACCAGCATAATGCTTGAGAGGAAATCTGAAAAGCCTCCTTTTGAGATTGCATTACCCAGAATTGGCCACCAGGGTAGGCTAGAGTATTCGGAACCGCTATCAGGAAAAAAGTGATACCCTGAGGAGTTTGGAACGGTTAGTTAAGGAGCTTTTCCCCCATAGGAGTGGCCTGCAAAAATTTTCTCCTGTCTCATCCTCAGACACACCCAACATCAGCACAATGGCTCAGGTATATGTATATATACACACACACATATTATATATATACACACACAATATATATATATACACACACACATATACACATACACATTATATATATACACACACATAATATATATATACACACATACACATATATACACACACATATATACACACACACAAAATATGTATATACACACACATATGTACACATACACATTATATACACACATACAATATATATACACACACACATAATATATATACACATACACACATAATATATATACACACACTATATATATACACACACAATATATATACACATACACACATAATATATATGTACACACACACTATATATACACACACACTATATATACACATACACACATATATACACACACATAATATATATATACACACACATAATATATACACACTATATATATACACACACATATATACACACACACATAATATGTATACACACACATTATATATACACACACATAATATATATATACACATAATATGTATACACACAGATACACATAATATATATACACACACACACACTTCATAATATATAAATATATATATACACACACACACACACTTCTTTTTCTTTTAAATTAGCTTTCTCAGGTTGAAATATATGTTTTTAAATGACTGCAACTTTTGGGAATGAGCTGAACACTTCACAGTGAAAACTGAACCAATTGGTTAAATATCCAGAGTCTGTATCTCTATTGGAATGCCTTCTAAAGCCCCAAGACACCAGGAACCAAGCAAAGAGGAGCTCAGTGCAGGTCCTGTGATGAATCTGAAAAGCTACAGATGTACTGAGGTTATGATCCCCTGGGAAGCAGAAGGGTAGGGCCTCTCTAAGAAGCCTGCAGTCTCCTGGGTGATGAGTGTTTTTTCCACTGTCCTGAGGGTGGAGGGAATTCTGTTTCCCACTAGAGATGTGGTTCTTTTCCTCATTCCTGAAATTCAAGGGCTCATTTTTTGTCCATGTTTCCTCAGATGATGATCATGCTGGGAGCCATCTGTGCCATCATCGTGGTAGTTATTGTAAGTAAGTATCGCTGAGGTTGCTGGTGGGTTGAAGAGGTGGGAAGGTCCTGGAGTCTTCTCCCTGCCTGCCTGCCTGCCTGCCTGGGGAGTGGGGCTGCTCTGACTGAGGTATGGAGACCGCTGCTATGGGATCGTCACTTGGTTCGGGAGGGGGGAAGGGCAGAGACAAGGGATTTCTTTGATGGACAAGGCTTCCCCCTGCAAGGCATTGCAGGGAGATGGTGCCTCCTGTTCTGAAGAAGTAGGGCTATGCTGTGTGTCACTGGCTTGGGTTGGAGGGACATCGTGGGGATGGGGCACTTAACAATGGAAAGACCTGAATGTCCAGTAACTTGGTGTAATTTGCCCTCTTGTTTTCTCCTGTCTCTTTCTCTTTTCCGTCTGGGACTTCCTGATTCCTGTGTCCAGTCTACTTTTTTACTTGAGAATGTGCCACCCCTTCCCTGTTCTCCATTGCCATCCACACTCATGTCCTCTCCCCTCTGTTTGCTCTCTCAACACACGTCCCCACCCACCGTCCTCCATTCCAGCCCAGGCTTCTCCATCACCCATTCCTCCTTTTGCGTTGCGTTCATTTGCACTCTGTCCCTCGACAGTAGAAATGCTGCTCGTGGTGCAATCTAAGTCACTACCTGAAGAGCAACAGCTGGCGCCTCCTCCCCACGCGCTTCTTCTGTACTCTCAAGTTCCCCCAAAGCCCCAGAGAGTTGGAGGCCACGGGAAGGGGCAGGGAGGGGAGTAGCTGAGGCGAAGTACCCGAAGTACCCGTGAAGCTGCCCAGACTTGGGAGGAGAAGAGTATCGGTGCCCATGATGTCTCCTAGAAAACCTGGTTACTGGCAGGGGCTAGAGAGAGACTGGGAAGATGGCAGCTCACTCAGTGCTGCCTGGTCATGTGGAGCCTTCCCTCCTGAGCCAGGCCTGGAGAGGGTCCTGGCGGTGGACCAAAGTCCAACTTGGTTTCAGTGCAGCACGCTTTTCGAAAGTAAAACTTGCTTTTTGTAGTTATTTCTAATCTGTTCGTCCAGGATTTTCTATGTCTTTGGGGATCTTACAACTTTACTTTGTTCTCCAGAGGCCTGGAGAACACTTATGGATTGTGAAAATAGCAGGACTTGTTTCCATCCTAGAAGCAGTCCCATGTGCTTCTAACTGGAAGGAGCTTTCTCTTCTTTACATTTTCTACAGCATTCCGTATGAGGGCACCAAATAAATTCATCTAGCCAGTAGTTTTATCTAGCCAAATAATTTCACCTAGCTCCCAGTTAATTGTTGGCATAAAGAGAGAGATTGCCTATTAGTTATAGAGAAACAGTGAGTCAAGTGCTTGATTTGAAAGTAACAAGCTCAGAGGAAGCCACTCCTTGCCCTCGTTAAAGAGGGTCCCGTTCCTCTCTTCCTGTTGATGAAGGGGTGTGAGGGTGTTAGAAGTGTGAGATCTTTGGATACCCATGGAATCTCTTCCTCCACACCACCCGTGCCCTTGCCAAAGACAGGGATGAGGCAAGAGGTCCCTCCTGAGGCCCTGCTGATCCTCAGGATGCAGAGAAGTCGTGTAGACCCACCAGCCCCACCTTGCGGGGAGGCGTGCCAGCCTGTGACAGGTGTCGTTGTGTATTGCTGTGCTGTCACGGCGCCTTCTCCTTGAGAACCGCCTGTCTGTTCTTCCTGTAGTATGTTCCCCTTCGAACCACCCTTACCTGTCTGAATTCTACTTTGCCTCCTTTCTCTTCCTCCTCTTTGCATGGTTTATGTGTATAGACAGTGGAACCTGAGGATGGGATCTGCTCAGCCTATCTTCAGGGCAATTGCTGAGCTTCAGGATGGGTTATTAATGTGGGATAAACCCAGGTGCAAGGGGAGGAGGACAGGCTGGGAACAGAGTGGGGAATACCCATAGCCCTTTATTCCTTCCTCCCTCAGTCCACGAACAGGAAGAGGGTGAGGCCATGCTGGGCAGGGTCTGGATGCCCACTTTCCATGCAGCAGCATTTCATTGCACAAAACCATCCTTCCTTTCCCTTCGCCCTTGTTTCCCATATTCCCTTCGTCCTGCCCCAGGGCAGGACTGAAGAGCTGGAAGAAAGCAGTCAGTACCCTCCCAACGGCCCCCCTCGAAGGTCTCCACTCTCCTCTGGGCTCCTCCTTGCCTAATGCAGGGGGTCACCGCTGGAGAAGAACCACCACTGTCCTCGATGTGTCCCAAGCCTGGAGCAAATCGTTCCTCTTGGCTCTCCCAGCCCTATTACAGAAATCATTCCTGGGTTTCTGTCCCTCCGAGGCTCACCAGGTGTAGTTGGCTTTGTTCTTTGGGGGTATTAGCCCTTCTACTTTCTTTCTCACCCACCCTGTACCCTCTTCTGTGTGTCTTTGCTATCCCCCTTCCCTCCCACCACTCATGTGCATGAGCAAATGTGCAACTAAACCCTGGGACTTTGCAGTCAAATGAAGCTGAGCTTCCCACATCCCCTTCTTCGGTTTGCCATGAGACGATGTGGGGTTTCCACTGTGTGTCTGTCATCACCTCTTTGTCTTTTTTTCCTAACCCTGATCTCATACTTGTATAGAGTAATAACAACAGTTGTACTTCCACCAAAGGCATGTGGCATATTTACCAATTTCATGTATTCTGAACAAAGGCAAAAAATACAAATTCCTACCACTAAACTGGCTTGGTTGTTGTTTGGGTGGGAGTAGTTGGGGGGTTTGGGGGGAAGGGTGTCGTTTCTTTCTCGTAGTCTCATGTCACTTCAGGTCAGCTGGGCTGGCTTACATGTGCTGCACGGTCTTCCTGGAGATGGGAGGTCTGTGCGTCAGCACAGGAAGTGGTCTCCCAGCGTTCAGCCTGAAGCAGCCCAACTCTTGTAGGTGCTGGTGAGAGGAAGTGAGGACAGGAAGTTGCGTGGGCATCTCACACTAGCAAACAAGCGCAGGTTCCCTCAGGCCTCTTCTATCTGCCTCCTGTGCTCCTTCCTAGGTCCTTGGCCTGCTTGTCCTGTCCCAGAGGATGTGCCCAGATAAGGCTGTCAGTGAACACCTCCTTACCCCCTTTTCCCCATCATCCTCACACACAGTTTTGGTATGCTGAGTTCCACTGTATTGACCAGGCACATTTTAGAAATGAATAAAAGGAGGAATCTCTCCCTTGCAGCCGAGGGAGTGAGGCATTTGCAGGTATCCAGAAACTCCCAGCAGTTATCCGAAGGAGCAGAACCCTAATTGCAGCAGAGATGCAACTGAGATGGAGCCCGGGGGTGCCTCTGAGGGCCTTTGTTCCCTACCTTAAACACTTTGCAAGTTAGAGCCGCTAGGCTTGGGGACAGGGCTCAGTTGGGACCAGTGTGGAGGAAGACAGGAAAGAGGAAATGCTTGGTCACAGCAGACACAAGGGGCTTTTATTTTGACAGAGCCGAGTTTGGGAGGGGTAGCCCAGCCCCAGCCCGTGCCTCATTGTCCCTCACTTGTTCCTTCTCCATTTCTTCCAGCTTTGTTTTCCTACCACCACACCACCAACCTGGCTCTTTAGTCTTAACCTCCATCTGGACATTCTGCCTTCTTCTTGTCCCCTCACTTCTTCCTGTTCTCCGCCTTGGTGCATGAGCCCAGGGTGCACAGTGAAGGAAGGCAGAGGCCTATGCAGAGCCAGGCCCAGTGACCCGTGAGCTGGTACCACCTTCATGCCTTTTTAGCTCTGCGACTTGACTTAGAGTCCTTCTGGGAGCACATGACTGCTCTTTCTTTCTACTCTGAGGCAGGAGAGTGGCTACCCAGAGTGCCTTAGAGTCTTGACAGACCTTAGGGAGGTAGCTAGGAGAAAACAAGAGGGAACACGACTGGTTTCATTTTCATTTAGGGCAAACTCAAAAGCAGGAGGCTGTGATGGGTGGGTGGCTGGAGCTTGGGGCATCTGGACTTCCACCCTGGTCTGGGTGGGGAGGTGGTTAGAGTGGGTGAGGTGGGCCAGGTCCAGAGCCAAGGGCAACCAGGGTCTTACCTTGGCGTCTCTGAAGCCCCAGGAACAACAGTGCAAGAAGGAAGAGGCTGCTGGCAACGATGACTCCCAAGGCTGTTCTCTGCTCTGTAGGTGAGAACAACATGGGCGGGGATTATCGTGTGCAGGAATCATGAGCTGTGCCCTCACCTGCAGTGTCCACCCCAGGGAGGAGGAGCTAAGGAGTGTGTGTGTGAGTCCCTGGTTGAGGAGCCTGGAACAAGGCACCCAGCAGCATTTGTACTTATTCATAAGGTTGCTGGATACTCGTGGGTTACTCCACACAGAATTCTCTACCTCTTCTCACCTAAGGA
Organism: Macaca fascicularis; assembly: GCF_037993035.2. Lineage (NCBI taxonomy): Eukaryota > Metazoa > Chordata > Mammalia > Primates > Cercopithecidae > Macaca > Macaca fascicularis. Next base: position 7,386,137 of record NC_088385.1, on the reverse strand, counting down.
CGAGTTTTTAAAAATTGCTTTGCAAGTGAGATTTAGGTTGGTTTATTTGTTAAGAGTTAACTTGCCTGGACACAGTGGCTCATGCCTGTAATCCCAGAAATTTGGGAGGCTGAGATGGGTGGATGGCTTGAGCTCAGGAGTTCAAGACCAGCCTTGGCAACATGGTGAAACCCTGTCTCTACCAAAAATACAAAAAATTAGCTGGGCGTGTTGGTGTGCGCCTGTGGTCCCAGCTACTCGGGAGGCTGAGGTGGGAGGATCACGAGCCTGGGAGGCAGAGGTTGCAGTGAGTCGAGATTGTGCCACTGCACTCGAGCCTGGGCGACAGAGTGAAACCCTATCTCAAAACAAAATAAAACAAAGCAAAACAAAATAAAAACAACCTGTAACTGGGATTTTGTAAATAGTTGGGGAATGATGTGAGCTGAGGTGAAACCTCAGTTTTGGGGAAGTTCACAGTCTAATGAGCGACCAAATGCCCAGTGCTCCTGGATGTTTCCATTTTGAGTTGCGGGTTCTTTCCTGTCCCTTTCCTGTTTAAAACCTTTCAACAGGCAGGGTGCGGTGGCTCATGCCTGCAATCCCAGCACTTTGGGAAGCCGAGGCGGACAGATCATTTGAGGTCAGGAGATCGAGACCAGCCTGGCCATCATGGTGAAACCCCATCTCTACTAAAAACACAAAATTAGCCAGGCTTGGTGGTGCATGCCTGTAATCCCATCTACTTGGGAGGCTGAGGCAGGAGGATGGCCTTGAACCCAGGATGTGGAGGTTGCAGTGAGCTGAGATCGTACCACTGCACTCCAGCCTGGGGAACAGAGCAACATTCTGTATCAAATAAATAAAATGAAATAAATAAATAAATAAATAAATAAATAAATAAATAAAACCTTTCAACAGCATGCTATGGCTCTCAGGAATTTCCATCTTGAAGGCCTAGTGAGATCTACAGGGTTTAATTAAGCCCGTAAGGGGAATCCGGTTGCCTGTTTTTCACATTCTCTCTTTACCATTGATTGATAGGTGACCTTGGGCAAATTCATTGACATCTGCAAGTGCCAGTTTACTCACCTGTAAAATGGGAGTCATAATCCATAAAATCATACATTTAAGTGTTTTCTACAGTGCTTGATTCATGTAAATGCTCAATAAATAGAATTACCTCCGAATCTTCAGAGCCACTTTCCCTTTTTCCCATATACCCTAGGCTTTAGCTGTGCTGAGTTACTTGCAATTCTCCAAAGTTTCTTTAGGCTGTTGTATGATTTGGCTTTCATATACGCTATTGTTTCTATCTTGAGTTTCCCTTCCCTCTAAGCTAGTTAACTTGGCTCAAATGTCATCTTCTCTGCCTACTTAGTCTTGTCTCTGTCACTGGACTGATCTCCTGGAGGGCATGATGAGGAATTACTCATCTGGGATCTCCAGCCTTAAGCACATTGCCTGGCCCCCTGGAGGCTGGAGTATAATGAAGTCTCAGGGGATGTGTGGTAGAAGCTGTGGCAGCTGCCACCTTGGGAAAGACAACCAGGAGCTGAGGCAGCAGCATGAAGCCAGGGCTGTGAACAAAGTGGATGGGCAGCAGAACAAGGCCATAGATGAGCTGGGGCAGGAGAGCCATGAGCCCTAGTGTGGAGGTGGGGAAAGGGAGGACACTCCCAGTACCTGGTGGGACAACCTGGGTGCTGGCCCCAAGGGGCTCGTCCAGAGAGATGTGGGTGACCTGGCAGGTGTAAGTGGCACCTGCAGAGCCAGGTTCTGCGATGAGAGAGGAGGAGATGCTGTAGGTGCCTGCCACGCTTTGCCTGAGGCTGGAAAAGGAGGCACCAGAGACTTGGACTGGGGATCCGCCCAGCTCCTGTCGGGTCCACGTCACTGCCACATCCAGAGGATAATAGCCAGCAATGTCACAGATGAGGGTGGGCAGCAGAGCTTCGTTTGCCAAGCTCAGTCGTACTTTGGGGGAAGCTGGAGAAAGAATGAGGAATAAGATTACACATGGATCTAACTGGGGACAGCGGAAGAGCCTGAGGCCTTTTCTTCCTGCCAGGATGAGAGTAGATTGTGGAGGCTAAAGTGTCCCTTGGTGGTGTACCAAGGCGAGGGTGTGTGCAGGGCCCACCTGGATGCAGGCCGTAAGTGGGGGCGGGGGGGGGTTACATTTTCCAGAAAAGTGATAGTTGTAAAGCCAACTAAAGGTTGGCTGGCTTCTTACCGTCATTCTAAGCCAGATATATATATTTTTAAGATGATGTCTTGCTCTGTTGCCCAGGCTGGAGTGCAGTGGCATCTCAGCTCACTGCAACCTCTGCCTCCTGGGTTCAAGCAATTCGTCTGCCTCAGCCTCCTGAGTAGCTGGGACTACAGGCGTGCACCACCACGCCTGGCTATTTTTTGTATTTTTAGTAGAGATGGAGTTTCACCATATTGACCAGGCTGGTGTCAAACTCCTGACCTCGTGATCTGCCTGCCTTGGCCTCCCAAAGTGCTGGGATTATAGGCGTGAGCCACCGCGCCCAGCCTCTACGCCAGAGATTTTAAAGGATAGCAGTGATAATGGTCAGAACCGCTTCCACTGCCCTGCCTTGGTTTGCTGCTGCTGCCATTCAGGATGTGGTCCAAAAGGACTGGGGTGATGGAGACAGCCGGCCACAGCAGGGCAGCAGGATCCTGGACTGGAAATCTCTTGGTGGAATTATCCTGGAGTCCAGCGGGACTCCTTATCTGATGCCATCTGTGCTTCCGCGGTGAAGATGGCATGTAAGTGGTGGGACTGAAGCCTGCTTCTCAGGAAAGCACTCTTGCATTTGGGTCCCAGTCTGAAAACGCTCCCAGTGGACATGTTATATCCCCTTCCCTGGGATAACCATGTCCTGGCCTCACCTTGGATGTTGAGCTGGATGATCTGCTGAGTTCGGTACAGAGAGGTGGTGATCTGACAAACGTAGGTCCCCTCGTCCTGTATAGTGAGGCTGGGCAGGGTGAGGGAGGCATCCCTGGCCATGCCCAGCTGCTCAGGCTCCAGTGTAGCGCCCTTCCGCACAGCCTGCCCCTGCCCTGTGGTCCAGCTGTACACCAGCTGACCCCTGCCCTTGTGCTGCAGCCGCCACTCCACACTGATGAGGTCCAAGCCTGGTGCCATGGAGAAGCCACAGTCCAAGGAGGCTGAGGACCCCAGCAGGAAGGTCAGGGATTGGGTCTGTGTCGTCACCTGGAACTCCACTGTGAAGAGGAAAACAGGGGTGATTTGTGGGCTACTTCCTCCTTGAGGTCACCTGATCTCCAAGCTGTGGGCATGTTGTGTGGCATACACCTGCCTCTTCTTCCGTGCCTGACAGGCCAGATGAGCTTATTTTCCATCACACGGAACCACAAAGAAATGGGGCTCTGGAAAGGCAGCATGGTGCGCATGATGGCCATCACCATTTTGGGATCACTTACCCTAGGATAATTTAGTGAAAGCTATAGATCTCTCACCAGGAAAAATACACATACAAAATTAAGAGTTACCATCAATCTTCAGGTAAGTACTACTAGAGTAGCAGAAAAAGCTCTGAAACCCTGGTGTTCCACTTACTGGCTCTGTGACCTTTGACAAGTCACTTGGTGTTACCAAGCTCACCTACTTAAGCAAGGATGCTGTGAAGACTAGGAACAAGAGTTTAAAAAGCACGCGGTGGCTGGGCGCGGTGGCTCACGCCTGTAATCCCAGCACTTTGGGAGGCCAAGGTGGGTGGATCACCTGAGGTCAGGAGTTTGAGACCAGCCTGGCCAACATGGTAAAACCCTGTCTCTACTAAAAATACAAAAATTAGCCGGGCATCATGGCAGGTGCCTGTAATTTCAGCTACTCAAGAGGCTGAGGCAGGAGAATTGCTTGAATCTGGGAGGTGGAGGTTGCAGTGAGCCGAGATTGCACCATTGCATTCCAGCCTGGGTGACAAGAGTGAAACTCCATCTCAAAAAAATGTAAAAAAAAAAAAAAGTATGAGTTATTAGGAAGCTGAGGTGGGTGGATCACCTAAGGCCAGGAGTTCCAGAACAACCTTACCAACATAGAGAAACACCGTATCTACTAATAATACAAAAATTAGCTGGGTGTGGTGGCACATGCATGTAATCCCAGCTACTTGGGCGGCTCAGGCAGGAGAATCACTTGAACCCAGGAGGTGGAGGTTGCGGTGAGCCAAGATCGAGCCATTGCACTCCTGCCTGGGCAATAAGCGAAACTCCATCTCGATTAAAAAAAAAAAAAAAACATGTGGTAGTAGTATCTGTGCCAAACATGCTTAACCTAAATCCAGTCATGAGGAAAACAATCAGACAAATCTAAATGGTGGGATACTCTACAAGACCACTAGCCTGGACCCTTCAAAAATGTCAATTCTGTGAAAGATGTTCTAGATTAAAATAGGGAACAGCACAACTAAATGCACTGCATGATTCTTGTTTGAATTGTGTACTTAGAAAAAGAAAGCAGTAAAAAAACATATTGGGACAAGTGGAGAAATTTGAATTTGGAGACATTTAATTATTATTATTATTAATTTTTTTTTTTTTTTTTTTTTTTTTTTTTTGAGACGGAGTCTCGCTCTGTCACCCGGGCTGGAGTGCAGTGGCCGGATCTCAGCTCACTGCAAGCTCCGCCTCCTGGGTTTACGCCATTCTCCTGCCTCAGCCTCCCGAGTAGCTGGGACTACAGGTGCCCGCCACCTCGCCCAGCTAGTTTTTTGTATTTTTTTAGTAGAGACGGGGTTTCCCCATGTTAGCCAGGATGGTCTCGATCTCCTGACCTCGTGATCCGCCCGCCTCGGCCTCCCAAAGTGCTGGGATTACAGGCTTGAGCCACCGCGCCCGGCCTTTAATTATTTTTTTAAGAGAAGGGTCTCAGGCTGGGCACAGTGGCTCACGCCTGTAATCCCAACACTTTGGAAGGCCGAGGTGGGTGGATCACCTGAGATTAGGAGTTCAAGACCAGCCTGGCCAATATGGTGAAACCCATCTCTACTAAAAATACAAAAATTAGCTGGTGTAGTGGTGTGCGTCTGTAATCCTAGCTACTTGGGAGACTGAGGCACAAGAATCACTTGAACCTGGGAGGCAGAGGTTGCAGTGAGCCGAGATCGCGCCACTGCACTCCAGCCTGGGAGACAGAATGAGACTCTGTTAAAAAAAAAAAAAAAAGAGAGAGAGAGAGAGAGAGACAGGATCTCGCTATGTTGCCCAGGCAGGACTCAAACTCCTGGGCTCAAGCAATTGTCCTGCCTCAGCCTCCTGAGTAGCTGGACTACAGGTGTGCATCACCATGCCCTGAACTTTATAGTTGAGACTATCATTGTATCAATTAAAAAGTATCTAAAAGGATGAAGATCCGTGGCATACTAGGCAGTGGTGTCGGGGGATAGGGACAGTCTGCCCTGGCAGGGAGGAGTATTTTATCACTGATAATATTCAGAATTGTCAATGTCAGGAGATGGTGAGACTATAAAGCCATCTGACTTTTAGCCAATTTTATTATTGTTCTGAAATATTTTACACTCTGCACTCCCTTATTGCCTGCACCATGGGTAGACTACTCCCCCACTTTGGTTTGTTTCTGACATGATGGTTTTGTAACTATGAAGGATTACGTCCTTGTCCTTCGCTGTAAACTAATACATGCTATGGATGGGAGCATTTGGGGTTCAAGTGTTGCCTTCTGCAACTTACTCTCAGTTCAGAGGAAAATACACACATACACATATACACACACGGGGAGTCAGGGGGAGAGAGAATGTGGCAAATTGGTGACAATTGGTGGATCTAGGTGTAGGATATGTAGGTGTTCATTATATTATAATTTCACCTTTTTTTGTAGGTTTGGAATAAAAAGAGAAATATCTACCCATGCCAGGAGTGTGGTAGACACTGGACAGCTGCGAGGACCTTTTCTTTCTAATGTGGCAGATGAGATTTAGGTTGGACCACAGAGAGGTTAGAGTGTTTTAGGGTTTTCCAAGGATAGGAGGGTTGCCCCCTAATTTTCTCTGGACTTGGTTGTCTCTTCTTGGAGACACAAAGAAGCGGGGCACAGAGTCTTGGATTAATGGGCTCTGGGGAACCCTGTCATCATGTTGTCAATTTGTTGTGCCCTCGAGGATGTGCGGAGCTGGAGAGGGCAAGTACTGGGTTTACTAATAAGATAATGAACAAACGATGCATCCCTGAGCTTTACCCCTAAAGCACCAGACCAGGCTAGCCTTTCACTGGGAGAAAACCGGGTTTTGGCTCAATAAGACTACAGTGGACAGCACCCATGAGCAGAATAGCATCATGTGTCTTATTTCCTCATGGCAGCCCAGTGAGATGAGAATGATCTCCATTTTGGAAATAACACACAGGTTGTCTGTGTGCTTGGACCTTCAGGTAGGGGCTTCGAAGCATTCTCTTGTGGACTCAGGGTTTTTTTTTGTTTGTTTTGTTTTTTGAGATGGAGTCTCGCTCAGCTGCCCAGGCTGGAGTGCAGTGGTGCAATCATGGCTCACTGCAACCACCGTCTCCCAGGTTCAAGTGATTCTCCCATTTCAGTCTCCTAAGTAGCTGGGATTACAGGCACCTGCCATCATGCCCGGCTAATTTTTGTATTTTAATAGAGAGGAGGTTTCACCATGTTGGCCAGGCTGGTCTTGAACTCCTGACCTCAGGTGATCCACCTGCCTCGGCCTCCCAAAGTGCTAGGATTACAGGTGTGAGCCACCGCACCCGGCCTGACTCAGGGGTTTTTAGGAAGAAAGGACCAAGGCCTAGGGATGCCCTGAGGTGACCAATGTGGATGGAGGTGGATTTGTTCCCTTCCTTCTCCTTCTGTCCCCCATATCTTACCACTTTAGAAAAGCAAAACTTTATATGACTTGCTTTTCATTTTCTTTCTTTCTTTCTTCCTTTTTTTTGAGATGGAGTTTCCCTCTTGTTGCCCAGGTTGAAGTGCTATGGCACGATCTTGGCTCACTGCAACCTTGGCATTCTGGGTTCAAGCAATTCTCCTGCCTCAGCCTCCCCAGTAGCTGGGATTACAGGCACCCGCCACCCTGCCCGGCTAATTTTGGTATTAGTAGAGACAAGGTTTCACCATGTTGGCCAGGCCGGTCTTGAACTCCTAACCTTAGGTGATCCACTGGCCTCGGTATCCCAAAGTTCTGGGATTACAGGCATGAACCACCACGCCTGGCCTTGCTTTTCATTTCCTTACCTGCAGTTCGCACAGTCCCCTGGGGGCTCAGGGGCAAGTTCAGCGTCGGATGCCAGAAAGCATCATTCTTGGCATCTATGGGAGTCTTCATCACCATGGAGATGCTAGGTCCTCCTCCGGAGACCTGCACGTTGGCCATGAAGCAAGCTGCTGTCTCCACAGTGGTCTCTCTCGTCTGGAGAAAGTAGTGGGAGATCTCACAGGTCACCTCCTTCCCGCTGCAGTCAGCATGGAGCAAGGCCTCCGCCTGGGGAATCTGGACCAGGTCCACTGGGGAGAAGCGGGGCACACACGGAGGGCAAATTGGGGTGAGAACACCAGGGCCAATGGGAGGCAGTATGTGTGGCTGTAATCCGGACCTGGGCTGTCCTGGTGGAGGGAGCCCGGGAGGACCAAGGACACAGGTGGAAGGATTTTACCTGAGGCCTCGAAGATATCAGTTGGGTCATCTTGGGCCAGCGTGCCCCCTTGGAAGTCGGTGAAGTCCTCCAGGGAGCCATCGTCCAGCACTGGCACCTGCTTTAGCACGAGGGAGGCCCTCGCCCTGTCCTCACTGCTGGCGAGAGCTCCACGGTGCCCGCCGTCCTTCGCCAGGAAGCAGTCTAGGACCACGTCCACTGCCCGCCACTGTGTTTCTGCTGTGTGGGGCTCTGCAGACAAAGGCTGGGGTGAGCACCCCCTTCCCCAGAAAGCTACTCCACACTTGCTTCCTGCCCCCACCCCCAAACTGTGGAGTCAGCAAAGGGTAAAAGTTGCCCTCCAAGATCCTAGCTGTCTCTGTGTCCCTCTATTCTCCTGTCGTCCCCCAAACCAGTTTTCTGGAGAGCACCTGCTAGTCCAGGCAAATACTTCTTGGTGTGGGTTAAAGTCCTGGATTTGCCTTGCTTAGAGGAGTTTATACTTGCATTTCCAACTGTTGAATGAAAGACTATCTTTTCAGTCAAAGGAATTCTCAGAAAAAAAGCAAGTGCCACCGCAGAGAGAGGAGGCTGGGCGGTTGCTGTTGCTGGGGCACTGACAGCCTGCATTACTTTCTCCCATATCGGGTAGTCTTCCCCTCCCCCGCCTTCAAGGTCACCTTCCAAGTGATTTCCTCGCCTGGGGAGTCCTCTCCTCTTCTAAAGTGTCAGCTCCCAGGCCAGTGCCTTCTCCGTAGGACAGTGGCTCCCGACACAGCCACACAGGCAGCCCCTCTTTAGCGTTTTCCCTGTGGAGTCCCCACCCTCCCTCCACACACACTATTGGTTCCTTCTTTTGCCAGCCACTGAGCCTTCCCCCTGTTGGGCTTAGAAGGCGATTCGGTCAACCTCGGCCCCTTTTCTCTTCTGGAATCTCGGGGAGGGTGGCACCCTGGGGCTTCAGTAGCTCTCCTCCCAGCCAGCTCTCCCCAATTCCCAGACTCACTGGGTTCTGCTGCTCCAGATAGAGCCAGGCAGAACAGCAGGCACCAGCTCTCCTCTGTGCCCATGGAGGCTCCTTGCCCACCACCCTTCTCCGCAGTCCTACGCTGCTTGCGAGGCCTGGCGGGAGAAGGGGGGCTCTCCAAGCACCCCTGGCCAGCCAGAAGCCTTTGGATTTCTTCTGTTCCCGCTGCTGTGGATTTTTCTTTCACTTTCACTTGGAGCAAGGTGGCAGCCCGCGTCTCTGTGTGAAGCCCTCTGCAGCAGCTGCCAGAGCCCTGCTTACTGTTCCCCTTTCTCTCCACCCACCTTACCCAGAAATCCCCAGGTGATTTCAAGACCTGACTTCTGCACCCTTTTGCTCCCCTCCTGTCCCGAGAAAGTGGAGATATAACTGGGAAAAGGGGATCTGAAATCAGACACAGGATCCGCAGTAGCCTGGGGACCTTTCTCAGCCCCACCCTTGAGCAGGCCCCAACGTAACCGGCTGAGAAACCTCCTCTGCCAGATCCTGACCTGAGCCAGGAGGCGGCCAGGAGCCTGGGTTTGGGGACTGGAATTTCAGAGAGGAAGCTGGAGAGCTGCGGGGTGGTCGTCTGGCACTTTATTTTGTCTGTCTTGTAGCATATGGGTCTTTCGCAGCAGGAAGTGTGTTTTACAACCAGAGCCCCGCCCTCCTGCAGCGCAGGCGCAGCTGGCTGGGCTCCTGCTTCCCACTCTCCACCTCATCCGTGTTTGTCCTGGTCCCTGGCAGTCTCGAAAAGGCACTCTGTCACGTGTACACAGGAAAGGGCCCTGACAAGAGGATGGGACTGCAGTGGTGGCTGCCAGGTCTCATTCTCCCTAGGATGGCCTGCGGGGTGGGGTGGAGGCCAGGGCTGTAGTGCAGCTCCCGCAGGTGCTGGCTCACGGGGAGGAGGCAGGCTCCGGTTTTCGGTAATCCTCTTGGATGGGGATGGTGCTGCCTTCCTCCTCCCTGGGGCAGCTGTAAGGACAAGGTTCTGCAGGCTCCATGGGACTTTCTCCTTTGTCTGCAGAAGGAGATCTGATGAGTCTTGGCCAGCAGTGGGGGCCGGGGGAGACGGGAGAAGGAGATGGGCAGAGGCAGGTGTGCTTGGGGGAGGGGTGTCAGGAGCACCCAGCTAAGGGGAGAGAAGGGCTAGGACCAAGGCTGGTGAAGTGGAACTGGTGGGTTTCAGTGAGATTCCAGGCGTGGGCAGTGGGGCTGAGCTGTTGGGGTGTGGTGCAAGGGCAGGACCGGAGACCTGTATTCTGTCTCTTACTTGATCTATATTTCCTTTGTTGATGGAGGAACAGGGTTCCGGCCAGGGTGAAAACAAGAAACATTCCGGAGAAGATCACAAGGATACGAATAAAATCTGAGCTGCACAGGGATCTTTGGGCTGTGATAGGAGGGGACACACAGGGGTTAGGGGAGGGTCTAGCCCTTGGCTCCCTCAGCCCAGCCCTCCTGTCACCTTGTCTGTCCCCTTTCCCCCATCTTCTCTCCCACCCCCCACCGTTAGCCAACTCCTCTGCTAAGTGGTGGACTCTGCTTTTTCCCCTCCTCTTATCCCTACTCCAAGGAGCTTTCTGTCTGGCTTCCCTCCTGGCCCCTCCTGTGTGCATTCTCTCTAGCAGTGGGGATTAAGGAGAAAACTCACGTGGCCAGTGGGTAGAGAGAGTCCGGGCAGGCAGGTGCCTGAAGTCAGCCAGAGTCTGCATGTGCCCTGCTGTTCTGGCCTCCAGCATCTCTGGAAAAACAGAGACAGAATGAGTAGCAGCAGGGAACCCCGTAGGGCACATCTAAAGGCCTGAGAGGCGCTCAATGGGATGAGAAGGCAGAAACAGGCTGACCTTATCCAGGGGTAGGAGTGGGGAGTGCTGGTTGGGGTGTCACCCCTACCCCATGTGATGGCACAGAGAGTTGCCTGGAACTTACCATTGACATAAGGTAAGTGGGTGGGCTGAGAGTGTGGGCCCAGGGCCTGAGATGGCCAAGTGGTCAGCGAAGGGTTTGGAGGAGGATCACACTCAGTACACTCCTTGTCCCTGCACTGCCAGCCATTGCGACAGGCACACACAGCGTTGGCAGTGATGGTGCAGTTGCGAATGAGAAGACCTGGGGAAAGAGGAGGACCAGAGAGCATAGGACACTCAGACCTGTGGAGACCTTCAAGGTCCACTTGCTTCATTCCCCAGCCCCCATCCCAGGCCCACCTCTAGGGACGTGCTTCCCTTTCCATTCCCACCCCTGCAAAGGCCTCCCCTTGGCTCACTGTCCCCCAGTGCCTTTGCCATTATTATTGTTATTAAAGAATAAAGTTAGACCTTTCAGAAGGAAGATTCGTGGGTTCAGACATAGGAGCCATGAAAAGTAGAAAGAGCTTATATAACTTTCTCTTGTACTCTCTGACACTTTTTTTTATTTTTATTTATTTATTTTTTTTGAGATGGAGTCTCGCGCTTGTTGCCCAGGCTGGAGTGCAGTGGTGTGACCTCGGCTCACTGCAACCTCCACCTCCTGGGTTCAAGCCATTCTCCTGCCTCAGCCTCCCAAGTAGCTGGGATTACAGGCACGTGTCACCACACCCAGGTAATTTTTTGTATTTTTAGTAGCAACAGGGTTTCACAGTATTGGCCAGGCTGGTCTTAAACTCCTGACCTCAGGTGATGCACTAGCCTCAGCCTCCCAAAGTGCTGGGATTATAGGCGTAAGCCACTGTGCTCGGCCCCAATACTTTAATAACTTTTAATTGAAGTATAATATACACACAGAGAGGCACGCAATAGTGTAAAGCTTAAGAATTTGTACAAATCTGGCTTACAGGCATAACCAGCACCAGATCAAGAAACAGAAAATAGCTGGGTGAAGCAGGGAATTGCTTGAACCCGGGAGGTGGAAGTTGCAGTGAGCGGAGATCGCACCACTGCACTCCAGCCTGGGCAACAGAGTGAAACTCCGTCTCAAAAAAAAAAAAAAAAAAGAAAAGAAAGAAAGAAAATAGCCAGGTGCAGTGGCTCATGCCTGTAATCCCAGCACTTTGGGAGGTCGAGGTGGGTGGATTGTTTGAGCTTAGGAGTTTAAGACCAGCCTGGCCAACATGGTGAAACCCCATCTCTACAAAAAATAGAAAAATTAGCTGGGCGTGGTGGCACACACCTGTAGGCCCAGCTACTGGGGAGGCTGAGGTGGGAGGATTGCTTGAGCCCAGGAGGCAGAGGTTGCAGTGAGCTGAGATCATGATACTGTGCTCCAGCCTGGGTGACAGAGTGAGATCCTGTCTCAAACACCACCAACAATAAAGTATGTTAGGAATTTCCAGGGGCTGGGGATGGGGATGGGGGTGGTTGGGGGGTAGAAATGGGGAGTAATTGCTAAGGGGTATGGGTTTCTTTGGGGTGATGAAAATGTTATAGAATTAGATAGTGTTGATGGCTGCACAACCTGTGAATACAGTAAAATAAATAAATAATAAATAGATAGTTACTTGATTACAGTTGCTAAGCATTTTTTTTGTTTGTTTGACGGAGTGTTGCTTTGTCACCTGGGCTGGAGTGCAGTGGCACGATCTTGGCTCATTGCAAACTCCGCCTCCTGAGTTCAAGTGATTTTCCTGCCTCAGCCTCCCCTAGTAGCTGGGATTACAGGTACGTGCCACCACGCCTGGCTAATTTTTTGTATTTTTAGTAGAGACGGGGTTTCACTGTGTTAGCTAGGATGTTCTCAATCTCCTCACCTCGTGATCCACCCACCTTGGCCTCCCAAAGTGCTGGGATTATAGGCGTGAGAATTTGCCTTTAAAATATACATTTTGCGGCCGGGCACGGTGGCTCAAGCCTGTAATCCCAGCACTTTGGGAGGCTGAGATGGGCGGATCACGAGGTCAGGAGATCGAGACCATCCTGGCTAACACGGTGAAACCCCGTCTCTACTAAGAAATACAAAAAATAGCCGGGCGAGGTGGCAGCGCCTGTAGTCCCAGCTACTCGGGAGGCTGAGGCCGGAGAATGGCGTGAACTCGGGAGGCGGAGCTTGCAGTGAGCTGAGATCCAGCCACTGCACTCCAGCCTGGGCTACAGAGCGAGACTCTGTCTCAAAAAAAAAAAAAAATATATATATATATATATACATTTTGCTCAAGTGTAGGGGTCTGATGTTGGGTAGTTGGCTGTTAATCAGTTATCCCGGGAGTGGGGGTGGTAGGGCACTAGCTGGGCTGGGCTGGGCTTGCTGGCAACTGGGTTGAGAGGAGGGTGATTCAGAGGAAGGCAGTGACACCCAGATGTGGGACAGGCTGCAAGGAAGCCTGGTGGGCCTTAGGGCAGATGCTTGTGGGGACTCGGGGAGTCCTAGGAGCCCTGACAGGTGGAAGAGGGGTGCAGAAAGGGAGGATTTCAAAGGGAGGATGTCAAAGGTCATAACCAAACCTAACAATTTTCTTCTACTTATGCCTTTTGTCAGGACTAGGAGAGGGACAAATTCCTTCTTGGCATCCTTATGGCCCTGTGACCTCCTAATGAATGCTGACTCTGAGTTGCTACTAGAATTTGGTTTCCTTGTGGCTTCCTAGGAATTATGAGCCACGTTGGATAAGAACCTGCAAGGGAAGAATGAGGAAGCCTGGGACAGAGCACTGGTGGTAGGGAGGAGTGATGACAAGAGTCTCCGCTAAAAGGGAAATGGAAGGGTTAAAGAAGGGGCTGGGGAGGGTTAAGACAATGAGGTGCTATTGTTTCAGTGGGGAATATCTGGAGACCTGGGAGTTCTATTTAGCAGGTACAACCTGGGCTCAAAATTCCAGGCTGACTTCAGGCATGTCTTCATCTCACAGATGCCAGCACTAAGGCCCAGAGAGGGCCAAACTCATTCAGCCTGCCCATCTTCTCACCCCTGGCTGCAATCCCCTGGGGTCCTGTTGCAGCCAGGTGCCGCTGTGGTACTTTGGGATCTATTGGCTGAGCTCCCAGAGAAGGGTCATGGATTGGGCTAGTCTGGAACAAGTGAAGGGACTGAAGATGGGCTCAGTATGGAGCAAAGACCTTCAGGAAGGATCTGCAGAGTGAGTAGGGAGGTTTTGACTGGAAAAATTCCAACCCTGCAGGGGCCGCTGCCAAGAGGAAAGCATCTACTACAGGTACATTTTTAAGTTAAGTAGACTGAAGAATATTTCTTGTGTATTAAAGAAGTTCCTCTTTGGTTGATTTGCAATGGAAAAGCTTTTATTTTCTTTTTTCTTTTTTGGAAACAGGGTCTCACTCTGCTCACTCTGTCACCCAAGCTGGAGTGCAGTGGTACAGTCACGGCTCACTGCAGCCTCCACTTCCTGGGCTCGCATGATCTTCTCACTTCAGCCTTCTGAGTAGCTGGGACTACAGGTTCGCGCCACCACGCTCGGCTAACTTTTTGTATTTTTAGTAGAGACAGGGTTTTGCCATGTTGCCCAGGCTGTTCTTGAACTCCTGGGCTCAAGGGATCGCCTGCCTTGGCCTCCTAAAGTGCTGGGATTACAAGTGTGAGCCATTGCATCGGCTTTTCTTGTATGTGTGTGACAAAGGGTTTTGCTCTGTTACCCAGGCTGGAGTACAGTGGTTGATCAGCCTGGACCTCCTGGGCTCAAGTGATCTTCCCACCTCGGCCTCCCAAGCAGCTGGGACTACAGGTGCACTACCACAACCAGCCAATTTTTTTAGAGACAAGGTCTTTCTGTGTTGCCCAGCTGGTCTCGAACTCCTGGGCTCAAGTCTCTACAAAAAATACAAATATCCTTCTGCCTTGGCCTCCCAAGTGCTGGGATTATAGGCATGAGCCACCACATCCAGCCTTGGTTTTTGTTTTTGTTTTTACAGAACCAGTCTCTGTAGTCACACCTGTAATCCTGGCACTTTGAGAGGCTGAGACAAGAAGATTGCTTGAGCCCAGGAGTTCAAGGCTGTGGAGAGCTATGATTGCACCACTGCACTCCAGCCTGGGTGACAGAGCTAGACCTTGTCTTTTTTTTTTTTTTTTTTTTTTTTTTTTTCTGAGACGGAGTCTCGCTCTGCCGCCCAGGCTGGAGTGCAGTGGCCGGATCTCAGCTCACTGCAAGCTCCGCCTCCCGGGTTCACGCCATTCTCCGGCCTCAGCCTCCCGAGTAGCTGGGACTACAGGCGCCCGCCACCTCGCCCGGCTAGTTTTTTGTATTTCTTAATAGAGACGGGGTTTCACCGTGTTAGCCAGGATGGTTTCGATCTCCTGACCTCGTGATCCGCCCGTCTCGGCCTCCCAAAGTGCTGGGATTACAGGCTTGAGCCACCGCGCCCGGCCGACCTTGTCTTTAAACAAAACAAAACCAAGTACCAACAGACCCAGTGACACCAAACACATTTTGCAAGTAGGTAGTTTAATAGTTACAGTTACCTAGTTCTAAAAAGTGTCTTGCTAGAGAACATTTGTTCAAAGGGGCCACTTTAAAGCCTGCTATTCTAGTGTATACTGGCTGTAGTTTCTGAAATTGTAGCAAAGATGGAGAAATAATAACAGCATTCATAAGCACAACTGCAGATATTATACTTCTTAGTTTAAAAAAATCTTTTTTTTTTGAACTATAAAATAAAAACACAGGCCACATACATACTCATTTTCTCAAATTGGCTTTTGTGCAAAAAAAGTTGTTACCTATTGGGTTATTTTGTTATCTCCTTAGAAAGATGTATTCCAAATTCCCCATGGCCAACCTACACATGTGGACTCTGGGAACACAGCCAGTTTATTGGTTGGGCGTTACTTGCCTGAAATCTGGGGTCATAGAGCCACTTCTCTCATTTTATTGTCTTGATCCTATCCATAGACCCATTCTCACCAATCCCTCAAATTCTATTTATCCCTTTCCCTGAAATACTAGATTTCTGCCCACATTAATTCATGCCCCACCTAGGGTACCCCATTTCCCAGCATTGGCTCCACTTGCTGTGAGCCTTGAAGAAGGCTGAAGCTTTGAACCCCTCATCCTCCTTGCACTCTCAAACCCATCACCAGCCTTGCTCCCCCAAATGCTTGTCCAGTGTCCCCACCTATACCCTTGCCCACCTCACCAGAGTTACAGTGCCGACAGCTCTCACAGTGAGGCCGGGTGTGGTGGTCTGGAGAGAAGGAGACCCCTGGTATGCAAGGATGACACTGGGCAGCCTTTCTGTGCTGGTCACAGTCCTTCACAAGGAATGTTCCTGGGAGGAGAGGGTAAGGAATCAAGGCTTGAGAAGGGCTAGTTCTCTGCCCCCTGGAAGGTGGTGCCTCCCCACAGCTGCAGGATTTCCCTCTTTGCTTGAGCTCAGTGTCACCCTGTGCCTATTTACTGTATCAACCCCAGTCCTCTCTCTTTCACCACTCACCTGGCCCTTGCCAAGGCCCCCTCTTACCTGGCTCACACATCTGGCAGCACAGTTTTCCCTGAGCCCAGTAGTGCCTCTCTGGGCAGCTCTTGGGGGCTGGAGTAGCTGAGAGCCCCACCAGGGTCCCCAGAAAGCACAGCCACCAGGGATGTGGCCGTGCCATGGTTCCTGCCCAGGGAGCGCCTTTCTGTGCCCGGTTGCTGACGCTGGCCTCTGGAGTTAGCACCTCCAAGCTGGGCGCTGCTGTCTGTTCTTTGCACCCCCTGGGCAGCGGCTGCTTTAGGTGGTAAGCCAGCCTTTGACGGCAGAAGCTCTATTGTGGCTGGTTTTTTTTTTTTCTCACAGCAGCAACCTCCACCCCCTTCCCCTTCCGTGTGCTGGGGAGAGTATTAAAGAGCAAACTGTCAGACCTGCTGCTCTTCAAACATGCCTCCTCCAACACACGAGCCTCCCTTGGTTTCCACCTCTCCTGCTCATGAAGCATGTAGCCCACTGACTCCTGCTTCTTTTACAAAAAGGTGATGGACACACAGTCTCCCACTCCTCCTCTCCATGTGCACTTGTGCACAAAGGTGCCCACATTATCCCCCCACACCCCGCCCGTCCACAGTTTACCAATGAATTCGCGTGTCTCCTGTCTCCCATACCTGCATCCCTCCTTTCACAGACAACAGCTGAAAGAAGGAACGAGAGCCAGAATTGAGCACAGGTCCACAAGCTCTTATCTGAAACTTTGCGGGTCAGATAAGTATTGAAATTCAGAATTTTTCAGGTTTATGCAGAAACTAGCACCACAAAACACCCTCGGGGAGTTGGGGTAGCCTCATAATCAAACGCAACATTTCTGCAGCAAAACTATTGAATATTTACACCGACTGGGAGGAAGCTTAAATAGCCTTGTCTCAATTGAGGTCTGGTTTGATGGCCAAACGAGTTGGCTACAGAATGCTCAGAACTGCAAGCAAGGGGCGTAGAGCTGCCTCTCTCCTGTCACTGTTGCAGATCACCTATGCTCTCCTTTAATCCTCACGTCAGCCTCTGATGTGGGTGCCACCTCCTGCCCGCATGGCCTTCCCTCTCAGACCCTTGCTCACTCCTCACCTTTGTGCCATCTTTATCCTCCCCTTCCCACCTCTGGCTGTGTCAGTCACTGGTGTCCTGGATCACCTGGGGCGTCTTCTCTCCCAGCCTTGGGCACTCAGGATTAAAGGTAGCTTCCTACGGAGGTCATCTCTTTTTTATTTTCCCAGTTCTTCCAGCAAGACTGATCTCGGGATATCGGAAACAGCTAGACTTTTCCCTCTTTGAGTCATGGGGGCACACATGGGTCAGCAACCTCCTCCACTCTTTCCTCGGCAACCGAGACGCGGAGCGGCTTATTTCCCCAGGAAGTTTTTCATGCAGGGGCTTTGCCGTTGTTTCCACACCGCTCATAAATGTCACACTGCTGTGGTCACACCTGTCAGATCTGTTCTCTGTCTCACTCTGTAGTTTCCTTTCTCTTCATTTTCTCCATTCTCTTGTCTTTTCCCAGGCCCCTCTGCAGCTCTTCATGGGGGTCCACTCAAGTCGGAAGCCACATCTGGGTGTGATTCAGAGAGCTGTTTATGCAAAACCAGCCTTTTCACCATCAGGCAGGGCACCTGAATTCCCAGCACAGAGTGCTGTGGCCCTGAGGACTTTTCTGTCACCCGCCATTTCCAGGTTGTGGTAAATGTCTTCACCGCAGGCATGGGGCAGTGGGGTGGCTAGCTGACAGCAGGCCCTGGAGGATGGACGAGACCCTCAGAAGAATCATGAGGAACTGGGGACCTTTAGGAAGAGACTTGTCAAGCGGGGACTCGGAGTTCGCCGAGCCTAGCAACGAACTCGACTGGGAACTGCTCACTTGCCTAAGGCCTCTGTCCTCTGGACCAAAGTCCATCGCCTCTCTTCTACATACCGCTTCTCCAGGGGGTCAGAGCAGGAGCAGGGTCTGCCTGGCTCTCCTGGAGGGCCTCGGCCAAGAGGAGGAAAGCCAGGTTTCTGGACCTTTTTCTTTCCTGGCAAATAGAATGAGCTCATCTCCAGCGCTCTTTGCATCCACTTCTGGCGAACCTTCCCCATCCTAGGCTGGCTCCCTGGACAGGACCTTCCTTTTTTTTTTTCTCCCCATCTCGCTCTGTCACTCCAACTCCAGGTTGGAGTGCAATGATGCGATCTAAGCTCACTGCAACCTCCATCTCCCAGGCTCAAGCAATTCTCGTGCCTCAGCCTCCCGAGTAACTGGGACGACAGGTGCACACCACCACGCTCAGCTAATTTTTGTATTTTTAGTAGAGATGGGGTTTTGTCATGTTGACCAGGCTGGACTGGAACACCTAGCCTCAGGTGATCTGCCCGCCTTGGCCTCCCAAAGTGCTGGGATTACAGGCATGAGCCATCACGCCTGGCTGGGCCCTTCCTTTTGTCTACAGGCCCTGGGATGCAGCCCACTGACATCTTCCTTGAAATCTCACACAACCATTTTCTCTTTTGGGGTCAACCTCTCCCCCGTGCCTGGCTGGGGCATAAAAATATATGGTATTTTCTCAACAGCTCCCCACTTTTCTTTCCTTTCCAGAAACAGGCCCACAGAAGCCCTTCTTGAGAACTCTGAGGACTCTCATGACCTTTTTTCTTCGTTCTTTTTTTTTTTTTTTGAGACAGGGTCTCCCACTGTTGCCCAGGGCTGGAGTGCAGTGGCATGATCTCGGCTCACTGCAGGTTTTGCCTTCTAGGTTCAAGCGATTCTTATACATCAGCCTCCCGAGTAGCTGGGATTACGGGCACCGGCCACCATGCCCGGCTAATTTTTTGTATTTTAGTAGAGACAGGGTTTTCCCATGTTGGCCAGGCTAGTCTCAAACTCCTGGCCTCAAGGGATCCACCCTCCTTGGCTCCCCAAAGTGCTGGGATTACAAGCGTGAGCCACTGCGCCCGGCCTCTCATGATTTTTTTGTTTGTTTTTTTGAGACGGAGTCTCACTCTGTCATCCAGGCTGGAGTGCAGTGGTGCGATGTCAGCTCACTGCAAGAAACAGGGTTTCACCATGTTAGCCAGGATGGTCTCGATCTCCTGACCTTGTGATCCGCCTGCCTCTGCCTCCCAAAGTGCTGGGATTTCAGGCGTGAGCCACTGCACCTGGCCGTCTCATGACTTTTGAGAGGGCCTCACCAACCCTCCACCTGGCCCAGTGACTGTAGCCTCGATGTCTGCCAGGGGCACCCTGCTCCTTGAAATCTAGATAAGATGCTCCTTGCTCCCCACTCAGGGCAGGTCCTCTGCAGGCTGTCCACCTGCACAAGTTCCAGTAGGTTGGGTGTTCTTGTGGCCACCTCTGGCTCTGATTTCTCTTTCAGCTGAAGTCTTGTTCTTGCCTCCGTGTCTCCTGTCTGTTGTCTTACCTGTACCCTGCCTCAAGCCCGAAGTGTAGGACACAAGACTTGCTTAAAGTTTCCTCTAAACCAGCTCTAAACAGAAGGCTATCACATGTGGCTGGCCTTTTCTTTTTTCTCCAATTTTTATGAATTCATAACCTGTTAAAGCGCTCAGCAGGACCAGTCTCTGCAAGACTTTTGCTTAGGAGGAAGTTCTGTTATGGGACAAAGATGTCTGCAGTCACTGTTCCTCACTTAGGGTTCCTGAGTCTCATCACCTGAAGCTCTGAGTTTGTCTGGCCTTCTTTGTCCCTTGCTCCCCATTCCTTCCTCCCCAATTCCCACTTTCTTTGATGACCACCACTGGCACCGCTGCCCCCACCACCTTAAAGCCTCCTTCCCAGCAAGGCTTTGAGAGGCCCGCGCGGGACAGTGAGTTAAGCTCATTAATGAGGTTCTGGGTCTTGCAACTCCATAATTTTCATTTCTGCACCTCCCCACTCTGGGTGACATGGGGGACTGACCAACTGTGGGTTCCAGCCTCTGCCCACTCCTCAGAAGCCCAGCACAGCTCCCAGTGTCTCCTAGCACATAAGGCACTGGCTCAATATTGGATGGTCCAGCTCAGCTTTGTGCCATAGCGGCTCTGTCCACAATGATAAGATGGCAATGTCAGAGGGCTCAAGGCCCTTTAGACCTCCTCATTCATTTGACGAGCGTTTTCCGCACATCCATTTTGTGTTAGGAACCAGCTAAGTAATGGGGCACAAAGATGAAAAACAGACACATATGTGGTTTCTGCCCTGATGGAGTTGACACACCAGTGTGAGAGTCAGACATTGATCATATGATCTCAAAGACAAATGTAAAACTGGCCAGGTGAGGTGGCTCACTCCTGTAATCCCAGTCACGTTGGGAGGCCAAGGCGGAAGGATTGCTTGAGCCCAGGAATTTAAGACCAGCCTGGGCAACAGAGTGACACCCTGCCTCTACACATAATAAAAATAAATTAACTGGGTGTGGTGGCAGGAGCCTGCGGTCCCAGCTACTCAGGAGGCTGAGATGGGAGGATCACTTGAGCCCAGGAGGTCGAGGCTGTAGTGAGCCATGATCATGCCACTGCACTCAAGCCTGGGTGACAGAGCAAGACCTCATCTCACAAAACCCCCCCAAGAAAACAAAATTAAAATTTGTTAGTAATGGTCATTATTGCTATGAAGGAGAGAGTCGGGGTGCAATGTAGGTGTTATACCCCTAATAGGGGGATTTAAGGGGTCAGGAGTGCCTCATCCAGGAAGCAAAATTTAACAGAGATGTGGGATCTGGCAGCTCGCTACCTACATGATAATTGTTACTTTCCTTGGTTTCTGTGACACCATTCTATTTTCCTTGCTTTGACCACTTGTTTTTTAAGTGCCATTTTTTATTTTTTTAATATACAGATTGTATATAATAGGGATAATCTGTTCCTTGAAAGCCTGGTAGAATTTGATTTGCTTATGTGTAGGTGTTTCACTGTTGTCTTTTTTTTTTTTCTTTTTTTTGGCAGTCTCGCTCTGTCGCCCAGGCTGGAGTGTAGTGGTGTGATCTTGGCTCACTGCACCCTCCTCTTCTGAGGTCAAGTGATTCTCCTGCCTCAGCCTCCTGAGTAGCTAGGATTGCAGATGTGCACCACCACACCTGGATAATTTTTGTATTGTTAGTAGAGATGAGGTTTCGCCATGTTGGTCAGACTGGTCTCGAACTCTTGACCTCAAGTGGTCCACCCACCTTGGCCTTCCAAAGTGTTGGGATTACAGAAGTGAGCCACTGTACCCGGCATACTTTGCCATTCTTTATATAATTTATTGGATGCTTAATTAATTTAGAAATTTCTTCTTTTCTAATATATGCATTTAAGACTATAAACTTCCGGGCCGGGCGCGGTGGCTCAAGCCTGTAATCCCAGCACTTTGGGAGGCCGAGACGGGCGGATCACGAGGTCAGGAGATCGAGACCATCCTGGCTAACACGGTGAAACCCCGTCTCTACTAAAAAATACAAAAAACTAGCCGGGCGCAGTGGCGGGCGCCTGTAGTCCCAACTACTCAGGAGGCTGAGGCAGGAGAATGGCGTGAACCCGGGAGGCGGAGCTTGCAGTGAGCTGAGATCCGGCCACTGCACTCCAGCCTGGGCGGCAGAGCGAGACTCCGTCTCAAAAAAAAAAAAAAAAAAAAAAAAGACTATAAACTTCCCTAGAAGATCTACTTTAGCTACATCTCATAAGCTTTGCTATATATTTTTTTATTGTTGTTGATTTACTTTTCCCGTTATTATTTATTTTTACCTATATTTCATTTATAAATGCATTAAAATTTTTCTGTATCTGTGGGGCTTAACTTTTCCTTGTTTATTATTTTAATTTTAAATTTATTGTGGCCAGAGCACTCAGTCTGTCTGTGTAGCATGGCAGGCAGAACGTTGGCCTCCCGAGGACATCTGTGCTGCTGGAACTGCATGTTAAGTTACATGGCAAAGGGGAGTTAAGGCTGCAGACGGAATCCAGGTTGGCCTTGAGATGGGTGATTATTCTGCATTATCCAGGTAGACCCAGTGTAATCACAAGGATCCTTGTAAGTGGAAAAGAGAGGCAGAGGAGAGAGCGCCAGAGAGGCGGCTGCATGAGAAGGATCAATGATGTTGTTGACCTTGAAGCTGGAAGAAGAGGGCCATGAGCCTCGGTATGTGGGCGGCCTCTAGAAGCTGGAGGGAGCAAGGAGACGGATTTGACCCTAGACCCTCCAGGGGCAGTTGCACCTGCCAACACTGATTGTAGCCTGCTGAGGCCCGTTTTAGACTTCTGACCTGTAGAGCTGTAACATAATACATTTGGGCTGTTTTCAACTACTAAGTGTGTGGTAATTTGTTATAGCAGCTGTAGAAAACGAATACATATGAATCCTCTGGCATTTGTTTGAGATTTGCTCTATAGCTTAGTATGTGGTTGTATGTGTTCCATCTGTGCCTGAAAAAATGTCTATTTCTAATTCAGTGGTCTCTGCTATTTTTTTTGTACCCTATCAATAAAATGATTTTCAGCATGTATCGCAAAGTAAACAATATTTTATTTTATTTATTTATTTTTTGATAAACAGACATGTTTAATGATAGCTTGCTCTTCACAAAGATGACTACAGAGACCTTTAATCTATAATCCAGGAGTATATAACCATGCAGCACAGACCAATTAGCCAAATGTAAAATAAACTAGATTCTTACCACAAGTACCCTGTAAACATCGCAACTATTCTTTCCAAAAGGACCCTAATCTTATGTGAAAACACCTACTGTGGGGGAACCAGAAACCTAGCTATGTGGCCAAAAGTAAAAACCAAAGGAAAAAATAGCAATTCCGTGGTTAATTGGTGAAAGCAGGGAATTTGTGCCCTTTACTGCTGCTTTGGTCTTCTTCCTTTCGTTCTTTTTGTCCCTCTTCTCAGCCCATCCATGTTAGCTCTCGGTAGGTTTCAATAAGCCATCTGAAATGTATTCACTTCCTTGGAGTTCACCACAGTGCTCCTCTGCTTTTTCCCATCGGTAGCTGTTCACAGACACTTGTTGTCTGAGGACTCACAGCCCTCCGCAGAACCCTTCTTTGAAACGGGTTTGGTTCAACCATCCTACTTCTTCAAGGTGGTATAGACGCTGCCCGTCGTTCGGCACTTCCAGAAGAGTCTGGTCAGTTCCGTCAGGAATTGCTCGCTCTCCAACCACACCGCTGCGGTGACGCTGGTTCGACTCCCCACAATATTTTAAATACGTTAATCATATATTATACACTCAAATAGGTTCTATATAAGAATACGTAGACATTCTAGGCCGGGTGCGGTGGCTCACGCCTGTAATCCCAGCACTTTGGGAGGCTAAGACGGGTGGATCACGAGGTCAGGAGATGGAGACCATCCTGGCTAATATGGTGAAACCCCGTCTCTACTAAAAATACAAAAAAAAAAAAAAAAAAAAAAAATTAGCCGGGCGTGGTGGCGGGTGCTTGTAGTCCCAGCTACTCGGGAGGCTAAGTCAGGAGAATGGCATGAACCTGGGGGCTGGAGCTTGCAGTGAGCCGAGATTGTGCCACTGCACTCCAGCCTGGGCGACAGAGCGAGACTCCGTCTCGAAAAAAAAAAAGAAAAAGAATATGGGCCGGGCGCGGTGGCTCAAGCCTGTAATCCCAGCACTTTGGGAGGCCGAGGCGGGCGGATCACAAGGTCAGGAGATCGAGACCACAGTGAAACCCCGTCTCTACTAAAAATACAAAAAATTAGCCGGGCGCGGTGGCGGGTGCCTGTAGTCCCAGCTACTCAGGAGGCTGAGGCAGGAGAATGGCGGGAACCCGGGAGGCGGAGCTTGCAGTGAGCCGAGATCGCGCCACTGCACTCCAGCCTGGGCAACAGCGTGAGACTCTGTCTCAAAAAAAAAAAAAAAAAAAAAAAAAAAAAAATGTTTAAAGAATATGTAGACATTCTAAAGGATGAGGTAGAATTACATGATCACATATAGAAACATAAAAAGAATGAGATTGGCTACATGCAGTGGCTCATGCCTGTAATCCCAGCACTTTGGGAAGCTGATGTGGGAGGATTGCTTGAACTCAGGAGTCTGAGACCAGTGTGGGCAACAGCAACAAAATAATAAAAATAAAAAGAATGAGATAAGGATAGGAAAAACAATATTTAAAGATATTGCATTTACTTATTTGCAACATAAAAGATCTAGTTGCTCTCATTAAAATATTAATAGGTAACAAAATTTTCTACAATATAATAAAACATTAATAGTAATATATTTAGTAAGAGCAATATGATTTAATGTGTTTTATTATTTTTAAAAAAACTTTCCTTGACACTTTATATATAGTGATCTGAGTCTAAGCACAAATATTTGATTTTTATGACTGACTTAGATGAAAAAATTTCTCTAGATGAAACTGTTTCAGGTGTGTTTTCTAATTTTGAATCAAGAGTGCATCTTCAAGCCCACCACAGTGGCTCACACCTGTAATCTCAGCACTTGGGGAGGCTGAGGCAGGAGGATGGCCTGAGGTGAGGAGTTTGAGACCAGCCTGGGCAACATAGTGAGACCCCATTGTACTCCAGTGCTGGTGACAGAGTGTGACCCCATCTCCATTAAAGAGAGGGAGGGAAAGAAAGTGCATATTCAACAGGCTTTTTCTGTGGGCCTCCTTGGTGGCTGGGTTGAGGACATGTCCCTTCAGTGTTTTTGCATTTGCTTTTGTCAGACACCCCAGGGATGTCACTGACTTGAGACCAGTTTTCATGTTATTTTCTTGGGGACAAAGGAAGTTTTCCAACCATGTGGGTAATATAAATCTAACCCCTATACCTGGCTGAGCATAGACATGTAGTTATGCTTTTTTTGTTTGTTTGAGACAGGGTCTCGCTGTGTTGCCTAGGTTGGAGTGCAGTGGCAACATAGCTCAATGCAGCCTCAGTCTCCTGGGCTCGAGCAATCCTCTTGCCTCAGCCGCTCGAGTAGCTGGGACCACACTTGGCTAATTTTTTTTATTTGTTATGTTTTTGTAGAGACGAGGTCTTGCTATGTTGCCCAGGGTGGTCTTGAATTCCTGGGCTCAAGCAATCCTCCCACCTTTGCCTCCTGAAGTGCTGGGATTACAAGGTGTGAGCCTGGCCACATTTTCTTTTTTAGGACTTGTCACGCTTGTGATTTTATGTGATCTGTGATTTAGGGGATTAATTTTGGTCTGAGATAAAGCTAATTTCTGAAATCAGACATTATGTAAATTGATAGGTGTGAGGTTTGAGTGCTGACTACTGAGGTTTTCTGACTCTCAGTCTATGTAACTAGGGAAGGGCAAGACCAAAAAAAGGAATTTCTCAGATACCAGGCAAGGGGAGAAGCATTGAGGGAAAGACGTCGCTATGGAGGGAGCAGTCTTGACCTGGAACTGAAGGGTGGTTCAGGGGCCCAAACCCACTGAGACAGGAGGATCCTGGGGTAGGTGGAGAGAGCTTGACTTTCAGAACCAGACAGACTGGTGGTCCAAATACCTCTCTGCCAGCTACTACTCACATCATGTCCAGCATGTCCCACAACCTCTCGACTGAGTCCTCGTCTGCTTGAGGATAGTGTCATGCACTTTGCCATATGTTGGGACAATTAAGGGTAACAATATAAATGAAATGTCTGGCCTTGTCTTGTTTGGGTACTCAATACATATTCATTCCTCCTCTCTCCTCCTCGGTGTTCGAGGCTGCAAGTCCCAAGGCATAGGGTTGAGGGAACAGCTAGTTAACCTGGGAACTAAACCAAAGGAGTGTGAAAGAGACAGAACGACTCACTAAATTGAACAAGCTGTGCATAGGCGATATGTCTGCTCTGTATGTATTATTCATACTCGGTTCTTTATCACGTAGAATCATGATTTCACAAGGCGACGGGACGTTTCCTCTCACAGTAGGGTCCTGGGCCCCTGGCATTTTTTCTTTCTTTTTTTGAGATGGAGTCTCACTCTGCCACCCAGGCTGGAGTGCAGTGGCAAGATCTTGGCTCACTGCAACCTCCACCTCCCAGTTCAAGCGATTCTCCTGTCTCAGCCTCCCGAGTAACTGGGATCACAGGCATGCACTGTCACGCCCAGCTAATTTTTGTATTCTTAGTAGAGATGGGGTTACACCATGTTGGCCAGGCTGGTCTTGAACTCCTGACCTCAGGTGATCCTTGGGATCCTTTGGGAGCCTTGGCCTCCCAAAGTGCTAGGATTACAAGCATAAGCCACCATGCCTGGCCTTTTTTTTCTTTTTTTTGAGACGAGTCTCGCTCTTTCGCCCAGGCTGGAGTGAAGTGGTTGTTCACTGCAACCTCTGCCCCCCTGGTTCAAGTGATTCTCCTGCCTCAGCCTCCCGAGTAGCTGGGATTACAGGCATCTACCAGCACATTCGGCTAATTTTTGTAGTTTTAGTAGAGACAGGGTTTCACCATGTTGGCCAGGCTGGTCTCGAACTCCTGACCTCAGGTGATCCACCTGCCTTGGCCTCCCAAAGTGCTGGGATTACAGGTGTGAGCCACTGTGCCCAACTGTCCCTGGCATTTTCTACTTGCTTTTTTTTTTTTTTTTGAAACAGCGTCTCCTGCTGTCACCCAGGCTGGAGTGCGGTGGCACCATCTCAGCTCACTGTAGCCTCGACCTTCTGAACACAAGCAGTCCTCCTGCTTCAGCCCCCGAAATATCTCTGACTATAGGCATGCACCACCAAGCCCAGCTATTTTTTTTTTTTTTTTTTTGAGACGGAGTTTCGCTCTTGTTGCCCAGGCTGGAGTGCAATGGCGCAGTCTCTGCTCACTGCAACCTCCGCCTCCTGGGTTCAAGCGATTCTCCAGCCTCAGCCTCCAGAGTAGCTGGGATTACAGGCATGCACCACCACCCCCGGCTAATTTGGTATTTTTAGTAGAGATGAGGTTTCTCCATGTTGGTCAGGCTGGTCTCAAACTCCTGACATCAGGTGATCTGCCAGCCTCGGCCTCCCAAAGTGCTGGGATTACAGGCGTGAACCACCGCGCCCGGCACGCCCAGCTAATTTTTGTATTTTTTGTAGAGATGGAGTTTCACCATGTTCCCCAGGCTAGTCTCGAACTCTTGAGCTCAAGTGATCTGCCCACCTTTGCCTCCCAAAATGCTGGCATTACAGGTATGAGCCACCATTCCGGGTCATTCTTGCTCTTCTGAGTGACTTCCCTTGCCCACCAGATGAGGTAAATGGCTCATGGAGCCAGTCTAGTGATCTTCCCTGTGTTGGGGAGGGAGGCATGCCCCACTTCCCACAGCTGTTTCTGAGCCTCATGACTGTGACCCCTGAGAGGCACCTAAGACCTTAGTTTCCCCTGCTAGTCTCTGGTGTGGTGTCTGAGCCTGAGCTCTGAGGGCAGCTTGCTCCTGGGCTGTGCTGGAGCCCACTAGCACTGCCTCGCCAAAGCCGGATGTTTACATTTTCAGGAATTTTGTGAGGTTACTTGTTGGTAGCTTGAAATTGGCCAGTTGGCCATAGTAGGAATACTTCCAACCACATACATCACCAATGCCATAGATCAAGGGCTTCCCACCCCGAAAGCTGGCTGTTAACATTTACCACCGCACCACCACTGCTGACTTACCGGGGTGAGGCCCCGTCATTACTTTTAGTTATCTTTTGGGTCTTGGAGAGACAGAGTTCTTTCCTTTCTGGGATCCTGTCCCCTCCTCCTGGCTTCTAGGTAGAAGCTCCTGTGGGGATCCCCCATCTTACTGCTCCAGCCGGCTTAGGATTTCAAGCCAGCAGGGCTGGAAAATGATTCTGACCTTCGGCTTTACCCTCTCACTCTACGTCTATCAGAACCATGGGCTGCGGAGGCAAAATGACATTCCCTGTGTGGCACAGCTGGGAGAGAACCCAGGTCTCCTGAACCCCAGTCGACTGCTGACGAGCCCTTATAGAGTGCACGCCTCAAAGGTGCTCAGTTCCTGCGCTGATCCGACTGTGTACTCGCAGCACCTTCCATGATCAGCCTGCAGGCATGGCTCAGCCGCCCTTCCTGCCTGTCTGCTTCTGGTCTCATAGACCGTTCCCTGCCCTTTCACGCTATGAGCCCCTCCCAACTTGTTTCTCTTCCTTTTTAAAATTGAAATTTAATGATAAAAGCAATATTCATATCACCTCCTTATGAAAAATTAAACCAGCAAAATCCATCATTTTCATCAGTAGGTAAATGCACCAAGAAATCTTGTACCTGTGCCCCAGGAGACATATGCAAAAAGAGTCAAGCACTACTGTTTGTAATTCCAAAAGAAAAAGAAAGAAAGAAAGAAAGCCGGTGTGGTGGCTCACACCTGTAATCTCAGCACTTTGAGAGGCTGAGGCAGGCAGGTGGCTTGAGCCTAGGAGTTTGAGACCAGCTTGGGCTACATGGCAAAACCCCATCTTTACTAAAAATACAAAAATTAGTGTGTGTGGTGTGGTGGCACATGCCTGTAGTCCCAGCTACTCTGGAGGCTGAGGCATAAGAATAGCTTGTAGCTGAAAGGTGGAGGTTGCAGTGAGCTGAGATCGCACCACTGCAAAAGAAAGGAAGAAAAGAAGGAAGGAAGGAAGGAAGGAAGGAAAAGAAAAAGAGAAGAAAAGGAAGGAAGGGAGGGAGAGGGGGGGAAGGAAGGAAGGAAGGAAGGAAGGGAGGGAGGGAGAGAACAGTAGCTGAATAATAAATTGTTGTATATTCACCCAGTGGAATATTCACACAATGTAGTACTTTAGAGGAATGAATATGAACCACCTGCATCTAGCCATGTAGATTAATTTTCATGAGTCTCAAAAATATAATATTGTACATCGTGAATGTACTTAATGCCCCTCGAATTGTACATTTAAACATGGCTTAAATGGTAAATTTTATGTATATTTTACCACATATAAATAAATAAGTAGATAGAAAAAGCATGTTAAGTGATATTGCACACACACACAGAAGCAAGGCATAGAAAAGTACATACGATTCCATATATAAAGTTCAAAAACAGGCAAAACGAAACAGTTTGTTGTTCAGGGTGCACACAGATGGTAGAACTAGAAAGGAAAGTGAGGAAGTGATAGACACAAGCCAGAGCTGCCTCCGCGGGTGAGGAGGGAAGGTGTGATCAGGGCGCTTCTAAGGTTCTGCTAATGTTCTGATCTTAACGTGAGTTTTCAATGTGTTATTTTCATGTACGATTTTGCATATCTTAGTTCACAATAAAAAGTACAAATTATATTTTAAAAGTTGGAGGTGAAAATAAAAATGGAAAATTATAGATAAGACTCAGGTTTCCTTTGATCAATCTCCTCCCCCAATCCCTGGTCCTCTTCCTATCTCCTTAGGGTAAGCACTATTTTCAGATTATTGAGTATTCTTCCAGAACTTTCCTAGACAAAAAAGTTATGTGTGCTGTTGTGTGTGTGTGTGTGTGTGTGTGTTTTTGTTTGTTTTTTTTGTTTGTTTGTTTTTTGTTTTTTTTTTGTTTTTTGAGACGGAGTCTCGCTCTACCGCCCAGCTGGAGTGCAGTGGCCGGATCTCAGCTCACTGCAAGCTCCGCCTCCCGGGTTCACGCCATTCTCCTGCCTCAGCCTCCCGAGTAGTTGGGACTACAGGCGCCTGCCACCGCGCCTGGCTAGTTTTTTGTATTTTTTAGTAGAGACGGGGTTTCACCGTGTTAGCCAGGATGGTCTCGATCTCCTGACCTCGTGATCCGCCCGTCTCGGCCTCCCAAAGTGCTGGGATTACAGGCTTGAGCCACCGCGCCCGGCCTGTTTGTTTTTTTAACTGAGTCTCCCTCTGTTGCCAAGGCTGGAGTGCAGTGGCACGTTCTCAGCTCACTGCAGTCTTCACTTCCTGGGTTCAAGTGATTCTCCTGCCTCAGCCACCCAAGCAGCTGGGACCACAGGCGTGCACCACCACACCCAGCTAATTCTTGTATTTTTAGTAGAGATGGGGTTTCACCATGTTGGCCAGGCACCTGATCTCAATTGATCCAACTGTCTCAGCCTCCCACAGTGCTGGGATTACAGGCATGAGCCACCGTGCTAGGCATATTGTATGTTTTTAAAAATTATTTTCTTTCCTTCTTATTTTTTGAAGTGGAGTCTTGCTCTTGTCCAGGCTGAAGTGCAATGGCATGATTTCGGCTCACTGTAGCCTCCACCTCTTGGGTTCAAGTGATTCTCCTGTCTCAGCCTCCCGAGAAGCTGGGATTACAGGCGCCTGCCACCACACCTGGGTAATTTTTGTTGTTTTAGTAGACATAGGGTTGCATCATGTTGGTCAGGCTGGTCTTGAACTCCTGACGTCAGGTGATCTGCCCGTCTCGGCCTCCTAAAGTGCTGGGATTACAGGCGTGAGCCACTGCGCCTGGCCTGTTTTTTTTTTTGTTTGCTTGTTTTTGTTTTTGTTTTTTGAGACGGAGTCTTGCTCTGTCACCAGGTTGGAGTGCAATGGCATGATCTCGCCTCACTGCAACTCTGCCTCCCGAGTTCAAGTGATTCTCCTGCCTCAACCTCCCAAGTAGCTGGAATTACAGGCGCCTGCCACCACGCCCAGCTAATTTTTGTATTTTTAGTAGAGACGGGGTTTCACCACATTGGCCAGGATGGTCTAAATCTCCTGACCTCGTGATCTACCTGCCTCGGCCTCCCAAAGTGCTGGGATTACAGGCGTGAGCCACCGCGCCTGGCCAGCCTGTTTTAAAAAATTGTTTTATTTTCTACGTAAAACGTTATTAAGCAATAATCAAATATTTCTCACTCTGATTTCTTGGCCCCACTCCTCCTGAGGATTCTCTGCTTGAATTTTTCAGAGCAAGGGCGACCCCTGTCTTAGGGGAGGTAGGAGAGTGCCTCATGCACAGCATCTGGCTCTTCCTTCTCCCTGGCAAGGGGCCGCCTCTCTTTTCCATATCTGAGATGACTGACAGCAGTAACATCTGCCTTTGTCTTTTCCTCTCTTATTTGGGGCATCGCAGGCCACCTATATTTGCTAAAGGAACTCTTACACAAAGCTTCGATAATTCTAGCACAGGGCAAGAAATAGAGCCTAAGGAACAAACCATCTATTTTCTCTCCACTCGGTAAAAAAATTATCTCTGGGAAATGAAATAGCCCAAGTCTGGCAGTTCCATGTTCTTCTTCTTCTTTTTGTTTTTTTAGAGACGGTTTTGCTTTCTTACCCAGGCTGGAGTGCAGTGGCACAATCATGGCTCACCGTAGCCTCGAACTCCTGGGCTCAAGAGATCCTCCCACCTCAGCCTCCAGAGTATCTAGGACTGGAGGTGCACACTACCATGCCTGACTAAGTTTTAATTTTATGTGGAGACTGGGTCTCTTTATGTTTCTCAGGCTGGTCTCAAACTCCTGGCCTCAAGACATCCTTCCACCCTAGCCTCTCAAAGTGCTGAGATTATAGCATGAGCCACTGCCCCTGGTCCATGTTCTTCTTTTTTTTTTTTTTTTTTTTGAGATGGAGTCTTGCTCTGTCGCCCGGGCTGGAGTGCAGTGGCCGAATCTCAGCTCACTGCAAGCTCCGCCTCCCAGGTTTACGCCTTTCTCCTGCCTCAGCCTCCTGAGTAGCTGGGACTACAGGCGCCCGCCACCTCGCCCGGCTAGTTTTTTGTATTTTTTAGTAGAGACGGGGTTTCACCGTGTTAGCCAGGATGGTCTCGATCTCCTGACCTCGTGATCCGCCCGTCTCGGCCTCCCAAAGTGCTGGGATTACAGTCTTGAGCCACCGCGCCCGGCCCCATGTTCTTCTTATATTGCTTTTTAAATTACT
This sequence comes from Macaca fascicularis, assembly GCF_037993035.2. Taxonomy (NCBI): domain Eukaryota; kingdom Metazoa; phylum Chordata; class Mammalia; order Primates; family Cercopithecidae; genus Macaca; species Macaca fascicularis. The sequence continues at coordinate 7,354,395 of NC_088385.1, read as the reverse complement.
TCTTTTTGCAGATAGAGAAAGGCTTGTTAACTGGCCTCATGACTCAGCCTGCCAGGCACAATTCTCCATCGCCCCCGGCACAGTTGTATTTTTATGTTTGTTTTGTTTTTTTCCATAAATGATACACAGTATGTATCCAACGATTTGCTTTTTGCGCTTTTAATCCAGTTATATGTCTTGGAGATCATTTCATTTTATACTTCTAGAACTACTCGTTTTCTTAAATAGAGAATGGATGTGCAGAGGCTTTTTAGCCATTCTCCTGGTTCCTGAATACTTAGGTTGTTCCCAACAATGCATGATCCTAAGTGGTGTTGCATAAACATCTCATACTTCCCTGTGCATGTGGGAGTGTCTCTTTAGAATAAGTGCTGGGCATTGGAATCGCTGAGTCATAGGATGTGCACATTTTTCACTTTAATAGATGCTGGCGAGTTGCCCTCCAGAGTGGCCCTACCAATCCGCACTCCCACCAGCAGTGGAATGAGAGCACATATTTCCTCACGTCCTGCCAGCCTTTCATATTAGCAAGCTGTTTTTGAGCATCTCACTGGAGGAAAATGCTGTCTCATTGTTTCAGTGTGCACTCTTCCCATTCCTGGGGGAGGCTGAGCATCTTTCCATGATTACGCTGTTTGTGTTTCCTCTTTTGTGTCCAAGGTCTTTGTATCCTTATGTCACCACCAGTGTTCTGAAGTCTACCCTTGGCTCTTCCCCACAGCAATCCTGTCCTCCAGACCCAAACTGCATTGCCTCTACAGTCACGGGGATGCCTCTGCCAAACATGGTATACGCTTGCCATCTGCCCTGGGGACTGAGAAAAGCCTCCTGGTGGCAGGGGAAATCTCTGCTGTCCCTCCCTTACTAATGTCAGGGGACTTCAGACCTGCACAGAGGGTGTGTCCTTTACCTCACTTGTCACATGACAGCTGGGACTTGCATGACCCCAGACTCTTTCTGCTTCAGCACTCAATGACCCCCCAAACTACACTGACCTCCAGCCCAAACTGAAGGGATCCTTGGTGTCTGTTGACTTTTATTGAGATGAAATGAATCATTTTAATAATTTTAAAATGTACCATTCAGTGGCTAGACTTTTATTGAGATAAAATGAATTATTGTAATCATTTAAAATGTACAATTCAGTGCTTTTACTGTATTCGCAAAGATGTGCAGATATCACCTCTAATTCCAGATCATTTCCATCTCCCCTAAACGAAACGTCTTACCAGCAGTCGCAGTCACTCCCAATTCTCCCCTCCCCAATCCCTGGCAAACACTAATCTAGCTTCTGTCTCAATGGATTTGCCTATTTGTGACATTTCATATAAATGGAATCATATTAATATAAAACGTGACCGTTTGCATCTGGTTTCTTTCATGTAGCATAATGTCTTCAAGGTTCATCTATGTTGTAGCTTATATCAGTCCGTTCCTTTTTATGGCTGAATGACATTCCATTGTACAGATATATACCTTGTTTTGTTTATCCACTCGTTAGTGCTGTTGCCACTTCTTATTTTCTTATTTTTATTTATTTGTTTTTTTGAGGTAGGGTCTTTCTCTGTCACCCAGGCTGGAGTGCAGTGGTGTGATCTCAGCTCACTGCAACCTCCACCTCCCAGGCTCAAGTCATCCTCCCACCTCATCCTCCCGAGTAGCTGGGACTACAGGAGTGCACCACCATGCCCAGCTAATTTTATTTTATTTTATTTTTGTAGAGATAGGGTTTCATTGTCCAAGCTTGTTTTGTTGCCCAAGCTTGTTCCACTTTTTGGCTATTATGAATAATGCTGTTGTCAACATTCATGTACAAGGTTTTTTTGTTTGTTTGTTTGTTTTTTTTTTTTTTTTGAGACGGAGTCTCGCTGTGTCGCCCAGGCTGGAGTGCAGTGGCGCGATCTCGGCTCACTGCAAGCTCCGCCTCCCGGATTCACGCCATTCTCCCGCCTCAGCCTCCGAGTAGCTGGGACTACAGGCGCCCGCCACCATGCCTGGCTAGTTTTTTATATTTTTAGTAGAGACGGGGTTTCACCATGTTAGCCAGGATGGTCTCGATCTCCTGACCTCGTGATCCACCCGCCTCGGCCTCCCAAAGTGCTGGGATTACAGGCTTGAGCCACCGCGCCCGGCCTTTTTTTTTTTTTTGAGACGGAGTCTCGCTCTGTCACCCAGGCTGCAGTGCAGTGCAGTGGCCGGATCTCAGCTCACTGCAAACTCCGTCTCCTGGGTTTACGCCATTCTCCTGCCTCAGCCTCCTGAGTAGCTGGGACTACAGACGCCCGCCACCTTGCCCGGCTAGTTTTTTGTATTTTTTAGTAGAGATGGGGTTTCACCGTGTTAGCCAGGATGGTCTCGATCTCCTGACCTCGTGATCCACCTGCCCCGGCCTCCCAAAGTGCTGGGATTACAGGCTTGAGCCACCGCGCCCGGCCCATGTACAAGGTTTTATGCAAACATATGTTTTAAATTCTCTTAGGTATATACCTACTAGTAGAGTTGCTGGGTCATATGGTAACTCTATGTTTAACTAGTTGAGGAACTGGCAAAGTGTTTTCCACACAGCTGCACCATTTTACGTTTCCACCAGCAGTACCTGAGGTTTCCAATTTCTCTACATGCTGGCCAACGCAGGTACATTTCTATTTTTAAAAAAGTTATAATTACCCTAGTTGGTATGAAGTGGTATCTTATTATGGTTTTGATTTGCATTTCACTAGGGCTAATGATGTTGAGAATCTTTTTATGTGCTCATCGCCATTTGTATATTTTCTTTGGAAATGTCTATTCAAATCCTTTGCCCATGTTTAAATTAAATTATGTGTCTTTTGTTATTGAGTTCCAAAAGTTTTTTTTTTCTTTTTGATATTATGAATTCTAGACCTTACTAGATATGTGATTGGAAAATATTTTCTCTGGCCGGGCATGGTGGCTCACACCTGTAATCCCAGCACTTTGGGAGGCCGAGGCGGGCAGATCATGAGGTCAGGAGATCGAGACCATCCTGGCTAACATAGTGAAACCCCATCTCTACTAAAAATACAAAAAAAAAAAAAAAAAATTAACCGGATGTTGTGGCAGGTGCCTGTAGTCCCAGCTACTCTGGAGGCTGAGGCAGGAGAATTGCTTGAACCCAGGAGGCGGAGGTTGCAGTGAGCCAAGGATTGCGCCACTGCACTCCAGCCTGGGCGACAGAGCAAGACTCCGTCTCAAAAAAAAAAAAAAAAAAAAAAAGGTTTCACATTTTGATGAAGTTCACTTTATCCACTGTTTCTTTTGTTGCCTGTGCTTTTGGCGTCATATTTAAGAAACTGTTGCCAAATCCAAACTCATACAGATTTTCACTTATCTTTTCCTCCAAGAGTTTTATAGTTTTTAACTCTTAAATTTAGTTCTTTGATTTATTTTGAGTTAAATTTTTTATCTGGTTTTAGGTAGGGGTCCAACTTCATTCATTCTTGTACTTGTCCTAGCACTGCTTCTTGAAAAGACTATTATTTTCACATAGAATGGTCTTGGCACCATTGTTGAAATTAATTGACCATAGATGTATGGGTTGATTTCTGGACTCTAAATTGTATTCCATTGATCTAGATGTCCGTCTTTAGGTTAATACCACGGTTTTGATTACTGCAGCTTTATAGTAAGTTTCAAAATTGTGACTTCAACTTTGTTCTTCTTTTTCAAAATTATTTTGGCTATTCTGTGCCCCTTGCATTTGCATATGAATTTTAGGATCAGTGTGTCCATTTATGCAAAAAAGAAGGCAGTTAGAATTTTGATGGAGATTGCATAGAATCTGTAGATGAAATTGGGGAATATTGGTACCTTCAGTCCATGAACACAGATGTCTTTCCATTTATTCAGGATTTCTTTAATGTCTTTCAACAATGTTTTGTAGTTTTCAATGTATAAGTCTTGAACTTTCTTTGTTAAATGTATACCAAGGTTTTTTGTTTGTTTGTTTGTTTGTTTGTTTTCTTGAGGCAGAGTCTCACTCTGTTGCCCAGGCTGGAGTGCAGTGGCCCAGTCTCGACTCACTGCAGCCTCCGCCTCCCAAGTTCAAGCGATTCTCCAGCCTCAGCCTCCCGAGTAGCAGGGATTACAGGTGCCTGCCACCATGCCTGGATAATTTTTTGTATTTTAGTAGAGATAGGGTTTTATCATGTTGGCCAGTCTGGTCTCGAACTCCTGACCTCAGGTGATCCACCTACCTTGGCCTCCCAAAATGTTGGGATTACAGGCGTGAGCCACCGCACCTGACCAATGTATACCTAAGTTTTATTCTTTTTGATACTATTGTAAATTGAGTTGTTTTTCCTAATTTTTTTTTTTTTTTGAGATGGAGTCTCACTCTTGTCACCCAGGCTGGAGTGCAATGGCACAGTCCCTACTCACCACAACCTCTACCTCCTGGGTTCAAGTGGTTCTCCTGCCTCAACCTCCGGAGTAGCTGGGACTACAGGCTGCGCCACCACACCCTGCTAATTTTGTGTTTTTAGTAGAGACGGGGTTTTACCATCATGGTTAGGCTGATCTCAAACTCCTGACCTCAGGTGATCCACCTGACTCGGCCTCCCAAAGTGCTGGGATTACAACCGTGAGCCACCGTGCCCAGCCCCTAATTTCATTTTCTTTCTTTTTTCTTTTCTTTTCTTTCTTTTTCTTTTTCTTTTTTTTTTCTTTTTTGGAGGCAGTGTATCGTTCTGTCACCCAGACTGGAGTGCAATGGTGCAATCTTGGCTCACTGCAACCTGCACTTCCCGGGTTCAAGTGATCCTCCCACTTCAGCCTCCCAAGTAGCTGGGACCACAGGCGCGTGCCACCATGCCTGCCTACTTTTTGCATTTTTTTGAAGAGATGGGGTTTTGCCATGTTGCCCAGGCTGGTCCAGAACTCCTGGGCTCAAGTGATCCACCCGCCTTGGACTCTCAAAATGATTACAGGTGTGAGCCACCGCACCCAGCCCCGAATTTCATTTTCAAGTTATTCATTGCCCATGTAGCAGTTGACATTTGAAGGAGGCAGTTGTTTTCTCCAGAGTTGGAAGGTGGTGCCTTAAGGTGTAGGCGTGTTGCTATGACACCCTGTGGGCCGTTGCTGGGGCTCTCTTGTGACTTTTCTGAAGTCACAGATGGAGAGTTTGACTCTGTAACACAAAGGGAAACATGTCTGACTAATCTTTCCCACACTCCCTTTGCTTCTGATGGCTCCCTCAGCTAGGAGGAGGAGAGGAAGAGAGTGTGTTGGTGGGGCCTAACCCTTTCTTACAGGTGCTTCCTCTGACCCTTTTCTTCTGCAGGGTATTTTTGGGCAGCTACTGAAGGGACGGGCACTCCCAAAGGGCAAGGGCTGTGGCAGCCTTCTCTTTTACCCATAAGTTGGCCAGAATTGATGCTGTCTACTTTATTTATTTATTTATTTATTTATTTATTTATTTATTTATTTATTTATTTTTGGGAGACGGAGCCTCCCTCTGTCACCCAGGCTGGAGTTCTGTCACCCAGGCTGGAGTGCAGTGGCGTGATCTTGGTTCACTGCAACCTCTGCCTCAGCCTTGGGTTCGGGTTCAAGCAATTCTCATGCCTCAGCCTCCCAAGTAGCTGGGACACCAGGCACGCACCACCATCCCTGGTTAATTGTTTTGTATTTATAGTAGAGATGGGGTTTCGTCATGTTGGCCAGACTGGTCTTGAACTCTTGGCCTCAAGTGATCTGCCCACCTCAGCCTTTCATTGTGCTAGGATTACAGGTGTGAGTCACTGCACCCGGCCTGATGCTCCCTACTTTGATGGGCATAGAGCAATGTTGCAGACGACAGGCATAGGCAGGGTCCTGGTGGCTGGTGATGTCAGAGAAGCCTGGGGAGGGAGTCCAAGGATCAATCAGTTGGTGAAAATCTGAAGGAGTGGAGGATAATTCGAGTAAATCTGTGCTGCCTGGCCTGCGTCCAGGGCTGTCTGTCTGCTCAGCTACTTGCTCGCTGCCCAGTTACTCATGCTCTGTGGGTTTGTTTCCACTGTCACATGGGGGTGCGGATGCTGGCCTCATAGGGAGGGTGTGAGCAGCCATGTTTGGTAACTCGGGTGAATGCCCTGCAAGGACCTGATGCAGAAGAGGTGCCAGTCAGTGTTCACCGGAGTATGACTTGATCACCAGCAACTTCCTTCTTGACTGGGATAGGGCAGCATGAGAGCTCAGAGTTCCTTAAGTGGGGCTGTGCTCAGAATGGGAAGGAAAGAGTGAAGAAATCCACTAGGAAGAAGTGTGTGGGAAGCGTGTGGGACAAATCTCACCTTTATGAGAGCTCAGCTAGTCAATGGGAGCTTTAGGATGAACGGTGTGGGTGCTTCTTGGGCAGAGGAGACCCCATCATATTTTCATACCAAAGGAATGGGGTGGGCTGGATGGGGAGAGCTGCAAGAAGCAGGATGTTACAAGTTTGTGTGGTTTTGTTTGTTTGTCTTGTTTTGTCTTCTGAGACAGGGTCTGGCTCTGTCACCCAGGCTACAGTGTAGTGGTGTGATCATAGCTCACTATAGCCTCGAACTCCTCACCTCAAGCAATCCTCCCACCTCAGCCTCCCGAGTAGCTGGAACTACAGGTGCATGCCATGATGCCCAGCTAGTTTTTGCATTTTTAGTAGGGACAGGGTTTCACCGGGTTGTCCAGGCTGGTCTTGAACTCCTGGGCTCAAAGCGATCTGCCCGCCTCAGTCCCCCAAAATGCTGGGATTACAGGCATGAGCCACCATGCCCGGCAATTACACATTTTAAATATTAATATAATAATGAGATTAATCTATAATGCTTCTATGTCAAGGTCTTATCCAGAACCATACAGGGATTAATTTCCAAGAAATATGGTTTCATCTTAGCTAAGTTGAGAGGGTGAAAGCCATCACAAAGATTGATTCCAAACCTTCCTGGGGTTAAAAGAACACTCGTCCACGAGGGGAACAGTTTTATTGTCTCAAGTGGGCAGTGTATGACCGTGATCTGTGATTACTGTCTCAGGAAGGCTAACCTTATTTATTTGCCAGATTTGAGGCTAGGAAGCCAGACTTGGGCCTGCGTACATCTATATAGTTCTCAGTTTCGTACACTGTTCCCTTAAATGTTTCAAACTACATTTATAAATTTAATAGTTCTGGCTGGGTGTGGTGGCTCATGCCTGTGATCCCAGCACTTTGGGAGGCTGAGGCAGGTGGATCATGAGGTCAGGAGTTTGAGACCAGCCTGGTCAACAGGGTGAAACCCTGTCTCTACTAAAAATACAAAAATTAGCCGGGCGTGGTGATGTGTGCCTGTAGTCCCAGCTACTCAGGAGGCTGAGTCAGGAGAATGGCTTGAACCCGGGAGGCAGAGACTGCAGTGAGCCAAGATCGTGCCACTGCACTCCAGCCTGGGTGACAGAGCAAGACTCCATCTCAATTAAATAAATAAATAAATAAATAAATAAATACATTTAATAGTTCTGAGTTTGTCTAAGTCTATACCCTTTTTAAAAATTAATTTTTTTTTCATGTTGACAACGAATCAAAAGAAGAGTCCATATGCTTTTGATGGGTTTAGATTTGCAACCTGCCTCCTGGGTCCAAATTTTACCCCCACTAGAGTATCTGGAAGTCTGGAATCTCCACCCTCAACTGCAGCCCTTCTTGGTGCCTCTTCCCTTTGTCCTGACGACTGGATCTTTTCTTTATTCTTTCTGTCCGAGTGGGTCACCACTCTATAGCCATATGCATACCTCCGCGGGGCTCTGCTCACAACCCTGAAATCATGCTCATGCTCGTGAGCACTGGACAGGAGCCTGCACGGCCTCAGGAGGAACTCCAGGGAGTGCAGAACAGAAGCGCACGCCATGTTCACGCAGGGTCAGGATCTTACCCATCCCGGGCAGAGATTTTCCCCCCGGAGGAGGGATTACAGGTGCACATGCAGGCACCTGTAATCCCAGCGACTTAGGGTCACCTCTAGGGGAGGGACTGAAGCCAGCAAGAACCATACGTAAACTCTGTCCTAAAAGGAGCTGGTGAAGCCCCCTGGGGAAGGGGTAAAAGGGCCCTGTGGGCCAGTTGCATAACTGGGACCTTCAAGCTGTGGCTCCCTGCCCAGGGAGCCTCTGCTGTCCAGTCATGCTTGATTCGAATGGAGGCAGGTGCGCGTCGTCCCATCTGTCTGGGCTTTGGGTGCCCCCTTGTGGCAGAATAGTGATTTCGTACTTCACACTGTCTCAACACAGCCCTCTCAGGAGCCCAATTCGGGCTTCAAGGCTGTTACTCTGAAGCTACATTTATCGCAGCACTGTTTATGAGAGCAGGGATGTGACATCAACCTAAGGGCCCATCAATGGATGACTGCATAAAGAAAGTGTGGCATATTTATACCATGGAATACTACTCAGCCATTAAAAAGAATGAAATTACATCTTTTGCAGCAATATGGATGGAACTAGAGGCCATTACCTTAAGTAAAATAATTCAGAGACAGAGTCAAATACTGCATGTTCTCATTTATAAGTGGGAGCTAAATAATGTGTGTGCATGGACACAGAGAATGCAATAGTAGACACTGGAGACTTGGAAAGGTGGGAGGGTGGGAGGTGGGTGAGGGATGAGAAATTACCCAATGGGTACAATGTACACTATTCAGATCGTGGTTATACTAAAAGCCCAGACTCCACCACGACTCAACATATCCATGTAACAAAACTGCACTGTACCCGCTACATCTATAAAAATAAAACAAAATGGGATTCTAATAGGAAAAAAAGGACATAAGGGCAGAGGTGCCAGGCGTCTGGTATACTCCCAGGGCTTCTCTGTGTCTGCACAGCAGGCTGGGTTTCAACAAGTTCAAAGAATTTGAGGAACCCCCTAAGGGAGGGCCACTGGTGGGGACAGAGGGGTGATCCCAAGGATTCCTATCTGTGACTTGAGGAATCTATCTTTAATATAACCTAAAAGAATGTACCAAAGGCCGGCACGGTGGCTCACACCTGTAATCCAAGCACTTTGGGAGGCTGAGGCTGGCAGACCACGAAGTCAAGAGATTGAGACCATCCTGGCCAACATGGTGAAACTCCATCTTTACTAAAAATACAAAAATTAGGCCGGGCGCAGTGGTTCAAGCCTGTAATCCCAGCACTTTGGGAGGCCGAGGCGGGCGGATCAGGAGGTCAGGAGATCGAGACTATCCTGGCTAACATGGTGAAACCCCGTCTCTACTAAAAATACAAAAAACTAGCCGGGCGTGGTGGCGGGCGCCTGTAGTCTCAGCTACTTGGGAGGCTGAGGCGGGACAATGGCGTGAACCCGGGAGGCGGAGCTTGCAGTGAGCCGAGATCACGCCACTGCACTCCAGCCTGGGAGACACAGCGAGACTCCGTCTCAAAAAAAAAAAAAAAAAATACAAAAATTAGCTGGGTGTGGTGCCAGGCACCTGTAGTCCCAGCTACTCAGGAGGCTGAGGCAGGAGAATCTCTTGAACCTGGGAGGCAGAGGTTGCAGTGAGCCAAGATCACAGCACTGCACTCCAGCCTGGGTGATAGAGCGAGACTCCATCTCAAAAAAAAAAAAAAAAAAAAAAAAAAAAAAAAGGCCGGGCGCGGTGGCTCAAGCCTGTAATCCCAGCACTTTGGGAGGCCGAGACGGGCGGATCACAAGGTCAGGAGATCGAGAGACCATCCCGGCTAACACGGTGAAACCCCGTCTCTACTAAAAAATACAAAAAAACTAGCCGGGCGAGGTGGCGGGCGCCTGTAGTCCCAGCTACTCGGGAGGCTGAGGCAGGAGAATGGCGTAAACCCGGGAGGCGGAGCTTGCAGTGAGCTGAGATCCGGCCACTGCACTCCAGCCTGGGTGACAGAGCAAGACTCTGTCTCAAAAAAAAAAAAAAAAAAAAAAAAGAAAGAAAGAAAGAAAAAAAGAAAGTAAAAAGAATGCACCAAAGAATGACCTGATCTTGTTTTCTTTTTGAAATTAAAATAGGGGCCGGGGGCGGTGGCTCATGCTTGTAATCCCAGCACTTTGGGAGGCTGAGGCGTGCAGATCACGAGGTCAGGAGATTGAGACCACCCTGACCAACATGGTGAAACCCCGTCTCTACTAAAAATACAAAAATTAGCTGGGTGTGGTGGCGGGCACCTGTAGTCCTAGCTACTTGGGAGGCTGAGGCAGGAGAATCGCTTAAACCCAGAAGGCAGAGGTTGCAGTGAGCCGAGATCATGGCATTGCACTCCAGCCTGGGCAGCAGAGCAAGAATCTGTCTCAAAAATAAATAAATAAATAAATAAATAAATAAATAAATAAAATTAAAAAATTAAAATAGGGACAGGGTCTTGCTATGTTGCCCATACTGGTCTCAAACTCCTCTGGCCTCAAACAATCTTCCCGCCTCAGCCTCCCAAAGTTCTAGGGTTACATGAGTGAGCCACCATGACTGGTTATGATCTGAACTTTTAGCTCCTGTGGCTAGGTGCAGTGGCTCACGCCTGTAATTTCAGCACTTTGGGAGGCCAAGGTGGGTGGATTACCTGAGGTCAGGAGTTCAAGACCAGTCTGACCAACATGGTGAAAACTTGCTTCTACTAAAAATTAGCTGGGCGTGGTGGCGGGCGCCTGTAGTCCCAGCTACTTGGGAGGCTGAGGCAGGAGGATCACTTGAATTCAGTAGGCAGAGGTTGTGGTTAGCCAAGATCATACCACTGTACCGCACTTCAACCTAGGTGACAGAGTGAAACTCCATCTCAAAAAAAAAAAAAAAAAAGCTTCTGTACTTAGTAGCCTATTTTAGCCCAGGCTCTAGACCAGTGGCTTTTATTTAACTTTTTTGGGATCAAGGGGCTCCTTTGAGAATCTTAGGAATGATGTTGACCTTGCGTTAGAAAAATGCACATGCTGGCGAGGCGCAGTGGCTCACGCTTGTAATCTCAGCAATTTGGGAGGCTGAGACGGGAGGATCACCTGAGGTCAGGAGTTTGAGACAAGCCTGGCCATTATGGTGAAACCCCATCTCTACTAAAAATGCAAACAACAAAAAAAAAAAAAAAAGAAGAAAAAAGAAAAAAAAAGAAAAGAAAGGAGGCCGGGCGCAGTGGCTCACACCTCTAATCTCAGGACTTTGGGAGGCCGAGGCAGGCAGGAGATCGAGACCATCCTGGCTAACATGGTGAAACTCCGTCTCTACTAAAAATATATTTAAAAAAAAAAAAAAAACTAGCTGGGCGTGGTGGCGGGCACCTGTAGTCCCATTCGGGAGGCTGAGGCAGGAGAATGGCGTGAACCCGGGAGGCGGAGCTTGCAGTGAGCCGAGATCACACCACTGCACTCCAGCCTGGGCAACAGAGCGAGACTCTGTATAAGAAAAAAAAATTAGCTGAGTGTAGTGGCGGGTGCCTGTAATTCCAACTACTTGGGAGGCTGAGACAGGTGAATCACTTGAACCCAGGAGGCAGAGGTTGCAGTGAGCAGAGATCGCACCACTGAACTCCAGCCTGGGTGACAGAGTAAGACTCTGTCTCAAAAAAAAAAAGAAAGAAAGAAAGAAAAATGCACATGCAGGCTGGGTGTGGAGGCTCACACCTGTACTCCCAGCACTTTGGGAGGCTGAGGCAGGCGGATCACTTGAGACCAGGAGTTTGAGACCAGCCTGGCCAACATGGTAAAAACCCATCTCTACTAAAAGTACAAAAATAAGCTGGGCATGGTGGCAGGCACTTGTAATCCCAGATACTGGGGAAGCTGAGGCAGGAGAATTGCTTGAACCCAGGAGGCAGAGGTTGCAGTGAGCAGAGATCGCGCCACTGCACTCCAGCCTGGGCAACAGAGCGAGACTCCATCCCCACCCCCCCATCCCACCCCCCCAAAAAAAGCACATGCATACAATATTGTGAATAGAATTTTAAGGAGTTTGTGAACTTTGGGGATGCAGGAGCCCATAGGGTTTGTAAAAGCTCCACTTCTAGATCTCTGGTCCTATTAGTTTCTCAGGGGCTTGAAGCCCTCAAATAGAATTGCTGCTCTCTGAGGAGGCTGACAGTGTCCACTTAAGGACAGCTTCTCTGGAGAGGAGGAAAGGACACAGGGTAAAATTTCTTCTTATGAGAGAAGTAACGTTAGCGTTAGCCTCAGAGATGCGTAAAGAGTTGCCTTGTGTCAAGAAACAGACGTTCCTTTTTTGAAATATCCGAGAAAGACAAATAACAGAGATGGATAATTTACATAATTTCAAGACAGAGATTGTCTCCAAATTGCCTAATTTGAGGGATCTGAATGAGATGAAAGACAAGACATTCTCTGGAAGGATTTCCTAAAGCAATTCTTCTTAAACTCTATTTTTGGTTGATCTCAGATGGTCTCTGAAAGTTTCCAGAATCAAGGCAAAACATTTAAGAGGTTCCAAAAACTCATACCAAACTGCTTCTAGAAGAAAACTTAAACAAATTGATTCATGTTCTTTCAAGACACACCTTTAAAGGGATTTTCTTTTGGTGGGTACTGCTTATTTACTTGACTAATATTTACTTAATGCATACTGGAAAAGAGTATTTCAGAGTTGGCAGGAACTTCAGGCATCTTTTATTCTGATTCCTTTATTCTCAGACAAGCAACATGAGAACCAGAGAGGAAAACTGTCCCTCATTCATTCATTCAACAAGTTTATCAATCACTTCCTATGTGTTAGGAACTGGGCTTTGTATAAGAAATAAAAGAGGGCTGGACGCGGTGGCTCATGCCTGTAATCCCAGCACTTTGGGAGGCCGAGGCAGGTGGATCACAAGGTCAGGAGTTGGAGACCAGCCTGACCAACACGATGAAATCCTGTCTCTACTGAAAATACAAAAATTAGCCAGGCGTGGTGGTGCATGCCTGTAATCCCAGCTACTCAGGAGGCTGAGGCAGGAGAATCCCTTGAACCCGGGAGGTGGAGGTTGCAGTGAGCTGAGATCACACCACTGCACTCCAGCCTGGGCAACAGAGTGACACTCTATCTCAAAAAAAGAAAAAAAAAAAGGAAAAGAAATAAAAGATGAAAATACGTTGAGGATAATCTCATGAGGTAAGGAGATATGTAAGGGGAAAACCACAATTCCTATTTTTTTTTTTTTTTTCTGAGATGAGGGTCTCACTCTGTCACCCAGGCTAGAGTACAGTGGCAAGATCTTGGCTCACTGCATCCTCTGCCTCCTGGGCTCAAGTGATTCTCCCACTTCAGCTTTCTGAGTAGCTGGAACCAAGTGCACCACCATGCCTGGCTAATTTTTTGTATTTTTGGTAGAGACAGGGTTCTGCCATGTTGCCCAGACTAGTCTCGAACTCCTGGGCTCAAGTGATCTGCCCGTCCCAGCCTCCCGAAGTGCTGGAATTACAAGCATGAGCCACGGCACCTGGCCAAAAGCTACGATTCAAAAAAGATAATTGTTTTAATGGAGGCTGTTTAAAAAGCACTGGAAGCTTACTTAGCAGAGAAACCAGCTAAACCTGCGAGAGTATCTGAGGATGACTTCACAGAGGAGGTAGTGTTTGAGCTGTGGCTTGATGGGTGAGGAGAGGTTTGCTGGGTGGGCCAGCGTGTTTGTTCCAGGCTATGGAAATAGTATGCAGGTTGGTCAGGGCAGTATGGTGCCAAGCCAAGGGATGCGTGGGGTCTGGAATCTAGCCTCAATAGGGGGAAGTGGCACCTTTTCCTAATTTCCACAAAGGCACAGTATGGCTACCAGTCTTGAGATGTGGGCGAGGGCGTGGAAATGTAAAAAAGTAAGGTGTGTTCTGGGATCTAGTAGTTCTTGAGAAGCACGAGTTCAGAATTGCTGAAGAACAGAGTGAGAGGTGATGAGTTTGCACAGGTAATGGGGCCAGATCATGAAAGGCTCTTCTATGACTGTGTGTAGTGGGAAAGCTGGGAATGGAACCTGGATGCCTTTCTTCCTGACCATTACTCTTCCTGCAGCACCAACTGCCCCTGGCCTGGACACTGAGCTCTGTGCTGGGTGCTGGGCAGGATGCGGGGAGGAATATGCTCTGGTCTTGCCCTCGAGGGTTCATAATTAGGGGTTTATAATATGCAAGACCCATGGATTAATAGTGATAATAGAGTAGAATGTGGTAAGTAGGCCGGGCGCGGTGGCTCAAGCCTGTAATTCCAGCACTTTGGGAGGCCGAGACGGGTGGACCATGAGGTCAGGAGAGGTCGCCAGGTCAAGACCATCCTGGCTAACACGGTGAAACCCCGTCTCTACTAAAAATACAAAAATTTAGCTGGGCAAGGTGGCGGGCGCCTGTAGTCCCAGCTACTCGGGAGGCTGAGGCAGGAGAATGGCGTAAACCTGGGAGGCGGAGCTTGCAGTGAGCCGAGATCCGGCCACTGCACTCCAGCCTGGGCGACTGAGCGAGACTCCATCTCAAAAAAAAAAAAAAAAAAGAATGTGGTAAGTAGCCAAATAGAGGGACAAGAAGGAGTACTGGGCACACACACACAGTACCCAGAAGTGGTGTGCTCAAGGCCACACGCCATAAGCCAGGAATTCAAGATTCAGGTCTGTCTGGCTTCAAAGTCAATGTTCTCATAGGTTTCAAAGGCTTTAAAAGTGCTCACACTCTTTGACTTAGCAATTCCACTTCTAGGAGTCTATGCTAAGGAAATAAAATGTGTACAAAGATTTAGTTATGAGGATGGTCTGTGAATTTTTTTTTTTTTTTTTTTTTTTTGAGACAGAGTCTCACTTTGTCACCCAGACTTGAGTGTAGTGGCGTGATTTCAGCTCACTGCAACTTCTGCCTCCCGGGCTCAAGGGATCCTCCTGCCTCAGCCTCCTTACAGGGATCCTAAGGGATCCCTGCCTTACAGGTATGCGCCACCACGCCCAGCTAATTTTCTGTATTTTTAGTAGAGATGGGATTTCACCATGTTGGCCAGACTGGTCAGAACTCTCGACCTCCAGTGATCCGCCTGCCTCGGCCTCCCAAAGTGGTGGGATTACAGGCTTGAGCCACCATGCCCTGAAGGGATGGCCTACCCCTCCACACCTGTGGGCGTTTCTCATTAGGTGGAACAAGAGACTTGAGAAAAGAAATGAGACACAGAGACAAAGTATAGAGAAAGAAAAAGTGGGCCCAGGGGACCGGCAGGATAATAGGATCATTATAGGGAGAAAGTCAGCAGTAAGACATATGAATAAAGTTCTCTGTGACATGAATAAGTTTGAGGAAAAGTACTGTGCCTTGATATGCATATGTAAATATCTCCATAAACCTTTTTAGTGCATAAAGAGCAGCATTGCGCTAGCAAGTCCCGCCTTTCGCCCTAAGGCGGTTTTCTCCTTTCTCAGTAAACAGAACATACAATCGGGTTTTATACTGTGATGTTCCATTGCCCAGGGACGGGCAGGAGACAGATGCTTTTCTCTATCTCAACTGCCAACAACCGCCAAAAGGCCTTCTTTCCTCTAGTACTAGCCCTCCTCAGCACAGACCCTTCATGGGTGTCAGGCTGGGGGACGATCAGGTCTTTCCCTTCCCGTGACGCCGTATTTCAGACCATCACATGGGGAGAAACCTTGGACAATACCTAGCTTTCCTAGGCAGGGGTCCCTGCGACCTTTGGCAGTGTATGTGTCCCTGGGTACTTGAGATTAAGAGAATGGTGATGACTTTTAACCAGCAAACTGCCTTCAGGCACTTGTTTAACAAAGCACACCCTGCACAGCCCAAAATCCTTTTTTTTTTTTTTTTTTTTTTTTTTGAGACGGCGTCTCGCTCTGTAGCCCAGGCTGGAGTGCAGTGGCCGGATCTCAGCTCACTGCAAGCTCCGCCTCCCGGGTTCACGCCATTCTCCGGCCTCAGCCTCCCGAGTAGCTGTGACTACAGGCGCTGCCACCTCGCCCGGCTATTTTTTGTATTTCTTAGTAGAGACGGGGTTTCACCGTGTTAGCCAGGATGGTCTCGATCTCCTGACCTCGTGATTCGCCCATCTCGGCCTCCCAAAGTGCTGGGATTACAGGCTTGAGCCACCGCGCCCGGCCCCCAAAATCCTTTAAACCTTGAGTCACCACAGCACATGTCTCTTGCAAGGACGAGGTTGGGGGTCGGGTCACAGATTAACAGCATCTCAAATACAGAACAAAATGGAGTCTCTTATGTCTACTTCTTTCTATATAGACGCAGTAACAGGCTGATCTCTCTTTCTTTTCCCCACAATGCCCAGCCGTGGCTTATTTTTATCTAACTTCTTTTGCCCAACATAATGTTTTTGAGATTCAGCCATGTCATTGCGTGTACCTGTATGTTACTACGGTGGAATATAGTAGGTTACTATTGTATGAATAGACACAATTAGTTTATCCAGTCACCTGTTGATGGACATTTGGGTTGTTTCCAGTTTTTGACTATTATAAATAAAATCTGCTGTGGACATTCTTATACAAGTATTTTGGATATTCGTTTTTCTTTCTTTTGGATGAATACCTAGGAGTCGAATAGCTTGGTCATAGAGTAAGTGTACATTTAGCTTTATAAGCAACTCCTAAAGAGTTTTCCAAAGTAGCTGTAACATTTTAAACTTGCTGTGGTGTTATGATATATATTGGATATCATCCATGCTTGCTCATAACTCCAATAGCCCCTGTTACAGTCTTTTTTTTTATCATGTTGGGTGCGTTGGGCCTCAGGAGCAGGCCTCTGACCTCCTGTCCTCTTTTCACCTGTTCCAAGGCAGGACTCTAATGTTCCCCCTCCTTTCTGATTGTGGGTCTAAATAGCCTCCAATGAGAGGGTCCCACCCTATACCCTGGGAGAAGGAATGCTGATGTCTTGAAGCTTCCACAAAAACCCAAGAGGACTGGGTGCAGAGAGCTTCTGGATAGCTGAGCACGTGGAGGCTGCTGGAGGGTGAGGCACCCGGGGAGGGCATGGAAGCTCTATGCCCCTTTTCCCATACCTCGCCCTGTGTATCTCTTCACTTGTATCCTCTGCAATATCCTTTATAATAAACCTGTAAACATAGGTAAGTTCCCTGAGTTCTGTGAGCCGCTCCGGCAAATTAATCGAACCCAAAGAGGGGGTCGTGGGAACCCCAACTTGAAGCCAGTAGATCAGAAGTTCCAGAGGCTTGGGCTTGTGACTGGTGTGGCAGAGGGCAGTCTTGGGGACTAAGCCCTCCATCTGTGGGAGACAGTGTTGGGAAGACAGTGTGGGAACTGAATGAGAGGAGAGCCAGCTGGTGTCTGCCACATGGTGTGCAGGGAACCCCCCGCAACACATTTGGCCTTAGAAGTCTTCTTCTGTGTTAAATGTTGTGGTGTGAGAGTAGAGAAAAAACACAGTTAGAAGGAGTTTCCCCCATACACTTGCTCCAGCAGTTTATGAGCATTCCAGTTGCTCCATATCTTTGCTCATATTTGGTATCGTCAACAACTGGACCTCTGTCATCGTAAAGGAGGATGTTGAGTTTTTTGGTGAAGATGGGTGCCATGTCATCTGTTGACAGCAAGAGCATGATGAGGTAGCATTTGGAAGTTTGCATAGAGGAGGTGTGAGCACTCATTGCACGGAGGGAAGGAGCAGGTTGGCCACTGGGAGGTAGCAGGATCTCCAGGCAGTGTTGAGGGCCCGGTAGGACAGTAAACTTGAAGTCACAACATACATTGACCTGTGAGACTGTCCGTGGTACTCAGAGATTCACTGCAAACATGGAGAAGGAAATAGTTCAGTTCATCCAGAAGTGGGATGTTTCCATAACGGCGTGATTAAAGTTCAGAAAAGCAAGAGACTTTACCGTGTCAACAAAAGAGTGACAAAAACAGTGGGCTATAGGATGTAAGATGGACAGAAAGGAAGTGAAAATGGAAGGAGCTGATGCCTGCAAAACAAGTAGAGGAGGCAGAGGACTGGCAGTCCTGAGTGAGGGGCTGAGGCATAGTGGGGGTGGTTGAGCAAGAATTGAAGGTTGTGGTCAAAGGGTTTCCACATCTGAAAAGTGGAGGAAATGGTGTGTTGTAATGAGGATTAAAAGTGGGCCAGGCGTGGTGGCTCAAGCCTGTAATCCCAGCACTTTGGGAGGCCGAGACGGGAGGATCACGAGGTCAGGAGATTAAGCCAGCCTGGGCGACAGAGCGAGACTCCGTCTCAAAAAAAAAAAAAAAAAAAAAAAAAAAAGACCATCTTGGCTGGCCGGGCACGGTGGCTCAAGTCTGTAATCCCAGCACTTTGGGAGGCCGAGGCGGGTGGATCACGAGGTCAGGAGATCGAGACTATCCTGGCTAACATGGTGAAACCCCGTCTCTACTAAAAATACAAAAAACTAGCCGGGCGTGGTGGCGGGCGCCTGTAGTCTCAGCTACTTGGGAGGCTGAGGCGGGAGAATGGCGTGAACCCGGGAGGCGGAGCTTGCAGTGAGCCAAGATCACGCCACTGCACTCCAGCCTGGGAGACACAGCGAGACTCCGTCTCAAAAAAAAAAAAAAAAAAAAAAAAAAAAGACCATCTTGGCTAACACGGTGAAACCTCATCTCTCTTAAAAATACAAAAAATTAGCCAGGTGTGGTGGCACGCACCTGTAGTCCCAGCTCCCACCATGTCTGTCTAATTTTTGTGTTTGTAGTAGAGACGGGGTTTCATTATGTTGGCCAGGTTGGTCTTGAACTCCTGACCTCAGCGGATCCCCATGCCTTGGCCTCCCAAAGTGCTGGGATTATACGGCATGGGCCACCACGCCCAGCCCCAGTAGGCAATTATAGCAAGTTTTTAGTACACAAGATTAATACACAAAAGTCAATTGCTTTCCTATATATCATCAATGAACAAATAGACTTTGAAATTAAATACACAATACCAAGTATATTGGAAGCCTCCCCCCAAAGAAACACTTAGGTATAACAAAATATGTGCAAGATCTATATGAGAGCTGGGTGCAGTGGTTCACACCTGTAATCCCAGCACTTTGGGTGGCCAAGGTGGGTGGATCACCCAAGATTTGTAGTTCTAGACCAGCCTCACCAATATGGTGAAACTCCACCTCTACTAAAAATACAAAAATCAGCTGGGGATTGTGGCATGCACCTGTAGTCCCAGCTACTCAGAAAGCCGAGATAGGAGAATTGCTTGAACCTGGGAGGTGGAGGTTGCAGGGAGCCGAGATCGCACCACTGCACTCCAGCCTGGGTGACAGAGCGAGACTCTGTCTCAAAAAAAGAAAAAAAAAAATCTATATGAGGAAAACTACAAAATTCTGATGAAAGAAATCAAAGGAAATAAATGGAAGGATATTCCATGTTCCTAGAGAAGAAGACTCAATATTGTCAAGATGTCAGTTCTTTCCAACCTGATCTATAGATACAATGCAATCCCAGTAAAAATCTTAGCAAGCTATTTTGTGGATATTGCCAAACCAATTATTGAGTTTACATGGAGAAGCAAAAGATCCAGAATAGCCAACACAATACTGTAGAAGAATGAAATTGGAGCACTGATACTACTGAGTTCTGTATAAAGCTGCGGTAGCAAAGACGATGTGGTGTTAGTGGAAAGAACAGACAAAGGGCTGGGCGCGGTGGCTCACGCTTGTAATCCCAGCACTTTGGGAGGCCGAGGCAGGCAGATCACCTGAGGCCAGGAGTTCGAGACCAGCCTGGCCAACATGGAGAAATCCCGTCTCTACTAAAAATACCAAAAAAAATCAGCCGGGCGTAGTGGCGGGCACCTGTAATCCCAGCTACTTGGGAGGCTGAGGCAGGAGAATCACTTGAACCCGGGAGGTAGAGGTTGCAGTTAGCGGAGATCGTGCCATTGCCTTCCAGCCTGGGCAACAAGAGTGAAACTCCATCTCAAAAAAAAAAAAAAAAATAGACAAAGGAATTAATGGAACAGAATAGAAAGACCATAAGTAGGCCCACGTAAATATAGTCAACTGATATTTGACACAGGAGCAAAAGCAATACAATGGGGAAAAGATAGTCTTTTCAACAAAATGTGCTGGAACAACTGGGCATCCACATGAACAAAAAGATCCAAACGCAGACCTTATGTTCTTCACGAAAATTAATATAAAATGCAAAACTAAAAAAACTCCTGAAAGATAACATGGAAAATCTGGATGACTTTGGGTTTTTTAGACATGAAAGGCACAAGCCATAAAGGAAAGAACTGGTAAACTGGATTTCATTAAAATTGAAATTTTCTGGCCAGGCACTATGGATCACACCTGTAATCTCAGCACTTTGGGAGGCCGAGGTGGGTGGACCACTTGAGCTCAGAAGTTTGAGACCAACCTGTGCAACATGGCAAAACCTCATCTCTACAAAAAAAGAAAAAAAGGAAAAAAAAATACAAAAATTAGCTGGGGCATGGTGGCACATGCCTATAGTCCCAGCCACTAGGGAGGCTGAGGTGGGAAGATCATTGGAGCTCAGGAGGTAGAGGTTGCAGTGAGCCAGGATGCACCACTGCACTCCAGCCTGGGTGATAGAGCCAGACCCTGTTTTTAAAAAAAAAAAAAAATCTGGCTGGGTGCGGTGACTCATGTCTGTAATCTAAATGCTTTGGGAGGCCAAGGCAGGAATATTATATGAGCTCAAGATTTCAAGACCAGCCTGGGCAACATAGTGAAACCTGTCTCTACAGGAAAATTTAAAAATTCGTTAGATGTGGTGGCTTAGACCTGTAGTCCTAGCTACTCGAGGGGCTAAGGTGGAAGAATTGCTTGGGCCGGGCGCGGTGGCTCAAGCCTGTAATCCCAGCACTTTGGGAGGCCGAGACGGGCGGATCAAGAGGTCAGGAGATCGAGACCATCCTGGCTGACACGGTGAAACCCCGTCTCTACTAAATAATACAAAAAACTAGCCGGGCGAGGTGGCGGGCGCCTGTAGTCCCAGCTACTCGGGAGGCTGAGGCAGGAGAATGGCGTGAACCCGGGATGTGGAGCTTGCAGTGAGCCGAGATCTGGCCACTGCACTCCAGCCTGGGCGGCAGAGCAAGACTCCGTCTCAAAAAAAAAAAAAAAAAAAGAATTGCTTGAGCCTGGGAGGTTAAGGCTGCAGTGAGTCATGATTGTGTCACTGTACTCCAGCCGGGGTGACAGTTGATACCTTGTCTTCGAATTAAAGAAAAAAAGTTAAAAGTTAAAAAAAATCTGAGTTGTGAAAGATGCTATCAAGAGAATGAAAAGACAAGCCATAAACTGGGAGAAAATATTTGCAAAAGACATCTGACAAAGGACTGTTATCCAAAATTTACAAAGAAAAAAACTCAACAATGGGAAAACAATCAGACTAAAAAATGGATCAAAGACCTTAACAGACACTCCACGAAGAGAGATATACAGATAGGAAATAAGCATATGAAAAGATTCTGCCTATCATACGTCATCAGAGAAATGCAAATTAAAAACAACAATGAAATACCCTTACACACCTCTTAGAATGGCCAAAATCCAGAACACTGACAACACCAAACGCCAGTGAGGTCGTGGAGCAACAGGAACCCTCCTTCATTGCTTGTGGGAATGCAAAATGGTACAGCCACTTTGGAAGACAGTTCGGTGTTTCTTATAAGACTCAATGTACTCTTACTATATGATCCAGCAATCACACTCTTTGGAATTTACCTAAATAAGTTGAGTATCCGTACGAAAACCCGCATATGTATGTTTTAGCAGCCTTATTCAAAATTGCCAAAATGGAGAAGCAACCAAGATGCTGCTCAGTAGGTGGTTGGATAAATAAATGGTGGTTTCATCCAGACAATGGAGTATTATTCAGTGCTAAAAAGAAATGAACTATCAAGCCATGACAAAACACAGAGGAGCCTTAAATTCATATTACGAAGTGAAAGTAGCCAGTTTGAAAAGGCTAGGTACCATGTGATTCCAACTAGAGTCATGAGCTGCGTAACGACGTTGCAGTCAACAGCAGACTGCATATATGATGGTGGTCCCATATTTGTCCCATAAGATTATAACACCATATTTTTACCATAGCTTTTCTATGTTTAGATACACAAATACTTATTGTGTTACAATTGTCTACATTATTCAGTACACTAACATGCTGTACAGGTTTGTAGCACAGGAGCAATGGGCTATGCCATCTAGCCTAGGTGGGTAATAGGCAATACCATCTGGATTGGTGAAAGTACACTATGATATTCACACAGTGACAGAACCACCTAACGATGCATTTCTCAGAACACATCATCATCACGTGCCTATACATAGGATATTCTGGAAAAGCAAAACTAAAGAGGCAGTAAAAAGATCAGTGGTTCCCAAGGGCTTGGGGAGAGGAATGAACAGGTGGAGCACAGGGGATTGTTTAGGAGAGTGAAACTGTGTGGTATGATACAGTAACGTGGATTCAGGATATTACACATTTGTTAAGACCCATAGAACCTTACAGCAGGAAGGACCCTAATGTAAACTAAGAACCTCAGTTGATAATAATATATCAATATTGGTTCATCTATAATAACAAATATATCGCATTAATGGAGGATGTTAGCAGAAGGGGAAATTACATGTTTGGAGGGGGTGAAAGGGTCTATGGGAACTCTCTGTACTTTCTGTGAAATTTTTCTGTAGATCTAAAACTGCTCTAAAAAACAGTCAAAAAATTTGAAAAATGAAAATAACTTTCCCGACTGAGCGCAGTGGCTTACACCTGTAATCCCAGCACTTTGGGAGGCTGAGGCACATGGATTACTTGAGGTCAGGAGTTGGAGACCGGCCTGGCCAACATGGTGAAACCTTGTCTCTACTAAAAATACAAAAAAAATTTAGCTAGGTGTGGTGGCACAGGCCTGTAATCCCAGCTACTCGGGAGGCTGAGGCAGGAAAATCACTTGAACCCGGGAGGTGGAGGTTGCAGTTAGCCGAGATCGAATCACTGCACTCCAGCCTGGGAGACAGAATGAGACTCTGTCTCAAAAATAAAAAAAAATTCCCTTAATTCTACATCCTCCTCCAGCTATTGTTTCATTTCTCTCCTTTCTTAGCCAGGTTTCTTGAAAGAGTTGTCTAAGCAATACAGAAAATAATAATTTACATTTATTGAATGCTTCTATTGGCCAAACCCTTCAATGTAGACTGTTTGATTTACTCCTCACAACAGTCCTACTGCATTAGTATTTTTTTTTTTTTTTACAGATTTGGACCCCAAGATGTAAAATATTTGAGTAACTTGGCCAAATTACATTGTTTGTTTGTTTGTTTTTGAGACGGAGTCTCGCTCTGTCGCCCAGGCTGAAGTGCAGTGGCGCAATCTCGGCTCACTGCAAGCTCCGCCTCCCGGGTTCACGCCATTCTCCTGCCTCAGCCTCCCGAGTAGCTGGGACTGCAGGTGCCTGCCATCACACCTGGCTAATTTTTTTTTTTTGTATTTTTAGTAGAGACGGGGTTTCACCGTGTTAGCCAGGATGGTCTTGATCTCCTGACCTCGTGATCCGCCCGCCTCGACCTCACAAAGTGCTGGGATTACAGGTGTGAGCCACCGCGCCCGGCCAAATTACATTGTTAGTAAGGGATAGAAGCAGTTTTGAAGATGAGCAGTTGGACCTTAGGGGTAGTGCTCTTAAATCCCTTGAACCAAGGGCTCCATTTCCTCACCAGGTTCTCTGCATTGGATAGCTCCATGGGCCACTGTTAAGCTATAGTCTGTGTTATTGGTGCCTCCTGGGGCATCATTTGAAAGGTGACTTCTGGAATTGTGTAATTTGGTAGCCCAGTGTACCTCCCACCCAGACTTCATTTAATTCCATCCCTGTCTCTTCATTGGATCTACTCTTGCTAAGGTCAATGACCACATCTACTAAATTCAATGGATACTTTTCCATCTTCATCTTACTTGATCTCTCAGTAGCTTTGGCATATTGACTACTCCCTTCTTAAAACATTTTTCTCCAGACATAATATTTCCTTGGTTTTCTTCCTGCATCTTTGGCTATTCCTTATTTTAATTTAATTTAATTTAATTTTATTTTATTTTTGAGGCAGGGTCTCACTCTGTCATCCAAGCTGGAATGCAGTGGTGCCATCTCAGCTCACTGCAACCTTTGCCTCCCGGGCTGATCCTCTCACCTCAGCCTCCTCAGTGGCTGGAACTACAGGTGCGTGCCACCATGCCCAGCTAATTTTTGTATTTTTAGTAGAGACAGGATTTCACCATGTTGGCCAGGCTGGTCTCGAAATCCTGGGCTCAAGTGATCCACCTGTCTCGGCCTCCCAAAGTGCTGGGATTACAAGCGTGAGCCACCATGCCTGGCTGGCTACTCCTTCTTAGTCTCCTTTGCTAGCTCTTCCTCCTCTGCCTGACCATTAAATGTGGGAGTTTCACAGGACCTTGTCTTAGGCCTTCTTTTCTTGTCACCCTCATACATTCTGTAGGTCATCTTATATATTCTTGTCCCTCAATTTTTATCTTTATATCCAGGGTTCCTGAATTTACATCTGCAATCTTTTAAGCTCAACATTTGATTGTCTCATAGGTATCTCATAACGGTCGAAATGGGATCTTTCAGGTCTTTTGCCATGCTTAACCCAAGCCTGTTCCCTTTTACTTTACTTTATGTGTGAAATATACATCCCAACAGAATATCACATAAGTATGTATGTATAGTTTAATGAATAATTATAAAATGAAATGATTATGTAATTACCACCTGGGTCAAGAAATGGAGCATTATTGGAAGTTCAGAAGTCATCTGTGCGTCACTCTCTGATCATAACCAACTTTTTCTCCTTCCCAGAGCAATGACTAAATAGCCTTTGGTGATTACCATTTCCTTGCTTTTTATTTTATCAGCTTCACTACTTACACATACGTCCCTAAACAATGTAGTTTAGTTTTTTCAAGTTTATAAGTGGAATCAGATTGTATGTTTTCTGTCTTGCCTCTGTAGGGCAAGAAAAATCCTTTCCTTAATCCTCCTAGGTTCACTGGCTGGGTTCCTGAAAGTTAGGCTAACAAAAGATTAGCAAGAGTAAAACAAGTCGAATGTATTAATGCATGCATCATGCATACATGCAGGAGAAACTCAGTGATGACTAACTCAAAGGGGTGGTTAGAATTTGGGCCTATATAGCATCTTAACAAAGAACAATAAATTTACAGAGAAGTGACAAGTCAAAGGAAAAGGGTTTTAGGCTTCCAAGGTCAGCAAATGGTGGGAAGATAAATATCTGGGAGGACTAAGGGAAGATAAGGGTTGTTTCGGTAAGGCTGTTTTGTTAGGTAGATTTCCACTGGTGCTTTCTCTGGGCTAAGAGTTGAAGCCTGCTTTTAGACAAGAAGGTAGGGAGGACAGAGAGGGTTCGGTTTTGGTTTAGGTTTTTTTTCTTTTTTTTTTTTTGGCATCTGTTGTTTTTCAGTTTTCTTCAGGTCAAAATAATAATTATGCCAAAGTGGCATATTTTGGGGTGTAATATTCTAATCTCCTACACTTCTTTTTCTCAATAAAAGGTTTATGAGATTCATGCTGATTGCCATGTTTCATATATATATATACACACACACACACATATATATATATATATTTTTTTTTTCAGACAAAGTCTCCCTCTGTCACCCAGGCTGCAGTGCAATGGTGCGATCTCAGTTCACTGAAACCTCCGCCTCCCAGGTTCAAGTGATTCTCCTGCCTCAGCCTCCCAAGTAGCTGGGACTACAGGTGTGTGCCACCACACCTGGCTAATTTATTGTATTTTTAGTAGAGATGGGGTTTCACCGTGTTAGCCAAGATGGTCTCGATCTCCTGACCTCATGATCTGCACCCCTCAGCCTCCCAAAGTGCTGGGATTACAGACGTGAGCCACCACGCCTGGCTATTTCACTATATGTTATCAATTTTCACTACTATATATCATCCAATTGTGTGGTTATACCACTATTTGTGATAATAAATATTTGGTTTATTTCCAGTCTTTGGAAATGGAACTGTACACACTGCTTCTACTTTTTTTGTTGTTTGTTTTGGTTTGGGTTTTTTGAGATGGGGTCTTGCTCTGTAGCCCAGGCTGGAGTGCAGTGGTATAGTCACGGCTCACTACAGCCTCAGTCTCCTGGGCTCAAGAGATCTTCATACCTTAGCCTCCCGAGTAGCTGGGTCCACAGGTGCACATCCCAACACCCAGCTAATTTTTCTATCTTTTGTAGAGATGGGGTTTCATCATGTTGCCCAAGCTGGTCTTGAACTCCTGAGCTCGAAGGATCTGCCCGTCTTGGCCTTCCAAAGTGCTGGGATTACAGGCATGAGCCACTGTACCTGGCCCACACTGCTTCTATTCTACATGTATCCTGGTCCTTATGTGCCTGCGTCTCTCTGGTTATATACCTAGGAATGGACTTACTGTGTCATGGAGTATTGTCAGCTTTATTAGATAGTACCAAATTGATTTCCAAAGCAATTTATATTCCCTGGGTAGTGTATGGGAGTGCCAATTGCCCCCCACACTTACCAACCTTTAGTAGTCAGAATTTTGAATTTTTGTCAATCTGGTGGGTGTAGAGTTTTTAATTTTTTAAATTTTATTTATTTATTTATTTATTTATTGAGAATGAGATGGGGTCTCACTATGTTGCCCAGGGTTGTCTTGAACTCCTGAGCTCAAGCAATCTTCCCACCTTGGCCTCCCAAAGTGCTGGGATTACAGGCGAGAGTCACCACACCCAGCCTGTGATTTTTTTTTTTTTTTTTTTTTTTTTTTTTTTTTTTTGAGACGGTCTTGCTGTGTCGCCCGGGCTGGAGTGCAGTGGCCGGATCTCAGCTCACTGCAAGCTCCGCCTCCCGGGTTTCCGCCATTCTCCTGCCTCAGCCTCCCGAGTAGCTGGGACTACAGGCGCCCGCCACCACGCCCGGCTAGTTTTTTTGTATTTTTAGTAGAGACGGGGTTTCACCGTGTTAGCCAGGATGGTCTCCATCTCCTGACCTCATGATCCGCCCGTCTCAGCCTCCCAAAGTGCCGGGATTACAGGCTTGAGCCACCGCGCCCGGCGTTTTTTTTTTTTTTTTTAATAGAGACAAGGACTCACTATGTTGTCCAGGCTGGTTTTGGACTCCTGGCCTCAAGCAATCCTCCTACCTTGGCCTCCCAAGGTGCTGGGATTACAGGCATGAGCCGCTGTGCCTGGCCATATGTGTTTTTCTTTTTATTTCTCTGATGTCTGATGAGGCTGAGCACCTTCTTATGTGTTCATTAGCCATGTGGATTTCCTTTTTGGTGAAGTGAGAGTGAAAGCCTTTTGCTGTCTACATGTCTGGATTCTCACTGTCTCTTAGATTTTTTCCTGGATAATTCTTAATTTTTAAAAATTCTTTGAGAAGGAGTCTTGCTCTGTTGCCCAGGGTGTAATGCAGTGGCGTGATCTCGGTTCACTGCAACCTCTGCCTCCCGGGTTCAAGCGATTTCTCCTGCCCTAGCCTCCCCAGTAACTGGGATTACAGGCACACGCCACCATGCCCAGCTAATTTTTGTATTTTTAATAGCGACAGGGTTTCACCATGTTGGTCAGGCTGGTCTCGAACTCCTGACCTCAAGTGATTCACCTGCCTTGGCCTCCCAAAGTGCTGGGATTACAGGAGTTAGCCACTATACCAGGCCCAAAAGTATTTTAATGACATATTTATGGCATATAAAAAAGAATAGATAATAATCTCACATTTAACAATGACTCAGCTTATAAAATGAAATACTACATGAAAAATTGAGGCTCTTTATGTACCCCTTTGCCATCTTTTTCTCCCCAGAAGTAACTAATATCTGGAATTTGGCATCATAATTTCCATACATGTTTTAATACTCTTTCTACAAATATCTTGATAATCTATGTAAGATATTTTGCTTGTTTCTTTTTTTTTTTTTTTTTTTTTTTTTTTTTTTTTTTTTTGAGACGGAGTCTCGCTCTGTCGCCCGG
Organism: Macaca fascicularis; assembly: GCF_037993035.2. Taxonomy (NCBI): domain Eukaryota; kingdom Metazoa; phylum Chordata; class Mammalia; order Primates; family Cercopithecidae; genus Macaca; species Macaca fascicularis. Next base: position 7,326,498 of record NC_088385.1, on the reverse strand, counting down.
GCTGGAGTGCAGTGGCGCGATCTCGGCTCACTGCAAGCTCCGCCTCCCGGGTTCACGCCATTCTCCTGCCTCAGCCTCCCGAGTAGCTGGGACTACAGGCGCCCACAACCGCGCCCGGCTAATTTTTTGTATTTTTAGTAGAGACGGGGTTTCACCGTGGTCTCGATCTCCTGACCTTGTGATCCGCCCGCCTCGGCCTCCCAAAGTGCTGGGATTACAGGCGTGAGCCACCGCGCCCGGCCGTTTCTTAATCTTATATAATTGGTATTACACTATGTGTGTGTGTGTGTGTTTTTTTTTTTCTTTTTTTACCAACTTGCTGTTTTTGGCTTTCTCTCTGTCTCTCTCTCTCCCTCTCTCTGTCTCTATGTGTTAACATATTGATACATATAACTTTAGTTCTTTCATTTTTTGCTATTGTACTATATTTGTGTTGTGTTGGATGAAAATACCCCATGTATACATCCAGCTGATGGAAGCTTATGTGGTTTTTCACTTTACAATGCCCAAATCAACATTCTTGCACGTGTTTTTTGGTGCACGTGAACAAGAGTTTTTCTAGATTATATACCTAGGAATTAAATGTATGTCATAGGTAAGGATGTGTATCTTCATTTTTGCAAGATTTGACCAAATTGCTCTCTAAATGATTTTATCCATTTATATTCCCATTGCCCCAAATCTGTGCCAATTCTCGGTATCATTGAATTTCTTAGTATTTGCTAAATCTTGGCTGGGCACAGTGGTTCATGCCTGTAATCCCAGCACTTTGGGAGGCCGAGGCAGGTGGATCACCTGAGGTCAGGAGTTCGAGGCCAGCCTGACCAACATGGAGAAACCCCGTCTCTACTAAAAACACAAAAATTAGCCAGGTGTGTTGGTGCATGCCTGTAATCCCAGCTACTTGGGAGGCTGAGGCAGGAGAATCGCTTGAACCTGGGAGACGGAGGTTACAGTGAGCTGAGATCGCGCCACTGCACTCTAGTCTGGGCAACAAGAGCGAAACTCTGTCTCAAAAACAAAAAGAGAGAGAGAAAAAGAAAAAGAAAAAGAAAATTTGCTAAATCTGGTGTGTGCGAAACAGTATCTTGTTTTAATATGTATTTTCATGACTGCTGATGAGATTGAGCATATCTTCAGATGTTTTTTGACACTGGGTTTCTTTCTTAGTGAATTGACCAAACTCTTTTCCTGTTTTTCTGTTGAGTTGTTTCTCTTTTTCTTGCGGATGTGTAGCATTTTCTTTTTTGCTTTTGTTTTTGTTTTTTTGTTTTTTTGTTTTTTTAAATCCTGGGGAGAAATTCTTTTGTCAATTGTAAATATTTTATCCCAGTCCGTTCTTTATTATAGTGCCTATTAGTGGACAGTTATTTTACCTTTTTTTTAAACCACCACCATCACTTGTAACAATGTTTTGCATTTTAATATGTGTAAAACATCCCTAATAGTTTTTCATCCCTCATAATTTTCTAGTTCAGTAAATGACATCACCACCCACTCCATTGCTGAAGCCAGAAATTTGGGAGTCATCCTTGTTTCCTTCCTTTCCCTCACTTCCTACATCCAATCAATTAGCAAGTTCTATTTATTCTGTTTCCCAAATATATCTAGAATGTAGCCTCTTCTTTTTATTCCCACTGCCACCAAACGTACCTAGGCCACCATCATCTCCTTCATGAATGACAGCAATGGGCTCCTCCTAACAGACATCTCCATCCCCTTCCCCTCTGGCTACCACCTAATCCATTCTCCCTACTGTAGTCAGAGTAGTGTTTAAAATTACATATCTGAGGCCGCGTGCAGTGGCTCATGCCTGGAATCTCAGCACTTTGGGAGGCTGAGGTGGGTGGATCACCTGACGTCAGGAGTTCAAGACTAGCCTGGCCAACATACAGTGAAACCCCATCTCCACTAAAAATACAAAATTAGCCAGGCATGGTGGTGCACGCCTGTCATCCCAGATACTTGGGAGGCTGAGGCAGGAGAATCACTTGAACCCAGGAGGCGGAGGTTGCCGTGAGCCAAGATCGCACCTTTGCACTCCAGCCTGGGCAACAAGGGTGAAACTCCATCTCAAAAAAAAAAAAAAAAAAAAAAAATTACATATCTGAACATGTCCTTTCTTTGCTTAAAGTCCTTTAGTGGACTTCTAGTTCAAACTGAAACGATGGCAAGAGTGTTGCTCCTAGCTATGCAACAAGAAAATAGCTGGAAAAACTGCACACAAATGACTTTTGTTGATTTCCTAAGATAATTGAGGTCACAGGGCAATTAACCTGAAACCGAGAGACAGGCACCTATAGGGAGAAACAGAACCTGAGCATTTCCTTACTTAAGTGAGAAGATTAAGCTGGAAATTTTTTTTTTTTTTTTTTTTTTTGAGACGGAGTCTCGCTCTGTCGCCCAGGCTGGAGTGCTGTGGCGCGATCTCGGCTCACTGCAAGCTCTGCCTCCCGGGTTCACGCCATTCTCCTGCCTCAGCCTCCCGAGTAGCTGGGACTACAGGCGCCCACAACCGCGCCCGGCTAATTTTTTGTATTTTTAGTAGAGACGGGGTTTCACCGTGGTCTCGATCTCCTGACCTTGTGATCCGCCCGCCTCGGCCTCCCAAAGTGCTGGGATTACAGGCGTGAGCCACCGCGCCCGGCCTAAGCTGGAAATGTTTAACAATTAACAGTGGCCTACTGTTGGCTGTTGAGAGAGTATGAAGCACTGGAAGCTGCAGACATAGAGAGGCTTGTGCTTTCTTTCAGGCTTTTCATTCAGGATCCTCCATCAGTCACCCACAGGAAGACAGGCAAAACAGGATAATTCTGACGCCTCCTGCTCCATGGTGCTGGCTGAGGGTGGGGAACAGAACAGCAGCTATGGCCAAGACTCCATTCCTTTAGGACAAGACTTAATCTGCAAGGGGAAGGTCATAAAAACTTATAGGCAGGCCGTATGCTGCGGCTCATGCCTATAATCCTAGCACTTTGGGAGGCCGAGGGGGGTGGATCACTTGAAGTCAGGAGTTCGAGACCAGCCTGGCCAACATGGCGAAACCCCATCTCTACTAAAAATACAAAAATTAGCCAAGTGGTGGGTGTCTGTAATCCCAGCTACTTGGGAGGCTGAGGCAGGAGAATCACTTCAACCCATCAGGTAGAGGTTGCAGTGAGCCAACATCGCACCGCTGCACTTCAGCCTGGGGGACAGAGTGAGACTCTGTCTCAAAAAAACAAAAAACACAAAACTTGTATGTGGGGAAAAGAAAGAAAGATCAGACTGTTACTGTGTCTATATAGAAAGAAATAGACATAAGAGACTCTATTTTGTTCTGTATTTGAGATGCTGTTAATCTGTGACCCGACCCCCAACCTTGTCCTTGCAAGAGACATGTGCTGTGGTGACTCAAGGTTTAATGGATTTTGGGCTGTGCAGGGTGTGCTTTGTTAAACAAGTGCCTGAAGGCAGCTTGCTGGTTAAAAGTCATCACCATTCTCTTAATCTCAAGTACCCAGGGACACATACACTGCCAAAGGTCGCAGGGACCTCTGCCTAGGAAAGCTAGGTATTGTCCAAGTTTCTCCCCATGTGATAGTCTGAAATATGGCCTCGTGGGAAGGGAAAGACCTGATCGTCCCCCAGCCTGACACCCATGAAGGGTCTGTGCTGAGGAGGACTAGTACAAGAGGAAAGAAGGCCTTTTGGCGGTTGTTAGCAGTTGAGATAGAGAAAAGCATCTGTCTCCTGCCCGTCCCTGGGCAATGGAACATCTCAGTGTAAAACCCGATTGTATGTTCCGTTTACTGAGAAAGGAGAAAACCGCCTTACGGCAAAAGGTGGGACTTGCTGGCGCAATGCTGCTAAAAGGTTTATGGAGATGTTTGCATATGCATATCAAGGCACAGCATTTTCCTTTAAACTTATTCATGTCACAGAGATCTTTATTCATTTGTCTTACTGCTGATTTTCTCCCTACAATGATCCTATTATCCTGCCGCTCCCTTATCTTTAAGACGGTAAAGGTAATTATCAATAAATACTAGGGAACTCAGAGACTGGTGCTGGCGTGGGTCCTCTGTATGCTGAGTGCTGGTCCTCTGGGCCCACTTTTTCTTTCTCTATACTTTGTCTCTGTGTCTCATTTCTTCTCTCAAGTCTCTCGTTCCACCTAACGAGAAACGCCCACAGGTGTGGAGGGGTAGGCCACCCCTTCACTTGTAGGCAGAGGGCATTGACGGAAACCCACTGAAATTAGGAGAAGGGAACAGGGGAAAAAAGAAGTTCTTCCTTCTAGTGAGGACTGGAATAATTGCCAGCCCTAGCATTATTCCTGGAGGAAGGGCAATTATGAAGGCCACACAAGATCCAGGTTCCATATGTCACAAACCTGCACGTTATCCACATGGACCCTAGAACTTAGATCCAGGTTCATAGTGCCTCCCTAAGGCTGAGGCTCAATCATAACACAAGGAAACACATAACCTCCTTCATATCCTACCACCACATGACAGGCATCCAGTGAAAAATAACAGAGGAATGTATCTGGGAGAACTTGCAAGAGACAGACTTTATTTGGGGAACAGTGCAAAAGGAAGATACAAATCCAAGAGACAAAAACAAGGCACCACTAGAGGAATTTTAAGCCCCAGATGCACTGAGGATAATAATACATGTTGTACCATCCTGGCTAACACGGTGAAACCCCGTCTCTACTAAAAAATACAAAAAAAAAAAACTAGCCGGGCGAGGTGGTGGCCGCCTGTAGTCCCAGCTACTCAGGAGGCTGAGGCAGGAGAATGGCGTGAACCCGGGAGGCGGAGCTTGCAGTGAGCTGAGATCCGGCCACTGCACTCCAGCCTGGGCGACAGAGCCAGACTCCGTCTCAAAAAAAAAATAATAATAATAATAATACATGTTGGCGCAAAAGCAAACCTCAAACCTAGCCCTCCTGACTACATTAACAGAAACCTCTACACTAGAGAAGTAGCAGAAAGAAATGAATGCTTATCTTCAAGAATACAGAATATTTATGTCAGTATCTATTGTTTTACACAGCACATCCAGCTTTCAACAAAACCCAAAAGGTATATAAAAAGGAAAGATAAAACACAATCTGGACCGGGCATAGTGGCTCACACCTGCAATCCCAGCACTTAGGGAGGCCGAGGCAGGCGGATGATGAGGTCAGGAGTTCAAGACCAGCCTGGCCAATATGGTGAAATCCTGTCTTTACTAAAAATACAAAAATTACCTGGGCGTGGTGGCACGGTCCTGTAAACCCAGCTACTGGGGAGGCTGAGGCAAGAGAACTGCTTGAACCTGGGAGGCGGAGGTTGCAGTGAATGGAGACAGTGCCACTGCACTCCAGCCTGGGCGACAGAGCAAGACTTCATTTCAAAAAAAAAAAAAAAGACACCATCTAAAAAGACAAAAAAAAAAATCAGAATCAGACAGATTCAGATGTGACATCAATCATGGAATTTAAAGTAACATGATTATGTTAAAAGTTTTAATGGAAAAGGTAGACAACATGCCAAAAGAAGACGGATAATTTCAGCAGAGGAAACTATAAGAATAAAATGGAAATGCTTGAAATAAAATCATGCCGGGCGCGGTGGCTCACGCCTGTAATCCCAGCACTTTGGGAGGCCGAGGCGGGCGGATCACAAGGTCAGGAGATTGAGACCACGGTGAAACCCCGTCTCTACTAAAAATACAAAAAATAATTAGCTGGGCGCGGTTGTGGGCGCCTGTAGTCCCAGCTACTCGGGAGGCTGAGGCAGGAGAATGGCGTGAACCCGGGAGGTGGAGCTTGCAGTGAGCCGAGATCGCCCCACTGCACTCCAGCCTGGGCGACAGAGCGAGACTCCGTCTCAAAAAAAAAAAAGTAAAAAAAAAAAAAAAAAAAAGAAATAAAATCATGGTGACAGAAATGAAGAACACCTTTGACTGGTTCCTCAGTAGACTCAGTATAGCAAAGAAAAGAATCAGTGACCGGCCAGGCGCGGTGGCTCAAGCCTATAATCCCAGCACTTTGGGAGGCCGAGATGGGCGGATCACGAGGTCAGGAGATCGAGACCATCCTGGCTAACACGGTGAAACCCCGTCTCTACTAAAAATACAAAAAAAAAAAACTAGCTGGGCAAGGTGGTGGGCGTCTGTAGTCCCAGCTACTCCGGAGGCTGAGGCAGGAGAATGGCATAAACCCGGGAGGCGGAGCTTGCAGTGAGCTGAGATCCGGCCGCTGCACTCCAGCCTGGGCGACAGAGCAAGACTCCGTCTCAAAAAAAAAAAAAAAAAAAGAATCAGTGACCTTGAGTGTAGGGGTCAATAGAAATTACCCAAACTGAAATGCAAAGAAAGAAGAGTGGGGAAAACAAAACAGAACAACAACAAAAAAGAAAGAAAGAAAATACCATCCAAGAATACCAAATGAGTTAACATGCACATAATTGGAATTTCTGAAGGAGAAGAAAGACTTGGACGGGATTTGTCTAATTCAGACTTAGTTTAAAAAAAAAAAAGAATAGGACAGGAGAAACATTTGAAGAGGTAATAGCTTAGAATTATCCAAAATTAGTAATAAAATTTTCTTAGGTATAAAATCTTAGTGTATTTTCTTTATATTCCTATCTGTTAGGATGCTTGTGAAAATATTCATGATTAAAATCACATTTTTGGGATTTCATGTTTGGGACATTTTTTAGACTCCTTTATCTGCCGATGTGGGTGCAGATAATGAAACAAAATGGCAAGTTGTTGGTAATTTTTGAAGCATGTGTGGCGAGCCCTGGGAAGTGCAGTATTCTCTATAGTTTTGTGTCTACTTCAGTATGTCCATGACCACTCTCTTTCCCCTCCAAAAAAAAGTTAAAATTAAAAAAAAAACTGTTCAAATTAAAAAAAAAAGAAAACAGAAATCAACAAAGATATAAATAAATGGCTGAGTGCAAACTGGGCGCACCTGTAATCCCAGTGCTTTGGGAGGGTGAGGCAGGGGGATCACTTGAGGCCAGAAGTTCAAGACCAGCTTGGACAACACAGAAAGACTCTGTCTCTACACAAAATAAAAAATTACCCAGGCATGGTGGCGTGTGCCTGTACTCTCAGCTACTTAGGAGACTGAGGTGGGAAGATCACTTGAACACAGGAGTTCAAGGTTGAAGTGAGCTATGATTGCACCACTGCACTCTAGCCTGCGCTCTAGTCTGGGTGACAGAGTGAGAACTTGTCTCAAAAAAAAAAAAAAAAAAAATATATATATATATATATATATATATAAATAGAAAGATATACTGTATTCATAGATTAGAAAATTCAATATTGTAAATATGTTAATTCTCCCCAGTTTGATCTATAGATTCAATACATTATCAATCAAAATCATAGGAAGCTTTTTTTTTGGTAGAAATTGACAAACTGATTCTAAAATTTATATGAAAAGGGAAAGAAGGCCGGGCGCGGTGGCTCAAGCCTGTAATCCCAGCACTTTGGGAGGCCGAGACGGGCGGATCACGAGGTCAGGAGATCGAGACCATCCTGGCTGACACGGTGAAACCCCGTCTCTACTAAAAAAAAATACAAAAACTTAGCCGGGCGAGGTGGCGGGCGCCTGTAGTCCCAGCTACTCGGGAGGCTGAGGCAGGAGAATGGCGTAAACCCGGGAGGCGGAGCTTGCAGTGAGCTGAGATCCGGCCAGTGCACTCCAGCCTGGGCGACAGAGCGAGACTCCGTCTCAAAAAAAAAAAAAAAAAAGAAAAGGGAAAGAAATGAAAAGGAACCAAAAAAAAAATAGTTGGAGAAATTACCACTTATTAGACTTATTAGAAAGCAAGTAGTGTGGTATTAGCTAAAGGGTAGACAACTTAGGTGAATGGAGCCAATAGAGAGTCCAGAAATAAACCCACACGAATAATGTTAACTGATTTTTGACAAAGATGCAAAGCCAATCCAATGGTGAAAGAACAGTCTTTTCAACAAACAGTGCTGGAAAAATTAGACATTCATATGTAAAAATAAAACCAAAAAACCTCAACACATACCTCACACTTACACCAAAAAATAGCTCATAAACTTATACGTAAAAAGTAAGACATCTAGAAAAAAGCACGGGAGACCCTGTGTGTATGTAACCTTGGGTTTGGTGATAAGTTTTCAGGTACTGGAAACACAATTTATAAAGAAAAAAATGATGAATTGTACCTTATCACAAATAAAAACTTTTGTTCTGTGAAAGATAGGTTGAGAAAATGAATAGACAGGCCACAGCCTGGGAGAAAATATTTGCAAATGATGTATCTGATAAAGGACTTGTATCCAGAATAAATAATTCTTCTTTTTCTTGTTTTTTTTTTTGAGACAGAGTCTCGCTCTGTTGGCCAAGCTGGAGTGAAGTGGTGTGATCTCGGTTCACTGCAACCTCTGCCTCCTGTGTTCAAGCGATTCTTCTGCCTCAGCCTCCCGAGTACCTGGGATTACAGGCACGTGCCACCACACCCGGCTAATTTTTTATATTTTTAGTAGAGACAGGGTTTCACATATTGGCCAGGCTGGTCTCGAACTCCTGACCTCATGATCCACCAGCCTCGGCCTCCCAAAGTGCTGGGATTATAGGTGTGAGCCATTGCACCTGGCCCAGAATACAGAATTCTTAAAACAGAATAAGAAAACAGGGGCCGGGCACGGTGGCTCAAGCCTGTAATCCCAGCACTTTGGGAGGCCGAGACGGGCGGATCACAAGGTCAGGAGATCGAGACCATCCTGGCTAACACAGTGAAACCCGGTCTGTACTAAAAAATGCAAAAACACTAGCTGGGCGAGTTGGCGGGCGCCTGTAGTCGCAGCTACTCGGGAGGCTGAGGTAGGAGAATGGCGTGAACCCGGGAGGCGGAACTTGCAGTGAGCTGAGATCCGGCCACTGCACTCCAGCCTGGGCGACAGAGTGAGACTCCGTCTCAAAAAAAAAAAAAAAAGAAAGAAAACAAATGGCCTGACGGGGCATGGTGGCTCACACCTGTAATCCCAGCACTTTGGGAGGCCGAGACGGGCAAATCACGAGGTCAGGAGATCGAGATCATCCTGGACAACATGGTAAAACCCCATCTCTACTAAAAACACAAAAAGTAGCTGGGTGTGGTGGCGTGTGCCTGTAATCCCAGCTACTCGGGAAGCTGAGGCACAAGAATTGCTTGAACCCAGGAGGTGGAGGTTGCAGTGAGCTGAGATCACACCACTGCACTCCAGCATGGTGAGAGAGCGAGACCATTTCAAAAACAAACAAACAAACAAACAAACAAACAACAACAAAATGGCCCTATTTATTTATTTATTTATTTGGTACAGAGTCTTGCTTTGTCACCCAGGCTGGAGTGCAGTGATGCAATCTCGGCACACTGCAACCTCTGTCTCCCAAGTTCAAGCAATTCTTGTGCCTCAGCCTCCCAAGTAGCTGGGATTACAGGTGCCCACCATCCTTCCTGGCTAATTTTTGTATTTTTCTTTTTTTCTTTTTTCCTTTTCTTTCTTTCTTTCTTTTTTTTTTTCGAGATGGAGTTTCGCTCTTGTTGCCGAGGCTGGAGTGCAATGGCGCAATCTCGGCTCACCGCAACCTCTGCCTCCCGGGTTAAAGCGATTCTCCTGCCTCAGCCTCGCGAGTACCTGGGATTACAGGCATGCTCCACCATGCCCGGCTAATTTTGTATTTTTAGTAGAGACAGGTTTTCTCCATGTTGGTCAGGCTGGTCTTAAACTCCCAACCTCAGATGATCCGCCCACCTCGGCCTCCCAAAGTGCTAGGATTACACGCGTGAGCCACCATGCCCGGCCCAATTTTTGTATTTTTAGTAGAGATGGGGTTTCACCGTGTTGGTCAGCCTGGTCTCGAGCTCCTGACCTCAACCAATTCAGCCGCCAATGGCTTCCAAAGTGCTGAGATTATAGGCGTGAACCATTGCACACAGTCGAATGATCCAATTTAGTAACAAGCAAAAGATCTAAAGAGACACTTCAAAAAATAAAATATCTGGAAGGCAAATAAGCCTATGAAAGTTGGTTAACATCGTTTGTCACTAGAGAAATGAAAATTAAAACCACAGTGAGGTACCACTGTTCACCTACTACAATTTCTAAAGCACTGCCACCAACCACCAAATGCTGGTCTTACTAGAATTTCTTTTTTATTTATTTATTTATTTATTTATTTATTTATTTATTTTTTTTTTTTGAGACGGAGTCTTGCTTTGTCGCCCAGGCTGGAGTGCCGTGGCCGGATCTCAGCTCACTGCAAGCTCTGCCTCCCAGGTTCACGCCATTCTCCTGCCTCAGCCTCCCGAGTAGCTGGGACTACAGGCGTCCGCCACATCGCCCGGCTAGTTTTTTTGTATTTTTTTTTTTTTTTTAGTAGAGACGGGGTTTCACCATGTTAGCCAGGATGGTCTCGATCTCCTGACCTCGTTATCCACCCGTCTCGGCCTCCCAAAGTGCTGGGATTACAGGCTTGAGCCACCGCGCCCGGCCAGAAAGATTTTTAAAAAGAGAGAGTAAAAAGAGGTACTGGCCCTAAGAGATAATAAAATATAAAGCTAAAACCATTGAAAGACTGTAATGTTGGCAAATTGAAAAGACGGATCAATGAGAGAGAATAGAAAGTCCAGAAGTAAATTCAAACTTGCACAAAAATTTGTTTTATCGTAACAGTAGTTTTAAATTAGTGAAGAAAAAACTATTGTTCAATGGACGACTGGAGATAAGAAGATAACATTTGGAAACTAATAGAAATATAGGAGGCCAGGTGTGATGACTCACACCTGTAATCTCAGCACTTTGAAGACCAAGGCAGAAGGATCGCTTGAGCTCAGGAGTTCGAGACCAGCCTGGGCAATGTGGTGAAACCTCATCTCTACAAAAAATTTAAAAATTAACCTGGCGTGGTGGTGTGTGTCTGTAATCCCAGCTACTGGAGAGAGGCTGAGGTGGGAGACTTGCTCGAGCCTGGGAGGTGGAGGCTGCAGAGAGCTGTGATTGTGCCACTACACTCCAGCCTGGGTGACAGAGCGAGACCCTGTCTAAAAAAAAGAAAGGAAAAGAAAAATAGAAAGAGATATGAACAGCAATAGAAAATAAATTACAAATCGCTCTTTAACGTATGAAATGTTCACTCATATGAAATGAAATATTCATTCACAGTGAAATGAAAAACTTCACTCACAATAGGAAATCCAAATAAAAATGACACTGAGATAACTTTTTTTTTCATCTTTCAGTTTGGCAAAGATCAAAATGTTTGATAACACATCAAAGTTGGTGTTTATGTAAGGAAATGGACACTTAAAAATTTCCGATGTTCGGCCAGGTGCGGTGGCTCACGCCTATAATCCCAGCACTTTGGGAGGCTGAGACAGGCAGATCACGAGGTCAGGAGATCGAGGCCATCCTGGTTAACACGGTGAAACCCCATCTCTACCAAAAATACAAAAACTTTGCCGGGCGTGGTGGCAGGCGCCTGTAGTCCCAGCTACTCCGGAGTCTGAGGCAGAAGAATGGTGTGAACCCAGGAGGCGGAGCTTGCAGTGAGCCGAGATCGCGCCACTGCCCTCCAGTCTGGGCGACAGAGTGAGACCCTGTGTAAAAAAAAAAAAAAATTTCCGATGTTCCATATCTATGGAGGACAAATTAGCAACATTTATCAAAACAAAATGTATGTACCTTCTAACCAGGAAATTTTATTTCCAGCAATTGTTTTTTGTAGTAGTACTTCCACATGTGCAAAATGACATAGGTTATTACTGTAGTGTTGTCTGTAATAGTAAAGGTTGGAAATGAATTAAAAATCCTCAAAAGGGATCCAGTTAAATGGTACAGCCATGTAATAGAATACCACATAGATAGAAAAATGAATGAGAAAGTTTTTTGGTACTAATATGGAGTTATGGCCAAGCTATTTTAATAAATGAAAAAGGCAAGGGGAAGAACTTACAGAACATCGTGTACAGTAGTCTACCCCACTCCAAGGGGGATACGTTCCAAGACCCCCAGTGGATGCCTGAAACTGTGGATAGCACTGAACCTGATTGCTGTCAGTCAAAACATGTTTCTGTTCATGTCTTCCACCCACAAATTTGATGCCTTTTCCATCTTCTTTTTTTTTTTTTTTTTTTTTCTGAGACGGAGTCTCGCTCTGTCGCCCAGGCTGGAGTGCAGTGGCGCAATCTCGGCTCACTGCAAGCTCCGCCTCCCGGATTCACGCCATTCTCCTGCCTCAGCCTCCCGAGTAGCTGGGACTACAGGCGCCCGCCACCGCGCCCGGCTAATTTTTTTGTATTTTTGGTAGAGACGGGGTTTCACCGTGTTGACCAGGATGGTCTCGATCTCCTGACCTCGTGATCCTCCCACCTCGGCCTCCCAAAGTGCTGGGATTACAGGCGTGAGCCACAGCGCCCGGCCGCCTTTTCCATCTTAACTAAGCACTTATCATGCACCATGACTTTTGTAGTTTAAGGTGTGACAGCAAAACTAGTATGAATTTCTTTTATCTGCTTCACAATTTCATGAATAGAAGGTTCATTGTTATTGTAGATCTTAGCAAAGTCATCAAAGAAAGCATATTATGGCTTCTCTTTGTCATATCTAAATTACCAGTATCACCACTCTTGCGCTTTGGGGCCATTATGAAGTAAAATAAGAGTGACTTGAACACAAGCATGCAATACCCCAACAGTTGGTCTGATCACTGGGAAGGCTTGTAAGTGACTAAGGGGTAGGGAGCATCTGCAGGGAGGAGGTGCTGGACAAAGGGAGAATTCATGTCTTGAAGGACAAGAGTAGTGTTACCAACCACGGGGTCTTGGGGATTGTTAATGCAATAGTTGCTAACATGAGGCCAAAGGAGTTCTCCCAGACAAGGCTTTATTAGAGCTTCTGCAGGGCATAAGGGAGGCAGCACGAGAGAGAATTCTCTGGCTGGCTCCTGGAAGAGACTCAAGAGAGTAATCCTGAAGGAGCTGAAGTGGGAAGGGAGTGAGTGTGAGCAGGTAGAGATGAGGAAACTTTGGCACCTGTTCAGTTTGATAACACAGTTCTTTATGCATCATGTGTCTCGTTAGCATGTTAAGTCCCCACCCCTGGGTGTGATTTTTGGAATTATAATGAAGATAAGGCAAAGAAGCACTCATTCTTCTGG